>NC_057862.1:323560685-324183810 GCF_019393635.1 Dromiciops gliroides | reverse complement strand
ATATATATGCTTATACACATACATACATACATACATACACACATATATATATATTCTTTGATGTCATGATTTAGATACATGGCAAGTAGAATGGCCTCAGAGTCTAGAGACTTGGGTTGAGCACCAGCTCTCAGATGTTTGCTGAGTGACAATGGAAAATCATTATCTCTATCTGATCTTTAATTTCCTTCTCTACAAATTCAGGATAGTCACACTTGTACTACCTCCATCACAGAGCTGTTCTGAAGAAAAGGCTGCTATTTGTAGACTCATCAATCCTTATAGGTCAACTGTTCTGAGCCCCTGCCTAAAGCAGGAAACCTCTCCTATAATATTCTTGACTGTCATCCACCCTTTGCAGGTGTATTTAAGGTGGGTAAAGGTCATCATCTCTGATTTTATTATAAAATACTTCATCTGTGCTGCATCAAAAATCTATCAGGCCATGACTTCATGCTGCTATTTAAAAAGACATTTAAACAACTTTGAAAATTTATTAGATTTTATTTTGTGCTTTTTACTTATGCCCTGTGTTTCTAATATGGCCTTCTTAGGAAATATTTCTGCTCATTTTTTCCTGCCCTTTGGGACAATATCAATTATGCTTTTTAATGGCATTAGGAGTGTGGTATACTCAAAAGAGCTTTGGATTTGTCCTCAGAGGACCTGAGTTCAAATCTTAACCCTGGTACTTATGGCCTTGGGTAGATCACTTCACTTTTTTTGTTGTTGTTGTTGGTCCAATGTTTTCTCCTTTGTAAAAAGAGGAAGACTGGGCTTGATGATCTTGAAGGTTCTTTCCAGCCCAGTTGCATTGATGAGAAACTTACTACCTCTCCAAACAGTTCTCTCTAATGATAAGGAAGTGTTTTGTTTTGTTTTGTTTTTTCTTGCTTCTCCTCTTTACAACCGTGCCCCAGTTAGTGAATAGTGAATCCCCTTTGGTGGTCACATTATTTTAACCAACGTTGTATGTTTCCTTCAAGCTAGAACCAATGATTATATTTTACATTATTATAACCTGGAATAGTACAGATTTGAATACATGTGACCACTTCCTGGGATTCATTATTTGCTTTAACCAGGACATAGCTATACTTTGGAAATGCCCAAATGCAAAAGGAATAAGCCACAGTAAACTTCAAATCCCCTGCTCATTCATAAGGAGATGCCAATGGAGACAAGGGGGTGGATAAATAAAGGAAAGGTCAAAAATAAAGTCAGGACTTCTCTGTTGTCATTAAGGAAAGGCCTCAAGTGATTGTGCAGGATTCTTTTCGTATTCCTACAGTTTAGGGCAGGAACCAGGGCTTTGCACTGCTACAAGGAAAGAGGACCCAGGAGCAAGGGCCTGTATTTTGTGCTGCAACAGAATAAGGAGGTATCTTGCCTTGATCAAGATCCAGTAGGCTATTTGTGGGCCTACACCCAGGCATCTTCTGCGTGTTTCTTTGCTTCTCTTGGCAGGTCACCATCTTTGTTTCTGCAACTACCAGCTCGACCAGATTGGGGCTTCTACATCTACCTGTTACTGGGGAACATCCAACATATGATGTACAGAGTGACCGCCCATGTCAACTTGAGGGCCGCCTATCAACACAGACCTACTTACATATACTCAGAAGCACTTCCCAGTTGTCATGAGTCATGTTCACATCCAAACTCTGGATCTGTTGGCTTTACCTCAAGCAGTGTATTTTCTCCTGCTCACACTACTAGGACTCAAGAAATGGGCCAATCAGATCTTTATATCTGCCAAGGTTTGGGTGCCACAGCTTGTAAAATGTTGACACGGCTCCATGGAGATTAGCTCTAGCAGCCACATCTCTCTGGTCTGCCCCAGAGCCTATTTCCTATAGAATGGGTTCTTACTGTTCACACCTTGATGTTCTTCCTCTCTTATATTTATTTTATTTTTGTTTTGTTTGGTGAGGCAATTGGGGTTAAGTGACTTGCCCAGAGTCATACAGCTAGTAACTGTTAAGTGTCTGAGGTCGGATTTGAACTCAGGTCCTCCTGAATCCAGGGCCAGTGCTCTTTCCACTGCGCTACCTAGCGGCAACCCCTCTCTTATATTTATACCCGAATTTCCTACTACCCCATCCACAGGCAAACAAATTTATCTAGGCTCTGCTCTCTGTCTCTCTGTCCCTGTCGCTCTGCCTCTCTCTCATACTGTGACTTAGATTAGTCACTCTGTAAGGACTCCACACCAACACCAACACAGTCAAATCTTACAGTACCATGCCAACAGCTTCCGCCGTGATCCAGAACTTCAAAATGCCTTGATCACAAGCTGTTATTCTTTTTTTTTTTTTTTTTTGCGGGGCAATGAGGGTTAAGTGACTTGCCCAGGGTCACACAGCTAGTAAGTGTCAAGTGTCTGAGGCCGGATTTGAACTCAGGTCCTCCTGAATCCAGGGCCAGTGCTTTATCCACTGCGCCACCTAGCTGCCCTGTTCTTATTCTTTTTTTTTTTTTTTTTTGCAGGGCAATGGGGGTTAAGTGACTTGCCCAGGGTCACACAGCTAGTAAGTGTCAAGTGTCCAAGGCTGGATTTGAACTCAGGTACTCCTGAATCCAGGGTCGGTGCTTTATCCACTGTGCTATCTAGCCGCCCCCCTCTTATTCTTTTTTAGCACAGGTTCTGGTGGTATTCTCTCAACTTCCATTTCCAGGTACCCAGAGAGAAGGTACTACCACTCCCTGAAGGGTTCTATGGGACCATAAGGAGCTGAGGGGTAGTTTTCTAGTATGAACCCCCACTGATATCCGTCTCCCATTTGATATCAGTCATCCAGACTTAAATAGTTTTTAGGAACCGGTATTTAAGAAGGTGGTATAGTAAGGACAATTAGTAAAAAACATCCCTGAGAAAGTCTGTGACATATTCTCCCACAAATACAGAGTCTAGGGGAAAGCGAATCAATGTATAGAGCATATATGGCAAAACGGTTAACCTGTGGCTCCTGGAAATCCTTTTCCTGTAGGAATACTTCAAAGTATTCCCCTTAGGCATGATATAGCTTTCTCTTGGAATCCTTGTAATGTCTTCGAGCTGCGTTTCTTCTATGTGTGCTTAGCTCTGAATGAAGGCAGGTTGCCTGTCATTATTATTACCAGGATGCTGATGAGAGGTCCAAAACTTCAGACCCTCTAATGTTCATAAGACCATCCTTTGGTCACTGGTGGGAAGGAGAAGAGAGATGCTCTACTCCTTCCCCTTTCTCCCCCACCACCACTGCCCCCCAGCAATTCCTTTTTCTGTGCTTGGATGGAATTGCTCTCTCTCCTAAGGTCCAGAAACTCAAATGCTGGGTTCTGAAATTGTCTTGCTATTTTGAAGAACTAAAGAGAGACAGGGTAAGTCTTAGTTTGTTTGTTTTTTGGTTTGGGGGTTTTTTTGGTGAGGCAATTGGGGTTAAGTGACTTGCCCAGGGTCACACAGCTAGTAAGTGTCAAGTGTCTGAGGCCAAATTTGAACTCAGGTCCTCCTGACTCCAGGGCCAGTGCTCTATTCACTGCGCCACCTAGCTGCCCCGTAAGTCTTAGTTTAATGCCTTTGATTTTATCTTACCTGATAAAGGTGTCAGAGCTGGAACATTTTGTTCACTACCTTAAGTGATTAACTCAATCAATTCCCTTCCCCCCTTACCCTTCCAATCTTCCTTTTTCTGACTTATCCTAAACATATTCCTTGCCCTCACTGTGACTCCAGTCCCTCTACCCTTTCTGTTCTTCCAGTCCCTCATCTCTGTTCCAGCCTAACTTTTCTCTCTTCAAAGTTTTAACCCCATGGTGCTCTCCTACTACTTCCTCACCAAAAGCAGGAAAGAACAGGCACAACAGGGACAGAAGGAACAGAATAGCCCTGAACTTGTGAGTTCATGTCAACCTGTGGGAAAGTAAGCCATTGGCACTCTCCCCACCTAGAAGCTAAGGACATTTACTGCCCCCTCACTTAAATACAGCCAGATAGGAAAGGAAAGGAAGGGAAATTGAGTCATTGAGGCCTTTTTTATGCATGCTTAGTTATAGCTCAGAAGCCAATTGAAAGTCCTTTCTTTATCAAGGGGTAAGCAGACCAGGAACACTCATGGGACACCTTCAAATGTTACAAAGTCCAAGTGGATAACTCCATCAGTGTGTGAATTGTGTCTGTTCTGTGTTTGCTTCTAAGGACTGAACTATCATTGGCCAGTTCTCCATTGTATATGAATAAAAACATATAAAATTGGAAAAGGAAAAGCAGATGGGAAAATAATTGTATCAGATATATCATTAATAAAAAAACTCATATCTCAAATGTACAGAGAATTGATACAAATATATAATACCAGGAACCATTCCTGATAGAGAAGTGATCAAAGGATAGGAACAGTTTTCAAAAAGATAATTTGCAAAGTACAAATGACCACATGAAAACATGTTCAAATCACTAATAACAAGAAAAATGAGAATTAAAATATCTCTGAGGTTTAACCTCACTCCAAGGAAATTGGAAATAGTTAAAAACCAATGGGGTTCAAAATTAGAGGGGCTATAGGAATATAGGCACAATGATGTCAGGGAGGTGACCAGGGTGTGTCTACTACATCCTCTTAGAGTCTAGGACTAGTGCTGGGTTTAGGGAGGGGTGTCTTCCAATGCTATAGCTCATGAGCCCCCACTGGTGTTCTTTCTCCATGATTATCAGTTGATATCAATTTGCCAGACTTAATTAGCTTTCAGAAATGGGGAATTAATAAGGTAGTATAGTACGGACAGTGGATAAGAAATATTATACTTTGCCTCTATCCAAGGTATCAGAGAAAGTAAAGTTTTCTTTAAAAAATAAAATGAAGTAGAATGGGGCAGCTAGGTGGTGCAGTGGATTGAGCACCAGTCCTGGATTCAGGAGGACCTGAGTTCAAATTTGGCCTCAGACACTTAACACTTACTAGCTGTGTGGCCCTGGGCAAGTCACTTAACCCCAATTGCCTCACCAAAAAAAAAAAAAAAAAAGAAAAAGAAAAAGTAGGGTTTCAATGTAAGAAAAAGAAAGGGGACATAAAGAAGCAGAGGGGAAGTCTAATCTGTGCCATAGGATTGGAGGGTAGAAGCATGTGACACGGAGGAGAAAATAAAGGACAGAACACTAGGAGCTAAGCTACAGATAAGAGACTTCCTGAAGAGAGGGATTTGGACCCCCAGCAGAGGAAAGAACTGTTTGTTCTCCTAGGAATGATGATGTGAATCTGCAGCTGAATAATAGTGATTGGTGACTCCCTGCTAAGAGATACTGAGGCAATTATATTTTGACCTAACCTTAACAACAGAAATATCTGTTATCTTCCCAGACTATGTATCCTGGGGTGTACTGGGTGTAGTGATGGAGATCCTTCTAAATGTAATCAAACTATAACTACTATCTCCTTCTGGCAAATCACACGGGCACAAATGATATTGCCAGAAGAAATCAAAAAAGCATCGCTAAGGATTATGAAGTCTTAGGCAAGAAACCAAAGACCTTAGGGGCAAAATAGTATTTTCATGATTGCTGCCAGTTGAAGGCAAGGATTTCAGAAGAGAAAGACAGATTTAAGGAGCAGCATTGAATCATGTAAGATCCGGCCCCAAACTGTGTTTGTGATGGAATGTAAAGTAGTCATTTAGTAGAGGATATAGAACATGGTACAAGAGTTTAACTTAAACCCTGAGAACATTTAAAAAAATTATTCCTGGATCATGACTTAAAAATACAGGAATGATGGCTATTTGGCCAGAGATGTAGTGTACCTAACAGGGGCTGGCAAAATTGTATTTAACTAAAATTTGGACAATCTAATCAAAATGACTTGCTCCAAAAAGCCTACAAAAATCTACCAGGCTGTATATCTTAGAAACTGGCTACAATGTAAGAAAAAGAGTAACAATAGAGATGATCAAAATTCACAGGAGACCAAAACCAAAAAAAGGAGCCAATCATAACCAACAAACATTTATGAAGCACCTACTATAAGTTTATGTCTCTAAATACTTTCCTTCCTTCCTCCCACCTTCCTTTTCCTCCTCCTCCTCACCTCCCCCTCCCCCCCTCCTGAGCTGTCACTTTGGCTAGATGATGAGCTGGCCTCACTTTTAAATAGGGAGAGGAGAGTGGACTTGATCACATTTAGGAAATTATGTATTGTTTTTAGTGATTCTAAGTAGCTCCATGCTGTTCACAGTATATTTGTAATAACATTATTCTGTCATTTATTCCATATAGCTGTGAATCTCACAACACCAAAATCTCAGAAGAATCAAAATTACAGTTGGCACAAATGTTAAAGGAAAGACCTGTGGTAGGTGTATATTGATTGCAGCATATTAATAATAATGATTGGAGTGAGAAGTGTTATAAAAGGTATTATTGAGGATATATATGACTTTAAAAGGAATTGTTGGGGGGCAGCTAGGTGGCCCAGTAGATAGAGCACCAGCCTTGGATTCAGGAGGACCTGAGTTCAAATCTGGCCTCAGACACTTGAACTTACTAGCTGTGTGATTCTGGGCAAGTTACTTAACCCCAATTGCCTCAACCAAAAAGAAAAAAAAAGGAATTGTTGGGGAAGCTAGATGGCACAGTGGATAGAGCACTGGTCCTGGAGTCAGGAGGACCTGAGTTCAAATCCAGATTCAGACACTTAACACTTACTGGCTGTGTGACCCTGGGCAAGTCACTTAACCCCAATTGCCTCACCAAAAAAAGAAAAAAAAGGAATTGTCTTAGAATCCTCAAATCTGGGATACACAGTGGTTCAACCACCATTGGATCATCCAATCAGCAGGAAATGCACTTGCTCTGTTGGAAACTTGGCAGAGATGATGGAAGGGTGAATGTGAGGGTCAGCCTTTCGTAATAAGTAGCATTACTCAGAACAAACATACTGATCAGTTTATGTCAGCAGAAAATGACTCAATATTGAACAGGCATTATGGCTAAATTATTAGGGCAGTCAAGTTCCACTATGCCAAGGTTGTGCAATCATGGTGAGGCAAAGTACTCAAAGTGTGAAGCTCAGAAAACAGTCTGTTAAAATTTTGTTCTCAAATATGTCAAGCAGGTCAAAGACAAAAAGAAAAGTTCTATATGAACCAAAACATTTATTTGTAGCAGCACTTTTTTTTGGTAGCAAAGAAATAGAAAAAAAGTCCATTGATCAAAGGATGGCTAAACAAATTGTTATACATTAATGTAATATAATATTACTTTTCTGCAAGACACAATGAACTGAATGTAGAGAAGAATGGGCAAAAATTATAGGAACTGACATAAAGTAAAGTAAACAGAACCAGGAAAACAATATACAGAATGATTACAGCAATGTAAATGGAAAGAACAGTAATCAGAACAATCAAAACTGGATATTTAAAAATTATAATGACTAAGTCTGGACTCTAAGAAGAGATGTGAAAAGATACACACATCCCTGCCCAAAGCAGTCTAGCATGAACTGGGTCTAGACCAACATCTTACATTGTCTATAAAATGGGTATATTATTTAGACATAAAGGATGATATCATAAACAAATTAGGGAATCATAGAAGAAATGTCAGATCCATGATAGAGAGACTCACAGGAGGTAAAATGGAAATTTTTTATTACATAAAATTTAAAAGATTCTACACAGATGAAACCAACTGCAGCTAAAATGAGAAGAAAAGCGGGGGCAGTTAGGTGGCACAGTGGATAAAGCATCAGCCCTGGATTCAGGAGTACCTGAGTTCAAATGTGGCCTCAGACACTTGACACTTACGAGCTGTGTGACCCTGGGCAAGTCACTTAACCCCCATTGCCCCGCAAAAAAAAAAATGAGAAGAAAAGCAAGAAAGGGGTGGGGAGAATCTTTGTAATTAGTTTCTCTGATAAAGGTCTCATTACAAATTATATAGAGAACTGACCCAAATTTATAAGAATGAGAGTCATTCCCCAATTGATAAATGGTCAAGGAATATAAACTGGCAGTTTTCAAATGAAGAAATCAAAGTTATCAATAGTCATATGAAAATATGCTCTAAATCACTAATAATTAGACAAATGCAAATTAAAACACCTCAGAAGTACCCCTTTATACCCATCCAATTGGCAAATGACAAAAAGTGAAAATGATAAGTGATGGAGGAAATGTGGGGAAATAGGTACCCTAATGCACTGTTGCTGGAGTTGTGAACTAGTTCAACCATTCTGGAAAGGAATTTGGAACTATGCCCAAAAATCTAATAAACTGTTCATAGCCTTTGACTCAGCAATAGGTCTAGTCCCCAAAGAGATCAAAGAAAAAGGAAAAGGACCCCCCCCCCCCAAAAAAAAGTATTTATAGCAGCTTTTTGTGGTGGCAATGAATCAATTGAAGAATGATTGAACAAGTTATGATATGTGATGGAATATTATTTTTTTGTAAGAAATGATGAGAGGGATGGCTTTAGAAAAACCTGGGAAGACTTACATGAACTGATGCAAAGTGAAGTAAGCAGAACCACAACAATTTACACAGAAACAGCAATATTGTAAAGATAATCAACTGTGAAAGAGTAAGTGTTCAACACAATGATCCATCATAGTTCCAAAGGACCTATGATGAAAAATATTTTCTACCTACAGATTGAGAACCGGTGGACTCTGAGTGTCAATTGAAGCTTAACTTTTCTTTCTTCCTTCTTCCCTCCTTCCCTTCCTCCATTCCCCTCTCCCTCCCTCCCTGGCTCCTTCTCCTTCTCTTTCTCCTTCTCCTTCTCCTTCTTCTTGCTCTCTCTCTCTCTCTCTCTCTCTCTCTCTCTCTCTCTCTCCCTTCTCCCTCTCCCTCTCTCTCTCTCTCCTTTCCTTCTTTGGAATGTGCCTAACATTCCAAAATTTGTTTCTCATGATTTCATATTTATAATGTGTTTTGTATTTCTTTCCTTTTCAGTGGGTGTGGGAAGGGAGAAAATCTGGAAGTGAAAATAAAATAAAATTGAATGGGAAAAAAATATATATCCACTCCCCCACTTTCCTCACCCTGACTCCTTTGCAGAGGTGAAGGGCATTATGGAATTTTTTCCTTAAACTTATTTTTATCATAAGAAAATTTTATTATAAGGGATAGAGAAAGGGACATAGTGGGAAATGTAGCTGATATAAAGACAAAAGATCAATGAAAATGTATTTAAAAAAATTTTTTTTTGGTGAGGCAATTGGGGTTAAGTTTCTTGCCCAGGGTCACACAGCTAGTAAGTGTCAAGGGTCTGAGGTCGGATTTGAACTCAGGTCCTCCTGAATCCAGGGTCAGTGCTCTATCCACTGCGCCACCTAGCTGCCCTGAAAATGTATTTTTTAAAACAGAAAATAGGTGTCAGAACTCCACACTCTATAGTGACTGGATCTTTTGGAACAGCATAGAGCATTAGAAATAGTTTTCTTGGTGAAGTGAAGAGAAGATGGCCTGGGAATCAGAGGTCAAGGAAACGAAATTTAATCGTTTATTTAAGGGAAGTAAATTTTAGGGGTAAACATTCTCTGCTGTTCTAAGCCATACATATTTCCCTAGGCTACTGATCCTTCAGTAACCCTCCCATCAAAAGCCTTGCCCACTAAGGTGCTTATAACTATGCGAGGGAGAGAACATATGTCTTGTATAAGCCTGTATCTTATATACCTTTGTGTTGCTGCCCCAACCTAGGAGCACACACACACACACACACACACACACACACACACACACACACACACCAGCTGATTAATAAACATTAATTCAAATGAATTAAATTATTGTTGGTAGTAGTATGCTTTCTTGCAGCAGCCCCTCTGCACCTTGCTGGAGACTTGGATATTAGATAAGTAAACTAACAAGAAGTTTGTGTACACAATGGAACCAACCATAGTTGAGATTGGAAGATGCATAATGAAACATACTGTCCACTTCCAGATAGGGAGGTAATAGATTCAGAGTGCAGACTGAAGTGTCTGTCTGTCTGTCTGTCTGTCTGTCTCTCCACTCCATCTCCACTCTCCAGGTGCTTTGTTTTTCTTATCCAATTCTTTTGGACACATTAAAGTTATGAAGGAACACTTGTTTCTTTCCCCCCTATTAAAATGTTATCACTACATTATCATTTATCTCTTGACTATACAAATATATATAGTCAAGCAAAACAAATTTCTACATTAGCCATGTTAGATATATGTATTTATGACAAATTCCCAAATCTACCACATGATACACATGTATATAAATATATGTGTGTGCATACATGTATATACACATAAGACAAATGCCTACATTAGCCATATCACATATATACATATGAGTACACCCACATATACACACATAACCTTACAGGATTATGTTCTCTTTTTTAGTGATGTAGTTCCTGGGTTGTTATTGAGTCATTTCAGTTATATCTGACTATGATCGCAATTGGGGTTTTCTTGGCAATGATACTGGAGTGGTTTGCCATTTCTTTCTGCAGCTAATTTTACACATGAGGAAACTGAGGCAAACAGAATTAGGTGACTTGTCCAGGGTCACAGAGCTAGTGTCTGAGGCTAGATTTGAACCCAGGTCCTCCTGACTCCAGGCTTAGTGCTCTAGCCATTGAGCTACCTAGCTGCCCTAGTTCCTTGGTACTGGATCTCTTTTCTTTCTGGATGTTTGCAGTATTTTTTCTTTAATATGGGGGCTCTGAATTTTGGCTATGACATTCTGGGACTTTTCCCATTGGAATTCCTTTTAGAAAGTAATTGATGGGGGCAGCTGGGTGGCACAGTGGATAGAGCACTGGCCCTGAAGTCAGGAGTACCTGAGTTCAAATCCAGACTCAGACACCTAACACTTACTAGCTGTGTGACCCTGACCCTGGGCAAGTCAATTAACCCCAATTGCCTCACAAAAAAGAAAGAAAGAAAGTAATTGATAGACTCTTTATGTTCTGTTTCTAATAGCTCTGGGAAGTTTTCACTTATGATTTTAAAAAAATACAAGGTCTAGGCTTTTTAAAAATTGTGGTTTTCAGGGAGACCAATGATTTTTAAATAATTTCTCCTTGACTTTTTTCCATGTCAGTTGTTTTTTATATCATATATTTTCCATTTTCTTCTATTATTTTAAATTTTTTGATTTTGTGCTAATATTTATTTTCTTTTTTGTGCTAATATTTCTTGCTGTATCAAGTCACTGAGTTCTATTTGGTCTATTTGAGTTTTCAAGGAATATGTTACATTGATAAAATTTCTTTCTTTAATTTACTTAATCTTCTAAGTCTTTCCTCAAGAACTTTATTTCATTTTTAAAAATCTCTTGCTCTGTTTCTTCTAGGTATTCATATAAACCTTGTGAAAAAAAATTTTTCCCTTTGAATCTCTACTTGCAGTCATTATGGAATTACTTTCTTCTTCTAGGCTCAGTTTTGGGGTTTCTCTAGATCTACAATAATTTTCAAAATACCGGTCAATGTTTTCTTTGGTTTATTCAGCTCTCCAGTTTTAGTTACTGAATTGGACCTTTGTGCTAGGGTCATGTTCCACCTTCTTCTGGGATTTTGGGTGAGGTGGTCATCCCTCTTGGTCTTACCCTGGGCCAACTGGGTGACTTCCTCTTCTTGGGGGTAGGCCTCCTGGATCTTTGTGCTGAATCTTCAGAACCCTCTATGGCATCTCAGAATTGAGTGCTAAGGATCTCAGACCCCCTGGATGCCTGAGTAATCCCAATGTGAACACTCCTACTCCCTGGAGTTGCCAAGGTGCTCCCCACTCCTGCTGACTTCTGACCATCCCAGGCTTTTTAGGGGAGCCACTTTTGCTGCCTCTGTACACAGATCCTTACAGATTGCATGGGTCTCTAGACAATTTCTGTTTGAGCTAGGAGGTTCTAGGTTTATTTACTTGCCCTGGATCTGGCTTTGCAGCACCCCCCCCCCTTTTTTGCCTGTGCACTTCTGGCTAACTTTCTATGTATTTTTGGAATGAAAATAGTTCCTTAATACAGTTTCTCATTGGATTTCTTGATTATTCTTCAGCCTAGTGCAAATGTCAGATTTTGGTTGAAGCAGGTATGTGGGTGTTGGGTAATCCACCTCCATTCAGGCAGCCATCTTGGCTTGAAGCCAATGAACTTTTACAAAGGTATGTTTACCAAGAAGATATAGTAAGAACTGAAGTATAAACACATTTTTCTGAACCATGGCATACTCTTCCCCCACTACCCTGGTCCATGAGTAGAATGGGCTCATATTCAAAGTTGTTGCTACAAACATTTCTTCTGCCAAGTTCACTTCCAAATGTGACACAGTTGAATGGATGAGTTGCTCAATTGTCTGTAGGATATGGTGTCTTGGCTTTGGGGTTAATGCCCTTCTACACTGGGTCCTGCAGCTTAATCCGCAATGTTTCAGTGGCTCAAATGCTGCTGCAGATGACTCAAACTCTGCTGTGGACTCCAGGTGCTGGAGCTTTGGTGGTTATTCCAACATTTTGAAGATCAGGTCCACTCCATAGCCTACATTAACTCATCTAAGATCAGGAAAGAATAGATACAAAGAAGTAAAAGTCAGATGCCACATGTGTTCATAGGCAGCTGGCACTACCTCTGTTCCTAGCCAGAGAGTGCTATGTACTGTACCACTCTTAGCACAGCAGTTCTTGCCTTGCTCACCACCAGGGAAGAGAGAGGCCCAATTCCTTCATTGGAGCCTTGCGTAAGCACTCACAATTTCAGCTCAGTAGCCAATTAAAAGACTTTTATTCACCACTCCATATCACATTTACCCAGAAGCAGGCTCACCTGCCGCACATGGATTGCTAGCAGGCAGAGTGCACATTCATGGATGACTGGGGCCCTTGTGGGCAGTTCCCCTTTACCTACAGACTTGGTTTCTTCTGCTTTACCTCCGTAGAATCCTTTATTTTTTTTTAAAGCAATAAACATTTTTATTTATAGTTTTGAGTTCTAATTTTTATCCCTTCTTACCTCTCTCTCCCTGAGGCAGTAAGCAGATATGGGTTATACATATATGATTATGTAAAACATTACCATATTAGTCATTTTGTACAAGAAAACTTGAATAAAAGAAAAAATGAAAGTAAAAAATAGCATGCTTCAGTCTGTGTTCCTTCAATATCAGTTCTTTCTTTGGAGGCGGATAGTATGTTTCATCAATAGCCCTTTGGGATTGTCTTGGATCACTGTATTTTTGAGAATAGTCAAGTTCACAGTTCATCGAACAATATGGCTGTCTCTGTGTACAATGTTCTCTTGGTTCTGCTCACTTCACTATACATCAGTTCATACAAGTCTTTCCATGCCTTTCTGAAATCATCCTGTTCTTATTTCTTATAGCACAATAATATTCCATCACCATACAGAATCCTTAAAAAAAAAACCACCCACCACCACCAATTTCCCCTAGTTCTTGGCTAGGTCCTGAAGAGGGAAAATTGCCAGATACTGGAGTCTTGGTTAGAAAATCTCTCCATTTCCTCAACTATAAAATAACAAGGTAAGACTAGATAACTCTCCTGATATGAAGGGCATGTTGTAAAGCTTAGGGGGTTTCTCATTTCTCTGCTTTCTTGTCCCCACCCACATGACCCAGGAACTTCAATAACTAACCTTATTTTTCCTTTCTGAGAGACAATCACTGCTTTCCTCACAAGCACATGGTGCCAGAAGGCTCAGGCACAGACAGCTTTACTTAGGAGTCAGCACAATCCAGTAGCACTTTTTCCAGAGTGCAGAGAAAATAGCAATACAAGTAAGTAATCCTCCCATCAGATGTGCTTCCAGTCCTGAGGACCCGATAGGTTACTTCCTCCACATCCATGGCTCTCCTGAGGCACCTCTGGTTGTTGCTGAAGAGGGTGTGGTGTGGTCCCTTTATCTTGCATTCCTGGAACTCTCCTCAGCTCCCAGCAGCCATTGTCCATTCTCTTCTCCTAGAGACCAGCTTTTTAACGTGGCCAGTTAGGGGTATAGGATCCTAGGCTCTTGGTGTCTGCTGGGAATCTTTTCCCCCTTCAAAACAGAGTGTTTCTGGTTTGTTTTTTTTCCTGGTCTGTTTTTTTTCCTGGTCTGTTTTTGTTTGTTGATTCCAACAGCCCTAACACTCAGAGCCGGTCTCTGAGGGGTTACAAGAACCATCTTCCCTTTCACATTACAAGCCAATCTCTCTCCCACTTCTGTGTTGTTTAAAAATCTAAATGTGGGTTCTAATCTGCCCCCCCCCCCAGTTTTGGGGGGAAACTGGCTAAAATCATTGATAAATTCAATAAGAGTTTAGGCTGTTAAGGGTTTATTACAAGATATATTATAAGATAGTGAAGAGAGAGAGAAAGATTGAGAACAGAGGGCAGCTAGGTGGCGCAGTGAATAAATCACCAGCCCTGGATTCAGGAAGACCTGAATTCAAATCTGGCTTCAGACACTTGACATTTACTAGCTGTGTGACCATGGGCAAGTCACTTAACCCTCATTGCCCCCACAAAAAAGAAAGAAAGATTGGGAACAGATTCCTTATAGCATGGAAATACTAGCTTTCCTCATAGCCCACATGAAGGTCTGCCACCAAGCCGATGTCTTGAACCAAAAAGAGCAAGATCCCATCCACCAGCCTCAGCTTCCTACTTCCTGTCCTCCTCCCCAAAATGGGAGGTTCTTCAAGTTGATTGGTAGATAGCAGTGTCCTGTTGATGTCACAGTCCACAGCCTCTGAGAACACACTCCACTCAGGGTTGGCCACGTGTGGTCTCAATTTAATCAACCTTAACTAGGTTCAACTTCTGAGAACAACACCCTACTCAGGGCCAGCCAGGTGTGGTCCCGATTTAATCATCACAAGTAGGTACTTAGTCTCTCAGTCTCACCCAATTTAATCAACTCCAAATAAACTTCAGGTGGAGGCTCCTGGGTGTCTGCCAAGTCCCATTATTTTATCACACTTCCATGATGACTTACCACACTTTGCACCTTACCAGTCCTTAGGTACTACAGCTTCCACCCAGCTATCACTCCATTGCAGGTCCAGTTGCTCAGGGGAACACCTCATTTCTCTTCATTATTTCCCAGTCTACTGCAGTTTCCCTTAAGTGGATTGATGGGGTTATTTAAATAACTTGGTACTGTTTAGTTATACATTGAGAAGAGGGTATGAGGGCAAGTTGCTTAACACTTATGAGCCTCAGTTTCCTCACTTGTAAAAAGAAAGGGTTGGATTGTAACATTCTTTTAATCATAGATCTTTGACCATATGATCCTAAAGGAATAGCCACCCTAAATAGCTAATTTTGTACCCAAGTAGGCAAGAAGATAAAATTGCCTCTAACCATGGCTCAGGCAACTAGATGGTGCCATGGATAGAGCAAAGAGCCTGAAGCTAGAGCAACTCATCTTCAGAACTTCAAATCTGGCCTCAGACCCTTACTAAGCTGTGTGACCCTAGGCAAGTCACTTAACCCTGTTTGACTCAGTTTTCTCATCTGTAAAATGAGCTGAAGGAAATAGAAAACCACTCCAGTATCTTTGCCAAGATAACTCTAAACAGGGTCACAAAGAATGAGACACAACTGAAACTCCTCACCACCACTAACAACAACAGTGATCCATGGCTCAGATGTATGGCTATTTTTCCTAGCTGCTGTTGAGGTGAAAGTGACAGTGCTGTGAGTGGAGCAGCCTCTTGCCCTCTCTGTCCAAGGCCTGTGTTCTTCCCGTGAATTCAGGTTTCTTTTCTTTGCTTCTTTTATGTTTGTTCTTTTCTGTTTTGGGTGAGAAAGATTAGAGATGGCCATGGCCTTGTAAGTTTCAAAAGATCAGGAGAGCAAGTCCCTGGGATTCAAGAGCTGGAATCTATACCAATACTTGTGGGAAGCCTGATGATGGAGAGCAAGGTCCTCGAATGACTTGAGATCTATCCATCCAGCCATTGGCCATGTCGCCCTTGGAAATGAATTGGTTGGGTAAATGCTATGTAGAAACTCACTTAAGCCTGAATCTACTCTCCTCATAGACCAAAGCAGTATAGGGGAAAGTGTGCCTCCAGGGTTTGGGGGAATGTTTTTACCTTCTATTCTTGCTGTATTTTTTCCCAATAAAAAACTCTTTGTAAAAGAGAAAGGAAGATATGTTCTTTGAAAATATTTTTTCTTTGCCCCCCGCCCCAGTTTTGTTTGACACAGGCGTGCTATTCACTTGTCTCACCCTCATTGAAGCTGTGATAAGGAGGGAGAGAAGAAGGGAAGAAGGAAGAAGTAGCTATGGGAGAGGGAGAGGAACAAAGAAAGAGTTCTAATCACCATTGCAACCAGATATTTGCTAATGTTCTTCTAGCACTGACCTTTGACAAAGTAAAATTTAGACCCCTGTTTCCAGAGCTAAGGCCCAGAAAGCAAGCTGTGCCCTGAGCTTGGCAGGACAATAATCCTTTGCAATCACCCTTTGGATGATCTCACCCTCTGGGCTAGTAACACAATTCACTAGGTGTTCAAACCCTGGCCAAAGTTGGAACATCCTGCAGTGAATCAAACTTGTCACATGCTTGCTGCTCCCTCATTGTTAGGGCTACAACTCATGGAGCAGTCACTAGGATAAGTATTGAGATCTCCCCACACTGCCTCAGGCTCCCCAACTAGGGTGGGGTCCCAACACATTCATCTATAGCTCCAGTTTGCTTGTAAGTCTTTTTCTTCACTTAGAAGACAAACTTTCTCTCTAATTCCTGATTCAGCTGTTTCTGGCCTATTCTGCACAGTTCTAGCTATACATAGGTTAGATACAGGTTCTGGAAAAGTCTGGTTGACACCTTCCACATTTTAAATTCCCTTCTAACTCTAACATTCAGCGTTTTAACCTTCCTTCTTTTTCTAATGACCCATGACTCTTCTAGATTTGACTCTTTTCTCTTGGCTGTGACTAGGTATTGGAGATCCTTTCTTACCTCTCTTTAGGAGGATGGTCTAGGCTGTTTGCACACCAATCTGAACTCATTCTGGTGCAATGGCCAAAGAAAGATTTTACGTGTGTATGTGTGTGGTGTATATGCACACTTGCTGTTGGTGGTGGTGGTGGTGGTGAGGGAGGTGGAGTTTCTCTGCCTTGGATGTGGCACACCTTTCTCAGACCTCTGCCCAAAGTTCTACCTTTGCATAATATCTATCAGTTTATCTGACTCTATATGTTCTCATCAGTTCTTATCTGAGCTCCAGGTTCTCTTGGAGGTAGGAATTTAAACCGAATATGTAAGATAGAATCAAGGAGTTGAAAATGGGTATGAAAAGACTGCAGTGATGAAGGCGCCCAGACCAAAGGGCCATGCAGAACTGCAGCTCACCAAGATGGCAGAAATACTGCACCAAAGGGAAGCTACATGAGGATGATACAAAGAGGAGAAGGACTTCCAGGCCCTGAAGTACCAAGAGCTGGGAATAATCTTATGCCATTATGCCACATGTGTCTTCTATGTGTGTGTCTTGCTGCCATTGTATTCTATATTTGAGCCCTTCTTCTTCTTATGGATTCCAAGTATATTTGAGGGAGAATGTGACCTGGGTTATGGGGAAAAGAGAGGGTGTTTTAAAAACTATTGTTATTGCTATGCCATTTGAATAGTTTTTTCTAAGAGCCAATGAATCCACGTTGTTGTTTAGTTGTTTCTAACTCTTCGTGACCCTTTTCTTGGTAAAGATACTAGAGTGGTTTGCCATTTCTTTCCTTCTCTACCTCATTTGACAGATGAAGAAACTGAGGCAATTGGGGTTAAGTGACTTGCCTAGGGTCACATACCTAGTAAGCATTTGAGGATGGTTTTGAACTTAGGAAGATGTCTTCTTGACTTCAGGCTTGGCACTCTATCCACTGTACCACCTAGCTGTTCAATGAATCCACCAGATGATTGTTAATGGGAAGCACATTGGTGGAAGATCATGGGGTACAAGAATAGGAGCAGTCACCCACAAGGTTGTCCCAAAACCTGAGGTAATAGCTATGCTTTGGGACTCCAACAAAGACATACAAGTGTAAGTTGGGGGAGCAGCCCAGAGGAAATGTTACATATTTGTACTTACTGATTTATGAGCAACAGAAGTAGTAGCAATAACTTACATGTCCATATTTCTTCACTAAGGCCCTCATCTGATTTCTCATTTTGATAGGGAGATAAACTTGAGGAAGTTTATACCAGCAGAGGACAATCTTTGTCAGGCCCTACCAGGCTGAAAAGGCTTTGAGTAGGATCTAGTGACAGTCTGTATGTATGGACATATCAGTAAGGGCTGGGAGGCTCATTACCGGATGGTTAACAACCAGGGAATAAAGTTTTTAGTCACAGTAACTTATCAAGACAGTCTACTAAGGCATGGAGGGAAGGCTGTGCTGGGTGGAAGAAGTACCTACCCCAGTGTAATCTGGAATCTTTAAAGTATTGAAGTGCATTATATAATACTTTATGGTGATGAAGGAGTTTCTTATCCATGACCTGATTTGCTAGTCACAACACCCACACCTTGCGAGGCAAGGAGTACACGTGTTGTTATCCCTATTATATAGATGATGAAACTGAGAGGTACAGTTGCCTACCTAAGGTTCATAGATCTAGATCTAAAAGTCATCCATCCCAGTGGCATCAAATTCAAATAGAAATAATGCTTGTGGGCCACATGTTGACTCAGAAAACCACACACTAACATTATCTAGTTTGTATTGTATTTTTATTTATTTTGTTAAACATTCCCAATCACATTTTAATCTGGTTCCTACAGCAGTCAGTAGAGTTGGACACCATTTTACAGATGGGGAAACTGAGGCCCAGGGGGATCAAGTGATGGAGGCAGGATCTCACAAAGAATCAGATTTTCAGAGTCTTCACAGTTGTCATTTGGCCTTCATTTTCAAAGAGGACCAGTGACATCATGGGGTGATGTCTTGACTTGCATGTGAATTGGATTTAAGTGAGGCAGAGTTGCACAAAGTCTTCAGCTTTACTTTCTCTTCCAGAGTCACTGAAATCCAGTGGTAGGACAAAAGTCCAGAAGACTGTCGATGGCCCAGGATGCTGTGGACACCCTGTCCTATCTCTACAGTAAGAACACTCATACCCTGATGAA
Source organism: Dromiciops gliroides (assembly GCF_019393635.1). NCBI lineage: Eukaryota > Metazoa > Chordata > Mammalia > Microbiotheria > Microbiotheriidae > Dromiciops > Dromiciops gliroides. Next base: position 324,164,719 of record NC_057862.1, on the reverse strand, counting down.
ACAGTCTATTTCACTTTTGGATAGATCTTTCTGGACTCTCTGATTATGAGACTGGTGGACAACAATCAGAAAAGCAGACCAAAAAGACCACCCCACTTTTATGATTCCCAAGGTTACCTTACTTAGTTGGACAACACCTGGGCACCATGGTACTAGTTACTATGGAGAGGTAACTAGAGTTTGCAATTTATAGTGGGAGACAAATGTTTGTTTAACACTATTTAGGGAGCACTAGGGATGTGTATAAGGCTATTCCAGACCCTATGGGGAAGATATCAGCATAAGACATAGTCTTCTGCTCTTCAGGGGCTGATGGTCTTCTTGGGGGTCATAGTCACATGAAAAATTATTTAGCACCTGTGTTAGAGATCAAAGACAGATGTGGTTCAATAATGAAACAGGAAAGTCTGTGCACCAAATAAAGCTTATTGCTGAGATGGACCTTGCCTTTTCTTTTTTCTTTTTTAAAAATCCTTGAAGAACAAGGATGGTATGTTAATATGGAGGAAACCTGAAGGAGAGGATGGCAAGGAGAAAGGGAAGGAAGAAGAAAGTGAAGAAAGGAACAAAGGAAAGTATGAAAAGTATAAAAGGGTCTTTAGGACTTCATCACCAAACCTTTATTGAGCACATATTCGATGTAAGAAAGGCATTAAGTTGGGTGCTAAGAGAGAGAGAGACAGATCATGGATGGCTTCATGAAAGTGTCATTCCAACTAGGCCTCAAAGGATGGGTAGGAATTGAAGAGGTAGAGCTGGACTGGAGAATAAAGAGATAGAATATTTCATGTTAGATGGAAACATAAATCTTCCTCTGTAACCAAAATAGAAAGCTTGTTGATCTCACCAGAGTACAGTAGCTGCCTAATGATGATGATGCTGATAATAGCATTTATATAGAGTTTTAAGGTTTGCAAAGGGCTTTACAAACATCTCATTTGATCCCCATACTCTACTTCCTGACTTGGGAGGTGGGTGCTATTATAATCTCTATTTTTTGGATGAAGAAATTGAAGCAGACAGAGGTTAAGTAACTTGTCCAGGGTCATACAGCTAGTAAATGTCGGAGGCAGGATTTGAACTCGGTTCAATTCCAGATTTCAAATGCTGTATTCTTATCCACTGTACCACCTAGTTGCCTATAACCAAGGATCTTACATATTTTTTCCAGTATAAAAAGAGTTAAAAATGCCCAGGGGGTTGAATTTTTTATTGAGGATAGGGAGATGGGAAATTTAGGAACTCAGGTCACTGAGAAGAGCCCATGGTGTCTATATAAAAGATGACTACCAGGCCTGCTAAATTTCTCCCTCTTATGTGTCCTCTTATGTTGCAAGTGCATTTGTTGCTAGGCTAGGAAGGTGCATCTTCCTTTTCTTTGGAAGATGATGGGTAGCTTCAAATTATTTTCCCCTGGAATGAGAGTATTTGATAGAGTCCTGTGAACATGAATGCACTCACCATGGTCCTGCAGCTGGTTCCAATCAATTCCTTCCTGCTTCATCTGCCTTGGGGGCGAGAGGGGTAAATGGAAGAGTAGGGAGGAGTAGCTATGTGGCACAGTGAATGGAGCACAGGCCCTGGAGTCAGAAGGACCTGAGTTCAAATTCGGCTGTAGACAGTTGACACTAGCTGAGTGACCCTGGGCAAGTCTCTTAACCCCAATTACCTCACCAAAAGAAAAAAAAAGTAGAGAGGCCACAATGGGGATAGAAAGGAAGGAAGGTATCTGGAATGGGTTCTGAGTGGGAAGATTGGGGATGCTGCAGAACACTTTTGGAGACTGCTTCTGGTCCCATTTCCAGGGGCATGCCATCCTTTTGAAAAGTGCTTTTGAGGGAAGCTGCAGAGCAATTGAACAGTATTATACATCTTTCCCAGATTAAATTAGTTTTGGGGACCCAGGTTTGATTGTGATTCTCACCTGGTTGACATGCAACCTTAACACTGATTTAGTAAACACTACACTCTCAAAAGACCTGGGTCTAATCCTGGCTCTGTCCTTAGGAATTTATGTAACCATGGGCAAGCCCCGTTCTGGGCTTCATTTTCCCCATCTGTAAAGTGAGGGAATAGGGCTAGATTGTCCCTGAGGTCTGCCCAGCTCCAATAGTCTGTGGCCTAAAACCCCCTTCCAGTTCCAACATTTGAGATTCCAAGGTCTCTTTCACCTTTAACAGTCTATGAGTCTAAAGTCATTAAACATCTTTATTCATTCATCCTTTTTATGGGTCTCTCTTGGTTTCATTAGCCTTCATTAGGGTTGACTCTCATCCACAGAAATAGCCATCATTAGGTCCCGTTGGACTTCTGTAAATCTAGTTAGGCATGGTTAAGTCTTCCCAGCACTCATTTGTGCCAAAGCTTTGCTGATCCGCACCCAACCCTTCTGAAGTCTGATTAGACATCGTGAGCTTAATTGAGCTCATTACACTTGTTAAGCCTCATCGGGCCTCTCAAGACCTAAAAAAGCTTCATTAAGCTTTAGTAAGTTTGATCATATGGGGTAAGTGTTGGTGCTGTTTAGTAATCTGTCTCAGCCTTGTTGGGTTCACATTAATATCATTTATGTAGGCACATAAGCTTTTAAGACTGGGGTGGGTGTGTGGGTAGGGATGTTAGAGGTCATTTCTTTAAGCCCCATTTAACATTAGACCTACTTTGGAACTCCTTAGTTGTTCAGCAGGATCAGGTTAGTGTAAGACAACTGGGCCTCAGAGCCAGGAGGCCTGGGAACCAGTACCAGGTCAGCCTCTCACTCACTTGGTTACCTGGGACAAGTCATTTCCTATGTCTGGACTTGTTCGGTCATCTGTAAAATGTGGACAAGGTAAGTTCTAAGCAGGTGTGTACAGTAGCCAGCTTGAACCCACAAGAAGATTGTTAAATTTTTCATCATGAGCTTTTACACCTTGTTGTTATTCTTGATTAGTCATTTTTCAGTCACGCCAGACTCTTTGTGACCCTGTTTGGGGTTTTCTTGGCAGAGATACTAGAGTGGTTTGCCATTTCCTTCTCCAGCTCATTTTACAGATGAGGAAACTGAGGTAAATAGGGTTAAGTGACTTGCCCAGGATTACACAACTAGTAAGAACCTGAGGCCAGATTTGAAGCCAGGAAGAAGAGTTTTCCTGACTGTAGGCCTGGTGTTCTATCCATTGCACCTCCTAGCTGCCCTTGGGAAATTCAAAAATGCTTTAAAATCAGGGCTTGATTTATTGTTCAGTGGATTGTTTACTCTAGATATAAGAAAGTGATGGAGAAAATGTTAATACAAATTAAACTTAAAAATTTGTCATGTGTATGTTTCCCTCCCCTAGAGAGCTGGTTGTTAAATATATACCAGTATACCACTCCACTGGCTTTAAGCCTTCATTTCTAAAAGTCTCTAAATTTACTGAACTCTCTACTGTTACACTTTGTCTCTCACTCAGATCTCAGTGGTATACACCACTGGAGCGTTCAGTCATGGTTACACAATCTCTGATCTGCTATCTACATAGAACCATGGAATACTGAACTGGAAGGGAACTTGGAACAGAATATCAGATATTAGATATTTTTTTGTTATTTAGTCATTTCAGTTGTGTCCTACTCTTTGTGATCCTATTTGAGGTTTTCTTGGTAGAGATATTGGAGTGGTTTGTCAATTCTTTCTCCAGCTCATTTTACAGAGGAGGAAACTGAGGCAAACAGTGTTGAGTGACTTGCTCAGGGTCACACAGCTAGTGTCTGAGGCTGCTTTTGAGTTCAGGAAGAGGAGGCTTCCTGACTCTAGGTCTGATATTCTATTGCCCCACCTAGCTGCCCCCTAAAGATCATCTATCACAATCCTTTTCTGCCCTATTTGACATATAAGGAAAATTGAGACCTAGAGAGGGTAACTTATCACCTTGTTGCCATACAAATACCCTGGTTTGTTTTCACACGTCATCTTCCTCACCTGCTCATAAAGTCCTTGAGGACCTTCATTTTCATTGTTTCTTCAAGATGCCTTAGCCTATGCTATGTATACATTAGTCATTTAATAAAGGCCTGCTGAACTCATTTGGATCAGCTTACTCAGAAGAGTAGTTGGTTTGAACCGAGTCCCTCTTGGCTAACCTTTGACAGGTTTCATTAACCCCCATTAAATCATGGGAGGTGTTATTACACCTCTAAGGCTTGTAAATCTCAGCTCAGCCCGGTTAAGTTAAAACTCGGTTATAAGGCTGGCTATGCCTTGTTAACCTCCATTAAACCCTATTAAGCTTCCCAACTAGAGCCTTAATGACTCTTATGAATCTTGAATGTTTACTAAGCCCTGTTAAGCCTCATTAAACTTCAGTAAATCCAGTTGAGTGGGACAAGGGCAAGTGTCTTGCTTGGTTAGTGCCTACTTCAAGTTCCAAAAAGCATCAAGGCGTGAAAACATCTGAGTTCTTTGGTTTCTGGTTCCATTTCCAGTTATGGGACCCTCACTCAGAGAACCACTCACTTGAAAGGTAGATTTCTGAGTTCTTTCCATTTCTAAAACTATGAGTCTGATTACTTTTACCCAAAACTGAGTCTGAACACTCATCCCCATGCACAATTGGCTAGGTCTTGGGTCTGCAACTATCTTGGATGGATTGCTTTAACCACCCGGGATTTCTTCTATAAAACTAGTGTCAGGGTTTCTAAGCTCCCTCTCAGCTCTAAAAATTCCAATCACAAATAAAGATCCTCCATTCCCTTAAGTCTGTATTATATACATGGCTCCCTGAAAACTAATTGCTAAAAGTGGAGGTCTATTATAATGGAAAGATATCTGGACTTGGTGTCAGAAGCTCCTAGTTCAAGAAGTGGTTTTACCTCTTTAAGAAGAGCAACATGGCATTCCCTTTGACCCAGCAAAACCACTACTAGGTCTGTATTCCAAAGAGATCATAAAAAAGGACCCACATATACAAAAATATAGCTGCTCTTTTTGTGGTGGCAAAGAATTGGAAATTGAGGGGATGCCCATCAACTGGGGAATGGCTAAACAAGTTGTGGTATATGAATGTAATGGAATACTATTGTGCTGTAAGAAATAATGAGCAGATGGAGTTCAGAAAACCCTGGAAAAACTTACATGAATTGATATTGAGTGAAATGAGCAGAACCAAAAGAGCACTGTACACAGTATCAACAACATTGTGTGATGAACAACTGTGATAACCTTAACTCTTCTCAGCAATACTATGATCCAAGACAATGCCAAAAGACTCAGGGTGGAAAATGCTCTCCACATTCAGAAAAAGAACTATGAAGTCTGAATGCAGATTGAAACATACATACTATTTTTACTTTCGTTATTGCTTTGTTGTTTCTTCTTTCTTGTGTGTGTTTTTTTCCCCCTTCCATTGGTTCTTCTCTTACAACGTGACTAATGTGGAAATATATTTAACATGATTGTAATGTAAAAAAAAAAAAGCTACATGACCTTTGGGCAAGTTATGTCGCCTCTCTGGGCCTCACTGTCCTAAAAGCCATATCCCCAAGCCCATAATGTCATGTGTGATTTTCCCAGTTGCATTGGGCATGACAACAATGCCATGGAATTATCTTTTTATTATTTCTTTTTCATGGAATTATCTTTAATAAAATTTTATCATCCCCAGGATACAACTCCTTTCCCTGGCCACTGTTACTTCCCTGTATGGGCAGTCTCACTTTATTTGAATATAAGCCCGTTGAGGGCAGGGGCTGCTTCACTTTGATATTTGTATTCCCAGCCACTAGAACACTGCCTGACACTATACAGTAGTATGCCTTTAATCAATGCCTTTTAATTCATTCAGTGGAAAAACTGGAAGTTCATGTTTCTGCTCAAACTGGGAAGCTAGGAAGATTGGCTGCATGGGGCCAAGTCTTGGCTTCATTTATTCTGTTTGAGGACGTTTACCTGTGCCACAAGACCCCAGTGGGGTACCAAGGTTGGTGCTGAGTTCAGCATTTATGAGGTCCTGTTTAAAATCCACCAACTGGACTTGAAGAATACAGCTGAAATCACTCGTGAGAACCCCTGAAGATCAGGCACTACAAAGTTGTCACCCCCGCCCCCCCCCACACACACATACAAGTGCAGGATAAACCTGAACCTCAGCAAAAAGAGAATTTAGACTCATTTCAACCCGAGGTCTTCCTCCAGACAGAACCACAGGCTTCAAGGACCAAACTTGTTCCAAGAGACCACTTTTAAAATCTCAACTCCCACCCCTCATCTCCAATAGTGGGAGCTCTTGGGGTATATACTGACATAGAAGAAACTTGGAAGCCAGGAAGAACTGATTCAACATTCTACCCCTGACACATACCATGTGACCCCAGGCAAGTCACCCAACTTTAAAAGTCCCCAGACAACTCTCAGGTTATAAATTGCAAAGCTGTTGCGGATCTGAATTGGTAGAGGGAGTTAGTTCCTCATGGGGACAGAGCTCCTCATATTAATGAAATTGGGGATATGGTGGGAAGAGGAGTAAAGGGAAAGATGTACTCCATGGTGAAAAATTACATCAATTATAAGCCCTACTTAGACTTAAAATAAGGCTAGATTCTAGAAAAAAGGATCTGTTTGGATATTGGTATATATGACATTCTCCATCCCTCTCTCCAAAAATTAACCAGACTCCATTGGTAATTATCTCCTTTGCCTATGGCTGTACAAGGCAATTAGCATTACATTAAAACTGCCTTGGAGGGCTTTTGGACATCTTGCAAGGTCCCAGAATTTTTCAAATGGCAGGCCAGAAAACCCATTTAGAGCAGATATCATGCTAGTCCTTGGCCACACAAAGAACTCAGATACAAAGCTATTAGCTTGTATCTGAATATTCTGAGAAGCTTAAAAAAAGTCTTCCTGAGCATGGGTTCAGACCCAAGGGGTTCACTGAACATTTGCCTCATATAACCTAAGAAAGATGTGATGCAGCAAGAGTTCCAACTTTGATATTCTTAAAGTTTTGAGTGGTGGTGCTTTGAGATGAATTTGTAAGGATTCACTAAACTGGTCACATCTGTCAAATGGGATGATATATTCCTTCCTTCACAGGGCTGAGAGTATAAGTAAAGAAAGAACTTTGTAGGCCACCTTACAAAGGCAGCTCTATTTGCCCTTTTAGTTTCCAATTCTTGTTTTGCCTTAGGATGTCCACTTAGAAGCACAGTTAAGACATAGAGAAGAAAGTCATGAGTCACCTTGACACCCATGGTCTAAGAGCAGGGAGAGACTTCATTCTAAAAATGACATCGACAACAACAAACCTCAAAACTAAACAAAGCAAAGCCATTCATAGAAAAGATACAACTAGGGCAGCTAGGTGGCACAGTGAATAAAGCACTGGCCCTGGATCCGGGAGGACCTGAGTTCAAATCCGACCTCAGACACTTGACGCTTACTAGCTGTGTGACCCTGGGCAAGTCACTTAACCCTCATTGCCCCACCAAAAAAAAGAAAAAAAGAAAAGATACAGCTGTTTAGAATATCCCAACTAATTGTCTCAGGGTAGGAAGCTGTCAAGGAGCTCAGGGCTAACCACTCAATACCCATTAGAAATGGAAAGGAAGACTGAAGCACACAAGGTCTTCAGGCAGAGTTTGGAAAAGCACTTCTTCGGGATGGTTACATGATGATTACTTTTGTTTTAGGTTTTTTTTTTTTTTTTTGGTGGGGCAATGAGGGTTAAGTGACTTGCCCAGGGTCACACAGCTAGTAGGTGTCAAGTGTCTGAGGCCAGATTTGAACTCAGGTTACTCCTGAATCCAGGGCCAGTGCTTTATCCACTGTGCCACCTAGCTGCTCCTGGTGATTACTTTTGGATATGGGCAGCTAAGGTCCTTTCCAAATCTCAGATTTTGCAATTCTGAGTAGACAGAGCAGCTCAATGAGAGAAAAGGTATCTGGTCATCAGAAACCTCTTAATCCTGATAGTTTCATCCTTCATCTTTCAGTGGAAGAAGAGACGTTCTGAGCCTCTATCATCCTCAAGGTAAGCACGTCTTCTTTTGGAAGGAAAATGGCACTGTTCTTGGTGCAAAATGGACTCAAAGGATTGTGATGAAAATTTCCCTTAGGTTTTGCCTAAAAACAAAAGCATTCTTACAAAACACACTTGAACAGATGGATCCTAACATCATCTTTTCTTGGAAAGAAAGAAATGTGCTGTTATTGAAATGGAGAAAACAGATTAGCTGGTTATAAAAAACAACAACAACAACAACAAAACAAACCCCAAACCAGCGGCATGTTTCACCATTTTAGTCTGAGAGTTAGAGAGATATTTTATTCTTTGAAATACCAACATTTTCACAGAGGGCATTCAAATACTGTTTTAATTCACAGGCCCCCCAACCGCCCCATCAATTATAGACCAGAGGGAATATCAATCACCCCCCTTTAGGTAACCAGAGAGGGGACAGTACCAGGTCCTGGTGGGGTCTATCAGGGTTTGACACAGCCTCTTGGAAAAGGATCAACCTCATTAAGATAAGACATACACATTCTCCAGCGGTGCAGGTCCTTTCTATCTTTCAGGATGCCCACCCCAGGATCCTTTAGCTAAAAACAGCAAGACAGGCTAGAAGCAGCACAGGGTAGGAGGAAGAGGGCTACACTTGCAGTCAGAAAACTCTAGTCGGAGTCCTCTCTTTACCACCAATGGACTGGTCACCCACGTGACCTTGGACAAGTCACTCACCTCCAGTTTTCTCCTCTGTAAAATATGGGTAATTCTTGTTCTAGATACTTCCTAGTTTTGCTGTGAAGAAGGTGCTTTGTAAATGGCAAAGCACTATAGAACTGTGACCAATTCTTATGAATAAATATACATGGAATTGAAATGAATGCAAGCCCTCAGGGAGCAAACTTCACCCTCTTCTTTTGTGCAGGAAGCACATTAAAATAAGATCCCCAAGATCCAAAGTATAGTCTATATACATTCATTTACAAATATTTAAAAATGCTTGGATCTTTGAACATGCATTTTGGATGTGGGTAAAAAGCTTTCCAGCGATGGGAGCATGTTGCAATTGAGTTACAGAAGTGCTCCTGGTAGTGAGTGACCTGTAGGTGGTATTTATGTGGATCTGCTCCACTAAATCTTTCAAAACTCTGTAAATCCGGCCAGCAACAATTCTCTCACTTTCACACTCCTGGTGTCTCCACTGTACAAATACTAACATTCTGTCTTGGGGGTAAAACTACTTTGATTGCTTACGGTTAAGATCTCAGTGTCAAAACCAAGTAAGAACATGGCAGCTGACCATTTAAACACAAACATCAAGAAAATCAGAGAGTAAAAATCCAAGCTTTTTTCTTTTTTCAAACACCCTGATTACAGCCTTTTGCAAAAAGCACACTTTCAAGCATAAAACTTTAGGGGGGGGGGGAACCCTTGGCTTTGACATACAATTATATGAGAAGAGTTAGACTCTTACCTTTAGAACATCAGGATAAATTACTAAGCTTAAATTACTTAGCTTATTTTATCAATCAAGGAGAAGCAAACTGCACAAACTGCATGGGTCATTGGTATAGAAAAGCTCTATTGAGGACACCTTTGGAGACCTGACAATGCTGCATGATCACCGAAGCCCAAACATTTTCTGTTCTGTTCCTCAACTGGTTTTGAGTGGAGACTATCACACCACTATCCTTGGCAATTTTTTTGAAGGAATCTTCTGTTTGGCAGAGAATTTTATTCATGAAAGAAGGAAGGTGGTTAGGGTCCTAGCTCATAGCCTCAGCCAAAAAAGCTGTGTGTGTACCAAGGATAGCAAAACCAGTTATAAGGGTTTTCATGTCAGTATTTCTAGAAATGCAACATTGCTCAACAAACACAACTGCCCTGAAATCCTAATTTGGCTTGAATCACCCCAACACCCTCCCTCCCCCTAACACACACACACACACACACACACACACACACACACACCCCAAATACTTGTATTTCTTTCATTCTTTTCAAAATAAGGTCACAGAATCTTAGAGTTGGGAAGGGACCTGGGGTGGTCATCCAGCCCAACTCCTACCTGAAGCACGATACTAATCTTTCCCACCATTCCAACAGCAGAGATCTGTGGCAGCTGTTCACATTTGGTATTTTTGGTGCTCAATAAACCAACAGATCTTTATCTGAGTGCCTACTCCAGGCAAGGCACTGTGTTGGTGGTGTGGAAACAGATTTCCAATGGGTTCAGAAGGATGTGTTGGCTGACTCCAGTGAACTGCAAAGCTGGTGAGAAATGAGGGACTTCTGGACCCTGGGCAGGTTACATGAAGGTACAGGCATCCTTCTGCCCCCGGACCTTAATCCTCAACTGCTGCTTCCCTGGTGTCTATGGCTGGGTCCCAACACGATGGCCATCTGGCTCTAGGGTAGTTATTGAATTGCTTGATTTATAACCTATTAGATCCCACATTTCCAGAAGAAATGATTTAATGCTGTAATCTGCTGCATCATGGTCTGCCACAGTCATGTAAGAGTGCTTGACTCTATTTCTCAATCCAGTCTTAAAGGAAAGTCTTTCTATACACATATTGAAGCAATAGAATACACTACTCCTGGCCACAAAGGGCCTTACATATATAGTAGGCGCTTAATGAATCTTCATTGAACTGAACTGAAAATTGAATTCTTCCATCATTCATACTTTTTTTTCTTAAATTTACAGTAGAATTTAACAGTCTTCATAGGTACAAATGTACCAGGTATTACCAGTCCATTAAGTATTGTACTTAATTTCTTTACAGTGTTCATCATTCCAGTTGCTTGTTACTCTCTGCTTTCTGGTCCAGTCTACTCTTGTTACTCTTCACCATATAGATAAAATAAGCAAGGGTCTCTTTCTCGTTCACTGGGATGTTCCGGAAGTGACGGCTGACAGTCTACATGAAGAAAACAAAGGGTTCACTTGATTCACGAACTGGAGCAACAAATCCCTCTCTCTAGGGACGATTCACAAAAGGGAATTTCCCACTTACAAATAGGTTATGTTCCAAAAGTTTCTTTTGTGTTGACCATTTGGAATTACTGTTCCATAGAATAAGGGCTAGACTCCCAAGCCAGCCCACACAAATCTATTTGACATTTTAAGTGAGCTGCAGTGTAGAGAATCTGGAGCCAAAAGTCCTTAGCCTGGGTCTTGGCTCTGCCACTTACTGGCTGTGGCACATTGGGCAAACCACTTTGCCTCTTTGGGAGTGTCTCCTCTTATACTTACACCACCCACCTCACTGGGCTATCGTGAGGCTCCAATAACCTGTGCAAAGTTCTTTGTAACTTTTTAAGTGCTATGTGAATGGAAGCTACAATTTTGTGATGGCTCTGAAGTATAATAACAGAACTATTTCAAAGACATCTGATTGCCATTAACAAGTATATTTTTTGTTTGGTTGGTGTTTTTTTTGTGTGGAGCAATGAGGGTTAAGTGACTTGCCCAGGGTCACACAGCTAGTAAGTATCAAGTGTCTGAGGCCAGATTTTAACTCAGGTCTTCCTGAATCCAGGGCCGGTGCTTTATCCACTGCACCACCTAGCTGCCCCCATTAACAAGTATTTTTGCAGGAAAATGCATTTCTAGCTTTAATGCAGGGTACCAGAAATACAATTCCCCTGTCTATTGGTTCAGTGAGTCATAGGACAGTAAAAGCCTCACTGAGGATGGTTTCCCTCAGGATACATACTCCAGAGAATTATTTTTTTTAATTTTATTTTTTCAGAGAATTATTAACTTGTTAACTCTCCATATTCAACTGAGTTTAATCCAACAAATACAGATTGAGAGCCTACCATATATGCAAAATAGTATAAAGGAGGGATACCTAAACATGGGAAGGGAGCCCTCCATAATGAGTAGGTAACTTTGAAGGCCAATTTATTTAGGGTTCTGAATTAGGAAACAAAGGGAAGATGTCTTCTGGAAGACTGTGGCTTCATTAGGCTGGCATTCAAGGCCCTTCACAATCAGATGTCATAGTATCCTTCCAGTGTTACCTCACACCACTTTCCCCCTAGTCAATAATGATATACACCTTCCCCCTCTCGTAGCACTTTGGCTGCATTTCTCTGGTACACTTATTGTGTAGTATTTGATATTAGTTATTTATGTAACAACGATAGACTACAAAGGCCACAAGGGGAGTGCCCTACATAAACTTTGTATCCCCCTTAGTGCCTACCAGGCACATAAGTGATTTATAACTTTTCATTGTATTCTTGATTACTCTTTAAAGTTCAATGAATACAGGTTTCTTCTTTTTTCCTATACTCCTTCCACCAAGAGCCTAAACTATGTTTCAATAGATGGAACACAATGTATTAGAATTCTCCTGGGTTTTCCTTGGATATCTAGTTAGGATGAGTCAAGGGAAAATTGGATAAACCAATGAGGAAGTTTCCACGGAAAGGATAAAAGGGAAAGGAGGAGTTGACTGTTGGGCCTAGGACATAAAGAGCAGTGTCTTTCAGATTAAAAAAAGGGATGGGTTGGGGGAACAGATAGGAGAGAACCTACAAAAGTACCAAACAGAGTAAGGAGATGATCTTAAAATAACATGTCAGGTAATTGGCATATTTATAACTGCGTAGTGGTGTATAAAAAGAGAATATAAAAAAATGCAAGTATCCAACCATTACCACATTACAATGAGAAATCAACAGACCTGGGTTCTAGTTCTGGCATTAACACTAGTTGTATGGTCTTAAACAAATCATTTAATCTTTTCTTGGCTTCAGCCTCTTCAACACTGAAGAAGTTATTTCAATTAATTAATTAATCTTTTGTTTTAAAAAAAGACAAAGAGCCACAGTCCAAGAAAGGTGTTTGGGAAACCTTGGAGGAGAGGATAATTCAGAACATCTGATACAGATGAGGAAAGGACCCTTTTTATAGGAAGCTGACAAAAGATGACTATACAGACGACAAGTTTAAAAAAAAAAAAGCAACAGCAGGGGCTAGTGAAAGATGTCAGGAGGGAGAATGTGAAGGTCATTATTTTCAAAAGCCACTGCCCTACATACTTCTGCTAGCTGTGCCTTGTTGAATCCTGGTCTGGTCTGCAACTTGTAATGCCTTTTGTAGCGCCTCAATGTATTCACCTGCAACTGGTACAAATCAACCTGGAAAGAACAATAAAGAAACCATTATCAGCAAGTAATTAATGATCTGCTCAGCACCGTGCTAGTTATGAATGAAGCATTTGTTAACCTCGCACTATGTGCAAAACACTGTGCTCAGTGTTAGGGACAGGAATAGAAAAGACTACTAGGCAGTGGTACAAAGGAAGTATAAGGAATGGTAGCTCAATTAATTTTATAATTTACCTGGGGAGGTAAAAGTAAGAAGATTAACAAGCAACTTAGCACTAAATTGTGTAAGACTGACTGTGTCAGAGAAAGGGAGTGAACAGTTAGGGCTGGAATGGTCAAATGGGCTTCATGGAATTGTGATATGAGCTGGGCCTTTTAGGGTGAGTAGAGCTTAGAGAAGGGAAGTGAAGAATCAGAGGGGGATGATGACAGCATAAGGTAAAGGGAGCAGAGAGAAACTCTGCCTTATTGGAGGGGATGGTGCCTTTTTCATGGGAATGGAAGTCAAAGTTGGGTGTGCAGGGTGGAGTTGAATTACACAGGGTCTTGATAAAATTTTACTATGTGCAAGACTTCAATCAATAAGCCAGCATTGTTCTTTGGAAAACAAATAGAAAAGGGAAAAGTAACTCCTGCCTTTGAGGTGCTAACTTATATTCTACTAGACGCCAAGGACAAAGAGATAAAAGATGATTCTTCCTTATCTCAAGGAATTTATAGTCTGTGGGGAAGGATCTGATACTACATATGTGCACATGTTGTCTCACCCTATAGATAAAAACTACTGGAGGGCAGAGACTGTTTCACTTTTGTCTTTCCATGCCCAGGGTCTAGCATGATGCATGATACTTAGTAGGTATTGAATAAATGTTGTTGGTTGATCTGTAGTAATAATAATAGAATTTATGTAGCACTTTACATGTTATCTCATTTGGTTCTCATAAGAGGTGGGTGTGATTTTTATCTCTATTTTAAAGATGAGGAAACTGAGGCTGAGAGAGATTTGATTGACTTGCTTAGTTACATAGCTAAGGAGTACATGAAGCAGGATTTGAACCCAGCTCTTCCTGACTCCAAGTCCAATACTCTATTTACCATGCCATCTAACTGTCTTTTATTGATATTAAAAGGGAGAGTATTAAGGGCGTAAGGGGCTAAAATCCTAGCTAGTCTGCCTAAAATCTAATAAGTGGTCACCAATAAATTATAAGCTTTAGCAAGAGTTTAGACTCTTAAGTATTTATTAAGGAGAATAAGAATTTGATAAAGAGAGAGAGAAAGAGGCCTAGATTCAACTATCTCAGGGAGCCAATGTCTCCAGCTCCTCTCCCTCCTGAAGTTCTTGAGAAAGAGAGCAAGAGAGGAAGCCTCGCCCCTTCTTCCTCCCACAAGCCTCCTTTGAAACTGGGAACATCCCGTCCACATGCACACACAGCTCCAAGCTAATTGGCTGGTAGCTTTGATAGACAGTTCCCACGAGCAAATGTCACTTCCTGACGCCAAAGAAAAGCCGCATGGCTTGCCCTCAGACACCTTCTCCTCATGGTGGAGCTTTCCTATAGTAACTCTCCACCAGGTGGCATCACTCCAATCATTACAAGGGCAAAGAAGAGATCCAAATGAAATGCCCCAAGAACATCTGGAATGGGAAGGAGTACTTTCAGAGAGGGATTAATGAGAGTCAGGACAGGGTACAAAAGGGAGATAACATCTGTGCTGAACTCTGAAGGAAGACAAGGAGCCTGAAAGCTGGAGAAGAGGAAGGTGTGCATGTAAGGCCTGGGTAAGAGCCTTTGCAAATGCACATAAGCAGAGAATGGCAAGTTGCACATGGTGTGAAGCAATAAAGAGACTGCAGGCTTTCAGACAGCAGAGTTGCAGAAAGAAGCAGGTATTTTAGCAAGATCAGTATGGTGGCACATGCTGGTTGGACTGGAAAAGGAGAGAGTGGAGTTGGAACGGTTAAGAATGATCTGTTGCAGTAACCCAAGTGTGAGGTGATAAGAATAATGGTGACCTTAGGAATGAAGAAAATATGGTGAAACAAAGAGACAATTTGAAAGAACTGGCAGAACTAGATGAGAGATTAAAGAGAGGAAGAATGAAGAAGAAATACATGTGAAAGTTGTAATCCTCAAATACCATTTTAGGTCCTGGGGCTGAGTTCTAATTTCAGAATGAAGGTAGTCAACTAACCCATGATATCTGGTGGGTCCTATTTCCTTCACATCCCATCCAACAGCAACTGACCAAAAAACCTGGCCCTATCTGGGCATCTTGCCAATTATCTGGCATTCCTATCCCTCACTGTTTTCTACCTCTTGCTCTGGGAAAAACAATCAAACCAATATGCCATTGCTACTGAAAAGGGCATGACAATCAACTGCCCTATAGCTCTACTTACAACCCCAAGCCAAAAACTTACTCCCCTGGCCACCATACATGTTACCTCCCTCATTAGAATGTACACTTTTTGAGGGTAGGACATGTCTCATTTCTGTACCCCCCAAAGACTTTAGAAGATTTTCAAAAGCTTGGGCAAATGGTGAAGGTAAGAGTGGATTGGGTATACTCTGTCAAATAAAGTGATATAAGAAATACTGACAGGTCAGAAAAATCGGGCTGATTTATCTACCTCCAGAGAGATGGAGAGGAACAGCTAGGTGGTGCAGTGGATAGAGTACTAGGCCTGGAGTCAAGAAGACTCATCTTCCTGACAGATCTGGCCTCAGACAATTACTAGCTGTGTGACATTGGGCAAGTCACTTAACCCTCTTTGCCTTAGCTCCCTCATCTATAAAGTTGGAGAAGGAAATGGCAAAGCACTCCAGTATCTTTACCAAGAAAACCCCAAATGGGGTCCCAAGGAGTCAGACACGACTGAACAACAAAGATAGTTGAAGAATACTTAAAAATACAAAATGAGTCACCAGTTTGAGGGACTCAAACTCTCCCTTTCTAGAGAATTTCATCAAAACTTTTCATGTGAAGAGAATTTTGAAAATGGACACATCAGTTCTTCTTAAAGAAAAAAAAAGACAAAAGAAACAGTATAAACTAAATCTGGAATGAGGGTACAAAAAGGCCACAGATCTGAAGATTTGCTCAGCTTCATTATGACCTTACTATATGCCCTTGCCCAAGTCATTGCCTCTCTGTATGCCTCATTTCCACATCTATAAAATAAAAGGGTTGGACTAGGTGTTCTCTAAGGTCCCTTCTAGTGTCGAGATTCTGTGAAATCTGCAGACAAAAGACTGCCTTCTCTTTCCATTCCTGCAGAGTCATTTCCACTGGTGTGCCTTATGAAATATTCATGTGCCAGACATACAATGTGCACTAAACGCTTCTACTTCTGTTGACTCTTAAGTGAAAACAATTTAGAAAGAAAGAAAATCCAATATTCCTTCCTGAGCACTTGTTTAGAGCCCTCTTCTTGATAGAGACAGGCAACTCTGAGACAAGGCTGTCTCTTAGCTGGAGAAGTTCTTGTGAGTTCAGACCTATTGGCAATAAGATAGCTCCTTTGGGTCAGGGTTGTATTTGGGGACATTTTCAGGGCCCCAAATGCTAGAGCCAAAAATGAATAGCTTTATGAAATTTTATGCCGCTCTATGGTTTATGCATTTTCCTGAAGCCTTTATAAGAAAGACAACCTGGTGGCACCCAGAGAAGAGTTGAGAAAAATTCATCTCCCACCTTTCTTTGCAGAGGCAAGGATCTATGGGTACAGAATATTGCATATATTGTCAGACATGGCTGAAGTGTTGGCTGATTTTGTGACTTGGGTTTTTTCCCTTTCTCTTAAAATCTTTGTTACCAGGAATGGCTAAATGAGTAGGGGATGGAATGAAGGTGATATAAAAAATAAATAGTATTAATAAAAATAAGATTTTCAAATAGCCTATTGTAGTGAAAAGGGCCAGGAGCCTGGGGTTCCAGTCAAAGCTCTGCCAATACCTTATGACATACAATCTTGAGTAGAGGTCAGTTTCTTAATCTAGAAAATGAGGGGATTAGACTAGATGATCACAAAGGTCCTTTCTTTCTCATTCTCTGCTTTAAGGTCCCTTCCAGGTCAAATATCCCTCTGATCAGGCCTAAGATAGATATCAAATATAATTCATCCTTTATATTTTCTTGGTTTCTACCTCAGGGATGTCTGTTTCATGCTCAGGAGAATCTCCACCATCATCACTGGTCTTTCTCTTCCTTTTATTTCGTACGCTCTGGATGAAATTTTTGTGAAAATCACAGATATACAGATGTCTTACCTAGAGAGAAACAAACATAGCCAAAGTGAGTTGCCAGTTCACACTGCAACACAAACAGGTTCAATAGCCAGAATATTAATTGATAGAATACCCACTGACTATTAGGGGAGAGGCACCTGGGGAACTACAAAGAAGCATGATACCTACAGCCCCTGCCCTAAGGAGTTTAAGATCTAGGTGGAGAGATAAGACACATAAACATAAAGAGATTGTTAATGTTACAATGTAGTAATAATAACTCATTTATATAGTGCTTTAACATTTTCACAAAGCACTTTCAAAATGTTTATAAAGACAGTCAGTGATAAATGCCAAATAATGAGTGCTGAGTTGAGAGAAGGGAGAGATGTGGGTTGGTGTAGTCAAGGGAGGCTTTGTAAGAAAGCTATTATCATTATTAATATTGTTATTAAGCTTTCCTGCAGGAGGTGGCACTTGAATGGAGATATAAAGGATGAGCAGAATTGGATTAGTCATAGGAGAGGGAAGACATCACTCCAGATGTGGTGAACAGCAAGGGACTGGAGGGAACATGGTACACTCAAAGCACAATGAAGAGCCTGATCTGGCTTGGAAAGAAGGTCAAAGAGGGGAGCAGTAGGAAATCAATTTGGAAATGAGATTGAAGCCAAACTATGAAGGGCCTTGAATGCCAAGCCGAGGAGTTTAGCCTTTATTCTGGCAATGACAATGGCAATGGCAAGCCAATAAAGGTTTGGTGTTTTAATTAAGTTTTATTGATACTTTTTGTTTTTATGGTAGTCATTTCTAGATATGCTCCACCCTTGCCCCCAAACTGAACCATTTCTTATACCAAAGGAAAACAGCGAAGCAGAAAATAACTGATCCAGTAACTGGGGCTGCAGCATCCCCCTGCCTTTCTGCAGAGACAGGTTTCCTTTTCTGCTTTCCAGGGTTATTTTGGACTTCCAATTACTCAGTTGCCCCTGAAGGTTTTTTGAGTAGAAGAAGAATGTGACAAAAAGGACTTTAGCAAGATTAAGGATTAGGAGTTTGGGGTGGGGTGGGGTGGAGATCGAAAAGATCACAAAGATCTGAAATGGACCTTGAAGGATGAACAAAACAGGAGAGGAGTGAGCAAGGGTGTTCTAGGTGTCAGAGAGGGTTATGATACTTTATATTAGTACCACCTACTAAGAGAGGGCTGCCAAACTTTCTTAACATTTCATTCCATGTATAAATTTGAAACCTGTACCACCAGGGAAATCTTTGCTGAATTACTCACCCATACTGGGCCTTGGCTGCTCCATGCAGAAAACAAGGGACTTGAGACTAATCTCTAAGGGTTCTGATTCTCTATAATTCTCAGACTATGTTTCTGACTTCATGCACAGATCAAATTGGAAAGAAAGACCAAAAAACCCTCATGACATTGAGCCAAAACTGAGCAGCTTATCCAAAACTGATTCTGTGATATTTCTTTTTATGGCTACAGGCTGATGTTTAAAAAAAAATGCAGCTTATACTTATAGAGTCTTACAGAGTCTTTATGAAAATATTTAATTTAATTCACACAACCACCCTGTGAAGTAGGTGGAATAGGGATTAACCCCATTCTTAAGAGAAGCTAACAGTTCATTGAGGCAAAACTATCTGGACAGTGTCACAAAGGTAACAAGTGTTAGAGCTCTAGATGTTCTAGTTCTGAAACTCTTGATGTTCTAAGTCTAGGTCATTTCCCTCTCTGGCATGCTGTTCCCCTCAGAGGCCTAGAGCCATGATTACACAGAAGGATGGATGAAGCAGTAGCCATGGTGAGGAGGGATCTGCTTTTGCTAAAGAACAAACCCCAGGGTTAGCCGAGGGGAACCGCAGAGAAATGAGCGGCTCTCTAAATTACTTAGAATTATTGACACTGAAGCAGATGGTGCACAAATGTTCTCTTCGTCTTTTAATTGGACACTTTTGAATTGGAGGTTATTTTCTGGATTGCTAGTTAAAGATGAAAGTAAACGGATATGAAATCAGCCCACAATAAATTTGGCACTTTTCAATGAGAAAATAATAAACACTGGCAATTTATTCCGATGAACCAGAATTTTTTTTTTATTGAGTTGGATCCTTTGGTCACAAATAGTTTTAAGTTTGAGCATGGGTGGAGTAAGTTATGCAGGCCCCCACAACACTTCCTGTCTATTAAAAAAGTTACTGGGCAGGACTACAATTGGCTAGTGCTAATGCTATTAAAAATAGGGCTTATTAATTCAGAAAAGCATAGGAAGACTTTTATGAACTGATTCAGAGGGAAATAAGCAAAAAGAGAGAGAGACACACACACACAATGTTAATTGGAAAGAACAATAAAGGAGACCTGAATGCTATTTACATACAATGATCAAATCTGGCCAGCAGGAAAAGATGAGAAAATGTATTTTTTTCCTCTTCCTTGCAAAAGAAGGCAATCAGTGTAGAATATTGCATATTTTATTAGACAAGCCTCTCTCTCTTTTTTTTGGTGAGGCGATTGGGGTTAAGTGACTTTGCCCAGGGTCACACAGCTAGTAAGTGTTAAGTGTCTGAGGCAAGATTCGAACTCAGGTCCTCCTGAATCCAGGGCCAGTACTCTATCCACTGCGCCACCTAGCTGCCCCAGCTTCTCTCTCTTTTATTAGAAAAAAAGAACCTTTACTAGATGTCAGTTGGTTTCACTATTTTAAAAAGTAGCTAAATGAGTAGGGGAAAGGAGAGATTCATGTGTGTGTATGTATATAAAAAGGTTATAAAAATAAGATGTAAAAAAAAACCCTCCTAAAAGATAACAGTAAAAATTTAAAATAAAAACAAAACAAAAGAAGACATAATCTTGGTCTATTCCTTGCTAAATGTATGGCCCTTGGCAAATTACTTAACTTTTGTAGGCTTCAACTTCCTCCTCTGTAAAATGAGCTCTAAGATCCACCTCTAAAACTTACAATCCTAAAACCTCAGTCAAAAGGCCAGTTAAGCATTTATTAAGCACTTACTTTGTGCTAGGTACTATGCTAAGCACTTTGGGGATACCAAAAGTGAACAGTCCTGATCTCAAGGACCATAAAATCTATTGGGGTAGATGACAACAAATCACCTAGTCCCTTTCAAATATCTTAAAACATATCAAGGCATAGGAAGCCACACCAATATCCTTACAGCCAATGACTGTTGTTATAAATGAATGGCATCCGGGGGCAGCAAGGTGACACAGTGGATAAAGCACCAGCCCTGGATTCAGAAGGACCTGAGTTCAAATCTGGCCTCAGACACTTGACACTTACTAGCTGTGTGACCCTGGGCAAGTCACTTAACCCTCATTGCCCTGCCCCCCCCCCAAAAGATAAGGATGTCTCTTGGGGGCAGCTAGGTGGGGCAGTGGATAAAACACCGGCTCTGGATTCAGGAGGACCTGAGTTCGAATCTGGCCTCAGACACTTGATACTTAGCTGTGTGACTCTGGGCAAGTCACTTAACCCCAACTGCCTCACACACACAAAAATGCAATACATGGTTCCTTTCTTCAGATTTACACACAGTTCTTCCTCGATGGTCCATCTGAGTAAGGAAGGGAAGAGGTTATCCCTCCAGGTGACTGACACCAAAAATAAAAGTAAAAGGATATAAACTCAGCTCACATTTCCACAGCACTAGATTTCTATAAAGCACTAACCTCAAAACACATTTGGGAGGGAAGTGGCACCAATGTTATTATTCCCATTTTTCAGATAGGAAAAGGAAGTAAGGCTCAGAGGTGAAGTGACTCGTTTACCAGTGACAGAGCTGGTTATACCCAATTTTTTCTACAGCACATGGCTTCTTGTCCAAGGGTTGCACATGAATATAAAAATCAGAGCTGAGTCATAGATTATAGAACTTGATTGTGGAGTGTGAGAATGTGGAAAAAACCCTTAGAGATTATTTAATCCAAGTGTTACCTAAGAGAACATAGAAGGCAGTTGAGGCCCAGAAAGAAAGGTCTTGACAGAGTTTGGATTAAAACTGTCTCCTACCACAATCCCAGGATGCTACTTCTACTATGCTACCTAGTGCAAAACAACTTAAACTCCAGAATGGGTCCTTTTCATTCAACAATATTTCTTTTCACTGCATTACTCTAGTCTAGCCTCTGTTAAATATCACCACCTGCTTCTCTCCATTCAAAAGCACAGAGGCATGCCAAAAGGAGGTAATTTTTGAAATGTTTTGCCTTTAAATAAATCAAAGAGCGTTGCCAACACATCAATAATAAATAATGTAAAACTACCTAAAATTTGCCTGCATCAGCTGCTTTCTGAGGCTGTTAAAAAACAGTTCCTCATTTTGTATCAATGTGACCTTGGGCAAGTCACTTACCCTCTTATAGGCCTCAGGTTCATTATCTGTGAAAAATAAAGGTGCTGAACTAGAGGGTTTCTCTAAGGTCTCTTCCAGGCCTAACAATGTATTCTTTATTCTAAGGTTCTTCTTGTTCTGACATTCTTTGATTCTATAAATACTGAGTCAGCATATGCTTTTAACCATTAACAAGTACAAACAGATTTTCTGTAATTCAGTTGATTGGGATTTGGAAAGAGTATCCCCTTCCTCCATTTTTTTTTCCTGTTTGCAAATCTGATTTTTAGCAAGACAGCTGTTACTTTTAACCAAAGTCCTGCTCATTCTTGAGAAGAAAATGGAATCCCTTTCTGAAATGACACCACCTTGAAAAGAAAATTGCTAGTGAATCTGTTCCTAAAAAGTACTATTTGAGAAGTGAGGCAGTATTACTTTTGGAAGTGCTATTTCAATTTATCACCCGTTCCTCTCTCTTATCCCTAAAATATATGGAAAAGCACCAAAAACATAGTCTAAATTAATGAGGAGAGCTGTAATCTGAATCTAGCTGTAAAAGCATCCAGATGTCAATGAACATATAAGCTATGGTAAATATAAGTTGTGATTTTAAAAGGGCAGTATTAATGCAATTGCTAAACAGCTTTACAAAAAAAAAAAAAAGTCCAAACCTACCTGATAATGCAGAATTTTTCATTTTGGTGGCTAATCCTTTAGTTCTACAGGAGAGACAGTTTGATACAATGGAATAAGGACTGGGCTTGGAGTCAGAGGCCCTGGGTTCGATTCTTGGCTCTGCACTTACTAGCTGTGGGAAGTACTCATTCATCTCACTTAAGACTTCTTAAATTTTAAATAGACCCTGTCTAGTCTCCTTAACAAATCTGACTCCTTAATAGTGAAACTGCCACTAAACTTGACAACAGATGACACTCTAAAAAGCACTCATTATCAACCAATTAAGAAGATCTCTAGAATTGTAAACTAGAACCTCCTGCAGACAAGTTTCCTACAATCAGGTAGGAGGTCCTAAGCGGCATCGTAATCAAATTTAAATTCCCATTCATTCAATTAACAAATATTTATAACGCTGCAAGACATAACACAGTTTAGCAAAGAGCACTCAAAGCAGGAAATCAAGACCCCCAGGTTTCTGTGCCGGTCTGCCCCTTTCTGAGACAGGCGGCCTCATTGCTTAGCACTCCTCACAGGGCTTCAATTTTCTCGTGTACAGAATGGGGTTAAAAATCAGCACACATTATCGACCTCATAGCTCTGTGTAGAGAACGGTGCTTTGTAAATTATAAAATGCTACAAATATGTGAGCTCCCAAGCTAGCTAGCATGTTTTTTGGGAAAAGACTGGGTGCAGGGGAAGATTTTTTTATTGTTATATGGTTCAGATTTGCAAGGTAGATAGAGGGTGATCTCCGTGAGAAAACTCCCTCAACTCATCCAAAGCAAATTGGTAATTGTTCTGGGAATTTCAGTTTGAGGAGTGCGATTATGGGACTTGCCCAGGGTCAAAGGTGACACTTGAACCCAGGTCTTCCGGATGACTGGAGGACAGCCCCTGATCCTTAAGATTAAGGGTTCTCTCAAACTGGGGCTGTTGGTTTGTGAAGTTATTTTATTTTCACTAATCTCTAAAAAACGTAGCATTTCCTTAAAAACATTCTGTCCATGAGACAGTTCAAGGTGTCCGAGGTACAAGAAAGGTTAAGGAAGGACTTAATCTACAGCATAAAATACATGAAAGGTACAAGCAAGGAACAACATTAAGGCCTGAAAGTGGAAAAACATTGGTCCAGAAAGGCTCTCTCTTTCAATGTAAAACCCACTGTTCCTCAGAAAAACAAACACAACCAAACCGACCTCTGCCTTACTTCCAGCCTCATTTTTGTAAGCCCCATTTCCATCAACACCATTAAACACCCTTCCTCTCTAAGCAGCCTTACCAATTTGGGGGTTGAACCACGAGCAACTTGACTTCTGCAAGAAAAATTCGGGGTGTATGTGAACGTTCTCCATGGGGGGAAAAGTTAGAAGGTGAAGAAAGGGACCCCACCACCTTCCTCCTAATATGCTCCAGCTGGAGGAGGCTTAGAAATAAGCGGGTCCAACCTCCCCCATTTTACTGATCAGTTAAAACACAGGGAGCCGGAGAGGAGGGATGACTTGCCCAAGGTCACCCCCCCCCCTCAAATGAGCTTCACGAAGGCATGCTGACCTGAGCAAAGTGACCAAAAGGTCTGGGTGGGAATGGGAATCTTTCGGTGGTCGGTCCGGTGCCCCTTCCCAAATGCTGGTGCTCACCACGCACAAAACAAAAGAAATCAACCAAGTGCTCTGATGATCTGAAGTGTTGCCCAAGTCCGGGCTCGAGGCTTCATCTGTCCTCCAGCTTGGGGTCCTTGCTCTGGACCCCCCTCCCCCCTCGCACCTGGGGAGCGGAGACCGGGAGGGGATGATCCTGGGGATGGGGGGTAGGGGGAAGGCAGAGCTCGGAAAGAGCTCCGGGTGCTAGCCCGGGCTCCGCCGCGCAGGCACGGGAAGCGAGCGGGCTGTGTGACCTTGGGCCAGTCGCTTGCCCTCTCTGGGCCTCCGTTTCCTCCTCCGGCGGGGGCGGGGGGAACTTACGCTCTTGTCGATGTCCAGTCTGAGTTTCTTCTGCGAGATGCTCTTCTGGATCCTCTTGCTGAAGGAGGCGTTGCCGGCAGGCCGGACGCAGCGCTCCCCGTCCTCGATCAGGCAGCAGCTCTGGCCGTAGCCGGGGGCGGGCGCGGGCGCAGCGGCGGGCGTGGGGGCCGGGGCCGGGGCTGGGGGCCCTTCCCGGCTGTCCTCCTCCGTGCTGAAGCCGTTCATGGCCCCGGCCCCGGCCCCGGGGACGTTCACGGGGAGCCCGAGCCCCTGCCCCCGGGGCCCCGGCCCGGTCGCGGCCCCCCCCCCCCGCCGAGGTGGTCCCCCCGGCCCCGCCCGCGGGTCCGGCCTCCCGCTGCCTGAGCACGCCGGGGCCCGGCCCGGCCTCGAACCCGCGGCCCCCGGAGCCCCGCGAGCCCCGCGGCGCCCACTGGGCTGCCCCGCTCTCCCCGAGGCGGCGGCCGCGGCGGCGGCGGAAGTCCCGCCCCCGAGTCACCATTGGTCGAGAGAAGGCACAGGGCGTGACAGGCTCCCTCGGCGGCCGTGGTCATTGGACAAGGCACCCGCCTGTCACGAGAGGCCGGCTCCTTCCTGGACTCTGCGGGGACGGGTCCGAAGTAGAGAAAGTGCAAAGCCGGAGAGTTGGTGGCTGGGGTAGGAGACGCGGCCCGGGGCCAGCAGCTGCCGCGAGCCGAGCAGGGGAGGATGGGGTCACCGAGGAGGGCAGGCGGGGCACCGGGGTCGGACAGACCTGAAGAAGGTGGGTGCTCCCAGGGACAGGCAGGATAGACTGACAGAAGGACACATAGGATCAGGCGGGATGGACAGAGGGATAGGTGAAATGGACAGGGGGGCAAATGGGGTGGGCAGACAGACGGAGAAGAGGGACAGGCAGGTTAGACAGAAGGACAGGCGGGATGAAGAGGCACAGATGGGGAGGACAGATGGACAGTTGCAGAGGGACAGGTGGGATGGACAGGAGGACAAGTGGGGGGACAGACAGAGGGACAAGCGGAATGGACAGGGAGACAAATGAGGCAGACAGATGGACACAGAGAGACAGGTAGGATGGACAGAGGGACAGGTGGGATGGACAGAGGCACAAATGGGGTGGAGAGACATGGACACAGGACAGGTGGGGTAGAAAGGGGGGACTAATAGGGAGGGACACAGGGACAGGTGGCAACCTAGAGGAGACAGAAGGGATGGACAGTGGGACAGGCAGACAATGGGGCAAAGGGATGGACAACCATAGAGATGGATTGGAGGAAAGGACAGACAGAAAGACACAGAAGGATGAATGGAGGCAACATGGAGGACCTAGAGGGATGGGAAAGATGGACAGTGAGACAGACGGACACATGCAAGAATGGAAGAAAAGACAGAGACAGGGACAGAATCGATAGGCATAGGGACAGAGAAACCTAGCCTGGAACCCCGGAACAAAAAATTTTGTAGAAATACACGGGGACAGAAATGATGGAAACAGAAGGGATAGATGAAAACACAAATGGGGACATAGAGGGACAGGGATAGACAGGAAGAGATAGAAAGGATGGGCAGAGGGGACCGATGAACATGGGTAGACAGTGGGACAGATGTAATGATGGGACAGAGGGGCAGGAGTTAGAGAAGAATGGTAGGCTCAGAGGTATATGTGGGAGAAAGTGTTGTAGGGAAAGGAGAGACAAAAAGGGTTAAAAGGTTAGATGGAAAGAGAGAATCACATGGAGGGACATAATTGAATGTATGGGAAGTGGTAGAAACAGGGACACCGACAGGATAGGAGAGAAAGACAAGGAGATAGATCAAAAAGAGAAAGGGTTGGGCCAGAGTCACTTACAAACAGAAAGTTAAAGAAGATCCCAGGATCTTAGATTTAGGGCAGGAAAAGACCTCAGAGGTCACCCAATGCAACCCTCTCATTTTATAGATAAGAAGACTGAGACTGAGGCTTAGTGAGGTTACGTGATTTATCCACGATCATACTAGTAGTTAAGTGAATTGGGGGGTGGGGTGGGGGAAGAATGAGAATTGTACCTAGGTACTATCATTTTTAAAAATAAATATTAGAGCCAAGATTCAAACCCAAAGAAGTGCAGAGGAGTTAATGAAGACAGTCTCTGGCAGCTGAGGAACACAGAAGAGTAAAGGGAAAGAGACAAGGAGATAGTCTTGGGAAGAAGAAAGCTGAGGGATGGAGTTCTGTCCATCTCTTATTTTATGCCCACACTTCAAAAGAGGAATTAGTAACATCATTAGGAATATTGATGGCTTGTATTTATGGTTTGCAAAATATCAACAGCACAATCAATCAAAAAACATTCATTGTTTGCCTACTATTTGTCAGCACTGTGCTAAGCACTAGAGATACAAAGTAAGGAACACTCCCTACTCTGAGTTTACATTCTGTGAGGAAAATATATACATATATAAGTAAATACAAAACATATAAACAGTAATTGGTGGGGGAGAGTTGAGGCTGGTCAGGAAAGCTAGGGAGGATTCATGAAGGCTGTGTACTTGAGTTGAGCTTTAAAAGGAGCTAGGGACTCCTTAACTAGCAGTAGTGAAGAAGGACATCCCGGGCATGGGGCCCAGTATGTGCAAAGGCATACTGATGGGATATGGTATCTGGTGAAGACGCCTGTGTGAAAGGTAACTGAAAAACTCAAATCTACCACTTTTAGTCAATATGATCTGAAAAGAGCAGTAATTTAATGAATGACAAAGTCCAAAGAGGAATATTCTTCTTTATCCAGCCCACAACCATGCAAAAAAATAGTCAGTCACTTGAGACATGGGTAGAGGGGTCCTGTCAGAGAAGTCAATGCCAGAACAGGTAAACAGACTGGAAGTCTGCAGCGGCATCCTGGCGGTTTAGCCCTAGAGGCTAATCATTATAAAGAAATAATATGAGGGGCAGCCAGGTGGTGAAGTAGATAAAACACCAGCCCTGGATTCAGGAGGACCTGAGTTCAAATCTGGCCTCAGACACTTGACACTTACTAGCTGTGTGACCCTGGGCAAGTCACTTAACCCCAATTGCCTCACCAAAAAAAAAAAAAAAAAGAAAAGAAAAAAAGAAATATTATGGATCCAGAGACTCCAAAAGACAAATACAGAAAACAGTAATTCCGTAACTACCTGTATGACTTCAGACAAATTACCATCTTGCTAAGCCTCTCATGTAAAATGAGGAGGTTAGATTAGAAAAGTATTTGAAGTGTCTCCCAGTTCTATAGCTATGGTTCTATGAGCCTACGAACTGTAAGTAGAGCCTCATACAGAAAAAAAAAATGGCTTGGTCACAAGGAGTACAAAAGTACCTAGAAGAAATGAAACAATAGATTAAAAGTGAAATAAGAACTGGAGGAAGGGACAAGAAAGAGAATAAGACATAGCTTAAACATAGAGGGTAGAACACCTTACCCAATAATGGATGAACAGAACTCACTGACTCCTTAAGACAATGAGAAATGTAGAACAAAATCCAAAAGATTGAAAACCTAGAAGAAAATATCTACTATCAATAACAATAGAGCTGCAATCAAGTCAAGGAGAGACAATTTTAGAATTATCAGTCTCCCTGAAAACTATGACCAAAAAAAGGTCTGGATATCATATTTCAAGACATCTTAAATGAAAACTGTTTAGATTTCTTAGAACCTGTAGGCAAAAGAAAATAACAAGAATTCACTGTTTGCCTCCTGATAGAAACCCCCAAATGAAAACTCTCAGAAATGCCAAAGCTAAAATCTAGAACTTCTGGATCAAAGAAACATTTATGGCAAGCAGATAGAAAGTTTGAGTTCCAAAAACCACAGTTAGGATTACTTGGAAGACTTGGAAGCTACTACCATAACATCAGTCAATAAACAATTATTAAGTGTTTACCATGTACCAGGTATTGCTAAGCACTGGAAATACAAAAAGAGGCAAAAGACAATCCCTTACCCTCAAGGAGTCCACAATCTAAAAGGAAGAAAATAAATTTAAATTAAAAATAAACAGGGGGCAGCTAGGTGGCACAGTGGATAGAGCACCGGCCCTGGATTCGAACCTGAGTTCAAATTCAGCCTCAGACACTTAACACTTAACTAGCTGTGCGACCTTGGGCATGGCACTTAACCCTCATTGCCCACAAAAATAAAATAAAATAAAAATAAACACCTCAGAATATAATATTCCTCCGCCCCCCCAAAAAAAGTATGTTATGTATAAAGAAGAGCAAATTAAATCAGTTAGGCCTGACTAATGTGAAGAAAATGTGTAATAAGCCTGTAAGGTTGCCTGCAGCCAGATTATGAAGGGCTTTGGATACCAAACAGGAGTTTTTATTTTACTTTCAGCCAATGGGAAGCTGCCTTAGTTTTTCTTGAGCAGGAGTGACATGGCCAGCACTACACTTTGTGAAAAATTTAGAGAGAATACAGAGGAGACTAATTGAGAGTTTATTGCAGTTGTCCAGGTTGGAGGTGATAAGGCCCTGAAATAGTTTTGGCCATCTGAATAGAGAGAAGAGGATGAATGCTAAAGATGTTGTGAAGGTAGAATGAAGATTTGGCAAATGTTTGGATATGGAGATGAAGGAGAGGGAGGAGTCAAAGAGGGCTTCAGGGTTGTAAACTTGGGTGATTGAAAGGGTTGTGAGTGTCATTGACAGAAATAGAGAAGTTAGGAAGAAAGGCTGTTTTTAGGGGAAAAGATAAATTCTATTTGAACATGTTAAGTTTGAGATACCTATTGGTATATAGCATTTGGTGTGATTTGGGTCTTTAGCTCAGGAGACAGACCAGGACTGGATCAGTAGACTTTGGAATCATCAACATAGAGATGATAAGTTAATATATAGGAACCAATGAGATCATCGAAAAAGAGAAAATGTAGAGCCAGGGTTCATAACCTTTTTGTGTCTTGGGCCCGTTTGGCAGTCTGGTGAAGCCCAAGAAACCTTTCTCACAATATTATGTTGTTTTAAATTCATAACTAAAGGAAGAAAACAAATACTACTTCTTGTTGTTTGCCCTTCATTCTAGAAGAGATGTCATGACTTGCACTGAATTAGATTTAAGTGAGGGAGAGCTGTGCAAGTTCACCAATCTCATTGTCTTTTCCAGAGCCACCTGAGTCCAGTGGCAAAATATATATCAGGATGACTGGAGATGGCCCCGGATATTCTAAGGCAATTGGGGGTAAGTGACTTGCCCAGGGTCACACAGCTAGTGTCGGAGGTGAGATTTGAACTCAGGTCCTCTCAACTTCAGGAACAGCGCTCTATCCAGCTGCCCCTCCTTTTAAATATAGGCAAAACGTGGAAGTTTGTAAGTCCTTACAGTACTTTAGGACACATGGTCAACAGGACTGAAAGATTACACTTCCTAATTCATTCACTCTCATTCTCTTATTCTCTCTCTGTTTCTCTTTCTCTGTCTCTCTCAGACAGTATAATTCTTTTTTTTTTTTTTAGTGAGGCAGTTGGGGTCAAGTGACTTGCCTAAGGTCACACAGCTAGTAAGTGTTAAGTGTCTGAGGCCGGATTTGAACTCCTGACTCCAGGGCCGGTGCTCTATCCACTGTGCCACCTAGCTGCCCCAACAGTATAATTCTTAATCTAATAACATTTAGGGGGCACCTAGGTGCCACAGTGGATAGAGCACCAGCTCTGCGTTCAGGAGGACCTGAGTTCAAATCCGACCTCAGATACTTGACACTTAACTAGCTGTGTGGCCCTGGGTAAGTCACTTAACCCTCATTGCCCCATAAAACAAAACAAAACAAAAAAATCTAATAACATTTAGATTATAAGAGAAATTGCTTTTCTACCATAGCTGATTCAATTGTTTACCAAATTTGCTATGTACCAGGCATGCTTTATAAATAGCTTTTGATCCTCACAATAATCCTAGGAGGTAGGTGCTATTATTATCTCCATTTTAGAGTTGAGAAAACTGAGGCAGACAGAAGTTAAGCAGTGACTTGCTCAAAGTCACACAGGTATTAACTATCTGAAGCCAGAACTAAACTCAGGTCTTCCTGACTTCAGGCCTAGCACTTTATCTACAGCGGTACCTAGCAGGAAATATTGAATTTCTGTTAGAACAGGCATCTTTAACCTGGGGTCTCTGGATATATTTTAGGGAGTCCATGAACTTGGAACTTTTAATACTTTGATCAACTTGATTTCATTGTAATTGGACTTCTTTGTAATCCTATGCATTTAAAAACATTATTCAGAGGAATCCATAGGCTTTATCAAACTGCTAAAGGGATCCATGGCACAAAAAAGATGAAGAACCCTTGAGTTAGTTTTTATGTGTACTTGGGGAAAAATAAGTAGTATTAAAACAAACAAACCAGAGAAACCTTGAGTTAGAGGTTAGTGAAAATATAGACCCTCTTCCCGCCGCACCCTACCCCGCCAGCCCAGCAATATCACTACTAGGTCTATATCCCAAATAGATCATAAAAAAGGGAAAAGGACCCACGTGGACAAAAATATTTATAGCTGCTCTTTTTGTGGTGGCAAAGAATTGAAAATTGAGGGAATGCCTGTCAATTGGGGAATGGCTAAACAAGTTGTGGTATATGAATGTAATGGAATACTATTATGCTGTAAGAAATGATAAGCAAATGGATTTCAGAAAACCCTGGAAAAACTTACATGAATTGATAGAGTGAAATGAGCAGAACCAAAAGAACATTGTGCACAGTATCAACAACATTGTGTGATAGCCTTAACTCCTCTCAGCAATACAATGATCCAAGACAATGCCAAAAGATTCATAATGGAAAATGCTCTCCACATCGAGAAAAAGAACCATGGAGTCTGAATGCAGACTGAAGCGTACTATTTTTCACTTTCTTTATTTTTTTCATGTTTTTTTCTTTTGATCTGTTTCTTCTTTCACAACATGACTAATATACAAATATATTTTACATAATTGCACATATATAACCTATATCAAATTGCCTACCATCTTAGTGAGGGGGATAATAAAGGGAGAGAGAAAATTTGGAACTCACAATTGAAAAAAATGAATGTTGAAAATTTTCTTTATAATAAAATATTATAAAACTTAAAAAATAAATATCATCTTTACTGTATCAGAAAGAAAAACTGAGGCCTAAAGATAGAAAGTGAGCTGCCCAAGGTCACAGTAAGAACCAGGGCTTGGATAAGATAAATAATTTTTAAAAAAAGATTTCTACTGTCACACTGCCTAATCTGATGCTAATATTAATGGGTCCAGTGGTGGCCAGAGTGTGGTGGAACAATCACTGCAGTGACAACTTCCTCAGGCAGACACTTCGAATAATAGAAATATAATCGAATTCTTTCATTTTGCAGATTGCTCTAATCATGTCACTCTAATGACAACTGCATTTATAAAGTGCTTTCAGGTTGACAGAGTGCTTTCTATATTTTATCTCACTTTTATTACTCTACTCAAAATCCTTCATTGGCTCCATGATGCCTGCCCAGTAGAGTCTGTGTGCCTATTCCTGTCAGTCAAAGTTTTCCAGTCTGTCTTCTAACCTGCCTTTCTAGCCTTTTCTCATATGACTCCACTTCATGAGCTCTGCATCCCAGTCAAACTAGACTACCCAGTCTAGTTTGCTCTTATCCAGGAGATTCTGCAGTGTTACAGGGATTAATGGGACCAATACTATGCCATCCATAAAGAAGTTATGTGGAAGACTTTACCATCCATACAGAATCTTTCTTCAACTTGTACTAAATCCTTGGGTTCTCTGTTTTATACCTCAATGGATATTAAAGGTCAGAGGGTCATTGAACAAAATTATTTCTGTTAGATAGTGTTCAAAGTATTTTGTATAATTTTAAGTTGGGTAAGTAGCCTTTAAGGTAGAGTTTTTGTTTTACGAAATAAAATTTAAAATAATAAAAACAAACATAATGGGATCTTGTATTCTCTACATCTTTGGGTCTACCTGTGATGGTAAAGGTGTGGAATTTTGCTAGTGAAGGCCTGGCTGTTTTTTCTTAATACCTTTGTCAAGGATGCCTTTGGCGTATATGTGTAGATTATTTTGGGGACAGCTAGGTGGTACAGTGGATAGAGCACCGGCCCTGGAGTCAGGAGTACCTGAGTTCAAATCCAGCCTCAGACACTTAACACTTACTAGCTGTGTAACCCTGAGAAAGTCACTTTACCTCAATTACCTTAAACATCTGGGGCCATCTTCAGTTGTCCTCCTGATATATATCTTGCCACTAGACCCAGATGGCTCTGGAAGAGAGAGTGAGGTTGGTGACTTTGTACTTCCACAGCCCTCCCTCACTTAAATCCAATTTAGTGCAAGTCATGACATCACCCTAGATGTCATGGTCCTCTTCAAGAATGAAGAACAAACAACAAGATTTCTTTTCATAAATTTTTTTCTCACATTTTGAATATGAGAAAATAATTATTAATAGTCGATTTCTTGGGGGACCCAGGGATCAATCTTCCCCCCCCCCAATCCAGAAAGTGAGTTCTCCTTAAGAAACTTCACCAATGGGGCAGTTAGGTGGCATAGTGGATAAAGCATTGGCCCTGGATTCAGGAGGACCTGAGTTCAAATTGTATCTCATCCGATTGACACTTACTAGCTGTGTGACCCTAGGCAAGTCACTTAACCCTCATTGCCCCACAAAACAAAAACAAATCCTGCCTCAGACACTTGACATTTACTAGCT
This sequence comes from Dromiciops gliroides, assembly GCF_019393635.1. Lineage (NCBI taxonomy): Eukaryota > Metazoa > Chordata > Mammalia > Microbiotheria > Microbiotheriidae > Dromiciops > Dromiciops gliroides. The sequence continues at coordinate 324,131,688 of NC_057862.1, read as the reverse complement.
ATGTGACCCTGGGCAAGTCACTTAACCCCTGTTGCCTCACCAAAAGAAAAAATAAGAAACTTCATCAAATCCTGTCTGGGACAAACTCAAGGGAACAAAAGAAATGGAGATAGATTCTTTTGTCTAGCTCAGTAAAGGACTGATGGGATCAAACTACAGCTAGATAATAATGGACTTTACCCTGAGCAACTTGAGTGAGGGGTTTTGCCTTCCTTTCCCTGATGTCATCCCCAGAGTTCATTATAATGTAGCTCTCCTTCAAGTTATGTCAATGAATAGATTTGTTTGATGTACAATGATTCAATTAGATTTGATTGGTGCATAATGACCTGCCTCTTATCAAAAGGAATAAAAAAACCTAGACAGGTAGCCATGTGGTCTCTCTGGGACCACATGGCATCTGCCTCTCTCACACTCTCTTTTGGGTTTCCTTGGGACCACATACTGTCTCTCTGGGAGACCACATGGGTCTCTTGGGGTCTTTTTTCCTGCTTGCACTAACTGCCATTCTGAAGCTCTCTCTCTGCCTACACTATCATGTGGCCTGGGACCATGAGAAGTTAGGGAGATATGTGGTCAATCCCTCATTGGTATAATGTTGATAAATTAAGAATATGCTTACCCAAAACTGGTGTCTATAGTAATTTTTTTTTTTTTTAGTGAGGCAATTGGGGTTAAGTGACTTGCCCAGGGTCACACAACTAGTAAGTGTTAAGTGTCTGAGGCTGGATTTGAACTCAGGTCCTCCTGACTCCAGGGCCGGTGCTCTATCCACTGCGCCACCTAGCCGCCCCATAGTAATTATTTTCAATGTTACATGAGTGAGTTGTTCATGTTTTCCTGTCATCCCATTTAAAAAAATATTAATAAAGATTGAGTTTTTATGCCTTTGATACCACTCACTCTTATAATTGATTCCACACATAATTAATCTCTCAACACTATCACCCTACCCTGAGGATACAAAGAAAAAAAAACTCAAATTGTCATAAATGGATAAAAAAGTATTAATTTTGTATACTATGTATCTTCCTAAAAGCAGCTGGTAGTGCAGTGGATCAAACACTAGGCCTGGAGTTAGAAAGACTTGAGTTCAAATTTGGCTGCAGAATGTACTAGTTGTGTAATTCTGGGCAAGTCATTTAACTTCTTTTCCTTGGTTTTCTCAACTGTAAAACAGGGATAATAATAACATCTCTCTCACAGGGTTGTTGTGATGATCAAATGAGATAATATTTTTGAAATGCACTGAGCATAGTGTGTACATATATATATTCTGTATATATAGTATATATACATATACACATGGTATATTCTGTATATACAGTATATATATATACACATCGTATAATCTGTATATATATAGTATATATACATAGGCACATAGTATATTCTTTATATACAGTATATATATATACACACATAGTATATTCTTTATATACAGTATATACATATACACATAGTATATACATATACACATAGTATATTCTGTGTATATAGTATATATACATATACACATAGAGTATATATGTATATGCACACTATGCTGAGTGCATTTCAAAAATATTATCTATCATCTATATCTATCTATCTGTATCACATTGAAAGTACTATATAGATGCTTATTCCCTTCGCTTACCCTGATAAGTGCCAGGCATATAAAATAAAAGCTAGACCCTACTTGTCCTCAAGCAGATCATATTCTAATAGGGACAGGCTTATAAGGGAGAGAGTGGTGACCTGAGAAGGGCATTTTGCTCTGGGAAGTCACAAGTTTGGTGAGTGGAGCCACAGGGGAGCCAATTACAGAATGACAAGTGTGATAGGACTAATATCTACCAATATTTCCCCTCACCCCCAACGTGGAGAACCCCAGGCCCTTCCTCTGACCAGGATTATCTTGCCCTAAAGGGAAACAAAGCTATCCCTTGGACTTGATTGGCTCCAGTTTCCTTGATGCAGTTTTCTGGTCAACTAAGGGCATAAACATTCCAATCATGTGGAGTCTAGGTGCCTTGCACTTGGCGGATTTCCAGAGACCATGCCAGCTATTATGGCCTTCACTACATTCTGCCCTAATGACCAGATGAGTTTCCATATGGAGACAGAGGGGTCAGGTCCAGGGAGGTTAAGGGGCAATCTGTGTTTCCCATCCTTGTTGTATTAGAGCAAAGTAAACTTCCTTTTGTGCACTGTTTAATTATTTGTGGGTGCCTCATTTCCTCCCAATAGTGAGCCTGAAAGAAGAGAGCATTGGTGTTAGAGCCACCTCCAACAATATGTCCTTTTCTGAAGCAATGGAAATATTGATGTGATTAAGGTATCCAGAACAAGAGGAAGACGACCAAAAAATTGCTGGGATGGACTAGAAGGGCTTTTCCAGATAGTGGCAGAGTTGATTTTTATTATTGTTTCCAGAGCAAGAGTAGGAGGGGATAGGGTATGTGTGAAGACAGGGCAAGGAGACATCTAGGTCAAGTGTGATTGGGTCTGGGGCTGGCTAGGTATGGTGGGGTCTCATCAATCATGACAACATTGCTCAAAGGTGGGATTTATAAAGAGATGTGGGATGGGGGGGGCAGTCACTAAATCATACATAAGGATCCCTATAGGCTGCATTTAGACAATTTTCAAATGTAATGTTATCTATGTTTTATTGTATTTTATTTTTTTGTTAAATATTTCTAAGTTACATGTCAGGGACTAAAATTCTAGCTATGATGTCTAAAATCTAATGAGTGGTCGCCTTAAAATTAGAAAACATATAACACTAATCTTTGGGCATTAATTATTTATTAAAGTATACTAGGGGTTAGTAAAGAGAAACACGTGGATAAAGAATTAGATCTGCCTGCTCTCCCGAATCTGCCTCCCCTGCCACCAAGCCGAAGTCTCCAACCCAAAAAGCTAATGCTTCAGCAGCTTCTCCCCAAAGCCTCCTGAGAACCCAGAAACAGGGCCATACACACACACACACACACACACACACACACACACACACACACACACAGAGCTCCAAGCTAATTGGCTGGTAGCTCTGATTGACAGGTCCCACGTGTGGTTCTATAGATGTAACTTCTGGACACCAGTTAATTTCCACACGCTAAAGTCACATGGCTTCTAAATCACATGCTTTCTCCTCATGGTGGAGCTTCCCTGCAATATCTTCCCAGCAGGGGGTATCATTCCAATTCTCACCTAAATTTTAATCTTGCTCAGATGGATAATGTCTTTGATAGCTCTGGTTCAGTGGTTTCTTCCAGACCTAAATCTATGATTCTGTGATTTGAATTCTAACTCCTACTCTGCTATGTATTTGCTGTGTGACTATCCCTCTCTGGGCCTCAGGTTTCTCCTCTCTCACCCTAGCTGCTAAGAGTTTACCTCCTTGTTGTGCCCCTAACTAGCTGGATCTCTTTCTGTTTATAGAACTCTGGGCAAGCTACTCCTGCTTCCTGAACTAGTTTCCACATCTATGAAATAAGCATAATAATGCTGGCACTACCTACCTCCAAAAGTTGCTGTAAGGAAAGTGCTTTGCAAACTTTATGGGAGGAAAAGCCAAGATGGCAAAGAGAAGTTCAGGAAATTGCCTGGATTCTCCCAAATTTCCCTCAGAAACAATGTTAAATTAAGCCTCTAAATGGAGTCTGGAGCCACAGAATCTACAAAAAGACAGAGTGAAACATTCTTCTAGCTTAAGATAACCCAGAAGGACTTCGGGAAAGGTCTATCTCACTTGGGTAAAAGGGGAGTGCAGTGCTGCACAGAGAATGTCTGGGCAAGCCAGCAGAAGGCTCTTAGACATGGCACAGATTAGTAGCTGAGTACCCTTGGGCCTGCCTCAGCAGCTTAGTGGCACAGCAGGCTAGCTGTGAAGCCCCTAGCTTCAACAGAGAAGACAATCTGCCTGCTGAGGTATCTGCTACACAACTAGTCTGGGACACCCTAGTGCAGTGAACAACCTTTGAGTTGCTGAGGCCTCAGAGTAGAAAGTCAGTGAACACACCCCTGGCCCCCAGCAAAAGAAGCCTGGGACAGTGCGCCCTGTGCCTCAGGAGCACAGTTCAACTTTAAAAGGCATGAAATAGGCTAAATATGAGTAAGAAACAGGAAAAAACAACCTCTCACCATAGAAAGCTACTATCACAACAGGGAAGACCAAAACATAAACTCAGAAGAGGACAACAAGCCTCAAAGGGGAAGATGAACTGGACTCAAGATCAAAACCCCCTTGGAAGAGCTCAAAAAGGATTTTATAAATCAGATAAGAGAGGTAGAAGAAAAATTGGGAAAAGAAGTGAGAACTATGTAAGAGAGAGTGAATAGCTTGGAAAAAGGACAAAAATGGACTGAGGGAAACAACTCTTAATTAATTGATTGATTGATTGATTGATTTAAAGTTTTGAGTTCCAAATTCTATCCTTCCCTTCCTCCCCTCCCCCTCTGAGGTGGCAACCAGATATAGGTTATACATGTGCAATTATGTAAAACACTACCATATTAGTAATTTTATACAAAAAGACTCAAGTTAAAAAAAAGAAAAAAAAGAAAAAGTACAAAACAACATGCTTCAGTCTGTGCTCAGTCAACACCAGTTGTTTTTCTGGAGGTGGATAATGTGCTTCATCATTAGTCCTTTGGGATTGTCCTGGATCAGTGTATTGCTAAGAGTAGTTAAGTAATTCACAATTGCTCATAGAACAATAATGTTGTCACTATGCACAATGTTCCCCTGGTTCTGCTCACTTCACTATGCATCAGTTCATATGAGTCTTTCCAGGTTTTTCCGAAATCATCCTGCTCATCATTTCTCACAGCACAATAATATTCCATCACAATCACACACCGCAGCTTGACTGGTCATTCCCCAACTGATGGGCATTTCCTTGATCTCCAATTCTTAGCCCTCACAAAAAGTTGCCATAAATATTTTTTTCCTTTTTTTTTTTTTCACAGTCACTGTTTTTAACTGTTTCCCTCCATCCTATTCCTTTCCCCATTATATTTAGTCTATTATCTTTGTTCTTTTTGGGAAAACAACTCTTAAAAAATACAATTGGCCAAATTGAAAAGGAGGTGCAAGAGCTGACTGGTAAAAATAGTTCCTTAAGAATCAGAATTGGGGAAAAAAAAAGAATCAGAATTGGGGAAATGGAAGCTAATGACTCAATGAGACATCAGCAAGCAATAAAGCAGAATAAAAAGAATGCAAAAATAGAAGAAAATATAAAATACCTTATCAGGAAAACAACAAACCTGGAAAATAAATTTAATTTAAGAATTTTTTGGACTACCTGAGGGCCATTAAAAAAGGTATGGATTGTATCTTTCAGGAAATGATTAAAGAGGACTTGCCCTAATGTCTTAGATTCAGAGGAAAAAATAGTTATTGAAAGGATCCACCAATCAGCTCCTTTTTAAAAAAAATTAATAAAGTATTTTATTTTTTCCCGTTACATGTAAAGATAGTTCTCAACTTTTGTTTATACAACCTTTCCAATTTCAGATTTTTCTCCCTCCCTCCCCTCCCTCCCCCCCTCCCCTAGACAGCAGGTAATCTGATATAGGTTACACACACACACACACACACACACACACACACACACACACACACACAATAACATTAAAAATATTTCTGCATTAGTCATATTATAAGAGAAAAATCAGAGCAATGACAAAAAAACCTCAAAATAGAAAGATATAAGCACCAAAAACAAAAGAATTAGTATGGTTCATTCAGCATCTACTCCGCAGTTCTTTTTTTTGCCCTGGATTTGGAGATCCTCTTCTATCATGAGTTCCCTGGAACTCTTCTGTACCATTGCATTGGTGAGAAGAATATAGTCCATCACAGTAGATCAACACTCAATGTTGATGATACTGTGTACAGTGTTCTTCTGGTTCTGCTCATCTCACTCGTCATCAGCGCACGCAAGACCCTCCAGGTTTCTCTGAACTCCTCCTGCTCATCATTTCTTACAGCACAATAGTATTCCATTGTATTCATATACCACAACTTGTCCAGTCATTCCCCAATTGATGGGCATCCCCTCAACTTCCAATTCCTTGCCACCACATAAAGAGCAGCTATAAATATTTTTGTACATGTGGGTCCCTTTCCCCTTTCCATGATTTCTTTGCGCAAAAGACCCAAAAGTGGTATTGCTGGGTCAAAGGGTATGCACAACTTTATGGCCCTTTGGGCATAATTCCAAATTGCTCTCCAGAATGGTTGGATCAGTTCACAGCTCCACCAACAATGGATTAGTGTTCCAATTTTCCCACAGCTTCTCCAACATTTATTATTTTCCTTTTTTGTCATTTTAGCCAATCTGATAGGTGTGAGGTGGTACCTCAGAGTTGTTTTAATTTGCATCTCTCTAATCATTAGAGATTTAGAGCATTTTTTCATATGGGAATAGATAGCTTTGGTTTCTTCATCAGAAAACTGCCTGTTCATATCCTTTGACCATTTCTCAATTGGGGAATGACTTGGATTCTTATAAATTTGATTTAGTTCCCTATATATTTTAGAAATGAGGCCTTTATCAGAAGTACTGGCCATAAAAATTGTTTCCCAGATTTCTGCCTCCCTCCTAATTTTGGATGCATTGTTTCTATTTGTACAAAAATTTTTTAATTGAATGTAATCAAAATAATCCATTTTGCATTTTATAATATACTCTATCTTTTGTTTGGTCATAAACTGTTTTCATTTCCAAAGATCTGATAGGTATACTATTCCTTTCTCTCCTAATTTACCTATGGTATCACCTCTTATGTCTAAATCATGTATCCATTTTGACCTTATTTTAATTAATTCTATTTTAGTATAAGGTGTAAGATGTTGGTCTATGTCTAATTTCTGCCATACTATCTTCCAGTTTTCCAAGCAGTTTTTGTCAAATACTGAGATCCTATCTCAGAAGCTGGAGTCTTTGGGTTTATCAAATACTACATTACTAGTGTCATTTACTACTGCGTTTCCTGTGCCTAGCCTATTCCATTGATCCTCCACTCTATTTCTTAGCCAGTACCAGATAGTTTTGATGACTGCCGCTTTATAGTAAAGCTCCAGGTTTGGTATCGCTAACCCACCTTCCTGTGAATTTTTTTTCATTATTTCCCTGGATATTCTTGATTTTTTGGTTTTCCAGATGAATTTTGTTATTATTTTTTCTAGCTCTATAAAATAATTATTAGGTAGTCTGATTGGTATGGCACTGAATAAGTAAATTAATTTAGGCAGTATTGTCATTTTTACTATATTAGCTCTGCCTATCCATGAGCAATTGATATCTTTCCAATTATTTAGATCTGATTTGATTTGTGAGAAGAGTGTTTGGTAGTTGTGTTCATAGAGTTCCTGGGTTTGTCTTGGCAAGTAGACTCCCAAGTATTTTATATTATCTACCGTTACTTTAAATGGAATTTCTCTTTCTATCTCTTGCTGCTGGATTTTGTTGGTCATGTATAGAAATGCTGATGATTTATGTGGATTTATTTTATATCCTGCTACTTTGCTAAAGTTGTTAATTGTTTCAAGTAATTTTTGAGTTGATTCTCTAGGATTCCTTAAGTATACCATCATATCATCTGCAAAGAGTGATAGTTTTGTTTCCTCCTTGCCTATTCTAATTCCTTTAATTCCTTTCTCTTCTCTGATTGCTAAAGCTAACATTTCTAGGACAATATTAAATAATAGGGGTGATAATGGACATCCCTGTTTGACCCCTGATCTTATTTGGAAGGCCTCTAATTTATCTCCATTGCATATAATACTTGCTGATGGATTTAGGTAGATAACTGTTTATTATTTTAAGGAAAGCTCCCCCTATTCCTAAACTCTCTAGTGTTTTTATTAGTAATGGGTGTTGTATTTTGTCAAAAGCTTTCTCTGCATCTATTGAGATAATCATATGATTTTGGTTGGTTTTCTTATTGATGTGGTTGATTATGTTAATAGTTTTCCTAATGTTGAACCAGCCCTCCATTCCTGGTATAAATCCCACCTGGTCATAGTGTATTATCCTGGTGATCACTTGCTGTAATCTCCTTGCTAATATCTTATTTAAGATTTTAGCATCAATATTCATTAGGGAAATTGGTCTATAATTTTCTTTCTCTGTTTTTGCTTTGCCTGGTTTTGGTATCACCACCATATTTGTGTCATAAAACGAATTTGGTAGAACTCCTTCTTCACCTATTTTTCCAAATAATTTGTATAATATTGGAATTAATTGTTCTTTAAATGTTTGGTAAAATTCACCCGTAAACCCATCTGGCCCTGGGGATTTTTTCTTAGGGAATTCATTAATGGCTTGTTCAATTTCTTTTTCTAATATGAGTTTATTTAAAGATTTTATTTCCTCTTCTGTTAACCTGGGCAGTTTGTATTTTTGTAAATATTTATCCATTTCATTTAGATTGTCAAATTTATTGGCATACAGTTGGGCAAAATAATTCCTAATTATTGATTTAATTTCCACTTCATTGGTGGTAACATCACCCTTTTCATTTTTGATACTGGTAATTTGGCTTTCTTCTTTCTTTTTTTTAATCAAATTAACCAATATTTTATCTATTTTATTGGTTTTTTCATAAAACCAGCTCTTAGTTTTATTGATTAATTCTATAGTTTTTTTGCTTTCAATCTTATTAATTTCTCCTTTAATTTTCAGGATCTCTAATTTAGTGTCTAATTGGGGATTTCTAATTTGTTCTTTTTCTAGCTTTTTAAGTTGCATGCCCAATTCATTAATCTCCTCTTTCTCCTTTTTATTCAGGTAAACATTTAGAGCTATAAATTTCCCCCTAAGCACTGCTTTGGCTGCATCCCATAGATTTTAGTATGTTGTCTCATTATTGTCATTCTCTTGGATATAGTTATTGATTGTTTCTATGATTTGTTGTTTGACCCATTCATTCTTTAGAATGATATTATTTAGTTTCCAATTGATTTTCATTCTACTTTTCCCTGGCTCTTTCTTACATGTAATTTTTATTGCATCATGATCTGAGAAGGATGCATTTACTATTTCTGCCTTTCTACATTTGACTATGATGTTTTTGTGCCCTAATACATGGTCAATTTTTGAAAATGTGCCATGTACTGCAGAGAAAAAGGTGTATTCCTTTCTATCCCCATTCAGTTTTCTCCAGACATCTATCTTGTCTAACTTTGCTAGTAATCTATTCACCTCTTTCACTTATTTCTTATTTATTTTTCATCTAGATTTATCTAATTCTGAGAGGGGGAGATTCAGATCCCCCACTAGTATAGTATTACTGTCTAATTCCTCTTGTAACTCATTTAACTTCTCCTCTAAGAACCTGGATGCTATACCACTTGGCACATACATATTTAATATTGATATTACTTCGTTATCTATAGTACCTTTTAGCAAGATGTAATTTCCTTCCTTATCTCTTTTAATGAGATCTATTTTTGCCTTCACTTTGTCTGAGATAAGGATTGCTACCCCTGCTTTTTTTACTTTAGCTGAAGCATAATATAGTCTTCTCCAGCCTTTTACCTTTACTCTGTGTGTATCTCTCTGCTTCAAATGTGTTTCTTGTAAACAGCATATTGTAGGATTCTGGTTTTTAATCCACTCTGCAATTCGCTTCCATTTTAGAGCAAAGTTCATCCCATTCACATTCACAGTTATTATTACTGACTGTCTATTCCCCTTCATTCTATTTACCCCCTTTGTAATTTTCCCCCCTTCTTTCACCCTATTCCTCCTCACTGATGTTTTACTTCTTAGCCCGCCTCCCCCAATCTGCCCTCCCTTTTTATCACCCCCCTCTCTTTTCTTTACCCTTTTCTCCCTTGCTTTTGTCCCCCCTTCTATCAGTCCCCCCCTTTTCCTTCCCCTTTTGCTTCCCTAAAGAATGAGCTAAGTTTCTTTATCCTAATGAATGTATATGTTATTCCCTCTTTGAATCAAATCTAATGAGAGTAGGGTTGAAACAATTTTCACCCCTCCCTTCTTTCCCTCTATTGTAATAGGTTTTTTTTTTCACCTCTTCATATGATATAATTCATCCCATTCCACCTCCCCTTTCCTCTCCTCCCCATAGACTCCCTTTTTACCCCCTTAATTTTTTTTTCTTTCATCACATCAAAGACAATTTATATTTATACCCTCTGTGTAAACTCCTTCTCTCTGCCCAAATACATTTACAGTTCTTAAGAGTTATGAGTATTATCTTCCCATGTAGGGATATAAACAGTTTAACCTAATTGAGTAACCTTTTTTTCCCCCCTCTGTTTACCTTTTTAAACTTCTCAAGTCTTGTATGTTGAGATCGAATTTTCTATTCAGTTTTGGTCTTTTCGCCAGGAAAGATTGAAAGTCCCCAATGTCATTAAATGTCCATCTTTTCCCCTGAAAGAAAATGCACATTTTTGCTGGGTAATAGATTCTTGGCTGCAATCCAAGCTCCTTTGCCTTCCGGAATATCATATTCCAAGCCTTGTGGTCCTTTAATGTTGATGCTGCCAGGTCCTGAGCAATCCTGACTGTGGTTCCATGATATTTAAATTGCTTCTTTCTGGCTGCTTGGAGTATTTTCTCCTTCACCTGATAATTCTGGAATTTGGCTTCAATATTCCTTGGAGTTTTCCTTTTGGGATCTCTCAGGAGGTGATCGGTGGATTCTTTCAATGATGATTTTATCCTCTGATTCTATGATATCAGGGCAGTTCTCCTTAATAATTTCCTGGAATATGGTGTCTAGATTCTTTTTCTGGTCATGGCTTTCAGGCAGTCCAATGATTCTCAAATTGTCTCTCCTCGATCTGTTTTCCAGATCAGTTGTCTTTCCAATGAGGTATTTCACATTTTCTTCTATTTTTTCATTCTTTTGATTCTGCTTGACTGATTCCTGGTGTCTCATGGATTCCTTATCTTCCAAGTGTCCAATTTTAATTTTTAAGGCATTGTTTTCTTCAATGAGATTATGCACCTTTTTTTCCATTTGGCCAAATGAATTTTTTTAAGGCATTGTTTTCTTCAGTGAAATTATGGACTTTTGTTCCCCATTTGGGCAGTCAATCTTTGTGCTTCCTTTTCCAAGCTGCTGATTCTTTTTTCATAGTTTTCTTGTTTTGCTTTAATTTCTCTCCCCATTTTTTCTTCTACCTCTCTCAATTGATTTTTTTTTTTTTTAGTGAGGCAATTGGGATTAAGTGACTTGCCCAGGGTCACACAGCTAGTAAGTGTGTGTGTTAAGTGTCTGAGGCTGTATTTGAACTCAGGTACTCCTGACTCCAGGGCTGGTGCTCTATCCACTGCACCACCTAGCTGCCCCTCTCAATTGATTTTTAAAATCCTTTTTGAGCTCTTCCAGGAAGGCTTTTTGTTCTTGAGACCAATTCACCTTCCCTTGTGAGGCTTCACATGTAGGCAATTTGAGGGTCTTGTCCTCATCCGAGTTTGTGTTGGCTTCTTCCCTATTGATACAGATGCTCTCAATGGAGAGGGCCCTTTTTTGCTTCTTACTCATTATTGCAGCTTATTTATTTATTTTTTAAGTTGAGGTCTGCTCTGGGGCACCAGGGTCCCTGTTTTGGGCTTCTTGTGCAGGGGTATAAGTGCTGTGTGACCGGCTTTTTACTCTGAGGCCTTTATAGTGTGTATAGTTCGCCCCCCTGCACTTCCTGTCTGAGCATGCTCGGCCAGGTGCCCGATCCCGCCTATCCCATTAGTGGCCCTACAGCTGGCAACCTGCCCTCACGGCTGGTGCAGTTAGGTTTTTCCACTGTCCTTCTTGGCCACCAGATTTTTGAGCCAGATTCCAGGGGCCTCAGTTGTTCGGCTGTGACCCACAGCTCCTGCTGACTTGCCCCAATCCCCTCGGTGCTGGGCTGCTGCCCTGCGCTGGGCCTCCCTTTTGCCCGAGTCAGACCAACGTTTTCCTGAAGTCTTCTAAATTATCTCTGGTTGGAAGACTGTCTCTCTGTCTCTTTGCAGGTTCTGTAGTTTCACAATCCGTCCAGAGGCTTGATTTAATGTTCTTTTTGAGGGAACAGAAGGAGAGCTCAGGCAGCTTGCTGCTTCCTCTCCGACATCTTGGCTCCGCCATCTTGGCTCTGCCATCCAATCAACTCCTGAAAGAGACCCCCAAAGGAAAACTCCAAGGAATATTGCAGCCAAATTTGGGAATTATCAGGTGAAGGAGAAAGCAGCCAGAAAGAAACAATTTAAATATCAAAGAGCCACAATCAGGATTTCATAGGACCTGGCAGCTTCAACATTAAAGGATCAGAGGGCTTGAAATATGATATTCCAGAGGGCAAAAGAGCTTGGATTGCAACAAAGAATCTACTACCTACAAAACTGATCATAATATTTTCAGGGGAAAAATAGACATTCAGTAAAATAGGGGACTTTGAAACTTTCCTGATGAAAACTCCAGAACTGAACAGAAAATTCAGTCTTCAAATACTGGAGTAAAGAGAAGAATAAAAAGGTTAAACAGGAGGAAAAAACCATGTTACTCAATAAGGTTAAAATGTGTACATACCTACAAGGGAAGAAGATACTTGGTTGTTTTTTTTTTTTTTTTTTTGCAGGGTAATGACTTGCCCAGGGTTACACAGTTAGTAAGTGTTAAATGTCTGAGGCCAGTCTTGAACTCAGGTCCTTCTGAATCCAGGGCTGGTGCTTTATCCACTGCGCCACCTAGCTGCCCCGAAGAAGATACTTGTAACTCTTGAGAACTATGTCTCTATTAGGGCAGATAGAAGGAGTATACATAGAGTGGGTGGGTATAAGTTGATTTTGATGTGATTATATAAAAAAAATTAAAGGATGACAAAAAGGATTGTATTGGGAGAAGAGGAAAGGGGAGGCAGAATGGGGTAAAGTGTATCACATGAAGAGGCACAAAAGACCTATTACAATAGAGGGGGAAAGAAAGGAAGGGTGAGCATTGTTTCAATCTCACTCTTGTCGGATTTGGCTCAAAGAGGGAATAACATACGCACTCAGTTGGGTATACTTTTACCTTACCCTATGGGGAAATAAGAGGAGAAAGTGGAAAGAAAAGGGTAAGGTGCAAATAGAAGGGAGGACAAAAATAGGTGGGGAAAGGAAAAAGGGAGGTGGGGCTGATAGAAGGGAGAACAGATTGAGGGAGTTGGTGGTCAGAAGCAAAACACTGGTGAGAAGGGACAGGTGAAAGGAGAGAGAAAAGTATAAACAAGGGGGAAAATAGCATGGAGGGAAATATGCAATTAGTCATCATAAAAGTGAATGTGAATGGAATGAACTCTACCATAAAACAGAAGTGGATAGCAGAGTGGATTAAAAACCAGAATCCTATATGTTTTTTATAAGAAACACATTTGAAGAAAGAGATACATACAGAGTAAAGGTAAAAGGCTAGCACAGAATATATTATGCTTCAGCTGAAATTTTAAAAAGTAGGGGTATGAATAAAGCACTGGCCCTGGATTCAGGAGGACCTGAATTCAAATCCAGCCTCAGATACTTGACATTTACTAGCTGTGTGACCCTGGGCAAGTCACTTAACCCTCATTGCCCCACAAAAAAAAAAAAGGAAAGAAAAGGAAAAAAAAAGCAGGGGTAGCAATCCTTATCTCAGACAAAGCAAAAGCAAAAATCGATCTAATTAAAAGAGATAAGGAAGGGAACTACATCTTGCTAAAAGGTACCATAGACATATCAATACTATATATATATATGCACCAATTGGTATAGTATCCACATTCTTAGAGAAGAAGTTAATTCAGTTACAGGAAGAAATAGACAGGAAAACTATATGAGTGGGGGACCTCAACCTCCCCATCTCAGAACTAGATAAATCTAACTACAAAATTAATAAGAAAGAAGTTAAGGAGATGAATAGAATTTTAGAAAAATTAAATATGATAGACCTCTGTAGAAAATTGAATGGGGATAGAAGGGAGTATACCTTTTTTTAAATTTTTTTTTTTAATTTTTGCAGGGCAATGAGGGTTAAGTGACTTGCCCAGGGCCACACAGCTAGCAAGTGTCAAGTGTCTGAGGCTGGATTTGAACTTAGGTCCTCCTGAATCCAGGGCCAGTGCTTTATCCACTGTGCCACCTAGCTGCCCCGGGAGTATACCTTTTTTCAGTGGTACATATTAACTACACAAAAATTGACCATGTATTAAAGCATAAAAACCTTACAGTCAAATGCAGAATGGCATAAATAATAAATGCATCTGTTGCAGATCATGATGCAATAAAAATTATGTATAATAAAGGGCCTTGGAAAGAGAGACGAAAAATGAATTGGAAACTAAATAATCTCATCCTAAAGAATGAGTGGGTCAAGCATCAAATCATAGAAACAATCAATAATTTCATCAAAGAGAATGTCAATAATGAGACATACTGAAACTTATGGGATGCAGTTGAAGCAGTTCTTAGGACATATTTTATTTCTCTAAGTGCCTACATGAATAAAATAAAGAGATCAATGAATTGGGCATGGAACTAAAAAACTAGAAAAAGAATAAATTAAAAATCCCCAATTAAATACCAAATTGGAAATTCTGAAAAGCAAAGGAAAGGTTAATAAAATTGAAAGTAAGAAAACCATAGAATTAATAAATAAAACTAAGGGATGGTTTTATGAAAAAAAAAACAATAAAATAGATAAACCTTTGGTTAATGTGATTTAAAAAAAAGAAAACCAAATTGCCAGTATCAAAAATGAAAAGGGTAAATGTACCCCCAAATGAAGAGGAAATTAAAGCAATAATTAGGAGCTATTTTGACCAACTGTGTGCCAATAAATTTGACAGTCTAAATAAAATGGATGAATATTTTAAAAAAATATATAAATTGCCCAAATTAACAGAAGAGGAAATGAAATACTTAAATAAGCCCATTTTAGAAAAAGAAATTGAACAAGCCATCAATGAACTCCCTAGGGAAAAATCTCTAGGGCCAGATGAATTTACAAGTGAATTCTACCAAACATTTAAAGAACAATTAATTCTAATACTATATAAACTATTTGGAAAAATACGTGAAGGAGTCCTACCAAATTCCTTTTATGAGACAAATATGATGCTGATACCTAAACTAGAAACAGCCAAGATGGAGAAAGAAAATTATAGACCAATTTCCCTCATGACTATTGATGCAAAAATTATAAATAAAATATTTGCAAAGAAATTACAGCAATTTATCACCAGGATAATATGTAAATACCAGGCAGGATTTATACCAGGAATGCAGGGCTGGTTCAATATTAGGAAAACTATCAACATAATTGACCACATCAATAAAAGACTAACCAAAATCATAATTATCTCAATAGATGCAGAGAGAACTTTTGACAAAATATAGCACCCATTCCTATTAAAAACACCAGAGAGCATGAGAATAAATGGAGCTTTCCTTAAAATGATAAGCACTATCTATCTAAAACCATCAGCAAGCACTATATGTAATGGGGATAAGTTAGAAGCATTCCCAGTAAGATCAGGGGTGAAACAAGGATGTCTCTTATCACCACTATTATTTGATATTGTATTAGGAATGTTTGCTTTACTAATAAGAGAAGAATAAGAAATTGAAGGAATTAGAATAGGCAAGGAGGAAAGAAAACTATCACTCTTTGCAGATGCTATGATGGTATACCAAGAGAATCCTAAAGAATCAACTAAAAAACTACTTGAAACAATTAGCAACTTTAGCAAACTTGCAGGATATAAAATAAGCCCACATAAACCAGAATTTCTATATATGACCAACGAAGTCCAGTAGCAACAGATAACAAGAGATTTCCATTTAAAATAATTGTAGACAATATAAAATATTTGGGAATCTACCTGCCAAAGTAAACCCAGGAACTATATGAACACAGTTACAAAACACTTTTCACACAAATAAAATCAGATCTAAACAAATGGAAAAATATCAATTGCTCATGGGTAGGCTGAGCTAATATAATGAAAATGACAATTCTACCTAAATTAATTTACTTATTCAGTGCCATACCAATCAAATAACAAAAAAATTATTTTATAGAGCAAGAAAAATAACAAAATTCATCTGGAAGAACAAAAGGTCAAGAATATGAAGGGAATTAATGAAAAAAATGCAAGATTTGTGGAGAGGGGAAGAATTTATGACCCAAGATGGAATAGAGAACATTATAAAATGCAAAATAGATCATTTTGATTATATTAAAATAAAATTTTTGCACAAACTAAACCAATGCAAACAAGATTAGAAGGAAAGTAGAAAGCTGGGAAACAATTTTTATAGCTAGTGTTTCTGATAAAGACCTCATTTCTCAAATAATAGAGAATTGAATCAAATTTATAAGAATACAAGTCATTCCTCAATTGATAAATGGTCAAAGGATATGAATAGGCAGTGTGGAGGCCAAATTTAATACAGGAAGAGTTAACTGAGTGGCTCACCATAATATTGGGGTCACAGAAATAATGAGGGACCTATAGGTCCAAAGCTCCCTCCCCTCTGAACTGCCTTTTTAGATATTTCTCCCAGTCCAATAAGAAAGGAACCTAACAGCCTCTTTTCCACAAATGAATCAGGTTTTATTAATGGGAATAAAGTAAACAGCAAAGGTAAAATTAATAAAGTCAAAGTCAAGGGAATAGGGAAAAAAGTATGGATAATCCCCCTAACTCTAACCTAAGTCTATACAATCCCCAAACTCACTTCCAGTTCAGCTAATTCAAAAGAGCAGGGCTCGTATGTTAACTCACCACCTGGGGGTCTGTAGCTTTAATGAAAAACAGCCAGGGCCCGCAGGACAAAACTGCTAAGAAAGAATCTCTTTTTCATCTGCTCTTGTAGCTCATACCACCAGAAAGAAGGTGACTCTGGAAAAAACTGAGCTCCCCTCAGCAAGCGTATATTCTCCCTCCCCCAAAAGGGGAGGTCCTTCAAACTGCCTGTGGAGAGTGGTTTCTCCTGCTGACATCAGCAGCATACCATGCTCAGGACAGGCCAGGTGTGGCCCATCCCAATCAGTCTGCCAAATCCCATTATTTTTTACCACAGGCAGTTTTCAGATGAAGAAATTAAAACTATCTACAACCATATGAAAAAATGTTCTCAATCACTACTGATTAGAAAAATGCAAATTAAAACTACACTGAGACACCTATCCAATTGGCTAATATAACAAAAAAAGGAAAATGATAACTGTTGGAGAAGATGTGGGAAAATTGGAACACTAATGCACTGTTGGTGGAGCTGTGAACTGATCCAATGATTCTGGAGAGCAATTTGGAACCATGCCCAGAAGGCTATAAAACTGTGCATACCCTTTGACCTAGCAATACCACTACTAGGTCTATATCCTAAAGATATCATAAAAAGTGGGAAAAGACCCCATGTGCAAAAATATTTATAGCTGCTCTTTTTTTGTAGTGGCAAAGAATTGGAAATTGAAGGGATGCCCATCATTTGGGGATTGGCTGAACAAGTTGTAGTATATGAATATAATAGAATATTATTGTGCTTGTAAAAAAATTATGAGCAGGCAGTTTTCAGAAAAAACCTAGAAAGACTTACATGTACTGATGCTGAGTGAAGTGAGCAGAACCAAGAGAGCATTGTACACAGTAATAGCAACATGGTGTGATGATCAAATGTGATAAGCTTAGCTTTTCTCAGCAATACAACGATCCAAAACAATTCCAAAAGACTCATAATGGAAAATGCTCTCCACATCGAGAAAAAGAACTATGGAGTCTGAGTGCAGATTGAAGTGTATATTTTCATTTGTTGTTGTTTTGTTTCTTCTTTCTCATGGTTTTTCCCTTTTGTTCTGCTTCATCTCTCACATGACTAATGAGGAAATATGTTTAACATGATTGTAATGTATAATCTATATCAGATTTTTTGCTGGCTTCAGGAGGGGAGAGGGAAGGGATGGAAGGAAAAAATTTGGAACTCAAAATCTTACAAAAATGAATGTTGAAAACTATCTTTACATGTAATTGGAAAAAATATAAAATAAAATACTATTTAAAAAAACTTTATGGCCCTATAAAAATGTGAGCTCAATCTAGTGATTTGCCTAGTGCCTGCTTTGGTCAAGTACTTCCCTCAGCAGTCCTAGGAAGGCTTAAGAGGCAATCAATCAATTTGTCAAGGAGCAATTATGAGTCAGGAGCTCTGCTAAGTGCTAAAGATAAAAAGAGGAAAGTGAAACAGTGCCTGTCCTCAAGGAGCTTACCTTATATCAGGGGGGACATGGATAATTACTCACACCATATATAAAAAATAAATACAGGGTAAATTCTTTTGGAGGAGGGCACTAGAAGCTGAGAAAAAATACTTGAAGTGAATTGTGATTGATTTGAGTCTCATTGATGGGAAGATGAAGGGGACAGAACTGAGTAGTTCCAGAACACCAGAGATAGTAGGAAAACCCATCATTGCTGGCATTTATATAGTGCTTTAAGGTTTGCAAAACATTTTATGCATTACTTCATTTGATCCTTACAACAACTCTGGGAGGTAGGTGCTATTATTGTCCCCATTTTACAGATAAGGGAACTGAGGCACAGAGTAGCAGCAGCAGCAGCAGCAGTAGTAGCTAAGCACTTACTATGTGCTAAGCACTTTGCAAATAATATCTCAATTGATCCTCGAAACAACCCTGGAAGGTAGGTGCTATTATCTGCATGTTACAGATGAGGAAACTGAGGCAGATAGCAGTTAAGCAACTTGCCCAGGGTCACAGAGCTAGTCTAGTCTGAGGCCAAGTTTGAACTTGGGTCTTCCTGACTCCAGGCCTCACAGCTACCTAGCTGCCACATCAGAATAGTAATAATGATAATAATAATAGCTGTTATTTAACTAGTACTTTATGGTTATAATGGGCAGATAAGTGTCTCAGTGGATAAAATGTCTGGAGTCAGGAAGACTTCTTCCTGAGTCAAAACTGTCCTCAGACACTTACTAGCAGGTAGCCCTGGGTAAGTCACTTAACCTTGTTTGCCTCAGTTTCCTCATCTGTCAAATGAGCTGGAGAAGGAAATGGTAAGCCTCTCCAGTATCTTTGCCAAGGAAACCCCAAATGGGGTCACAGAGAGTTGGACATGACTGAACAACCAAACATCATTATTATGGTTATAAATTGCTTTATATCCTTTGCTATTGGCTCCTCACAACCATGTTCTGAGGCCAATCATTTTAGTGTTATTGTCATTTTGTAGACTCAGAGGGGGTACCATGATCTCCCTAAGCTCTCATAGCAGGGCTGAAACTCCAGTCTGAATCTTTGGATTCCACGCCCAGTTTTCTACTCTACCCCAACCCATGAAAATCAAAGGAAGCCCCTGCATTCACAGAGCACTTCCATTTCTTTTCATCTATGCACTTTCCTTAAACAGCCTCCTGAAACAGGTAGTCCAAGTGCTATTGTTCTCATTTCACAAATGAGGAAATTAAAGGCCCCAAGAGCCATTATTTACATATCCAAGATTATACAGCCAGACACAGCAGAACCAGGAGGTGCCCCAGAGTCTAGTCTGGCCCTCTATCCTCTCCAATCATAGCTGAGGATAGACTTCGGGAGCCAATGGGATAAATCTCCCAAGAACCAGCACAGGCACTTTTTTTTTGGGGGGGGGTGAGGCAATTGGGGTTAAGTGACTTGTCCAGAGTCACACAGCTAGAAAGTGTTAAGTGTCTGAGGCCAGATTTGAACTCAGGTCCTCCTGAATCCAGGGCTGGTGCTCTATCCACTTCGCCACCTAGCTGTCCCAGCACAGGTACTTTTTTATTTATTTATTTATTTTTTTGCGGGGCAATGGGGGTTAAGTGACTTGCCCAGGGTCACACAGCTAGTAAGTGACAAGTTGTTCGAGGCCGGATTTGAACTCAGGTACTCCTGAATCCAGGGCAGGTGCTTTATCCACTGCGCCACCTAGCCACCCCCTCTCCCTTCCTTTTAAGGCCTGAGCCATATACCAACTAGTAGAATAGATTTAGAGTTCTAGGGCTTGATTCAAATTGTGGTTCAGCTATTTTTCATCCTCATGGCCCTGGGCAAGTCATTCTCCCTCTCTACACCTAGGTTTGCTTATCTCTTAAATGATTCAATTCAGTGAATGTTTATTTTTTATTTTTTTAAACTTTTTTTTTGAGAGGCATTGGGGGTTGTGACTTGCCCAGGGTCACACAGCTAGTAAGTGTTAAGTGTCCGAGGCTGGCTTTGAACTTAGGTCCTCCTGAATTCAGAGCTGGTGCTCTATCCACTGCGCCACCTAGCTGCCCCTTCAGTGAATGTTTATTAAGCATCTACTACGTGTAAGGCATTTTTCTAGATCCTCAGGTCACTCCAATGGATCTGTGGTCTCACTGATGTGGTTGTTTCCTCCACTGAAGCTGATTACAACCTATATAGGCCTGCCCATCTTTTCCAACTTTTGTTCAGCTTCTCCTTGATGCCCACCTTCCAATTTCTTCCCCAACTCTTTCCTCCTTGAAGATGCTGAGGCCTGGCCCAGGCCCAGATCTTTTGGGTTCTAATTTTAGTCTGTGTTCTCTTGGCAGAGGTGAATTTCAAAGTCTTGGGACCAGAAAGAAAAAAAAATCTCCCTTCACTTCCTCTTTTATTCCTCTCTTAAACAGAAAAATCATTTTCCCCTGCTCTTTCTCCATGTGGTGAGAGGTCAGTAGATAGATCTCCTTCATTTCCTTCTTGTCATTGTTCATCCTTTGTTCTTGAAGAGCACCAATGATATCATTGTGTGTGAATTGGATTTAAGTGAAGCAAAGTTGTACAAAGTCATCAGCCTCACACTCTCCCCCTTTTTTTCTTTTCTTTTTTCTTTTTCGGGGCAATGAGGGTTAAGTGACTTTCCCAGGGTCACACAGCTAGTAAGTGTCAAGTGTCTGAGGCTGGACCCGAACTCAGGTCCTCCTGAATCCAGGGCTAGTGCTTTATCCACTGCACCACCCAGCTGCCCCCTTAGCCTCACTCTCTCCTGCAGTCATTGAAGTCCCCCATTTCCAAGCAGCTCTGGGAATGGGCACTGAGAAGTTGCTTAGAAACTTGCTTTTTGAGTCTGTGCTGGAGGGGGGGGTGTCACTCTCAAGGGAAGTCAGCCTGCCAGGATCCCATGGTGGGAGTGCTCCTTCCCTGGCTGCCTCCAGGTTTCAAGCCCCTTACCTAGAGGGTCTGCCAAGAAATGGGGACCAAGGTTTGCAAGAGAGGCAGTGGTCAGCAGAGCTGTGAAGAGCAAGAACTTTGGGCGGCAGACACAATCTAACAGGCTTCCCAGAAACAACTGTGAGAAATTGGCAAGTAATTGAGGGGCTATAAGGTCACTTTGGACATCGTGGAAAGCACCTTGGATTGGGAATCAGAGGCCTTGGGTTTGGCTCCCGGATCTCCTGATTTCTACCCTAGGTAACTTTGGGCAAGACACAACCTGCCTGACGGGGCCTCAGCTTCCTTCTCTGAAAATGAGGAGGAGGTGACCTCCCAAGTTTCTTCCAGCTCTAAATATATGAGCCCTTGACCTAGTTCTACTTCTTGATTTGTTGTCACTGGGACTCTTTGGGCCTCAGCTTTTTCATCTCTAGGAAGGTATAATAATCATACTTTTTATCTCATTGCATTGTTAAAAGAATCAAATGAGGCCATCTTTGCAAAGTGCTATGGAATCGTAAGCTATATTGAGGCAGCTTAGTGGGTAAATAGATCAAGTGTTTATTAGGGACTTAACAAGTTTCAGTCACTGGGCTAAGGGCTAGGGATATACATACAAGCAAGTAAGACAGTTCTTTCCCTCAGGGAGCTCATATTCTCCAGGCTCTCTCCCAATATTTCACAGCAGTTGATTGCCTGTGCCTGACCAGTGGGGCTTCCTGGCCTCCCAAGTCAGCCATTTGATCATGTTCCAGATACTGTTTCCAGTCACAGCAGGCAGTTGCTTGTCCAAGCACAGTTTCCTGCTTCCGGCTACACACTGCACCCCTGGGCTTAGTCTCTATGAACAATGATAACCTTGTTGACCTACCAGAACTAATTTATCAATGTATAACATACTCCCACCCCACCTTTCATTCTCCATCCCAGAGATTCTGAACACCCTAGCTGCCATTGTTCAAACTCCTTTCTTGCCCCCTCCAAGATTTCTTTTATTTTTCCTTTTAAAAAAATATGAGGGGCAGCTACCTGGTACAGTGGATAAAGCACTGGCCCTGGATTCAGGAGGACCTGAGCTCAAATCCAACCTCAGACACTTGACAATTACTAGCTGTGTGACCATGGGCAAGTCACTGAACTTTCACTGCCCCGCAAAAAAAAAAAATGAACATTTTATTGGTATAATTGGTTTTTATATCACTTCCACTCCCACTTTCCTACCCATTGAGCCATTCCTAGTGGCTAAACAAACAAATAGATAAAGACAAGGAAAAGAGAAAAGAAAGCATCCGTGAAACTAACCAGCCCATCACCTGAATCTGCCATTCTTTGCTATGCCAGAGATCCCTTCTAACTCTGATATTCTATTCAGTCTATAGGAGAGTGGCCAGGACACTCTTCAGTTCTCAAATACACAAATGGATGCATGAGCTCATTGATTGACATGTTTTCTGTCCCATTATACAGACCATAACCTATCCATGCCTGTCTATCCCATACCATTCTGGTCCACATCCTCCCAGAATTTTCCGTATCAAATCCAGGAATAACCCCTAGAAGAAGGAAATAATCCCCACTGTTTCCATCTCCCTAATGGCTGCTTTTGAAGTTCCTCATTGGTTATAGGTTGTAGCCTGGTCTAACCCACCATGCCCCTCTCTAAGGCTCTCTGTGTGATATTATGCTCTCAGTCTCCTTGTCATAGAAGAGTAAAGGGTAAAGAAGTGTGTTTTTTTTTTATTAAAAACATGGCCCCTCTTTCTTACCTATAGACTGGATGTGAATGTGGCCTGGAATATCTCTTAATGTTCGTTCTCAAGGCAAAGGCAGTGCAGAAGTCTCGAATGCTCCAACTGTAAGTTGAGGGCACTTTTATTCCAACTCTAGTCCTGGCAGAGACTATCTATGTAGAATTTCTGACTTGAATAACAGTGACTTTTTGAGTAACAGTGGAGACTAAGAGCATCTTCCCCTCTCTTCATACACATACACACACTCTCACGTTCTGTTCATCCTGTAGGCTTTGGAGAAGCACCAGCTCAGATTCGTGATAAACCTTGTTTCCTTTTCCCTCACACTGCCCTCCTAGTATTTCCCCAAGGCTCCCTGGTGTGATGATTTTTCAGGCTTTATTTGTCATACAATAGGAGCAGCACGCATTTTGAGTTGATTTTCAGGCAGACAGAATGAGGACTCATGGTTATGGGGACGTTAAAAAGTTCTGCTTTTGGTCCTCTATATATTCTGGAACCTCATACTTTGCTAAGCCTGCCCTAAAATTGCTTTATTTATTTAGATTGGGTGCAAAGGGGTAGGTTAGGGTGAATAGGTGAAACCAACATACTCTGCCTGTTGCCAGAGTCTGTATTAGGTTAAGCAGATTTTGCACCTTAGGGATTTATTTATAGCATTCTAGAAAGGCCACCTGGAAGGGTGCAGCATGGAATACTGAATGTTAGCCCTGGAAGGAACTTCAGCACATCAGTCAGGGTTGAAAGGAGCTTTAGAACATGGAATATTAAAGTAGGAAACATCTGGGTCTACCTCCTCAAGAGAAATGACTTGCCAAAGGAGTCCAATCAGAACTGAAACCCAGGTGATCCAGGGGGCAGCAGTGTTGGGCCTGGAGTCAGGAAGACCCGAATTCAAGCCCTACATCGGACACTTATTAACTGTGTGGCAAGCCACTTAACTGCTGCCTGCCTCAAGTTCCTCGACTATAAAATTGGGGCTTAGCTCTAGCATCTACTTCTCATGGTTGTTATGAGGATTATTTACTTAATTTAATAATATTATTATTTATTTAATAATATTTGTAAAGCACTTTGCAAAGTGCCTGGTAGATAATAGGTGCTTAATAAATGCTTGTCCCATTACCAGTTTATGCTGTACCTGATTTATACTGATTGGACAGGAATATAAATGAGGCGTCTTTCCACTTTGGGAATCTATATTCTAGGCCCTTAGTTTTCACAGATATTTTAAAGACAGAGATGGAAAAGCTGAGTGTTCCGATGGAGAGGCCCAAAGTCTAGTCTGGCCTCTTCCACTAACTAGTTAGGCAGTCTTGGGCAAATCCTTCTTCTCACTGAATCTCAGTTTCTTTACCTGTCAAATGGACATAGTACCCAAACATCACAGCATTGACGGATCAAAGAAAAGGAGGCACAGCATATGAATGTGCTTTAACAAGTGGAAAGAGCTATAGAAATATCATTCTAGGATCATAGACTTAGAGGTGGAAGGGATTGTAGTCATCCGCCAGCCCACCCCCTCATTTTGGAGATAAGCAAACTGAGGCCTTGAATACGTTTTATTCAAAGTCACACCGATGGTAATTGGCAGCAGCTGAATTCAAACCCAGGTCTTCTGATAGCAAATCCAGCAGCCTTCCTCCATTTTCCCAGCACCACGCTCCAGTGATCTGACCTCAGGAAAGGGGATTTGTTAGAACAAGCTGAT
Organism: Dromiciops gliroides; assembly: GCF_019393635.1. Taxonomy (NCBI): domain Eukaryota; kingdom Metazoa; phylum Chordata; class Mammalia; order Microbiotheria; family Microbiotheriidae; genus Dromiciops; species Dromiciops gliroides. The sequence goes on along the minus strand of NC_057862.1, from coordinate 324,107,067 downwards.
TCACCTGAACAATGTGACCTGCCCAAGTGAAGGAGCTGGCCTGGTTCTCCCCAAATGAGGTCCAGAGCGCCCTCTGGTGGGCTCCTAAGTGGCAGCAGCGATGCATCGCTTCTGCTCACCTGTCTCCCACCTTCAGGGTACTGGATTAGAGAACTGCACACCTTAAATGATACAAGTGGAGACTGTGGCTAACCTAACAGGGCATGAAGACTTGTGACTGACTGGATACACATGTCAGGAGTTATCCGTGCCTCGATGATGGTGTCAATACCACCCTACTATAAATCTGGACTATTGATATGGCCTCCTAATGGATCTTCCTACCTTTGTTCTCTGCCCCACCCCCCCAACCTTCCTTTCACGTTGGGCAGCGGAGTGGATAGAATTCTGGACTTGGAGTCAGGAATACCCAAGGTTTTATCTTGCCTCCGACACTCACTAGCTGTGTGTTCCTGGACACGTCTCTTAACCTCTCTGTGCTTCAGTTTTCTTATTTGTAAAATGAGGCAATTGGACTTGGTGGCCTCTAGATCTCATCCTGCTCTAAACCTGTCATTGTTATGCTGGGGTGTGCTGGTAAATGTTTTTTTTTTTTAATTTTAATTTTTTTTTTTTTAGTGAGGCAATTGGGGTTAAGTGACTTGCCCAGGGTCACACAGCTAGTAAGTGTTAAGTGTCTGAGGCCGGATTTGAACTCAGGTCCTCCTGAATCCAGGGCCGGTGCTCTATCCACTGCGCCACCTAGCTGCCCCTGCTGGTAAATGTTTAACAATTGATTCCTCCCTACCCCCAGGATGTAAGACAAACTTTAAAGATTAATCTGCAGTATTAACATTTTCCTCCTTCACATTCTGAAGTCTTAATAATCAACAAAACAATAAAAACCAAGACCCGATCTGTAGCATTTGCTGAGTGTAAGTGCTCATGCTGAAAATTTAATAATCAGTTCTCCTATCCTGGTGTGACCTAGCTCTGGCATACCCCTGTCCTTATGCGTAGATATGGTCATGTGACTGCTTTGCTCAGAAATTTTCAGTAGTGATTTACTTCACACCTAGTAAAGTAAAGGCTCAGCTACTCTTCCTGGTATCCACTGTATTCCATCCACTACTTAAATACCTTCAATGGTTCCCTGCTGCCTGTAGGATAAAGCCCAAACTTCTTAGCTTGGCTTTCAAGGCTCCCTAAAATCTGGCATTATTTTCCACTACTCCTGTGGAAGTCCCAAAACTCTCTCTGAATTTCTGGCCCAATCCTTTTTTGCGACAGTCTGCCTCTGCTTGAGGCAATCTTCTTGTCTGATATATTCCCCCCCCCCCTTTCTAAATTCTTCTATGCCTGATATTTTCCTTGCTAGAAACTTCTATGCCCTTGGCAACCTTGCTAATTGGTGTCTCTCTGACTATACCATAAGAAGTATGAAGGAAACCAATCAGATGCACCTGAGACCCTGCCCCTTCCTATAAAGTCCCTTTCCTTCAGCCACATTTATAGGCTACATTGTTCAGTGAGATCAGACCAAGACCCTGAAGCACAACACAGGAGTAGTGAGAGCCTGTTATAATGTGGGTAGAGGGCACATCTCTTGGTATCATCCATCCTCTTTGTCCTGCCATTGCCTTACCTTAAGTCTGGTGAGATACTTGAGTGACAGGTGTATCTTATCTCCTCTTCAGGTGTATCCTTGTCCCTCTCCTTAAGGTAATTGAGGGGATTAGGGCAGCAAATGGTTAATTGTGGGAATTAAGTGACCCACGCTGACTCCATCTTGTGACTCAATTCTGGAGCTAGCTCAGTTCCCTTTCTATTAGATTATTGGTCTAGTCCAACTTCTGTCTTATGAGAAAACTTTATTCACTTGTGAGAACTGAGAGAAAACCTTACTGTATTGTTTGAACCTAGCCCTGAAACTTGACTGGGAGGTTGGACCTCCTCTACCTGCTGCTTAGAGACCCTTAATTAAGCACCTAGGTTATGCTGACCAGACACTGGGTCAAATCCCAAGGTTGATGTAAGGAGTTTTCTTACAACTGTACACCTCATGCAGCCCATATGTTTTTTGTTTTTTGTTTTTTGTTTTTTTTTTTTTAGTGAGGCAATTGGGATTAAGTGACTTGCCCAGGGTCACACAGCTAGTAAGTGTTAAGTGTCTGAGGTCAGATTTGAACTCAGGTCCTCCTGAATCCAGGGCCGGTGCTCTATCCACTGTGCCACCTAGCTGCCCCAGCCCATATGTTTTATCTAAGAACTGGCCCCACACTGGTCAATCAGTTACTATTTCCATGTTTCTTTGATTGTTTACAGACACTTGGGAGTGGGATGGCTCTTTTTCTAAATTAAGGGAAGTGAACCTTTTCACTCTCAGTTTGGAAAGTCCCTAATCTTTCATCCAATTAAAAATTGGATTATAGGCACAGTGGATAGAGCACTGGCCCTGGATTCAGGAGTACCTGAGTTCAAATCCAGCCTCAGATACTTGACACTTACTAGCTGTGTGATCTTGGGCAAGTCACTTAACCCTCATTGCCCAACCAAAAAAAAAAAAAGCAAAAAAAAAATCGGATTATCTAATGTATTGTTTTGTTTTAATTAATTGGCCTTATGTAATTGTTTTTAATGTATAAAAATCTGTCTCCCTTTGTGTTCAGGGTCTAGCCCTAAGCTGAGGAGGTCTGGTCCCTATTTGTTAGGCAATTGGTATGCATTGCTTAATAAATCTATATGCTAGAAAAATAGAACCTTTGTTTCCTCAATCTTTTACCCTTCAGATGGGGATATGAATCTATCTATCTATCTATCTATCTATCTATCTATCTATCTATCTATCTATCTATCTATCTATCTATCTATCTATCTATCATTCATCCATCATCTATCATCTCTCTATACATATATTTATGTTTTGCCTTGAATCTGTATTCTTATTATCAAATCTTATTACCTTCAATTCTCCATTTTTTGTGAACATTCCCTTTTATCTACTCACACAACCACCACTGTAGTTCACTCTCATCACTTTTTACCTGAACTATTGTCATTGCCTCCTAATCAGTCTCCCTGACTCCCTTCACCCCAATTCATCATCCATGTAGCCTCCGAAATGACTTTCCTGAAGCATAGTTCTGACCACATCACTCCCTATTCAATAAGCTCTGGTGGCACCCTGCTCCTCTGTTTTTGGTATTTCACATTATTCACAAGCTGGCCTAGTCCCATTTTCCCTAGTTAAGCCTTATTGGTCTGCTTAATGGTCTTCACGTACCATGCTCCATCTTCCATCTCTGTGTCTTTGCATTGGACGTTTCCCCTCAACCCAGCCCCCATACTTCCTCCTCACTTACACCTTTCTGAAACCCTGGTTTCCCTCAAGATTCAGCTCAAGCACCACATTATTTTTTTTTTTTGGGGGGGCAGGGCAATGAGGTTTAAGTGATTTGTCCAGGGTCACACAGCTACTAAGTGTCAAGTGTCTGAGGCTGGATTTGAACTCAGGTCCTCTTGAATACAGGGCTGGTGCTTTATCCACTGCGCCACCTAGTTGCTCCCTAAGCACCACATTCTACATGAAACTTATTGATCTCTTGACCTTCCCCTCTCCTTCTACCCCCCAGGGGCCAATGCCCTCCCTCAAAAAATTACCTCATATTTATTTTATATGTTTAAAATATATTTACATGTAGACATTATCTCTCTGTTAGAAATCAATTCTTTGAAGGCAGGGAAAACTGCTCTATGACCCTACTCCCCATCCCTGTGACTTCCTGGGCCAAAATACTCTTCCCTGGCTACTATATGTGTTGTCATATTCTATTAGAATATAAGCTTTTTGGGGGCAGCTAGGTGTCGCAGTGGATAAAGCACCGGCCCTGGATTCAGGAGGACCTGAGTTTAAATCTGGCCTCAGACACTTGACATTTACTAGCTGCGTGACCCTGGGCAAGTCATTTTTTTTTTTTGTTTTGTTTTTTTTTTTTGCTTTTTTTTTTAAGTGAGGCAATTGGGGTTAAGTGACTTGCCCAGGGTCACACAGCTAGTAAGTGTTAAGTGTCTGAGGCCGGATTTGAACTCAGGTACTCCTGACTCCAGGGCCGGTGCTCTATCCACTGCGCCACCTAGCTGCCCCTGGGCAAGTCATTTTTAACCCTCATTGCCCCGCCACCAAAAAAAGAAAAAAAAGAAAAGTAAGCTTTTCAAGGACAGGGACTGCTTTTTAACTTTTATTTAACTTTTTTTTTTTTTTTGGTATCTGTATTTCCAGCACAATATCTGGCACATAGTAAACATTAATAAATGCTTTCTATTAATTCCTCTGGGCCTTTGCCTGTACCATATCCTACCTAGAATGCTCTCTTGGATTATTCCTGTCAATTATTGAAGGCCTTCTTTTCCTTTAGGGTCCAATTCAGGTGCTACTTCTCCTCTAAATCTTTGCTGATCCTCTCAGCAGAAATCAATTTCTTCCACCACAGACCTCTCGCAGCACTTTGTACTTATACGGACTTATCAAATTCTCACTTATAAATATTGCATCTTCCCTACTACATTGAGAGCATTTCCAGGGCAAGGGTCAGCCCTTTTTGATTGTCTTGACTTCCCCAGAGCCTGCTAGAAGGCTTTGCACAACGTTGTGGTGCAAGCATTTGGTAGTTAACACTGTTTGTTGAAGGAATTGTTGCATGGGTACATATCAAAGCTGTTTCCAAGTGTTTAGATGACTTTTCACCAAGGCCAAAACCCAATTGTCAATGACATTTGCACAGTACAGGTGGACAGCCAGTTTACAAAAAGTGTCAAAATTTACAATTCCTTTTGTAGACTTTCCATCAGTCCTTTCCAAAGTGCTATAAAGGGGACAAGTAGTTGGGGTATTTTTATATTCAGGGACTTAACTACAGTCTACTCAGCTATGCTCCATTAAGACTTAGGAGTTCGAAAAAGGGAATACTGGATGGAGGAGTAAAGGTAACCGTATTTGTCCCTCTTTTGTCCAATTGATCTATGATCTTTTTTATCTGTCTCTGTCTATGATTCTTTGTCCCTTTGGAGGGAAATGTAGAGAAACCTATCTACCGCAAACTGTGTAGCAACTGGCATTCTGCCTTTGAGAAAGTGTCTGGGTCAGTCAACTCAGTCCAATCCAACAAGATAGTCTTCACAAGGTAGTTCCCTCAGCTAGAAAAAGGAAGTTGCTGAGTATTAGCTGGCAGAGCCATAACCAAGAATTATGACATCTGGGGCAAATTCAGCTGTGGTGGAAGTAGACAGGGATCCCAAGACACCCCAACATGGGCAAGCAGCACCACTGTCACCAATCCTGGGTGTTTTACAGGTTTCAGGGCCTCAAGTCAGGTAGTCCAAGATGAATCTGCCCTGGTCAATCGCAGTTGGACAAAGCTGTAAGAGAAGGCAAGCCCGGGCAGTGTGATGATCACAGGACCATGAATAGGGAAGAGGGAAGGCATCCAGGCCTGGAGGGGCTTCTCTCCTCCTCAAAAGAGCATATTACTTATGTGGCAGTCCCCGGCTGGTTCTTCAACTTATTAGGAATAAATACCACAGAAGGGAAATGAGTCCTGAATACCCATCTCCCTTACCGTAATGTTTTGGTGCTGGGTAAAAAATTCCCTGGTGCCTTGTGCTAGTTATGGCCCTGGGAACTGGGAGCATTTAGCATGAAGAGAACACTGAGGATAAGGGGGGGGGGGAAGGGGGGGAGGATCGATCTCTTTTTTCAGATATTTTAAGGATTATGATATAGAAGGGGATATTTGCTTTGATTGGCTCCATAAGGCAGAATTGAGATGAGCAAGGGGGAAGTTTTAGGAAGGCAGATTTCAATTCCAAATAAGGAAACACTTCCTAATAGAACCCAAAGTAGAACGGGATGCTTCCCCATCCCTGGAGGTGCTCAGGCAGAGGCTGGACAATGACTATTCCAGGATGTTGGAAAAGGGATTCCTGCAATGGGTGGAAGTCTGGGTGAAGTGATCTCTGAGTTCCCTTCCATCTCTGACATTCTATGACTCCATGGCTTGTTAGAAACCCCTGGCTCTCCCTCACACTTATAAATCTTGAGAAGTCATTAAAAATTCATTGTCTTTGAAGCATTACAAAAGATCCTTCATTCAACCTTCAGAAAGAAACCAGGCATCACTGCTAGGGGAGTTCTGATTGATCTAAGGTAGAATAGTCAATTGCCCCAGTGAATAGTGGAACAGACCAGAAGCACAAAGAATGGGGGGGGGGGAAGTTACCATTGAAAAAGACATCATTCTTTCAAAATGAAAGGCAAAGAGGAAATAAAATTACTGCCTTAAAGAGGAATCCAAATTCAATAGTATTTTCTATGGTGGGATGGAGGGAGAAAAGAGGGTGAGTAAATTGAGGATCAAAGATGCTGGAAGCCAATTCCCCCCTTCCCCCGGTTGCATTAAAAACTATTTTTCTCAATTAGTTTATATGAACTTTATGGAGTGCCTATTCTGTCTAGGTATCTGGCTAGGTGTTCTGAGCCATCTATAGAGTACCGTTCCTGTCCAAGGAGTTTAATGGTGGAAACTAAATCTTCAACAACAATTTTTCTCTCTTACTGGTTAGAATTAAGGAGGATCTCTTAGAAAAGTTGATATTTCTATGAGAGGATAGGCAACCTGGCTGGTGGCTAGAAGGCCAGTCTTGGAGTAGAGATGACCTGGGCTTAGGTTCTGTCTCTGGTAAAGCCACATCCTTGCATCCCCCCAGCCATCTTCCAAGTCATAGGAATTCTCAACCTGGGGCCCGCAAAACTTGTTTTTAAAAATACTTTGAGAGCTAGATTTTGATGTAATTGGTTTCCATTGTCATTATTTGTATTTTATTTTTATGCATTTAAAACATTATTTTTGTGTGTGTGGGGACCCATGAGGGTTAAGTGACTTGACCAGGGCCACACAGCTAGTGTCAAGTGTCTGAGCCCAGATTTGAACTTGAGTCCTCCTGAATCCAGGGCCAGTGCTTTATCCACCGTGCCACCTAGCTGCCTCCTAAAAGATTATTCTGAGCAAGAGTCCAGACTTCATCAGATTGCTAGGAGTTCAAGATGCGTGAGCGCGTGCGCGAACACACACACACACACACACACACACACACACAGGTTAAGAACCCCTGATCTAAGACAATACATTATAGACTATTTGCATCTGTAGAGAAAATTCCTATACTGGGAAGGAAGGAAACAAGCATTTATTAAGCACCTAGTATGTACCACCTACTGCACTAAGTGCTTCACAAATATGATCTTATTTGATCCTTACAACAATCCTGGGAGGTCTGTGTTATTATCCCCAGTTAAGGAAAATGAGGCAGAGAGAAGTTCAGTTGCCCAGGGTTACCTTACCAGTTAGTATTTTTGGCTGAATTTGAACTCAGGTCTTCTTGACTCTAGGCCTAGTACTCTATCCACTATGCCACTTAGCTAGCACTTGAAATCATAGATACAGAATAAATAAATGTGTATGTCCATTTATGTAATTTCAGCTTCATTAAATATTTTATTCATTCTTATCACCATTTTCTTTGTCTTCTGCTACTCTCATTCTTGGTCAAGAAAGTCTCATCCAGCCAGAGCCCACATATGATACTTGTCACATTTAGGTTGTTCTGTACATTAACTTCTGGATGCTGTTCTCCACCTACCTATTGTAACTGAGACCAGCAACTTCTTTCTAATGGAGAAGGTGGCTTCTATACCTTCTTCCTAGCTCCAAATATCTTAAAAGGGGGATATCATAAAAATGAATATTGGGGTAAAACCATGAAGTGTGTCTAGAGCCAAAGAAAGGAAAGATCAATAGTCAGCCATTTGGTAGGGCACAGTATGGACCACTTCTTAGTGCATAAACTTACTTAAACATTTAAAGCTTGAAAATTTTGTGATGTCATCACATGTATAGAAACTATAAGGGACATTTAACACACAGAGAGAGGAAGTTCATGTGTAAACCTTACCAAGGGCCTAGAAATGCCTTGAGTCCAAACCATGACTCTTAAAAAAACTGCTTATGCCAAAATGTATATATCTAAAAGAGTACTTTCTAATTCAAAGTAGTCCCTTTAGGAAGTTGAACACTTATTTTAGTGGTGCCTTTGTCCAAAACATTTTTTGGCTTATGTCTTGGAATTGGTCTCAGAACTAGGTAAATACCACACAAAGATTTCAATCTCATTTATTTATGATCATAGCTTGTTTTTGGTCAAGCTCCATCAGCCATTTTATTTATAAGAATATTCAGAACTAGAATGGATTTCTCATTTTGTGACCTGATACCCCTTCCTTCCTCCTACCCCCAACCCTAAACTGTTCTTTACCTCTTGATATCCTATTTTTTTCTTCAAGACTCAGTTCTGGTGTTGCCTCTTCCAGTATACCCTCCTTTGTTATCTTTTTTAAAGAGTAGATAGCATAATAATTTTTAGATTATGTTGTATTTTAGATAAGAGATTGAAAACTTGTTCCTACAAATAAATATCCCCCTACTAAAGGACAATCATCAGGTTAGTCTACATAGGTTTGGGGGTGATAGTCTCAATTCTTCACATGTTCTTGGGATCTGAAGTTCTCCAAAATGTATCACCTGCTTATCTTGTCTGTTGTTAGAAGGGAGAAGCAAGATACTGTGGAGAGGTGGTGAAACGGAAGTTCATAGAATCTTAGTGAAGGAAAAAGTAGGTTTTAATTTTGGCTCAGCTAATAATACATTTTGGGTAAGTCACTTTCCCTTTACCCTTCATTTTTATAGTTGAGAAAACTGAGGACCAGCTAGGTTAAGGGACTTGCCTAAAGTGACAAGATTAAGTAAACACCAAAGGCAGAATTTGAACTCAGATCATCTGACTCCACAATAGCTACATTCTACTTTATTGCTGTTGTTGTTGTTGATCCTTTGTTCTAGAAGAGGACCAATGATATCATGAGGGTGATGTTTTGACTTGCTCATGAATTGGATTTAAGTAAGGCCGAGCTGAGCACAATTGTCAGCCTCACTCTTTCCTCCAGCGTCATCCAGTGGCAAGACAAAAGTCAAGATGACTGGCATTGACCCACAATGAAGAGGCAGCAGGGTAGCTCAATGGGTAAGAGCTTTGGGCCTAGAGTTAGGAAGACCTGAAGTCAAATCTGGCCTCAGATACTATCCTTCGGCAAATCACAACCTCTGTTCACCTCAGTCTCCTCAACTATAAGATGGAGACCATAATAGCACCCATTTCATAGGGTTGTTAAGAGAATCAATGAGACATTATTTGAAAAGCACTTGGCACAGTGCCTGGCAATAATAAATGCTTGATTCCTTTCTTTTGTGAGGCAAAACCACTCTGGAAGGGTAGGAAAGCACCAATTTGTGTTGGACCATAAGCACCAGGCTGGGAAGTTAGTACTGCTTTTGGAGAGTATGCAAGAGTTAACAGGATCAGTCTCCTCTTGACTGGATGACCCGATGACTTCTAAAGTCCTGCTAATGCTTTCAATGTTCTAAGATTCCTTTAACCTCTGACATTTTGTCTTCAAGTCTGAAAACATTTATTAAGTAATTACTATCCCAAAAGTGTGTTAGACCCTGGGGACGATTTGTGTACTCCAAGCATTTACATTTAACCTGGGGAATAGAATATGTACTGAATCTAAGGTAAATTGAGGAGGGAGAAAATCAGGAAAGTCTTTGAAAAAGAGGTGGTACTTAAGGTGAACACCATAGAAATTAAGAATTCCAAGAGGCTGAGGTTTGCATTTCAGGCAGGGGGAAACACCTGTGCAAAGAAATGTGGATAGAAGAAGGAAGGCTGAGCTCAAGAATACCCAGACGTCATTTTGGCTGCAGTGTAGTGTTGTGAAGGGATGTAGGTCAGCATCATAGTGTAAAGAGCTCTAAATGCTAAGTTGAAGAGTTTTTCGTTTGTCATTGAAATAATCAACAGGGACCCATCGTGGATTTTGAAGTGGAGGGATGCCATGGTTTGACACGTGTTTTAGCAATCATAATTTGGTAGCTCTGTGGAGGATGTATTGGAGAGGGGAGTGATCGGAAGCAGGATTAGTGCAATTTGTTCAGGTGAGAGATGATAAGGGCTGGAACTAGATTAAGTGACTGTGTGAGCAACAGAGAGAGGAGATGCATGTATAAGAGGTTATGGAGTTAGAATTGACAAGATTTGGCAACTGTAGCATATGGCAAGGAAAGTGAGGGACAGAAAAGTCGGGGATGATTCCAAGGTTGCAAACACAGAAGAGGCCTTCACCAGAAATAGGGAAATTTGGAGGAGGGGTAGGTTTTGGGTATATTGAGCTTAAGATGCTGATAAGATTTGGAGATGTCTGGCAAGTAGTTAGTGATGCAAGGACTGAGCTTAGGGATATAGAGATTTGGGAACCATCTTATAGAGATGATGGGAGCTAAGATCTCTGAGTATAGAGAGAAGAGAACACTGCATAACATCCATGATTAGTGGGAGGTGGATGATGGTCCAGCAAAGAAGACTGAAGGGTATTCATTTTCTGGCCACTCTGTATTATCCATTTTATTTTTAAGACTCATATTGAGATTTAGAATGTGTTCCTCATTCCGCAATGCTCCCCATTCCTTCCTCTCTGCAAGCTCATTTTTCACCCATTGAAACGCTGGAGAACCAGATAGAACAGTGTCATAGAAGCCAATGGAAGAGAGAATCCAGGAGGAATGTGTGTGATTAGTTGGGTCCAAAGCCCAAGGACGAAGAAGACTAAGACTATGAGATGTAGCAGTTGAGGTAACTTTGGGGGAGGGAGTAGCCAAAGCAGATAGGAACTCAATTAAGGCGAGTCTGCAAGTTTACTTGTTTCAAGGCACTTATTTTTTTTTTTCATTTTAGTTACCTAATAACTTTCTTTTTGTAAAACCCAGACTTTTTTTAGCTGAACTGAACACACCTAAGCCAAGACAGCCAGAAAGGTTCAGGTGTCTTGAAAGGCCCAGGGTATAAGTGTTAGCAGCTGTTAAAGATGGAAGACCAGAATATTAAGAGGAAGGTTTAATGTTCAAAACTGAGCCAACACTACTAACATCTATCTTCATATATCCTTCACTAAAAACTAGTATTTCCTTTCTAGTATCACAGGCAGGTGATCATCCAAATCCTGTTGGACAAAAGGGGAAGTGTGGTATAATGGGAAGTTTATTGGATTAGGAATTGGGAGACCTGAGTGTTTTTGAACCAGGATTAATGATATGGACTTAGGAAAAGCCTTTAATTCATCATCTTCTCACGTGTAAAATGATTATTAAAGACCCTTTTAGCACTGACATTTCCTGGGAATTTCCATTGATGGGGAGCTTGCTACCACATGCAGCAGTCCACTCATTTGTCCAGGTTCTTACCTGTCTCCCAGTTACGTTTATAATATTATAGCATTTTAGAGCTAGAAGAGACCTTAAAGATCATTTGGTTGTGGTATAGTGGGAAGAACACCGGTTCTGGAGTCAGAAGGCTTGGGTCCAAATCCTCCCTCGAATGCTTGTTTGCTGTGGGACCTAGTGCAAGTTATTTAGCCATCCGGGACCTCAGTTTCCTTATTTGTAAAATGATAGGATTGGACTAGAAGGCATCTGAGGTCCCTTCTAGTTCTAGAGTTGTAAGCCTAATCAAAACTTCTTGTTTGCTTAAAGAGAAAACCGAAGGCAAGAGAGGGGAAGTGATCTGCCCAAGGCTACCCAGCCAGTTTGGGGTGGAGGGCATGTAGGGCTAGAACCCAGGTCTTCTTATTCTCGTTCCAGAGCTCTTTCTGCTGTAACATGCTCTGGCATTTATAAAGCTCCCATCATTATCTGTCGCATACCAAGGACTGACAGAGGAAAAAAAAAGGAACCTGTACACTTCAGATTAGCCATGTTCTCCAGAAAACCTATGAATCAGCCTTCACAAACTTTAGAGGAAACAACTATTAATTATACTTTGTCAAGTTCCAGTTCCCACCCCTCATGTTATATAGTCTTTGTTACAAGAGGCAGAGGTCTTAGTTAAGCAACTCCATACCTTTGCAGGGGACGTTGCCCATGCTGGGTTTAGTATGACATGTTGGGGGAGGCTAATGAGTGGCTAACAAGGCTCTTATATTCCCCAGAGAGATCCAGTGCAAGTTAAAAGTGCTGATTTGGCCCATTCAGAGTATATCCATTTGGAAAATTAGGGGATTCCTCCTCCCATTTCCTTTTTTTTTGGGGGGAGGCAATTGGAATTAAGTGACTTTCCTGGGATCACAATGTTAGTAAGTGTCTGTGCCAAATTTGAACTCAGGTCATCCTGACTCCAAGGTCAGTGTTCTATCTATTGCACTACCTAGCTGATCCTCATTTCCTTTTTGACGATGAAATGATAGGGCTGCTCATGATAAAGGGTATGCTCTGTGGATGGAAGAGATCTGTGGAACAAAGAAAGTTGCCCCTTAACCAAAGAGGTTGGCAGGACCCAGGGCTCCTCTGGAACCATGGCTCCTCCCAGGGGAAGAGTCAAGTCTTTGTGTGGAGGAGCCCCAGGGGGCTCAAGAAGAAACCTTTCTGGATCCAGGCCTGTTGTCTTGTTTCCCTCCTCCAAGTCTAAATCTCCTACTGGAAACTGCGCACGCGCGCGCGCACGCGCGCGCGCACACACACACACACACACACACACACACACACACACACACACGCGCGCGCGCACACACTCACTCACTCATTCATCAGACAGTAATTGTACACAGCATCAACAACTCTTTCCCCCTTTTTCTCCCAATTCATGCTTATTTGTCCAGCAAGACACTTGAACATGATTCAAGTTTAGGAATTTAGTACATTTGCATTTTCTTTTAAAAGACACAGCTTATGTTGGGATGCTGCTGCATCCCTCTTTAATGATTAATCCCAACTGTTCCTAAGTAATTCCAAAGAAGTTGTTGAAGAGGACCATGGCATTGGGAGGTGATGTCATGATTTGCAGTGAATTGGATTTAAGTGAGGGAGAGCTGTGCATGGTCACCAACCTCACTCTCTCCTCCAGAGTCATCTGGATCCAGTGGCAAGATATACATCAGGACTACTGGAGATGGCCCCAGATGTTTGAACCAATCAGAGTTAAGTGACTTGCCCAAGTTCACACAGCTAGTTCCTCCCAACTTCAGGGCCAGTGCTCTATCCACTGCGCCACCTAGTTGCCCCTCCAAAAAAGTAGGCACAGAGTCAAAGGACCAATGAGTTATTAGGCCACAAGTCCAACCTCCTGCCTGCTGAGGGGCTCCTCTCTGCCACACCCTAGATAATTCATTAGTCAGCCTCTGCTTGAACACTTGCAGTGATGGGGAGCTCCCTATCTCATGTAACAGCCCAGCCTACTTTTGGATAGCCCTCTTAGGCAGTTCTTTCTTATTTGGAGTTGAAATCTGCCACCCTAGAACTCCCATATAGTTCTGCCAGAAAGAGACAAGCAAAGCAAGTATAACTCCTTTTTCACATTATAGTCCTTGAAATGTTTTTAACATAGAGACCCTCCTCCTCGCCACCCCGTAACCTGTCTTTTCTCCAAGAGAGAGTCCTAGTTTCTTCAACGGACCTGATACTTATGAGAGTCTCCAGTCCCTCCACCATTCCAGTTACCCTCTTCAGGATGTCTGTCATATTCACTTTTCTTTGGGCTTCTTATCAGAGTGCTAATAGTGTGCTTGTAGTCCATTAACCCCTCCAAGGTTTTGTTTTTTTAAATTCTTGGTTCAGGGGCAGCTAGATGTTGTAGTGGATAGAGCACCAGCCATGGAGTCAGGAGGACCTGAGTTCAAATCCGGCCTCAGACACTTAACACTTACTAGCTGTGTGACCCTAGGCAAGTCACTTAACCCCAATTGCCTCACCAAAGAAACAAAAAACAAAAACAAAATTAAAAAAAAACATTGGTTCAAATGTATGTTTAACCATATCTCCCCTGTCCAGTATTGAAGCAGCTTAAAATAATTATTCGAGCCTCTTTATCTTTGGTCAATTTCTTATTAGCTGCTGTCCACCATTCAAGACTGTACAGATATTTTTGGATCCTAATGTCGTCAATTGCTATCAGTTATCCCTCCTATTATTCTGAAATTTGATAACGTGTCATCTGTATCTTCACAAAAATTATAAACACAACATCAACAAGGACAGATCCTTATTGCACTCTACTACAGAATTCTCCTCTGGTTAATATGGAACTATTTGATACCAGTAATTTGAGTCCAGTTGTATCAATGGTTACATCTCAATCTAAATGTATGATCATCCTGTTTGCATCTCTATTTTGTCCATTAAGATAATGTGAGACTGCTGAATACCTTTTTTTGTTTGTTTGTTTTGCAGGGCAATGGGGGTTAAGTGACTTGCCCAGGGTCACACAGCTAGTAAGTGTCAAGTGTCTGAGGCTGGATTTGAACTCAGGTCCTCCTGAATCCAGGGCTGGTGCTTTATCCACTGCGCCACCTAGCTGCCCTGCTGAATGCCTTTTTTGCAATTCCAACATACAACTGTACCATATATCTTCCCTATCTACCCATCTTGTAGTCTGGTTAATGAAAGATGTTGGTCTATAGTAACTTTTTTCAAGGGGACCCATACTAGTTCCTAGAGACCATTGTTCAGTAGTCTATTCTAGAATTTTGCCAGGAATGGCCTTCAAGCTCACTGGTCTATTAGAGATCCCCTTTCTAGTTAAAGACATCTTATTGGGAATATGAAAACAGGTCTGCACTGGAAAAGGGCACTGAGGTTCAACACACTAATAGTTTTTGGGCAGGAGGAGGAGTGGGATGATTTTAATAATTTCTTCAGGGTAACATCTTCGATCTGAAATAGGAGAAACCTGTCCCTTTTCCCCAGAAATGACTGATGGCACTTGAAATCAGATTTTTATCTCAAATGCAAATGTGAGATTCTGTTTCTAGACTTTTGCTGTAGTAATTTAATTTCTAAATAGTGAAAACTAATTGGAATAATGGCTTCACACCTTTGCTCCATCATAGGTCTCCAAACACAATTTCTATTTTTTAATCAGTGGGTGGCAGGTTGGCTAAGCAAATACTTTCCATTAGCTTGGGAAGCCCCTGGGAGAATGGAATGTAATTAACTGAGCAAGATGAACCCATTAAGGAATGGAATTTAGAGAGATGTATATCTGGTCATGGGACACTTGGATTTTCCCCTTACTGTAAATAAGACAGAAGCTAGAGGAGGCAGAATTGGAGACACTATTTCTATTTATCCCCCTCTGAGGGATGACTAGCAAAGCAAGTCAAACGTGGGTATGATAACCTTAAAGCCACTCATGACCTGGATGATTGTCTACAGCCTTCCTCTTGGTTTTGTGGTCCCCTTATCTTTTGACTTGCTGGTTTAGAGAGGGCTGGTGACCATGTGGTGAAAAAAAAAATGACCCTTTACTGCTGGGGGGGAATTATCTCTGGGAATTGTTTGAACATACTCTAAGGGGATGTGAGAAACTTCTCATCAGTCTGGGTGGAGCCTTGCCAATGTGGACTACTGGTGGGCTTGAGCACGAATCCTGGCAGCTGCTGGGAGGAACATTACCTTTGAGCTGAGAACCTGGGAGTTAGGTTAGAGAGGAAGTCAGCGAGGGGACACCCCCAAGGTCTTTTGTCAGGCAAGATGGCAATGATAGCACTTAGCACTCACATTTTCTCTTTTGAGTGCTTTCCTCTCAACGTTTCCGGAAAGCAGGCAGTGTTTAACTCTTACAATACCTACTTTATAGTTTATGGCTTTATAGATGAAACAGGTCCAAGGACAGTAAGTCATTTACCCAAGGTCATGCAACTTATCAGTGGCAGAGTCAGGCTTGGAACCTAGAAGTTAAGGGGACTTCAGATACCATCTAGTCCAGCCTCTACTTCAGAATTAATCCCTTCTAAACTTTATGAAAAAGTGATTAGCTTTTACTTTTTGCTTAATGATGGGAAATTCACTACCTCCTGAAGCAGCCTATACCTCTTTTGGACAACCTGAATTGTTCACTGAGGTCAGATCTCTCTTTACAACCCCCACTCATTGTTTCTACTTGTGCCAAACATAAGTCTAATCCCTTTTCCACATGACAACAGCTCTTCACAGACTTGGAGTCAGCTATGAGGTTTTTCTGGCTTCGCAGGCCAGTTCTCTTCCCATCATTCCTCCTAGGGATGTCCCTCTGCTCCTCCCCCTGGAGGATGGGATGCCCCATGCCAGCAGGCTCCACAAGAAATAACTCTTAGTGTTGTGGTTGTGAGTCTGGTTTAAAGTAAGCCTTCCAGCTTCCTTGTTGAGGCCTAGAAGCTAATAACTCACCACTGATTCCATCATGAGTTAAGAATCTTCCTGGAAGCTAGGGCTTAAATTAGTGGCAGCTTCGGGTAAGATTCTAGTGCTCTGCTGTAACTGCAAATTAAGGCTTTTGTTCTGGTGAGCCAAGGGGAAAGATGAAGTACTTGGGACAGGCTGCAGTGCTTGCCATTTGGGAGGGAACAGCCATCACTGATCACATCTTGAGCAAGGGTCCAGGCAACAATGGTGGTGAAGTAGAAACACTGGACTTGAAGTAGTAGACTTGGGTATAGCCTGGCTCTGTCATTTAATATCTATGTAACCATGGACAAGTCATTCCCAAGTCTCAGTTTCCTTATCTATAAAATAAGGGTAACACTTGGTGCGAACAGCTTCAGATGAGTGCTATGAAAACACTCCGTTAACCACAAAGAACTACAGAAATCTGGGCTGTCACTAGTATAGTAAGAAATATGGCTACAGTGGAAAATAATTACACAAAACTACTATAGAAAAATAAATTTACTGAAAAAGTTGAATTTTTGGGGAGGGGGGCAGGTGGTGCTCAGCAAATCAGGGGTGAAGGAAGGGGAGAATTCTAGGGGAAATGGCAAACAGGCACCTCTAGCAAATTTCCAATCCTGCCTTCATGTGAAAGAAGGAAAAATACAAGCTGGTGGGGACCAATTACAAATTACAGCCTTGGACCTGGCTGCCTCAGAAGGTCAAGGGCAGGGCAGACAGACACTAATGATGAGAGGCTGAGCTCCCATTGTGGACAAGCAGATTTCGAGGAAAGGTGCAGCCTATATTATTGCCAATATGACATGTAAGCCAAAGGTCAGACCTACAGAAATGAAACTCCTGTTCTTGCTGGGCCTCTGCATCCGTATCCATCTCATAAATGCTGAAAAAATAACGTAGGACATATGGTCCATTACAGTTTATGATCTTTACTACCGTGGCCCATTCAAATCCCTCCCAACCCAAGACTTAGAGGACTTTCCCATCCTTTCATTTGCATTTTCAGCCAGTATTGATCAAATAGCTTCTGAGATCTTTTTTTTTTTTTTTTTTTTTTTTTTTTTTAGTGAGGCAATTGGGGTTAAGTGACTTGCCCAGGGTCACACAGCTAGTAAGTGTTAAGTGTCTGAGGCCAGATTTGAACTCAGGTACTCCTGACTCCAGGGCTGGTGCTCTATCCACTGTGCCACCTAGCTGCCCCTCTGAGATCTTTTTATAACTGGGAGGTTAGTTGGAGATGATGTGAGGTCCTAAAAACTCAGATATGCTGAGGGAATCACCTGGGAGAGCTTTGCAACCCCAAAGGGGCATCTTTCCAACCTCCCTCCCAAATAAGCTGCATACTGTGGGGGAGAAGCGCCAGAGCTGGTCAGGCCTACTGTTCCTGGGATGGTTGGGTTCAGAGGGAACAGCAGTTCTGAGAAGACTCCACGAATGACCTCAATCTTCTCAATAGGGAGAGGTAATGAGAAAGTGAGTGCTGCAGCACTGGAAAAATTAAAATTGTCCTTTAGATCAAGTCATCCCCCCACTTCCTCTGGAGACTTTCTCTGTGACCTTGTTTTTTTTTAAAAAATTATTCCTTAAAAAAAATCTCTTTCCTTCACCAGTTTAAAAAAAATAGTTGTAATATGTGTGCAGATGTGTTTAGGGGAGTGTGTGAGCATATATATATATATACATATATATATATATATGCATGTATACATATATGTATACACACACACACAGGGACACATAGAGGCACACATATATATTGGCTATGCTTATAGGTCAGAGTTCCTGTTGAATTTTTCCAGGACAGTTGAGTTTGTGTACTGAAATATCCATTGCTGTGTGGGAGACGATGGGTTGCAGGTATTCATGAAGACCCTGTGATCACTCTCAGTACAGTCCATGCAGCTACCACTGACAGGATGATACAGAGTCTTGTCCTGGAAAACAGAGAAATTATATGACAGAATTTGCTTTACAGAGGATGGGGGGGGGGGCGTGGGGAGGGAGAGAAAGACAGGATGAACAGTCCATTGTCTCTGTAAAGAGAAAGGAAAGACCACTATCTTCAAACTCCAGCTAGGCAGACCTATTTTTGCACCTGGTTTTCCAAGCTACTTCAGTGGGGAAAACACTGAAACAGACCTAAGGTTCTGGTCCCAGCTCTGTTACCAACTTGTGTGGTCCTAGACTGTCACTTTAACTATCTCAACCTAATGAGATGACCTTGCGCCCATCCAACATTGGGACGATACATTTTGCCCCTAGTGATCCTCAGAGAGCTACTGGGAAGATGAATCTGATAAGCGATGTATCTAAGGGATCCAATGAATTTGATGTCATACAGCATTTCAAAGAACATTAGATGAAAAAACCATCTATCTTCCAAGGCGTATGTTTCTATGGACAGTTAATCTGTCAGCTGGGGGCCCTGGTTTCTTATGTTGGAGGTCCCTTACCAGTCCCCTGATCTCCTTTAAATGCACCCAGACATTATATAGCAGGGTTAACCCATACCTTCTTAGGGTCTCTACTCAGAGTTAGTGTTACTATGATTAAACAATGACAAGACCAGCATAAATAACAGTCACTGACATTGCTAAGTATTTTACAGTTTATAAAGTATGGGAGTACAAGAGCTATTATTCCTCTTTTGAAGCTCAAGAAGGGAAGTGATGTGACTTGAACTCAAGTCGACTCATTCCAAATTGATCGCTCTCGCCACTATACCTTGCTCCTTCAGCTGATGCAGTCGGACAATAGCCAATACCCACCGTAACAAGTCATCCTCAGGGAGAAAGGCTTGTGGTGACTGTTCTGGGTTTGTGCTCTGACTTTTAAAAAAAATTTTTAATTTTTTAAATTTTGCGGGGCAATGAGGGTTAAGTGACTTGCCCAGGGTCACACAGTTGTTGTCAAGTGTCTGAGGCTGGATTTGAACTCAGGCCCTCCTGAATCCAGGGCCAGTGCTTTATCCACTGTGCCACCTAGCTGCCCCTATGCGCTCTGACTTTTAATGTTCAGTGCACTCAATGGAATCAGGGGAACTTGGTTTGAGGACCTGCCAGGCCACTGACTGGCTGTATAACCTCACATAGGTCTTTCTGTTTTTCTGTCTCCCTCATCCCCATCTCCTTATTTGTAAAATAGGGACCACTGGGTATAACTACCTCATGGGGATGTTGAGAGGCTCAAACCAGACCGTGTGGGCAAAACTTTGCCACCTTTTCTGGGAAGCCTGCCCTGACCAACTGTACTCCTAGCACTGATAATGACCTTTGTTCTTAGACCTCACACTGTGCTTTGTTTTTCAAACAGGTAGCACATGAAGTTACTCATTCTGATTATCTGCATTTGTGTCTTATCCAAATGCCAGACTACAAACTTAATGAGGGCAGGGACCTCCCCAGTGCCTAGCACAGTACTCTGCACACAGCAGGCACTCAATAAATGTCTCTTGTATCATACTGTATTTATAACCATAAAGTCCTACATTAATCTGATCTATTATTGTTAAAGACAATGTAATTTTCATAGATGCCTTATACCAGCTCTAGGCATAGCATGAGAATTCAACACAACTGATACCGGCCCTGAGGGAAGGATAGCTGGTAATGAGGCTGGCACTCTTACATCTCCGTATTTCCACAGCTGGTTCCCTTTCATGCCATGACAATCATAGAGTGTGACAGGGCTGCTGTGGGAGATTGTATCAAAACAGAACTTCTTGGTGTGTTGGGGGTCTCCAGGACGGATATCTTCTCTCCAACTGAAGGTAAACACCTGTGGACACACAGCCAGACCACTTTTATTACAACAAGGACACGAGAAAGAAGGCCCAAATGGCCCATTATGCAACTGTGACCCCAAGTCCTTGTCATGGGGCTCAGGGCAGGACTTCTTCATTGGGGACAGTGACAAACTTATTCTTTTTTCAAGCACAGATAATTCTAAAAATTAAAATTTCTCTTTTATTATGAATTTATCAGCAAATGAACCATTCAGTAGGCAATGATCAGAAAAATAAGATTGTATATCAAATCATGAAGAAAGCAACATATTTTTTCATAGACCTGGCAGGTGATTTGCTGATGCTCATGGAACACAAAGAACAATATTCTGAAGATACTGGCAGGAAACTAGAGGCTTCTAAAGAACTAACTGTGGCAAAAAGCTAGAAACAAAATGGCTAGTCATCACCTGGTGGAACAAACTGTGGCACACGAATGTGATGGAATATTATTGCCTTGTAAGAAATGATAACTATGAAGAGTTCAGAGAAACATGGGAAGACTTTATGCACTGATGCAGGTTGAAAGTAGATCAAGAGGAACCAATAAGTCCAATAATATAAATAAAAATAGTACTTAAAGAGAGCTAACGACCTCAGATGAATTCAATGACCTATCTTGGTCCTGGAGGGCAGATGATAAAACCTCCCTCCTCAGGAGGAAGGTGGGGGCCCATGGGATTAGCTTGCTGTATGTGCTGTCCAATGTAGTTGATGTGTTGGTTGGTTTGGCCTAACCAAATATATACATGACTCATGGTATTAATATGATCATTGTAATTCTCAGCCCAATCCCTCAGTGTTTTCTTTTGTCTTCCAGGACTGTATTTATGGCTCCTCCATTACACTGGCCAGGTCACTTTCCTTTTCTGAGACTCATTGTCCTCTATAAGATTAGGGGGTTGAATTAGAAAATACGGAAGGTTTCTTCCAGCTCTCTTTTTCTTTTTTTTTTGCGGGGCAATGGGGGTTAAGTGACTTGCCCAGGGTCACACAGCTAGTAAGTGTCAAGTGTCTGAAGCCGGATTTGAACTCAGGTACTCCTGAATCCAGGGCTGGTGCTTTATCCACTATGCCACCTAGCTGCCCCAGCTCTCTCATTCTTTATTCTAAGACTCCTTTCAGTTTGAATGTTCTAGGTGTTATTTCCTAAGGTCCCTTTCAAGGTCTAACACTCCATGATTTAAAGATCATTCCACCTGTGAGTTGAGCTGGGTTTATTCTTCTATTGACAGCTCCTTCTAGTGAAATTTACATACTCTAGTTTTAGACTTTAAGTAGTTTAATTTATTATTTTTGTCTTTGTAAATTACTAAATCTGTCTTTTTGAGGATATCTGATTTTTCTTATAGGTTGATACATATAGAGCTCTGTGGATTTGAGTCTCTTTCTAGCACCATGAGGGGTGCTAATCAAATCCCTGTTTTCTGTCTGAGGAATTGGCTATTCAATACTGGATCTGCATCCCAGACTTGCCCTGGGATCTTTTGTGCTCATATTTAGTGTCTGTAATACATTATGGACCTTCCATTACCTCTCTCTCTGGGACCTCCCATTCATTCCCATTGTTCTTCCTCTTCTCCTTCAGATGTGATTTAGAGGACACTGTCATAGTCACTTGGGCCTCAGGCCTCTGGCACTACAGGACTGTAGAAGAGGAATTCCATTCTAGATGTCTGAGGTCCCCGCAAAGGGAGGGTTACCTGCACATTACTCCATGCTGCCTCTGCTCGGCCTTTGACGCAGCTTTCTAGTCTCAGAGGGGAGCCCAGGGAACCATGTTTTGTGCCTATACACAGCTGGGTGCCAACATTGCGGATCTAAAATAGCAAAGAAAGCTCTGTGAATATATTTTTCGAGGGCCAAAAGACCAGTTAAAGCTTTCCAGAAAGAATGAAACATGATGACAGGAACCCCAAGGACATTTGGGGGTGGAGGGGACCATCAAAATGGTTAAGCTTCAAGCTGGTGATCTTAACGTTTAAGTTAACCTTATGGCACTGTCCTCCACCTCCCATTAAAGGAAAACTCCATTAGAGCAGGGTCAAAGGAACTATTTACTTAGCCATTGAACAGACAGCTCTACCGAGGGAAATTAGTCTAAGGAATCATCTCATTGTTCTCCCATTCCTTAGGCAGGAGCTCTTAATCTGCAGTCTGAGGATAGATTTCAAGGGGCATGGAAACTTGGATGGGGGAAAATCACACCTTTATTTCCCCTAATTTCTAATTGAAATTTAGCACTCAATTATGAATTTTAAGAAGTTCCCATTATTCTGAGAAAGGTTCCATAATTTCACCAGATTGTCAAAGGGGTTCATGACGCAAAAAAGGTTAAGAACCCCTGCCCTGGAGTATCATGTTACAGTAGAAAGAATGGGACATCTGTGTTTGTCCCTAGTTCTGTTCCTAAGCTGGTTGTGACAAGTCACAACCTCTCTGTGCCTCAATGTCCTCCTTTTCAAAATAAAGGGGTTAATGATCCAATGATCTCTAAGCTCCTTTCCAGATCTGATATTCTTTTTCCTGTTATAAGATTTCTTCTAACCCTGAAATTCTTTGTACAGTTATCCCTTCCACCTTGCGACTTTTCCCCACAGAGGTTTTGATATATCAAGGCTTGGTGTAAGAAATTAAATGGGAATTTGGGGGGAGTTTATCAGAATTTACAGATGATATGTGAAGGTCAGCAGATGACAGAAAAAATTTAGAAACTCAGAAATGCACAAAATATATGTATGGTATTATATAATATCAACATATTTTATCAAATTTTAGAATACGGTACTATAAGCACCCCATAAAAGAAAAAGAAAAACATTCAGACTTCTCTGGTATGAAGGGAGGGCCAAAAAGTTTTCTGAGAATTTTCCTGAGGGGGTACCACACCTCTAAACCCCACAATGTGGAAGGGGTAACTGCACTATATTCTAAGGACCTTTCTAGATCTACTGTCCTAGGATTTTACTTATTTACTTAGTGCCTTGTATTCAATATGTTGAAAAGTGTAAGACAAAGCTCCCGCCCTCAAGGAGCTTACAATTGTACTTTTATTTTTACTCTATTTTCCACATACATCATTTGGCTATCTCATCTTCTTCCCAGAAAAATCCGTAGGAGGTAAGGAAAAGGCAGTCAGTAATGGTCCCATTTTATAGATTGGAGAAACAAGGCCCAGAAAAGTTAGGTGAGTTGCTCTAGGTCATATGTCCAGGATTAGGATTTGGGACTTTTGACTCTTTACTAGGCCACTGCTTCACCTTGAATGTGTGAATCTCCACCCAGAGTAAGATTGGTAAATTATATAACCAAATTAAATTAGGCAGATTGGCTCCCCCTGAAACAGCTTAGTACCTGCTTCTTAGATCTTGGTCACCAGTTAGTTGGGTACCTAAGTGGCAGGGACAGAGGTGAGAGGGAAGAAATTTTTCCTTCCAGCTCTGAGCTCTTTGTTTTAATGAAATAAGAAATTGAAGAAATGCCCTCTTCTTCCTCCCTCACTCCTCCAAACCTACCTCTCCCCAGGCTGCTGCTGGGGGCTCCACTGGAGGATAAAATCTGGGTAGGTCCCAGGCAATTTCAGTCATGAACCACTTGAAGCTTTTGCAGTTTAGGTGGTTTCGGAGATCCTTTTGGGCATTGACATCCCCTGTGGAGAGATGGCGGTACTCGGGAAGGCGCTGGTAAATGTATTCTGCATATTCATCCATCCACACCTCTGCCACTCGTTTCAGATTCTGGGAGAAGAGAGGTAGAAGGAAGAGGAGGTTAAGCTAATGGAGCCAAGATGAAGCTAGCCTAGACAGACATTCTCATTTTGCAGAATCCATGGGACATCTCAAGGGTCAACCTCATCCTGAGAAGCAGCATGACATGACAGAAGAGCAGTGGCCTCGCTGTAGGAAGATCCGAGCTTCTACCCAAGGAACGGCTGTTGATCTTGTAGAAATTATTTCACCCTTCTAAGCCTCTCTGCCTGCTCATCTGTGAAATGGGATAATACTTGAACTACCTATTTCTATGGGTGTTGTGAGGAAAATGCATCATAAGTCCTAGGGTGATATAGCAAAGATCAACTATTATTAATATCCAAGCACTTCAGTACTGTTATTTCAGGGGTACTGGAATGGCCTTAAAGTATTTTTTCCCACATTCTCAATAATTCCTGAAATTTCACTGTTGGATCATTATTCTTTTATCTTAGGGCTATGATCTCCATGAAAGACTCCCCAACAGTTTTAGTTAGTGTGAAGAAAGGATATGAGCCAAGGCAGTTTGAAATGGGATATAAAAAGGAAAACAAATGAGGGCACTGAGTACCTGAGGCAGATTATGACAGAGAGAGAGAGAGAGAGAGAGAGAGACAGACAGACAGACAGACAGACAGACAGACAGACAGAGGCAGACAGACAGGCAGACAGAAAGAGACAGAGAAAAGGAAGGAAAACAGAGATGGTGAAAGAATAACAGGAAGGAGTTAGGGGGAAAGGGAGAAAAGAGTTAACTCTGAGGTGACAAAAAGGATTTCAGGACTGGGAGGCTGGGGATATCATGGACAAACAGAACAAAAACAGAATTACAGCAACTAAGAGCTTAGAGGGACTTTAGAATATATAGTGTAGAATGTTAGAGCTTGAAGAGACATTTGGGACCACCTAATTTCCTAATTTTACAGAGAAAAGGGAATCCCTCAGAGATAAAGTAATTTGCCCAAAGTCACAAAGTTCTTTATTGGCAGAGCTGGGACTAGAACTCAAGCCAGTTTAATTCAGCAGTTCATCAAATGCTGGGTGAGTGGCCACTATGTGCTGAGAACTATTTCCATGTCTTCTACCATACTGTTCTAACTCCTACAAAATGGGATTTGGCTCTCCCATTTTCTTGGTGTTTTAAAACTTAAGAACCAGTTGAGAACTATCTTTACATGTAATGGAAAAAATAAAATACCTTATATGTAAAAAGAAAAACAAAAACAAAAAACCCTTAAGAACCACTCAGAAAGTTCTACTGACAGTGTTTAGGAAAGATAACCTGTAAGCCTCTTGATTAGAATAGGCATTTAAAAAATCCTAGGCCCCTCTTAAGTGAGCAAGCACAGCTAAGATCCCACCATTAAGCCAGTGGGAAGAGTAAGCTTTTGGGAATCCGTGTGTGCGTGTGTGTGTTTTTGCGGGGCAATGAGGGTTAAGTGACTTGCTCAGGGTCACACAGCTAGTAAGTATCAAGTGTCTGAGGTCAGATTTGAACTCAGGTCCTCCTGAATCTAGGGTTGGTGCTTTATCCACTGCACTACCTAGCTGCCCCCATCCATGTGGTTTTGCAAAACTTAATACACTAAGCTACAGCCTCCTAAGATTGAAGGAAGTAGCAAGGAGTTCGTGGGACATATAAATCATTAACCAGGTTTAAACTTGAAAGGAATATGCTAGTCCAGGGTAGATAAAACAAGGAGAAATTGACCTAAATTTCACTTCAGGGCACTGGACAGTTAGCCTAGAGAAGAGAAGAAATGATGGGAGCCATGGACATCATTTGGAATAGATCAGACTTGTTCTAGGTGATCCCAGAGAGAACTAAGAACTGTGGATGGAAATAAAGGGAAAATAGATTTCAATGGAAAGAAAAAACTTGCTAAAACCTAGAGCTGTCCCAAAGTGGAATGGACTCCCTGAAGAGGTAGTGGATTACCCATCTCTGGGGGTCTTTAGTCAGAGATGGGATGACCACCTGTCACATGTTGCATGAGGATTTCCTGTTTAAGGAGGAGTTGGAGCATGTCTTCCAACATCTGAGTCTGAGATTTTGGCAAGTCTGAGGCTTCTTCCAATGCTAATATCCTATGGTTCTAAAAGAGAACTGGCAGCAAGTGTTGTTAAACAAAGGAAGTGGTAGAATCTCCTTTAAAAAATGAGACCTTATCTCCTTGGAATGGATGGCCCCTAAATCATCACCCTTGGTTGAAGTTTCTCTCTTTCTTCCCAATCCATCCACCTCTTCCATGAAAGTTCCTTTCTTCCTTTAGGTGAAAGTGATCTTTCACGCCCAGATTTCTTTTGAGAGCCATATGCTTGGACCCTGCCCTCATTTTTAGAATCTTAGACTTCCTGATGGAAGGGATATTTGGAAACAGCCGGTCCAACCTGATGATCAGGAATCCTTTTGACCACGTTTCTGAGAAGTGGTTATCCAGCCTGTGCTTAAAGACCTTCAGAAAGTAATTAACCATTACTCTCCTGGGGAGTCTCTCCTCGTTGGCAAGTTTTCCCTTACTATAAGCAGAAATTCCCTTCCTTGCATCTTAGATGGTAGGTTCCTTGTGGACAGTGTGTGTGTTGTAGTTCTTTTGGTATGTCTAGAACCTGCCTAGAGGAAGCGCTGCATGAATGTTGGATGAAGTAAACTGAATTGGAATACTCTCAAAGGCAGTGCTGCCCGCTAACGTGGGGAAAGACTAAATGGCCTCTTCAGGTTCCTTGTCAACTTTGTGTTCTATTTTAAAATCTCAGTTGGCCTTGGCAGATGAATGAATCAAGCTGCTTTCTTCAGTGGCTGGTGCAGTCACTATGCTCTTTCGTCACTAGAGGGCGCCGAAATGTTTCTATTGGATAGAAAGGTACTGGGAGAACAGTGACAACCTGAACTTGACCAAACTCTCTCCAGTGGTGAGCTGGATGACTGGGGAGAGCCTCACTCCAGAGACCCTAGGATTCTAACTTATGTCTGGTAGGGAAACAGACTGTACCCGGATGAAGGGAGGTCCTGGCCAGGCAAACAAGGAAACCTCCCAGTCGCAGCAGCAGCAGTTGTTCTTCAGGAACAGCAAATGGGGGAAGGTCACCTGGAACCTCTCCTGGGTAAAGCAAGCAGGCCTCTGGCCCCTGGGCCAATCAGTAACAAGCAGCTTCCATTTCCATAGCTCTTTGTAAAGCACTAATCTCCGCAATCTTGTGAGATGGGTAGTGCAAGTGTGATCTCCATTTTATAGGTGAGGAACATGGCTTACTGGCCCGTGGTCACCTAGCTGGCCTGATCCTTGGGAGCTGGCACTGGAAAGGGAGCTATGCCTTCTGATTCCCACCCCAGGGCCCTTCCCACTACACCATGGGGCCTTTCATTAATAACAGCTCACACTGGAAGTGTTTCATACACACGTGTAAATGTGAACTATAATGTGTGTGTGTGTGTGTGTGTGTGTATGTGTATAAATAAAAGCTCATGGTTGTAAGCATCTCAGAGAATACTTAGCTTAACTTCTATCGGAGCAAGAATCCTCTTCACAGCATCCCTGACAAGTAGAGGCATCTGGGTGGCAGAGTGGATAAAGTTTTGGACCTGGAGTCAGTTAGACCTGAGTTCAAATCTGTCCTCAAACACTCATCAACAGTGACCCTGGGAAAATCACTTAATTTCAGTTAAATCTGTTGTTACCTGAATGCCTCCGTGTCCTCATCTGTAAAATGGGGATAATAATAGTACTTACCTCCCAGGGTTGTTGTGAGGATCAAATGAGAATGTTTTTTAGTGTTTTGCAAACCTCAGAATGCTATATAAATGTTAGTTATTATTATTATCCAACCAAATTATGTTTGAAGACTTTTTTGAGATGGGGAACTCATTACCTTTTTAGGCAGCCCATTCCATTTTGAGAGCGCTCCGATTCTTAGGGAGTTTGTTTATATGTTGTGTGGAAGTTATAAAGAAGCTGATTTTTTTTTTCTTGTAAAATAAAGAGATTTATTAGGTGAAGAATATGTATGGCTGGGGAACAGATTACCTTGGTGACTGTCCCACTAGGGTAAGAGAAGACTGGTCTTTTGCATCTTTACAAAACAAAAAGGAGGGAAGAACTACAAAGAACTAGGAGGGAAACGCAAAATAGGGAGGGGATTTTGGAATAATGGGGCATCAATGAGATATGCAGTACCCATCCATTCTTGTATATCATTTTGAAGTCTCTGATATTGTTTATCAGCATACCAGGGACCTGCTCTGCCACACCTTATTCCTGAGGTGCTTTTTCCTTGGAAAAGTTTTAAGGATTCCTTGGGGTTTGGGATAAAAAAGCTGATTTCTCAATATAAGGAAATCAATATAAGGAAAGTGAGGCTCAAAAGGTGGAGAAATTTGTTCAAAGAATTGGCTAAACCAAGTGATATCACTACAGAATCAAATCCAGGACCCTTTGATTCCCAGGAGAGGAGCTCCGTGTATACTCATAAATACCATAATGCTTTCACTACTCCCTCTCAAGCAAGTGTATCAAGATAGTCCAAGGGACACTTCTATATCTCCTTTTCGTTCTGACTGAATGAGTTTAAACCCCTTACTCTTCAAGTCTGCCTCTGCTGTCCATAGGCCGATTAATCCAATCCCCTCATTTTTGCAGAGGAGGAAATTGGGGCCCAGAAAAACCTCTGTAGAATCATGGAACCAAAGAACTGGAAGGGAACTAAGGGGTCCCCTAGACTGAACTGTTAACTGAACAAGAATACTTTTAAAATATTTCAGGTGAGTGGTCATCTGGCTATGTTCAACTTCCATTTGTTTTCCCTAGGAACTTGGAGGAAGGAGCCACCTTGAGTTACCTCTGGGTCAAGCAGGAAATCCTTCTTCCATATGTTGGGGCTTCAGATACTTGAAGATGACCATCATGCCCCTGCTAAGTCTTCTCTTCTCCAGGTTAAGCACCCCTCAGCATGGAAGGACCCTGACCAAACCCATCCCTCTCCACTGGACATCTTCCAGTTTTCTAAAATGTGGCCTCCAGAATAGAACCCATGGTTCCAGATATGATCTGGTCAGGATAGAGTCCATCATTCCCTAGTGATGGGGATCTATTGCTCTGAACCACACCTCAGGCTGAACTGGCTTTTCTGGCTACCATATCACATTGCTGATATCTACTGAATTTGCAGTCCACGAAAATACCGATTTTTTTCATACAGACTGTTGCTCTGTAATGCCTTTTCTAGTTGCACTTGTGAAATTGCTTCTTTGAAGTCAACTGCAGGGCTTAACATTGGCCTCTACAAAACATCATCTTAATAGATTTTGCCCCACGGCCTAGCCTGAATTCCTTTTAGATTTGGGTTCTGTCATCAGACTTGGTTCAAGTGGGAGGAGCATCTGTAGGGAGATTTAAAATCTGAAGAAAATCCTGAGGTGAGCTGTGGCCTTCTCTAGCTGGGCCAAATTCGGGATAAGCTCAGACCTGAGGGTTTTCCTAAGAAAGTAGACTTTACAAAATAGAGACTGATGGTTCCATGTACAATCTTCGTGTTTTCTATTATGGATATGGACACACTAATTTTGTTTATTTGCTTATTTTTTTGTTCAGAATAAGAAATAAAATTCAGAGGGGATTTACCTTCTTACCCTAGGCTTCTTCTGGAAAAGCCAATATCTTACCCGGGCCAGGCTGATTCCTGTAGGGATCTTGTAGGGGATATATTTCCTGTAGATGTGACCCACTCTGGAGCAGGGAATGTCCTCCATTCGGCCTCCACACATCCATACCTATGAGGAGAAGGAGACGGAGCAGGGAAGATAGAATAGAGACAGAAAATATGAATCTTCAAATAAGATTCCCAATTACCAGCTCATTTTTTTTTTTTTTTGGTGGGGCAATGAGGGTTAAGTGACTTGCCCAGGGTCACACAGCTGGTAAGTTTCAAGTGTCTGAGGCTGCATTTGAACTCAGGTCCTCCTGAATCCAGAGCCAGTGCTTCATCCACTGCGCCACCTAGCTGCCCCCGACCAGCTCATTTTTTAAACCCTTCCCAGAGCCTGGTGTGGCTTAGAAGTCTAGAAGTTTTCCTACCGAAGCAGCACTAGCCTCAATTTTTATGATGAAACTCAGATGGCAACTTTCAGAGAGCCATAGCAGTCCAGCGCTTGGAAGAGGCCTCCTAGGTTCTTCTCCCAGCTCTGTGGGCCTGTTTTCTGAACAGAGGCCAAATTACAAACCTCTCTGGCAGCTTTTCTCTACCTACTCCGCTAAGTAACTGAAAATCAAGGACAGTATACTGAAAAAAAAAAGGTGATCAAAAGTATATCAATAAGCACTGATGCGTAGGTCTACTCTGTCATCTCTATAAAAAATAAATATATTTGGAGGCAATTGGAGTTAAGTGACTTGCCCAGGACCCACAGCTAGTAAGTGTCTGAGGCCATATTTGAACCCAGGTCCTCCTGACTCCAGGGCCAGTACTCTATCCACTGTGCCACCTAGTTGCCCCACCTCCACAAATTTATTATGAAAATGTTAGATATATTTTTTAAGGGGATCCTTGATAAAAATATGAAAAGGGCATAGATATGATCTAAAAACATTTTCTAAAGCATATCAAAACTTCATAGTTATGCAATTGAATACAAGGTATGGAAATATACAGGATCCTGTCTTATTTACTGTAAATTGATTATTTAAAAAGGTATTTGATTTAGTGTAACAAAATATGAGATCTCTCAAGGATTTCTTTCAAAAAAATGTCTGCCAGCCTCTGAAAATCAAGACTGAGTGAGGCATTAAACAGGGAAATATGCTTGCTAAAGGCATTTATCACCATCATGAAGAATATCTAGTGCAGAGTGATGAAAATAAAATGAAAGAGGGATTCCCTACATGGCTGAAATCCCCACCCTCTTCCCCCCCTGCCCTTTCTCCTGTTTCTGTATGGCATTTTGTTTATTGCGTCAAGCTCCAAAATAAATGACTTCCTTAGATTCTGACCCACTTAAAAGAGTTTAGCTTAATAATACGAATAGGCAGGAATATGTGGATGAAGGATGCCTGTTGTCTAAATTATGATAGACTGACTATTGGATGGATAGCTCACTGGGTTAAACCATTAGCATGTATGTCTAGGACAGACACTGCAGATGAAGAATGAGCTGGGTCCAGAATTTAAAAGAAGGAAGAGAGTGGGTTAGCTTGTATTTGGGAAATTCTGCTGTGTTTTCAACAATCATAAGCAGGCCCCTGAAACATAAACCTATGTTTTTAACACCATTATTCTTCTGATAATATTGTAAGGGGCTAAAATTCTAGCTAGTCTGTCTAAAATATCTAATGAGTGGTGGCCAATAAATTATAAGTTTTAGCAAGAGTTAGACTTTTAATCATTTATTAAGGAGAATAAGAATTTGGTGAAAAGAAAGAGAAAGGCCTAGATTCATCTATCTATTAAAGGGAGAGCACATTTCTAGCTCCCTTCTCCACCCGAGTCCTGAGGAAAAAGAGAATGAGAGCGCCAGCCTTGCCTCCTCTTCCTCCCACAAGCAAACATCACTTCCTGATGCCAAAGAAAAACTGCATGGCCTTCCCCTCAGAGGCCTTCTCCTCATGGTGGAGCTTTCCTACAGTAAGTCTCCAGCAGGTGGCGTCATTCCAATTGTTATGGTTAATATTGAACAGCTACCCAAAATGGGACACAACAATTTCTGAAGAATCAAATTTTTGAGGGGCAGCTAAGTGGTATAGTGGATAAAGCACCAGATCTGGATTCAGGAGGACCTCAGTTCAAATCCAGTCTCAGACACTTGACACTAACCGTGTGACCCTGGGCAAGTCACTTAATCCTCACTGCTCTGCCCCACAAAAGAACCAAATTTTGGGGTAACCTAAAAGGCAATAGAGAATCATATGATAGGCAAAAATAGGTTGCAGTAAGAAATGGCATAAAGGATTTTGTCTAGGAAATGATGACTGGAAAAGGAGCTATGTTGGTTATGTAGTAAAGGGATGAGATAGAGAACTCAAGTGCCTCATTGGTAACCAAAGCATGTTAAAAAGGCTTAGAAGAAGGCTCCCAGGGCCTTGATGGAGTCCCTGTGGCTGATTTTTGGGAAGACATAGGCAAGAGAACCACAGGATAAGAAAGTGTGGATGGCTTAGTAAATGTTTATTGAGAGATGATGGACTCTTGGAGGAAGTACCTGTGATGACTACCTTGAAGATCCACTGAAATACTGACATACTGGAAAAAGAGGAGGATCAAAGGAGGGAAAGGTCTGTTCAAGGTGATGAACTTAATTCTTATTCTGTTTTCATTTTCTTTGCTAAGGAGAATAGTCTTTGGATTGGAAAAGACAGAACACAAATGGTCAATAGGGAGTTTAAATCCAAGATAACAAGAATCCAATTGACCTCAATGACTTGAGGTCACCAGGTTTGAATGAACTACATCCCAAAGCACTGAAAGAAATAGCGGATATGACCATTGAGCAATTTTTAATGATCTCTGAAGGATCTTGGAGAATGGGAGAAATGAAGGCAGGGCTGAAGAAAACTAATGTTGTGTTTTTCAAGAAGTACAGGCTACAAATGATATGCTCGTGAGCTTGACTTTGTTCCATTTATGAAGCATCCTCTGTGCCAGGCACTGTGCTAAGACAGACAAAACTGAACCAGTCTCTCCATTATGGAACTTTCATTCTCATAGGGGAGACAGCAAATACACATGTTAAGTATTCACAAGCACGTGCAAATCAGACACAAAAGAACCCTGGAGAGGAGGGTATTAGAAGCTGCTCCCTCCCCTGGACCACTGGCCTCCTGCAGAGCGTGGTAACTGAACTCTTTCCATCCCTGGTTCTCTAGCCTTTTGTCTTGCCTGCCACTGGATTCCAAATGACTCTGGAGAAGTGAGGCAGATGACTTTGAACAGCCCACTTGCAGGTCAGGACATCACCCTCCTGATCTTATTGGTTCTCTTCCAGAACAAAGGATGAACAATGACAACAAGGGAAGACAGGGATTCTGGGAGGTAAAGGTGAGACTGAGGAGCCTTCCAGGCATGGGGAGGAGTGAGGTAGGGTGGGGGACCTCTGGGGCAAAGGCACTGAGATGAGAGAAAGGACAGTATGAGAATGCAGAATCCTAGGTTTCCAGCTAGAGAAGAGACCTTAGAGGTAATCTAACTGAACCCCCAGAGAAGGCAAAGAACTGGCCTGAGTCACAAAGAGTAAGTGGCATCACTTAATCCCGATTCAATTCATCCCAGGCCTGGAGAAATGCAATTACAGCGTGATCCTCCAGGTGGGAGTGTGGGCTGGGGGAGGAGTGGAGCAAATGAAGAAAGTCAAGAGAACACTGGCTTCAGGATGATCACCTCTTATTTCTAGATTACTGTCCAAGTGAGGCCAAGAAGTTTTATTTTCAAAGGAGGAGAAACTGATCTGGAGCCAATATCCTATAACAATAATTGCTCCTTTATTCAAGTGATTCATACAGATGATGCTTTTGTCTAGTGGATACTGCTGTAATTTACTGCTGTGCCCTGTGACTTCGTAGCTGGGGATCAAATAAAAAAGTAGGAAGAGCCTGCCATGTTAGTCAAACTAGAATTTGGAAAGTCTTAAGGCCAATACAATTAACAGCTTCCAGTTTATTTAATTAGCATTAGCCAAACAAGTCCAAAGCACTTAAACCTGTAAAGGGTTGGCAAGAATTACAATTCTACTCCATTCAAATTCAACAAATATGTATTAAGCATTTATTATGCGAAAGGTAATTTGCTTCACTGAACAGTTTGCTGGTTAATTATGAAAAATTCTCTTCCATTTTTGGTCCTGCTTTCCTTTGGGGGAAGGGAACTGGTTTCTAGTTTTGCCTGAGCCACTTAATAGCTATGTAGTCTTAGAAAAGTCACTTTACTTTTCTAACCTCTACTTTCTACATCTGTAAAATGGGAATCATAACTATCCAGTTTGCCTCACAAGATTTCTGTGAAGATCAAGGAGATAATACATACGGAATCTTTTTGAAGTTATGAAGCAGTATAGAAACAACAGCCATTGTCACCATCCATTACTACAATGAATTGTGAGAGCTGGAAAGTACCTCAGGACAAGGAATGTCAGAGCTGAAAGGGGACTTTGAATAATGGTTCCCTATCTTTTTGAGTATTAGGATCCTTTTGTAACATAATTTGAAGATAGTACACGATAATAATTGTACTACATGATAGTAGTTGTGCTATTTATATCCATTGAGGAAATACATATCAGAAAGTTACTAGAAATTCAGTAACACTTTTAATGAACCTGCATTTTGTTAATTACGATAGCATCTATTTATACTGGGGGAAAAGCACTATTATTTTTCTTTTATTATTATTCTTTTATTATTTTTCATACATATGCGAGACAAATTCAGTCTTCAGAAAGATTAGTTATTTATGGGTTTGCATATTGATTTGTGGTCTCTCGACAAAAAAGTTGAAGCCCTCAGGCTAAGATCCATTGCCTCAGAGCACAGAGTATTGGAAGAGCAGAGGACCTCCTCAGAAATCAGCTAGGCTAATCCTGTCAGTAAAGAAAAACTTCACCAAGGGCAGGCAGCTATTTAGCAGCAAAGCTAGAACACAAGACTTTCTTCCCCTTTAGTTATAAGCGTTCTTGATGATTTGGTTAACCTGGACCTGGTAGCTGTTACTGCTTTAATGTAGCCCTGGATATCCAGGAATATCTCATCTGAGAGGGATCATCTGATCCAAACCCTTCATTTTACAGACATATGAACCAAGGCCCTTAAAGGAGGCAGGCCTCCTCCCCCAGGATACACGACCAGCAGGAGCTAAGGGGCCTCTCCTTCAGAAAACAGCTAAATCAAGCCCTCTCCTCACCTCCCCCAGCATATTGAAAGAATTTTTGGCCACAAAGATTACTGCACCATTTTGATAATACAATACAATATTTAAGTGGATCTTTCATGAGTGTGAGCACTTCCTCCAGCAGTGCAGGTCAAAAACCAATCCAGACCTCACTGAGTAAATCTCTTATCCTTGTCTTTCCAGAAATACTCCATAGATGACCAACCTAGTACAGCAGGAGGTCTTCTGGCTCATTTATCTGATTATTTATTTTATTAATTATTATTTTAAACTGTTATTTATTATAGTGTTCTCTGCTACCTGCCTAGCCTATTTCCCTTTCCAGGTAAATGTTTTGAATAGATAACTGACTCCTAGGGCTGGAAGGAACCTTTTGTTTGATCCCCTCATTTAACAATAAAATTTCACATGCTTAAACTTCTTTATTTCTTGTACTTACTTGGCACCTCTTAACTGATGTCTAATATTACCACCATCCATTTGTATAGAAGTTTACAAAGTACTTCTACAACTGTTATCTTATCCTCCCCTTTTTGTGGATGGAGAAACGGAGGCTCAGAGTGATGAAGTCACTTTGCCTAAAGTCAGAGTGACTGGAGAACATGTCTGGACTGAGTCAAAAGGATGGGTAACACTCTGTGTCCGCTGAGAGCACAGGGGAGGAGGGCATTGTATTCTTAGGCCATTAACATTCCACAAAGAAAGCTACCTTGCTCTTGACAACAAGGAAGAAGAGCGTGGGTTCTTGGCATCAGCAACAATTGTGTTTGTTCTCAAACACACCAGATTGGAAATGGAAGCTAGCAGGGGAGAACAAAAACATAAAGATGCCGTTTTCTTTCCATATCTGAACATGTGTTGTTGGCTTCCTGACTTTCTGGGGGTGATCCTATCTATCCACTGATTCCTCTCCTGGGGGTGCAGTGGCCTCACCATCCTGCCACAAGGAGTTCTCATATATATTTTGCCAGCTCAGTTCCCCAATCCTCTCCCCCTCTCCAAGATTTCAGTTAGGTGTATGGCCTAAACCTAATTTCAAAAACCTGGTCCCCATTAGTTTTCTTTTCTTTTGCAAGGCAATGAGGGTTAAGTGACTTGCTTAACACACAGCTGGTAAGTGTTAAGTGTCTGAGGCCGAATTTGAACTCAGGTCCTCCTGAATCCAGGGCTGGTGCTTTATCCACTGCACCACCTAGCTGCCCCCCCCCCCCGCCCCATTACTTTTCATGCCTGTTTTGATTTATTTTTACTGGTGAATATTTTTTGTGTGGACAGGTGCCACTATGGTGTCTATAAAAGGCAATGATCAGTTCTCACCTCCCAAATGAAGGAGGAAAATGATGTAGTAATATGTATCAGCAACATAAACTAAAACGGCAGAGAAAGAATTAAAGAACATGACCTCAAATCCCATAGGGACAAAATATAGACAGGCAACAGATAAGCAATGGGCTTATAGTCACAGAATATCAGGGTTGGAAAGAACCTCAAAATACAGAATATTAGATGCAGAATCCTGTGAAAAAACATTGTTTTTGTTTATTTTTCCTCACAAAGTTTTATTATTGCCTTTTATTCTTTACACCACATCATTTCCTGAGGTAGCCTGGCCCTTTGATACACCCTCACCCCAACCCTTTCTCTCATAACAAACACTGAAGTAAGACAGCATGGGTAAGCATGCGACTATCTGTTGCCTCACTTTAGAGATGATGAAGCTGAAGACTAGACAGGTCGAGTCCTGCCCAAGGACAGAGACATAGGAAGTGTTAAAGCTGGAATGTTCTGATTCTGACTCCATCATTTTTTTCCACTAGAGCACAACCAGTTTTATTGATTCTGAGGGACAAAACGTAGAGGAAAAAAGCCAGGATGCTTTTGGCCCCAGGACAAGCAAGTGCTCTACTTTTGCTTCAGCTGATGACAACTGGGTGTTGAGTCAGGGGAGAAGGAAGGCTTTGTTTGGTGTATCCCTTTTTAGACTCCTCTGTTTCTGCCCTGCTCTGGGCTCAGCTTTCATGCTACCTGACCCTTACCTCCCAGAAAGGTCAGAGAGAAAGTTCTTGATGGATCCTCAGATGTTTCCTTGCGCTAACACCTTTGCAGAATCTGCACTCATCCCAACTGCCTTTTGAAGAGCAATTAGCAGAATGCCTCCCCTGTTCTTGGCAGGCAGCTCTCCAAATGGCTGGACAGCTGCCGGGGCACATGCGTCCAAGAATAAACACAACCACACACTCACTCACACCCTTCAGGGAAGGTTCCCAGCATTAGCCTTTGAGACGATGCTAGTGACAGAGTCCAGGCAACTCTTCTGCAGCTGGGCTTCTCCTCAACACCTGTGCTGCCACTCGGGATGGCAGGGTCTGGAAAGGACATGTGTGAAAGGGGACGAGGGAAATGTATTTTCCCATGCAGATGGTCCTTTTGCAGTTGTTGGCATCGAGTCTAGCCATCTGGCTTAGGCTGATGAAATGCTTGGCCCTCTCAAATAAGGCAAACCCGGGCAGAAACAGGGATATGGTGTTTACTTCTGGGCTCTATAAGAGACAGTAGCTTGCCCTAGTCTTAGTCCTGTTCATTTTCATGAGATCAAATTTAGAATCTTCAAAATAGATTGAAAGAATTCACTATGGACCTTTCAAATGGATATCGGAGGGTTTAGAGGCATTTCTTCCATGTCTAATAACATCCAAGATGAAGGGTGTGTTAGAAGAATTTTAATAAGAATTCAGTTGAGTAGAAATGTACTGAGGTGAGGAGAGGCTGTTGATGGGCCACTGTTGTATGCAGTTGTACTAGTGGAAGAAGTATACTGTCTTCTCTCCTAACTTCCAGGGTTCTGTGACCCTATTCCTTTATCTTCTTCCATAGTTCAACTTCCTTCCAACCTCTGTGGGTTCATGGCCTAGTGAAGGACTGCAAGAGGGCAGGGGGAGGAAAGCTTCAGTCTGCAGATGGCTGAGGGAATGTAGCTTGCCTCCTGGATGTGGGTACGTAAGAAATTTACTTGAGTAAAAAGGTTATCATACTACTCTTGTAGGAGTTATGGTTCTTTGTGTTAGCCTTGTTGGTTGACAACTTTACCTCTTTAAGAAACAAAAGGGGTCAGATCAATAGAGGGATGTTCTGTCAGAGAGCACACTGAGCTTGGAAAAAAATGTCGGTTAGTGAACGTGTTGCTCCTGGTTTGATATTAGTTTCTCTGGCTCCTGGTGTCTTAGATAATTTTAAAGATTCATCATTGATACGTCACCTTCCCTCCCACCTTCCTTCTTCACTCCCATCCCCAACCATCTCTGCAAGAAGATGACGAATAGGCAGTGGATAGTTATTGTGTGTCCAGAAAAAAACACAACCAAGGAGGAAGCTATCAAAACAGACTAGGACAGAGAAAGTATGAATTCATAGGCATTGATAGGAGGAGAGACATCAAGTTGGTA
The DNA here is from genome assembly GCF_019393635.1 of Dromiciops gliroides. NCBI lineage: Eukaryota > Metazoa > Chordata > Mammalia > Microbiotheria > Microbiotheriidae > Dromiciops > Dromiciops gliroides. The sequence continues at coordinate 324,068,885 of NC_057862.1, read as the reverse complement.
AGAATCCTCATGAGCTAATGACTTGCTCCTTCTTCTAAAGCCTAAAAAAGATCAATATCCTTGAAGTCTGACCCAGATGATCTAATCTAGCAGTTTGCCTCTATACACACGAGGAAAGTTATCACTAAGAAATGTTGATTGGCTTATGGTGTGAACCAGAGACCCCTTTGCCCACAGCACTGGGAGTCCTCCCCTGACCATCTGTTCTGGTGAATCAGGGTGGTTTCTGTACAATGTTCCTATATGGGGCTGAGTCCAGGAAGTCTCATCTTTGCCTTTCCTGGGGGAGCTGGGAAGTTCTGCTAGGAAGCCTGTTTGTGTCTCCCTGTGGGTAGTAGCAGAGAAATGGGAAGCTCGTTTCAAATGGTCAGATTTGCAAGGTTAAGTCACTGCTAATGAGAAGGGGCAGAGTGTAGCACTGAAGTGCTCCCTAGCTATCTATTCTGTTAGTGCCATCCAGGGGAAAAGTACTTACATTAGTCTGATTCTTTTGTCTGTATTACCTTGCCTGTGCTTCCAACTCCCAGTGTTTATTATTTTCAAAGGTACCGTATCCCATCCTCTTTGGATTTCCTGTACTATCTCCACTCCTCCTCCAGTCCTATGCATGGTTTCTCTTGTCTACTGAAGGCTCAGCAGACATAACCTTATATAACCCATCCTGGTTGACCTGTACATGACCAGCAAGCAGGAGCCAAATATACAACAGTTCAGAGGTCAGCGGGGTACATTCCTATAGTGCTGCATGGTTCCCAAAAGCTCTTTCCTCTCAATATGCCTGAGGTAGATTAAGTATTGCTTACAGATGAGAAGAGGATTTAAAAAAAAAAGAAATTTTGAAATTTGATGAGGATTAAAGCAGTAAAGGAATATGGATTTATAAAGAAGGAAAAAAAAGTTGGCTTTAATTCAATTGTAATGTTGCTTTTGTGGTTTTAACTGCATATCAAAAATCCCTAAATCATTAAAAAATATTGTTCTAGGAGCACCATGGCTTGTGGCTTTGGCAACTCACCATCAGAATGAATGGGCAAATGGTCCAGTTGGTCAGAGGCCAAACAAGTTTGTTCAGGGATGGCTGTGGCTTGTGAAGAGCTTGATAACCAAGGCTACCAAGAGGAACTGGGTAATGTATGAAGCTTAATTCAGACAAACGCATCATAACAGAAGTGGACAGAAGTTAGCTGAGCATTTGGCCTTCAGATTCTTAATAAGCTCTATCCATCCGGGGTGGGACCTCTTGGTTAATAGGGTCATCACACTGAGGATGGCATCTGACAATAATCAAAATAGAAAGGCAGACAAGTGTAAAAGTGCAAGAGAGGATTTTTACAACAATAAAAGGAAGCCTTCTTTGAGAGAGATGTAGTGTGGGAGTATGGGAGGGGAGAGTAAAAGACTGGGAATCAAGAGCCCTCTCTTTTAATCATGGCTCAGTCCTGTCTGACCCCATGATCTTCAGTAAGTCCTTTTTTATCTTTCTATACTTTGGCTTCTTTACTTGTAACACAGGTAGTAGGGTTATCTCTATGCTTTATGCACTAGTTCTCTTCCCACTCAGATAGTCTCTATTTTCCAGATCCAAAAGCATCTCTACTATGTTCTAATATTCCATTCAGCTCTGACATTTTAAGATGCTCAGCTAACTGACTTGCCTAAGATAACAATGAATCAATGGCAGTACTGGGACTAAAATTTGGGTCTTCTGGCTCCCAGTTCAGTGCTCTTTCCACACGATTAGGGTGATTGATCGGCAATGTTTCTATTCTTCTCTGTGAACACAGAACTGTCATAATGCCTGACGGTTATACACTTGTTAATTAGCTTAGTGACTCTGGGTCTGCTGGAATTCTAGAGTTTAGTAAACAAGAAAAGTGGAACTGTATGATATGACTTGTCTGAAGGGGAATCAAACCCACAAAAGTGAAATCTGAGCTGTTGGAGGCTGCTCTCTGAAGATCTGGAGAACATTAAGGATTCTCAGGCCATCTGTCTGAAGGAACAGAATACTGCAGTAACAGAGAGGAGAGAGGGAAGTTTCAGTTCTTAAATTTCAGGGAACTCATCTGTAAGATAACTGGTCAGTTATGAGATATCTGTGGCTAGAGAACACAGAAAAGCTAACTGAATCCAATGGGGAGGTAACTGACCAAGAGTTGGAAGGCACATCAGATGCCATCCTACTATGGTGGAATGAGCCCTGAATTTGAACACAGAGTTCTGACTCTTACACTTACTATGTTCCTCTGGGTAAGTCACTGCACCTCTCTGAGATTCAATTTCCTTATTTGTAAAATTGGCAGAATAATACTCACCTACAAAGCTATTATGAATTACTGAATTATTGTAAACCATAAGGTGCCAAAGACATTAGAGTTATTTAGTCCAGTTGATGCCTGAAGCACACATTTCTTCCACATCTTTTATAATGTAAAGAGCTATGTAAATGTAAGCTATTTTTTTTCTCATCATCTTTTCTTATTCCCAAAACCACCTGGTAAGTAAGGTATTATTGCCTACATTTTATAGATGAAGAGGCAGAAACTTTAAAAAGTACAATTAACTCCAATCATAGTTTTCAAAGCTAGTAAGAAGAAAGGCCAGATCTGGAACCCAGGACTTCTGATTCCTAGTCAGATGCTCTTTCAGCTTTACCACTGTTAACTAAATGGTATTCTTGGCGTTTGAAGTTCTAGAAGAGTAAAGTAAATGTATCTGCTTTAAATAGCAAAGCAAAGACACCACCAGCTAGAACATTCTTTAGCTATTCCCAAAATCTAGGAGGGCTCTTTGCCACTGGGGAAGTTCTCCTAAAGAGGGCTGAAGGCTCTCTTGAAAATTCACAATCTTATTAACTTAATCTCTAAGTCTCCCTCAATAAGACCCTATCTTAATTTCTGAAAATACACTGGGCCTTTCAGGAGAAGCCTCCATTCTTGCTCTCCAGAAAGAAAAGAGATTAAAGCAGAGATTAATCAGGGTGAGTTTTGCTCTCCATAAATGACTAGTTCTGCCCTGAAACAGAAGATACAGGATTTATCTCTAGTGGAAGAGAGATGAATAAACTTGCCTCATCCCCCACAGACCAGGCAGGTGTCTATTGGGACATTAGAAAGACAAAGGACATGTTGGTGTGTTATCATAAGACAACAGAAATGTGCAGTTTCAAAGGGAGGGGAAAAGAGAAAAAGAGGAGAAAGAAAAGTGTTCCACAAAGACTTAGGAAGTAGAATGATATAATTTCATTTCTCCATCAAACTAAAAGAGATAACTGGATCAAATGGAAACAGAAGCTTGCTTAACTCCCTCAAATCACACAGCAGAGACAAAATACAGCTTCATCAATTAGTCTTTTGAAAATAATGTGGAGAAAAATACCATTTGCTTCTCCATAATTTCTTGACGAATATAATTAGAGAAATCTCTTTTAAAAACCAGAGTAAACAAAACCAAAACCAAAACAAAAAAAAAGGGGGGGGGTGGCTAGGTGGCGTAGTGGATAAAGCACCAGTCCTGGATTCAGGAGGACCTGAGTTCAAATTTGACTTCAGACACTTGACACTAGCTGTGTGACCCTGGGCAAGTCACTTAACTCTCACTGCCCCACAAACAAAAACCAGAGTGAAATCATTCAGGGTTTGAAAACTCCTTTGGTGAAGAAATCCCTTTCAATTTATTCACAGTATGGTAAGACTTGAAGGGCAATGGTCCTTCAAAAAGCTGTGACTGACACACAGTTTTATCACATTGCTTTGAACAGAAATCAGTTAATCCTCAACTGATTAATCAATAATGTTTAAACAATGAGTATGGGGATGGATTTCCAAATCTAGGAAGATATAACAAATACAAAGACTAATACAAGATATCATTAGAATCCCAGGATCTCAGCATCCATACCAAGATTGTATGCACTGCATGTTTAAAGAGCAAAAGCAGTGGTCATGTGTGAAATATACTACCCTCTATCAGTATACTGAGTTCTGCTCTACCATTAACAGGCTTTGTGACACTGGATAAATCACCTTCTGGCATTCAAATTCTATTTTCTAAGTTCCCTTCCAGCTCTAACATTGTGCTTTCTGTTCTAAGGGCCCTTTTGGTTTTTATTTTTTATGCTTTACATTTTAAGGTCTTGATATTCAACTCCAATTGTTCATCATGGCATGGAGCTGACCCTTGGTTCTCAAACACTATTCCAGTAGATTACAAGCTCTGGCAAAGTTCTCCAAGTGGAAAAGTTTTGAATATGGTTCTGGAGAAAGACCATCTGCTGTCCAAGTACTAGCACAGCTAAGTACAGAGATGTTCATCGCCAGCATGCTGATCCCTGGGTAATGAATTCTTTGGTCTTGTAGATCTCGCAATGGATAAAAATACAAAATGGCTCTCAGTCCTGTATGCCACAATTTTTACTCACTTTCAAAGTGAAGGCAGTGGCATGGTGGAAAAGAGGCACAGAGCAATTTTAGACTCCCTACATAAAATAATTTTACTACTAGTACTCTAAATGTGGGATCTTTCCCTTGTAATCTAGTTGCTTTGCTGTTGTTGAGTCATTTCAGTTGTATCCAACTCTGTGATCCTAATTTGGGGTAGGATACTGGAGTGGTTTGCCATTTCCTTCTCCAAATTATTTTACATGATGAGGAACTGAGGCAAACAGGGTTAAGTGACTTGTCCAGGGTCACACAGCTAGTAAGTGTCTGAGGCTAAATTTGAGCTCAGACTCCAGACCTGGCACTTTATCCACTGTGCCACATAGCTACCCGCCCTAGTTGATACATTACTGGAAAAAAATGAATTACATTCAATCTATAAGGGAAACTTATAGATTCAATTCATCCATCCAGTGATGATATCAACAATATTACTAAAAATTACAATATTACTATAAATATAACTAGGAGTTTCAGCTAAATATAAGGATTGCTCACAAATTATCCTTGGAGAGCTGAATAAAGGAACTGTTGGGAGTTGATTTTTTCTTGTACTTGAGGGTAATAGGAAACACCACTTCATGGGATACTTCATTGTTTTCCCTTGTGGTGCTCATAAATATAGGGAAGAGAATTACCATGAAGCTAATCATAACTCCTGTACTAATAGCTGTTATAAAGGATGAAAAAAATAGAAAAATTATATGAAGAACTTGACAAGTTCATCTACAAAAAGGTTACTTAATCTTGTTTGTATTAGTAATCCTTCAACAGTCTGGTAAAGCCTATGGAACTCTTCTCAGAATGTTTTTAAATACATAAAATAAAAACATAGGATTACAAAGGAAACCAATTATACTGAAATAAAGCTTTAAAAAAGTAAATGAACAAGTTCATTGACCCCCAAGGTAATAACCCCTACTCTAAACAAAGTCATCACATATTTTGATACTTGATAGCTCTAACTTGAAGGTGGATAAAAGAAAGATGGTGAAAGATATTTTGGAAAATATTGTTTAGGAGAAAGGAAAGAGGGCAAAGGCCTGTATATTATTCAGAAGTGTCATGCCAGCACATTATAAATTTTTTTAATGAAGAACATTAGAAGGCCTTGTGAGTACCAAAGAATACCACAGAAAAATGAAACTGAGTGTCTTAACAGACCAGAAGAGGGCTTGCCAATGTGGGACTTCTATACAGTAAGATCAACAAATTGTTAGAGCAAAGGTCAAAATGAACAAATGGACAGAAAACATAAAGATGAGAAGACAGGGTATGCAATTATGATAGCTCTAAAATGGCCTACCTGAAACAAGTTCTTGATTCTGAAAAATGGGAAATGCATAAAAGTAAAGACACTGATTCTAATTATTACCATAGCTTAGATAAAATATGTAAAACAAATCACAACCAGAAGGCCAAAAGATCTCAGAAACTAATGCAGTCAGCAAATGCTTGCTTTCCTTGCCAATGACAGCACCAGTTTGGAACAAAAGCTCATTTGAAAAACATTATGGTAGAAGATGATATATAAAATTATTAGCAGTATCACCTCAATAAATGCTATGAAGCAGCAGCAGCAGCAGAAGTGAATATGGGATAATGTTGCTTAAGTCCCAAATAAATCAGATTATTCTGAGATTGTTATCTGAATAACCCAGAAAGAGAACAACAAAAAGATAAGAAAGAGGTCTGCCTTGAGTTTTCCTAGCAACTTATACTCACCATTTTTGGCAGTAGCACTAGCATATCTGGACTCTAATATCTCAGTATCTGTTGGGCTATCTTAGGGAACAAAAATGGTAGGTAGGGGGCAGCTAGGTGGCGAAGTGGATAAAGGTGGCCCTGGATTCAGGAGGACCTGAGTTCAAATCCAGCCTCAGACACTTGATACTTAGTAGCTGTGTGACCCTGGGCAAGTCACTTAACCCTCCCTGCCCTCCCTGCTCTTCCCCCCCCTCCAAAAAAAATGGTAGGTAAGAAAATAAGGTGAAGAACAGGTGTATCTGATGAGAAACATAGAAAGGAAATTTGTGTTCAACGTGACACAATTGTATTTTATTTATCTGTAATTTTCCTTTTAAAAATGAACTTAAAACTCCAATATGAACTTTTCTACATCCAAGAGAGAGGATGGCATGGGAAACCATGGATCCCTCTTACAAACGACTTTTTTAAAAGTATGTAATAAATTTAACAGGGTGGCACTGTTACTACCCTGCTTGTTTAGGTCCCCTTCTCAACTTCCTTCTGTTCTCTTTGGGGCTTTTTGAAAGGATCACTGATGTTCCTTTCTGTCTTTTCTCCTTTTCTTGGTATGACTATCATTAACCATCCCACTCCCCCGGTCTTCTTCCTCCCAACCCCAAATAAAACACTGCAGTGAATAAGTCTAGTCAAACAAAACAAATTCACTTGCTGGCTGTATCTGAAAATGCACGTCTCATTCTGTACCTCTAATTTATCACCTTCTCTGTCAAAAGAGGGGAGGGTAGCAAAGTTTTCAATGCAACTTGGGAATGATTTGGCCTTTTTAAAGCTAAGGCCTTTCCCAGATCTCAGTCTGACTGAGGAAACACCCATTCAGTGATTAAGGCTAGGTGAGAAAGGAGGCAAAGGATGGCCTGTTCTACCTAGTCAAAAAACAACAACAACAACCCCCCCCAAAACACACATAAAAAAAACCATGTGCTAGGCTAGGTCCACATAGAGAGATGATTGCCAAAGAATGATGAGGCTCTCCAGATGCTCTTGTTTGCAGATGTCACGGTGCTGACTGCACTGAAGCCTGGAACACCAGAGGGCCACCTCAATAAGATTCATGGCCACTCAATGATAGAATGGCCTAGGAATTCACACAAGAAGAATCATGTAGATGATCTACATAGATAAGGACATGAAATTGGAAGCACAGTCCATCAGGCCATATATCTTGGATAGTCACTGAAGCTGAAGAGTGAGGTGGAGCCAGAATTTAATCGGAGAAGACAGTGGGTTTTCAATGATTCCAATCTGCACCCTGCAACTAAAGCCCATTTTTTTCATACCGGTATTTGGTTGCAACGACAGTCAAAAGACTGAACTGTAAATTATCCAGAAAGCTACATGGTGGATATAAGTAGGCTATAGTATAGTATGTCCAAAAAGTGCTTTAAAAAATTCCCTATGAAAGATGTGAATGGGAAATGAATTAGGCTGGTCCTGTACAGGCAGCTGGTAGACCACATGGGAAAAACTTGAAAGGATGCTGAACTTTCAAGTCAGGAAAAAAGTTGGGCTCAAATCCCATCCCTGACACTTACTGGCTGTGTGACCATGGAGAAGTCAACCAATTAATTAACCAACAAATCAGTTAACAAGCATTTATTAATTGCCTATTCCTTAACCTCTCTTACCCTCAGTTTTCCCATGTGTGAAATGGACTGTAGTCCTTATCTTACAGGACTTTTGTCAGGTTCAAATGATATAACAGTAGGCAAAACATGTTGCCAACACCAAAGTACTTTGTCATCTCTATTATGATGATGCAGTGAGAGCCAGAACTAACAGACCAGCAGCCCGAGTTCTGCTCTAAAAGAAAGTAAAGTTCTTGAGAGCAGGGACATTGATTTTTGTTTGCGTATTTCCAACATAGAGCACCATAGTTTGCACAGAGTAAGTGCTTAATACATCTCTGCTGAATTGGGTAGCACTGGTGTCCACAAGAAATTTATATGATGAAAAGGGCCATGCACTGAACCCACCATATACAGAAAGGCCAAATGTTGGACCAGTGTTCTTTGTAGGATTTATGGAAGGACAAAGACCAAAACTGCAGAGGATAAGTTCCTTTGCATGAGCTGATATCAGCACCGGTAAAGGAAGTACCTAGCTGTACCAATCAGATCAGAGGAAGATCAAAGCGAGGCCCCTTCCAGCTCTAATGTACGGCTCTATACTGTAATCAGAACTATGCTAGGTGCTGGGAGATACCAACAAGCAGGTTTGCTTCTAGTTCTCAGGAAGCTTATAGTCAGGATCAGCAGGGCAATAAAAACAATAACAACAACTAGTATTTATATAGCACTTTAAAGATTTTCAAAGTGCTCTGCATATGTTATCACATTTAATTCTTAAAACAATACTGGGGGGGGGCAGCTAGGTGGCGCAGTGGATAGAGCACCGACCCTGGATTCAGGAGGACTTGAGTTCAAATTCGGCCTCAGACACTTAACACTTACTAGCTGTGTGACCCAGGGTAAGTCACTTTACCCTCACTGCCCCACCTAAAACAAACAACCAAACAAAAAACAATACTAGGAGCTATTATTATCAACATTGTATAAATGAGGAAAACTGAAGTTGGCATCAATTAAGGGACTGGCCTAGGTCATGTAGCTCCTAAATGTCCGGGGCAGGATCTTGATTTAGGTCTTCCTGACTCTCCCTCCACCACCTTCTAGCTCTGATATTTTAAAAACACATCATTATCTTCATGTGAAGAAAGGTGCCCATCCTGTGCTGTTGTCTATCAAGTGATGACAGATATTCTCAAGAAGGCAAAAGGATTCCAAAACTATACCCTGTGTTTCTCATGTATAAATCTTAAAGCACTCCATCTATTTTTGCTTCTTGATGCTGCCATCCTTCCTTCCCTCCTCCTCCTCTCTTCCCATCAACATTTATCAGGTATTTATTATGGGTAAGGCACTGAGTCTCCTGGAGGACGTACAAAAGTGCCTTAGACATGATCTCTGTCTTCAAGGAGATTATAATCAGGTAAGGAAGATACCATGGACACAGTTTATACAATATAATACAAATGTGACTAGGCTAAGTGCACGTTTTATCAAATCACAAAAGGAAGAGATAGATTTCAGCTGGGAGAAAGGAGAGAAAGTAAAATTTCCCTAAGGAAGCAGAATTGGAGCAAGGTCTTGAAGGATGGTTGGGATGTCATGGTTTTGTCTGGTGGTACCAATGGGGAAACAGTGAAGGGGAGAGAAAGGAAGCCATTCCAGTTATAAGGAACAGCCTGAACAAAGGGGTGGAGGATGGCAAGTACAGGATGTGTTCAGGGGATGGAGAGTAGTCCAGTTTAATGAAGGACAGAGTACTTGAGAGTAACAAGAAATTAAACTGGATTGTGCTTGGCACAGTGCTTTGCCCATAATGAATGCTTATCGAATTGAGCTGAATTAAAAGGTATGTTGGAGCCAGATAATGGAGGGCTTTGAACACCAAAACGAGGAATCTTGTCTGGACACTGTGGTTGATTGGCCCCAGGGAATGTGGCATCTTTCATCCATGCCAGGGGTTGGGTAGTCTCAGATATATAACCAGTAGGCTACTGCAGCAGACTATGGGTCAGTTCTAAGGACAAAAGGACTTTGAGAGACAGTTGCTCACCTTAAAGGAGATTTCATACTGTTCTCCACCCCAGATCTCCAGGCCAGGATCGTACCCTCCCAACTCCCAGAACCACTTTCGATCCACAGCAAATAGTCCTCCAGCCATTACAGGAGACCTGTCAGGGGGAAATGGGTCTCAACATGACATATTGCTGAAATGCACATACAGTCCCGTAAAAATTATCACCACCGCCACCACGTTAGAGAAATCTTGTTCTGAACCACCCACCTGAAAAATAAATTCTCAAACTAAAATGTTCAGTCATATCTGATTCTTCCTGACCCCATTTGAGGTTTCCTTGGCAAGGATATTGGAGTGTTTTGCCATTTCCTTCTGCAGCTCATTTTAAAGATGAGGAAACTGAGGCAAACAGGGTTAAGTGACTTGCCCTGGGTCACACAGCTAGTAAGTGTCCGAGACCAGATTTATACCCAGGAAGATGAGTCTTCCTGACTCCAAGCATGACACTTTATAAACTGTGCCACTTAGCTGCTCTAACCAAACTGATCTGGTGGCAATTCCAACTCTATCCCCAATGCCTGGAGTATCTCTGTCCCCCTAAACATCCTTTTTAAACCCCATCAGCTACTAAGACTTCACACAGCAAGATTAACATTTACAGCAAATAAAAAGGGATCATAACAGACAGGATCCTTCGAAAAGAAGGCAGCAAAACATACTGCAGGGAACACTGGACCATGAGTATGACCTGTTTCTAGCTCCAGTCTTCTCTAATTCATTTTGTGACTTTAGCCAAGTCATAACCTTCCTGGGTTTCATTTGTCTCCTCTATAAAGCAGGGACATCCTATTTCATGGGCTATTTCTACAGGGATATCTATCTTAAACCTCATCAACTAAATCAGGAGGAGTGGGTTTTAGTCTTACTTCTGCCACTAATTAAAGGTTAGCACTCTGTGAAATTCAACAAATTATTTTGCCCTCTCTGGGCCTCCATTTCTTCCTCTGCAGAATGAGAGTTTAGACTAGAAACCTCTCCTGTTTCCTTCTAGCTCTAAGTCCTATGGTCTTATGACTCAGTACTCGCAGAACTCTAGAATCAGGAGGGAGTTTGGAGATCATCTAGTTCACCTTGCACTTGATCAGGAATTCTTTCTACAACATCCCCAACAAATTGGGACAAACCAACTTTGGAATACTGTTACTGAAATTTGGCTACCTCCTGGGTCAGCCCATTCTACTTTGGGACAGCTCTAATTATAACAAATCTTTTCCTCATATCAAGCTGAAGTCTCCTGCTTTTTCACTTTTACCCCTTACCTGTTATCTCTGTCCTTTGCAATGAAGTTGAACAAGTCTAATCTCTCATCTATATTTCAGCCCTTCAACTACTTGAAAATACCTATCACATACCCCTTAATAGCATCTTCTTTTCTCCAGGCCATTCCTTATATGGCATGGTCTCCACTTCTCTCACCATTTGGGTTGCCTTCTTCTGGATGTATTCTAGCTTGTCAACACCCTTTCTATTACATGGAAGCAAAACTAGACACAGAACTCTAAGGCACTTTCCAGCTCTAAAAGTCTTTCAACTTGAGTTATTTTCAATTAACTGATATTTTTTTCCTGTAACCAAAGTTTAACTTCATATATATTGGCATCTATATTGAATAAAATCCATGTGGATAGACTTTTGTTTGCTACTTAGGTCTGTATCAGGCAGCTAGGTGATACTGTGGAGAAAGTGCCATGCCTGGAGTCAGGAAGACATGACTTCAAATGTGGCCTCAGATATTTACTAGCCATGTGACCCCAGGCAGGTTACTTAAGCTCTGGTTGCCTCAGTTTCCTCATCTTTAAAGTGGAGATAATAATAGCACCTCCTCCCAGTGTGGTTGTAAGGATGAAATCAGATTATTGTAAAAGCACTCAGCACAATGCCTGGCATGTAATAAGTGCTACATAAATGTTAGCTACTATTATTATCTGCACATCCATATAGATAGATATTTACCCTATCGATAAGTCTCTATATAGATATTTTATAGGGTTACTACACAGCCACTCAATCTCATCTATCTTCTGAAGCCACATCTGCAGTGCTATCCAGACTTAACTGTAAGGATCAGGATGATGAGGAGTATAGTAGAAAGAACTCTTTGAGTTAGAAAACTCAGTTCTGTTGCCTATTGTCCAGTCACCTTACCTCTCTGAGCCTCAGTTTCTTCCTTGGAGAAATGGGGGTAATGGCGCTGGCATTACTTATCTCATAGGTTGTTGGGAAAAGTGCTTTGTAAAATATAAAGTGGTACAGAAATGAGAGTTGTTAACAATCGTTATGAGCTGAAGCCTTTGCAAGATCCCTAATCACCAATGATTGGCCTTCCTATTCTAATTTTGCTAATTAAGATTGGAAAATAGTCTCAGATGTTTTACAAAGACTCCCAACAACTAGGGTTAAAATTAACTTTCAATTCCCCTGAAAATTCAAGTCACCAGAACAATCTATACTGCAAGTACTCCAGGCAATTGAGTTTTACCATATTTATATGTGGATAATGATGCAGACCATATGTGGATAATGATGTCAGGCTCAAAAGGAAGCAGAGGCCACTAATCCATATGTACAGATCATTGTAATCTTATTGAGTTTTATTGTATTTTTATTTATTATGTTAAATATTTCCCAATTACTTTTTAATCTGGTTTAGGATGTACTCCAAAGTGTTGTGGGCCATGTATTTGACACCTCTGATGTAGACTATGGGTGAAGCAAATTGGTAAAATGCTGAAGTCTCTAAAAATGTCATTCTACCCTATTTAGAGTAAAAGAAAAAGGGAAACAGAAATTTCTGAGATGACTGAGTAAAGGAATTAAGGGTATTTTATGTGAAGAAAAAAGATATGGGCCACTATTGGTGAATATTTGAAAAGCTGTCACATGAAGACCCTAAAAGGCAGAATTAGGACCAGTAAAGGAAAGTTATCAAGAGGCAAATTTCAGTGTACATGAAAGAACTTCCTAACAATTATAATTCTCCAGCAATGGGATGGGCTAAGACATCTTGGAAGGTCATGAGCTCCTTGTCCCTGGAACTGATCAAACAGAAGTTGCCTAGCAGCTACTCTGTTAGGGATATTGTAGAAGGGCAGGGAATAGGATGAGATGACTTCTGGGTTCCCTTTTATGAATGATGAGAGTAATCAGGCTATAAAAGGAGACAAACATCACTCAGTAGGCTGAGGGTCTCTCATTTGTTTCTAAAAAGTAGCTACTTTTCATTTCCCATAAACATCAATATGATGGAGATTGGGAAAGAGAAGTGGGAGAGAGTTGTACTGTTAACAATAAAAGTCTTGGGAGAGGCAGGGAAAGGGGCACTGCTATCAAATGTACTGAGAGGGAGGCAGCTAGATGGCACAGTGGATAAAGCACCAGCTCTGGATTCAGGAGGACCCGAGTTCAAATCCGGCCTTAGACACTTGACACTTACTAACTGTATGACTCTGGGAAAGTCACTTAACCCTCATTGCCCCACAAAAAAAAAAAAAAAAAAAAGAAGAACAAATGTGCTGAGAGACTCGGCAAACCACTGTGGAAAGGAGGGCTGGGCTGGTACCTAGGGTAGAGATTGGCTGGGCCAACCTTGAAGATCAATTAGCAAATGTCAATCATTTGGTTGTAAACTATCTACATTAGGTATTGGCTGAAGAACCTGCATTCATACTCTGTTAATTCACTTGAGAGATAGAATGATGTTGGACTTGGAGTTAGGAAGACTAAGTCTGAATCCTTCCTTAGACACTTAGCTTGATGTGAGATCCTGAACAAAAATCACTTAACCTATCTGGGCCTCAGCTTCTTGATTTGAAAGATGAAGAATTTGAGTTTGATGATGTCTAATGTCCCAACTCTAAATTTATGCTCTTATGACTTCTGATTTCCTGGTGGAATGGCAGGAACTTTGGTCAGACTCTAATAAGTAGGCCAAGTTTCATGCACTTACTCAAATGGATCACTGGGGTCAGGTTTCTGCAATTCCAGAGGGATGGGGATCCTCTTGTAATACATCTCCCAGTCAAATGCTCCCCGCATGGCATCCCCGGCCTGGGTCTTATACCCAAAGTGATCATTATCGATCACGTCAATCATCGGGCACACGATGGTCTTTCGGTTCGAAGCGATGCGGTCTGAAGAGGCCGAGAAACATTTATTAAGGAACACATTTTGATCCTTTTTATCATGGAGATTTATACTACCTACAGGCATCTTAAAAATAATTTCCCTAGGCCATTCAACTAGTGCCTGAGTTTGTCTAAGCCTCAATTTTGTTAACTAGGTTGGCTGGCACAATGCCGGAGAGGCTTCAAGTAGTTGCTACAATTACATGGCTTTGGGTAGGTCATTCCCCCTCTCTGACTCTCAGTTTACTCATCTGTAAAATGGGGATGATGATGATAATAGCATTCTCTAACTCACAGTGCTATTTTAAGGAAGGTGTTTTATAAACTGTACAAATGGGAACATTAGCACAAATGAACTGTCTGAGAAAATATCTACAAAACAGTGTTTGACCTACCCAATTAATGTCTCAAAGGGTAACTCAAACAAATCTAGGAAGCTTATAATAAATTATCAGATGCAGAGGAAATATCATGAAGTTCTAGGCCAGTGCTTCAAAGCTAGGCCAGTGTTCTGATACCTCTCCTTCTGGCATGCTGGGGCTGGAGTGAGCCTGCAATGGGAAAGAGAATGAAAGTAGTGGAAAGAGTACTAGACTGGTTGGAAAACCTGGATTTGAGTTCTGGTTCTCTCATTATCTGTGCGGCCTCAGGCAAGTCACTGAATTGTTCAGTTTTCTCCTCTGTTAAATGGTGACAAGAGTACTTGCATTACTCATTTCACAGGACTACAGTGAGGAGCAAATGAGCCCATTTATATAAAAGAGCTTTGTAAGGCATGAAGTACTAGAGAAAGCTAAGAGGTCACTATATTTTTTCTACTAATAGTAGTTTTCTATTGGATGATTGACTCTTCAGGTTTGGAAGTAAGCTCCCTCTGTTGGTCTCAAAAGATGACAGTCTGAATTGTACAGAAAGACATTATGGTTTTATGGATGAAAGCTATAACCCCATCTATCATTCTTTAGGACTAGTTGGGAGACACCCTTACGTTTACACCCATGGCACATATCATCTATAAAAAAAGGAGAATGATTTTTCCATGTGTGTTTGCTGATTATAAAAATTACCCTCACATATTTCCATAGAAACGTAGTTAAAGACTATTTGGACTAGAAGCTCAGCTTTGTGTCATACCACGATATTCTTTTTATGAGTCACTGAATGACCCCACAATGTTTTACTCCTCCAAAACACTACAAATTATGCAATTTAATGGTGTGTATTTTTTGTAATGACAGGCAGATGCATATGTTCTCTGGGTTTAAATGAACAATGTTTACTAGAAATACTGGGCTTTATCTTTCACCCAGTATATTGAAACACTGGATATCTGGGGCTAGAAGCTCTCAAGCAGGTGACAGATGCTCTTCTGAGTTGTGTTAGAAAGCAAATCTTCTACATTCCCTATTATACTTTATTGGTTATTTTTCCTCTCTTAGCCTTCTACATATGGGAGATTCTACAATGCCAAATCCTTAATCTTCTGTTCTCTCTCAATACTCTCTGACTTATAGAGCTCATCTATTTTCATGTCTTCAACTATTAGTTCTATGCTAATGACCCCCAAATCTAGCTCTCTAGTCGTGTTCCCTTGCTTGAGTTCTATGTCTAATGCACATCTTCACCTTAAACTCAATATACTTCAAATTGAAATCATTCTCCCCCCACGAAACTGGCTTGGCAACTTCCCTATCTTTGTTAAACAGGTTGCAAATACTGGCATGATCTCTGACTTCTCCTGTTCCTCTATATTCATCACTAAGAGCTTCTGCAAAAAAAAAAAAAAAAAAAAAAAGAGCTTCTGCTTATTCCTACAAAATGTTTTCCAAATTTGTTCTCCATGCTCATTGCCACTACCACAGACCAGTCTTCTATCATCTCTCATCTTCTAAAGTATTTATAATCATAGAATAATAGGAGCTTTGAATCTGAAGGGACAGCTAGTCTCACCTCCTACCCCAAATAAACACCATCTCTACAATAACCCATTGGTAAATTTTTTTAACTTGATACACCACATTGCTGATTGCTATTTAGCTCACAGTCACTAAAATCCTCATTCTCCCCCCTTCCATACAAATGGTTACTGACCCCTATCTTTTATATCTTGTACTTATGATTTCTGAGCCCAGGGGTAGGAGTTTTTGTTCATCCCTGTTAGATGGCATCTGAATCATTATTTCCCTGTTCAGATCTTTCCAGATCTCCATTTTCTCTTCCAACATATTAACCATCTTCTTAATTCTCTGTCACTGACAAATCTGTTAGAGGCCAGATCTCTGTTTACAATCCAACCCAGTGGTACAAATGCTGAATGGAGACTCTCCTTTCCAATCCCGTGCCCCGTACCATTTGAGCTTTGCCTGTAGTGTAGTTGAGACTTCCCTTCAGATGACACTGATTAATCACCACTTATTGAATACGATTATTTGGGCAATTACGAATCTCCTAACCCTACAAATAAATTGCTTAAATCCAGGAATACTATGTTTATGGTATCCTCATGAAATGTCAGTCAAGTAACCCTGTTAAAGAAGGAAATGAGATTAATTCGTTATGACTCATTAGAATGAGTCTACTCCAGCCAAAGAATTGAACCTTCCTTTCTCTTTCCCCCTCTGCCTTCTTTCTTTCCTTTCTATGTACTCCCTTCCCTCCCTTTAATTGCAGGCCTATTCATCTTCAATTTCCAACAAAAGATGGCAAGTTATTTGAAGAAAAGGATCATGTTTTACATATCTACCATGGTGACCAACACAGATCTAGGAACACACTCTGTGTTCAATAAATGTTTCTGTTGATTGAGTCCATGCAGAAAGACGAGTCAAGAAAGCAGCCAGATACTGAGAGCCTATATTCACTGTCTAGCAATCAATCACCCAGGACATTGCTGTGCCTCTTTACCTAGTAAGGGTGGAAGCCAGTTGACATTAGCTTCACAGTGTGAGTCCAAAAATGTAATGACATCTCCAATGGCCACTGAAGCCCCCAGCATCCGAGTCCTTATGAGTCCCTCCCTCTTCTTGGTTCGGAGGATTCTTACATTTGGAAACTGGGCCATGTAATCTTCCAAACGCTTCTTCAGGTGTTCTGTGCACAGACAAAAACAACAACAAAAGACAGGTTGGGGGTGGTATTAAGAATGTCTCCTTACACTACAGCTCCTTTATATTTAATCTCCCTTTGGAGGTTGAAGCTGGTACCTTTAATATAGCCATATTCCAGGTCAAGGAAGGCAGAAACAGGAAATGATGTGGTGTCCTATTATGTTGAACTGGGTATTAGGAGAGTTGGGTGGGGCAGTGGATAAAGCACCAGCCCTGGATTCAGGAGGACCTGAGTTCAAATCTGGCCTCAGACACTTGACACTTACTAGCTGTGTGACCCTGGACAAGTCACTTAACCCTCATTGCCCGGCTCCCCCCACCCCCCAAAAAAATTCCAGAGGAGAGAGGAGAGTTGGGCTCTAACCCTATATCTGCCATTCACCTACTGTCTGACCTAAGGTAAGTTCCACTCCAACTCTCAAATTCTTCCTTTTTACAATGAAGGGACTGGATTCTAACATTCCCATAGTTCTAACATCTTATGTTCCACGGTCTGTTCTGCCTCTGAAATGATACATTCTGTGGTGATTTCTGGATCTAACATTGTATGTTTTAAGTTCCCTTCCAGCTCTAAAATTCTTTGATTTGGTCATTCACACAAACGATCACAGCCAGCTCCTGCTCTGGGCAGTACAGCCTAGTTTTCCACTCGAGTCAGAGCTTGGTAATGATTGGCTTCCTCTGATTCATGGACTCAAGCCCTGAGCCTTTTTCACTCTTTAAGAAATAGTATTCTTTAAAAAAACACTCCATCCTCCAAAAAAGCATTTTATCCAGACTGGTTTTGTATATCTTCTGTACTTCTTAATATGGTTCTCCTTCTCCCCTGCACAGTAAGCTGCCTACTAGGGCAAAGAATATAGATAGAAGAGAAAAAAATACAGTTCAGCTAACACCCTGACCATGTGTAATAAGATATACAATGCTCCACATCCATAACCCACCTTTCTACAAAGAAGGGAAGGAGGCTTTTCTCCAGGGTCATGGTCCCTAATGTTCTTTATAAGATGTTCCCATTCTTCTGACCCCTTTGATTTAAAAACCTCCCTAAACCCAGTAAATCAAAGAAGACTTTTTGGTGTCCACTATGTACAATGTCCTGTGTTTGACAAGCAGTGAAATAGAAAGAGGAATAAGACATGGCCTGACTCTAAGAGGATGCAAAGTCTAGGGGAGCAGAAAAGATATAAACACAAAAAACTATAATAAAAAACAGATTAAAAAAACCCAAAAAACAAAAAACAACAGATCACTGAGTTCAAATCCAGCCTCAGATATTTGACACTTACTAGCTGTGTGACCCTGGGCAAGTCACTTAACCCCAACTGCCTCACCAAAAAACAACAACAAAACCAAAACCAAAACCACCACCACCACCACCACCACCACCACCACAACAACAAAATCAGATCAGAAGTGCAAAGTGCTTTGTGAGACCTGAGGAAGGAGAGGCCATTTCTTGGGATCATAGAAGGCTTTATGGAGAAGGTGGCATGCAGCTGGGCCTTGAAGGATTTCAACAGAACCTTCTTTAAGACCCAGGACACTTGACTGTTTCCCCTCCATAGCTTGTGCAGCTGGAGCAATTATCATATACACAGAGATTAGTTAATGGCTTCAGCAAAATTGGAACTCTTCACTGTTTGCTCAAAAAGATTAATATACCTTTCCTTAGCCTGTGGCAGCTTCTGCTGGAACCAGAAATCAATTCCCCCTAATTCAGCTGCTAAATCTTTCTAAAGGGATTTTTTTATGAGATCAGACAAGATATTAAGAGGCATGATGACATTACAGATACACTGCTGTATGGTCAGGAACTCTATCAAAGTCAAGGATAAAAGAAAGAACAGAAATCTATAGCCATCATCTTTGACTGCAGATCATTTACCACCAGGTGACCATTTTAACCATTTTCAACAAAAATGACAGTGAAATTTTCTTTCTCTAGGATGCATACTCCCAATTTCTTGAAGACCACACCAAGGTAGAGAGATACCACTAAATTCCCCTTGACACAGATGGCTGCTGTTAACTTGAGACCTACTAGTTAATCCCTGCTGACAGGTCATGGAAGTTTGAATAATTATTTGGGACATAATTAGGCTTCTCTTTTTCAGTCTTTATTAGAAGGCTCATTTCCATAAAATCAAAGATGTGATAATTTAACAGAATCAACTCCTCTGATAAGGATGTTTTTTATATGTCATAGAATGGGAGAGAAGAGATTTGCAATCATGAAACAGAAATTGAAAGTTGGAAAGGAATGTACAATAGAGAATGTTTATAGCTAGAAGGATCCTTTGAGATTATCAATTCCAATCTATTCATTTTACAAATGAGAACGTGAAGGCTAGAGAGGTCAGGTGACTTGTCCAATGACACATAAGCTAGTGGTGAAACTTAGAGAAGAGACTAGGTCTTAACTGTGTAATCATAGTGAAGACATAAACTTATCTCTGAATATGACTTCATTGCCACACAGAGACAGCAATACCTGTGGTGAGAGTCATTGAAGATATTGCATATCAAATATCTCTAGAAGTATGAGCTGCTATTACTATCAATTACTATGCTTTAAGCATGCCTAATTATTGGTACAAGTAATAAAGGGAAAAAGAAAAAAGCAATAGTTTATCAAAGGAAATTCTGGTGATTTAGTGGGGTTTTGGAGGGCAGGGTTGAGTTGGGGGGGATGAGAGGTTTTTCTCTAGTTTAAAACAATGTTTTGAAAATCTTTTTTTAATCTTATCCAACAGTTCACTTTTTTGTGCCCACCCTGCTGTTATAGTCAGATAGTCAATAAGCATTTTTAAAGTGTCTGACTATGTGCCAGGCACTGTGCTGGGGATATAAAGAGGAAAAAGATAGTCCCTGCCCTCAAGGAGTTCCTAATCTAATGGAGGAGATGACAAACAACTATGTACAAAAGGCTATATACAGGATAAAAAGGAAATCATTAAAAGAGTGAGGGCAACAGAATTAAGAAGGATTGGGGAAGTCTTCTTGTAGAAGATGAGATTTTAGTTGGGACTTGAAGGAAGCCAGGGAGGTTGGTAGGAAGAGATAAGGAAAAAGAGCGTTTCAGGAGTTGGGGACATACAGAGAGAATACCCAGAACCAAGTGATGCTACATCTTGTTTGTGGACTGAAGAGTAAGTGGCAGAGAGTAGGGTGTGAGAAAACTGGAAAGGCAGGAGGGGGCTAAGTCATGAAGGGTTTTCAGTGACAAACATAAGATTGTGTATTTGTACCCTCTCTCTGGACCATCAAACTTTCTGAGGCCATGCTCAGGGGGGACTTCATCTAGTCATTTCTGGAAACCTCCCCCAGGGATTGGTGAGTGACTGAGCACAAGCTCAGATGGGACACTATGTTTAGCAGGTCCCAGACGGCTTCACCTCCCATGCAGGCTGGCCATTTTCTTGCCACCTGCCTTCCATGTGCTCCTCCTCTCTTTCCATCTCTTGCTTTAGAGACTGTAATCAAATCAAATTAATACAGCTGTGGAAAGTGTGTGTCAATCAGCTCTCCTAGGGCTCTTCTTACCATCCTTGTGACTGTCCCTCCAGGGCTGGAATTGCATTTATTATTTGTATCCCCATCACTTAGAATCATTTTTGGCATACTATAAAGGCTTAATAACGGCTTTCCTTCATTTCACTCACATATTGCTCCTTTACACGTGACAACTGGAAAAAGCTAATCCTCTGGTGACAGATTCTATTGCCACAGCTTCCACCAAACAATACTATGTGATTTTTTGATGGCCAATTTCTTGGATTACATTTATATATGAAGGGGTCAGGGATGTAGTTGAGCAGGTAGCAGAGACAATGACCTTGTCCCCTGAGCTTTGCTTGCCTTTTTAACCTTTTTTTCTGCCTATTCCTCTACATGGGCAAACAGGAGAGACTAGGCTTCAAAAACTTGGGTACCTTTAATGACTTCTTTGTGATTATTAAGCAAATAACTGCTGCTGTATGGCCTAGCCTTCAGAAATGAAATTTTGGGAAGTAAATTGCATAGCCAACATAGACTAGGACACAGTCTCGGTCCCAGGGCACCTAGCCCCATGACCAGAAGAAAAATTGAAAGAAAAGACCAAGCCTAAGGTGATTAGCAAACTGGGACAAACATGTTCATTTTCTAAAGAACTTGGCACCTGAGGTTCATAATTTCTGGGACCTGCAGCTGATTGCTCAGGAGATAGACCTTAGAAGCCAGACACTGAGGTAATAAAACTGGGTAAGGCTTCTGTTTTCTAAAGGAACAAGGCAGCACCCCAGGCAAGGAGTTGGAGGCAGTGAAGACCAACAGAGCAAGCAGTGAGCTAAGGAGACTGGTGTCAAGGCAGTCACTGTGTGTCTGACACCTCCTCCCCCTTTATAAACATTCCCTGGACGCATGTGCTTCTACCACATGTATCCATATATAAGAACTTCAGCCACACAAATTTCCTCTGTGTCTTTCCCTTTATGTTTCTTACGTGTAATGTATCTAAAACCAATGCTGTGTTTATTTGTGGGAGAGTGTGTCCCAGGTCTATGGAAGAAATGTTTTGGTTTTATTTTAAATTCTTTCCATTTTATTTTATAATTCTGAACTCAATAAACAACAAATAAAACCAGTATTTCCATTTAAATTGTGGAACAGAACATATTTGTACATGAAACAACAAATCTTGATTATGTAGAACATTTCTTTTTAAATATAAAATAAATTCAACCTAGGTAACTTTCAAAGCTGTCCTACTTGTTTCTGATTCATTCTGGCCTTTTTTTTTTCTCTTCTCCCTTTTTGTGGGAGTAAGGGTCCTATTACTAATCCTGCCTCACTCCCTTCCACTTGTAATTCCCAAATTGAAAAAGAAAATTCTTGCAACAAGTATGAATTTTCAAGCAAAATAAATTTTGATGCCTACCAAATCCAAAATGCATGTCTTATTCTGCTTCTTGAGTCCATCAACTTTCTCTCCCCGAGGTGGCAAGCAATCACATATAGGTTATACATGTGCAATTATGTAAAACATTACCATATTAGTCATTTCATATCAGAAAACTTGAAAAGAAAAAAATGAAAAAAGTGAAACATAGCATGCTTCAGTCTGTTTTCTTTCTTTCTTTCTTTCTTTCTTTCTTTCTTTCTTTCTTTCTTTCTTTCTTTCTTTCTTTCTTTCTTTCTTTCTTTCTTTCTTTCTTTCTTTTTTTTTTTTTGGTGAGGCAATTGGGGTTAAGCAACTTGCCCAGGGTCACACAGTTAGTAAGTGTTGAGTGTCTGAGGCCGGATTTGAACTCAGGTCTTCCTGACTCCAGGGCTGGTGCTCTATCCACTGCACCACCTAGCTGCTCCTTCAGTCTGTTTTCAATCAATATCAGTTCTTTCTTTGGAGGTGGATAGCATGCTTTATCATTAGTCTTTTGGGATTGTCTTGAATCATTGTATTGCTGAGAACAGTGAAGTCATTCACAATTCTTCATCAAACAATATTGCTGTCTCTGTGTACAACATTCTCCAGGTTCTGCTCACTTCACTATACGTTAGTTCATACAAGTCTTTCCAGGCCTTTCTGAAATCATCCTGCTTGTCATTTCTTACAGCACAATAATATTCCATCACCATCATATACCACAACCTGTTTAGTCATTCCCCAATTGATTTCCAATTCTTAGCCACCACAAAAAGAGCTACTATAAATATTTTTGTACAAATAGGTCTTTTTCTCTTTTGGGGGGATATTTTGGGATATAAACCTAGCAGTGGTATTGCTGGATCAAAGGGTATGCACAGTTCCATAGCCCTTTGGGCATAGTTCCAAATTATCCTCTAGAATGGTTGGATCTTTTCACAACTCCATCAACAATGGATTAGTGTCCCAGCTTTTCCACATCCCCTCCAACACCCAATATTTTCCTTTTTTGTTATATTTGCCACTCTGATAGGTGTGAGGTATTACTTCAGAGTTGTTTAATATGCATGACAGAATTAATTTGTAAATGCATCTAGTATTGCAGTTTTTCTTAGAAAATTCATTTATGAATTTTTTTTCTGAAACTGGGTTATTTAAATTCTCTATTTCACGTTCTGTTGACCCAGGGTTTTTATATTTTTGTAAATAATTACTAATTTCATTTAAGTTGTTGGTCTTTATTGGCATATAGTTGGGCAAAATAGTTTCCTATAATTTCCTTTGTTTCTACTTCCTTTGTTGTGAACTTTTCTTAGTTTTTGATACTGGCAATTTGGTTTTCTTTCTTTTGTTAAAATCAAATTATTTACTTATTTATCTATTTTATTGAGTTAAAAAAAAACCTGCTCATGCTTTGTTATTTCAGTAATTATTTTGCTTTGGTGTTTAATTGGATTTGTAGGTTTTTTTCCCCTTCAAGTTGAAGACCAATTCATTTATCTTTCCTTTCTTTCATTGATGAAAAGTGTTTAAAAGTAAATATTTTTTCAGAAGTACTGCTTTGGCTGCATCTCGAAAATTCTGTTGCACTGTCTTGTTGTCATTATCACTGATGAAATTATCTGCTGCTTTCTGAGTTTTATTCTTTGACCCAATTAATTCCTTGGGATTGAATTATTTAGTGTCCAATTAATTTTTCATCCTTTCTACAACAAGCTTTTGCTGAACATAAGTTTTATTGCATGGTGGTCAGCAAAGGATGTGTTTAGTATTTCTGCTTTTTCCGCAGTTTGGGAAGTTTTTATTCCTTAATATATGGTTGATTTATGTAAAGGTGCCATACAGTATGAAATATATGTATATTCCTTTCTACTCCCATTCACCAGAGACTAAACATCACTAACTTTTCTAAAATTCTATTCAATTCCTTAGCTGCTGCTTTTTTTTTTTTTGGTTAGATTTGTCTAAGTCTGAAAGATGTACATTGAGGTCCCCAACTATTAAAGTTTTAATGTCTACTTCTTCCTGCAACTTATTTAGCATTTCCTTTAAGTATTTGGATGCTATGCCATAAGGTATATATTGTTATTCATTTATTGTCTATAAAACCTTGAATCGGAGTTTCTCTGTTTATCTCTATTAATGAAGTATTTTTTTTTGCCATTTTTCTTAAGTCAGTAATGCTACCCTTTATTTTTTGAGTTCATCTAAAGCAAAACAGATTTGCTTTAGCTCCATATTTTAACACTGTGTAAACTTTTATGTTTCAAGCATGTTTCTTGTAAACAACACATTTTTGGATTCTCCTTTCTTGTCCATTCTGCCATCCCACTCACTTTTTTTTTTTTTTTAAGTGAGGCAATTGGGGTTAAGTGACTTGCCCAGGGTCACACAGCTAGTAAGCATTAAGTGTCTGAGGCCGGATTTGAACTCAGGTACTCCTGACTCCAGGCCAGGTGCTCTATCCACTGTGCCACCTAGCTGTCCCCCCCACTCACTTTCAACTGTAATCATTGTATTCATCATATTATGTTATACTTTTTCCTTTTCTTCCATCTCTTCCCTTTAAAAAAAATTACAAAGAAGGTGGTGAGCAAGGAATGTGCTTAGTACCAGTAATCTACGACTGATGCAGTTTGCTTTTGTCCCCCTGCCCCTATTTTCTTCACCTCATCCAAACCCCAACCATAGTTTCTTATCTTTTCTTTCTTTCCTTTTAAACCCTTCTTCATAATCCACCCTTGGAGGTTATACTTTGAAATGTATCTCTAAACCAAAGTGTTTCTGTGTCCATGTGTGTACTTCTCTCCTTGGCCCAACTTAGATGAAAGTGAAATTCAAGTGATGTATGCTCCACTATTCCTTTCTTTTTGTTTGCATAGTTTTATACTTGCAATCCAATTATGAGATAGTATGTTCTCCAACCCCTTTCCATTTTCCTCTCCAGTGTTGTTTTTTCTCCTCCTCCTCATTTATTCTTTCATTAAAAAATAACAAGATACCACTTCTACCTCCTCTGATTTAGTTCTTTATAACACTTGACAACTTTCAGATTCTAAAGGGACACTTGTTTTTTCTGTGACGATTAAAATATGAGAGACATAGCTTCTGAGTAATTAAACCATTTTATTAATAGGCTGGCAGGTTATTAATAAAAAGGATGGTTCATGGCCATCTCTTTTAGACCAAAATGGTGGTGGGGTCACAGCTTACACATCCTTTTAACTGCAGGAGGTCCATCACATAGCAATATTCTTTCTTTAAAAAGTTTTATCTATGTTTTTATTTTTTCACTGTCATTTTTCGAGTAACATTCTCTCACCAGTAGAACTCTCTTATGTAATAAGGAAGCATACTGATAATACCTGAACACTAAAGCTTTGCAACCATATTTTACCATTTCTTTACCAAAAAGAGAGAGGCAGTGTCACTATTCTTGCTATATTGCTGTGAGGCACTGAAAATTACAGTCAAAGAAGAATTAAAAATTCATTTCACCAAAAAGCAATGAAGAGGATGGTGTCACAGAAATGAGGAGAAGGGATGTCATCAGATATGTACGACGGAAAAAGAAAAAGAGGCAGTCTAATCAAGTCATATACAGCAAGTGTGTTCGTTCCATGGGTATTCATTCATGCAAAGTCAAGAGTTCTAGAGGAAGGCTTCCAGCATACTGGGAGGCCTCCTCAAGGAAGAATTTTGGGAGGATGTGGAGAAGAGCTGTACAGGATAAGACACAGAAGGGCTGCAATCTGTATCACTGTAGGAGGTGTTCATTGACATATAGAAGCCAGAGTAGTAAGTTAAATGTAACGTTTTTGACTCCAAATCAAGGCTTAAAAAACCTACATCATGGTGCACTGAGATGTTTTGATGAGATGCAGATGAGAGATTGGCATAGGCTCTGGGCGTAGTAAAAAGCCAAGGAATCAAGCTACTGGAACCCCTTAAGTTCATATCCTTTAGAAAGGAGAGATGTTCAATAGCAATTATGAAAACTATATGTATTCATTTGATAAGCATTTATCAAAATGCTAGCATATGCAAGGCCCCATGATAGTGAGGGTGAGGCAGAACTGGTACTAGAACCTGGCATGTGGCTCCTGACTCCCAGACTGGGACTCCTTTATATTGTAAAATATGTGACTTAGTTGATCAAATCAATTTCCTTTCTTTTAGAACTAGAACACAACAATGTTGGGGCAGCTAGGTGGTGCAGTGGATAATGCACCAGCCCTGGATTCAGGAGGACCTAAATTCAAATCCAGCCTCAGACACCTGACACTTACTAGCTGTGTGATCCTGGGTAAATCACTTAACCCTCATTGCCCCGCCAAAAAACAAAAAAACAAAGAACTAGAACACAAGTATTTAGTGTTAGTAGTTGGTGCTTAAAAGGGATTAAAAGGACCAGAAATAGGGGGAGCTGAAAGACAAACTTCAGTGACTTCACCACTTAATCCTAGCTAAACTGGGATTACCAAATCACCTGTGTTTTGGCAGTCATAAAACCAGGAGGTGTTATTTCAGTCTGGAGATTAATTTAGCCAAAGTCCACAGCCTGTATTAGCTGACTGAGTCAA
Organism: Dromiciops gliroides; assembly: GCF_019393635.1. NCBI lineage: Eukaryota > Metazoa > Chordata > Mammalia > Microbiotheria > Microbiotheriidae > Dromiciops > Dromiciops gliroides. The sequence continues at coordinate 324,042,314 of NC_057862.1, read as the reverse complement.
AAATCTCTCCAGAGATGAAACAGACTCCAAACCAGACAGCTCATATGCAGCGCTAAGACATTTCATTATTACAGGTGCAAAATTTGCTTTTGGACTGAATAGAAGTTTCTTATTGAAAATTGTGGTTAGGAAAATGGTGATCATTATAGTTCTTAATGGCAGAGAAAGGAATCAACAGCACCTGAGATGGCAGCATTAACTGTCCCAAAGTAAGTTCCAATTAAAATGATTACTTTTTTTCTCCCAACACAAATAGCTCATTTGGCTGCTAACTGGCTTTTTTTTTTGGGGGGGGTAACTTTGTATTGCTGATGGATGATTTGTAAGGCTCTTGTGGTAGAGGGACAGACAGGCATTCAGGAAAACTCTGACTACCTCTTGCTTTGAGCACCCGCATTCCCCCAACAACGTTCCTTCATCACGAAGAAAAAATATTAAGCAAATCCAACCACAGCAACCACACCTGACAACATATGCAATACTCAGTACTCATTGTTCCCTACCTCTTAACCAAGAGGAGAGAGCTATAAGTCACATTCTGTCTTCTAGAAGCAAGAATAATCATTGACTTTTTAATGTTTTTAGTTGAATTTTAGTGTGTTTATTTACATTACTGTAGTCACTGTGCAAACTGTTCTTCTGACTGCTTTTTTTGCAATGTAACTTAAAAAATTTTTTTCTTATTTTTTTTCAATCCACAAAAATCTGTCTTCTCTCCCTCCTACTTCACTCTCCTACTACCACTGAGAATGAAAGAAAAATAAAACTGTTACAAATGTGTATAGTCGAGCAAAACAAATGTCCTCATTGGTTATATCTGACCATAGACCACAGCGGGACTCTGCCACTGACAGCCAGCTGGAAGGATCTACTGGTTTAGAGGGCAGAACTGCAGTCTGCCCTTTGGTCTGGAATTCCTGCCCTAGTTGTTGTGTTGTTGTTTGTCCATTCTGGAAGATGACCACGGCATCGAGAGGCTCCTTCAGAGCCATTTTAGGTCCAGGATGACTCAAGATGGCCTCGTATGTTTAAGGCAGTTGGGGTTAAGTGACTTGCCCAGGGGCACACACAGCTAGTAAGTGGCTGAGGAGAGATTTGAACTCAGGTCCTCCCAACTTCAGGGGCAGTGTTCTATCCACTGTGCCACCTAGCTGCCCCTCCTGCCCTGGTATTTCCTCTGCAGGCTTCAGAGTGAGCTAGAAGCTGGAACTGAGATCCTGCTCTGCTACTGGAGATCTGAGTCACCCCACTACTGCTTGATTCTGAACTTCCTCATTTTTGATTTGTATACTGCCTAGGACCTGTGACTGCTCCTTGTTCTTTAGTCTGCTCTGGTTCTGTGACCTAAAACTAGGTAGTGGGTGACAAAGGTGCCAGTTGGCGCCAGTTCCTGTCAAGGTATCTCCTTGTGAGCCTTGGACTTCTTGCCCTGGTGCCCAGTCTCTGCCTGAGCAGTGGAGTGCTCTGGGTGGTCACTCTTGGCCAGATCTCATTCTTAGTGCTCACAAGCTTCTCTGTCTATCTGTCTCCCTATGCTAACCTGGGCTGGAAAAATTATTAACTATGACTTTATTTTTATTGGATTTACCCATCAGTATTTAGTCTGGTACATTTCTAGATTGGAAGAATTTTCTTCTTGCTACTTCACCATTTTGGCTTTGTCACTTTGCTCTGCAACTTTTCATACAAATCTTCCCAAATTTAGGGGGCAGCTAGGTGGCGCAGTGGATAGGGCACCAGCCCTGGATTCAGGAGTACCTAAGTTCAAATCCGGCCTCAGACACTTAACACTTACTAGCTGTGTGACCCTGGGCAAGTCACTTAAACCCAATTGCCTCACTAAAAAAACCCAAAAAACAAGTCTTCCCAAATTTAAAAAAAATCTCTGATATTGTCTTTCTTATGGCACGAAATTCCATTCCTTTCATGCAGTGCAATTTTTTAGTTTTATCCCCAAATAATGAAACTTAATTTTTATTTTATTTTTAAAATTTTTTTTAGTGAGGCAATTGGGGCTAAGTGACTTACCCAGGGTCACACACCTAGTAAGTGTTAAATGTCTGAGGCCGGATTTGAACTCAGGTCCTCCTGACTCCAGGGCTGGTGTTCCATCCACTGTGCTACCTAGCTGCTCCTTAATTTTTTTTGATGACTTGGTTTTCCTATCATAATCAGAATTGAATTGCAGCAGCCACTTTTGGATTCAATCCCAATATTGATCAGTATGGGAGCATTAACTTATCCTGTTTTCTGATTTGGACTGGTTCATTCCTCCTTGGGCAGCCTGGTTGTTTTCTGCTCCCAGAGGCTCACCATATTGGTGCTGGACTTAGTAGAGAAATCCAATCAGTTTTAGTCCTATTGAAATATGATAAAAATTTCAGAACTAATGATCCACCAGCCTCAGCCTTGCAAGCAGTAGGGACTCTAGCAACACAGCTGACAAACATTTTTTTCCATTAAAAAAACCCCACAAAAATGTTGCTATGACAGTTTTAGTATCATAAAACCCTCTTTCTCTGCCTTTGACCACCTTAGGAGTAAATTCTAATAGTGAGACCACTGGGTCAGTTATTCAAATGAACAGTTTAGTAATTTTATTGAATAATTCCAAATTGTTTCCCAGAATTATTGGACCAATTTGTACCTCTACCAAATATTTCTCCAACAGATTATTTCTGACTTTTATTATCTTTGTTAATTTTATGGATAACAACTTTAAAGTTGCATTAATTTGCATTTCTCTTTTTATAAGTGATTTGGGGCATTTTTCATGATTGTTGAGAGTCTGCAATGTTTTAAAATAATAATTCACAACCATTAATCACTTATCAATTGGCAAACATCTCTTAGTCATGTGTATGTGTTAATTCCCTATGTTTCTTTGATATATCATATCATCTATTTGTGTTAATGCCTCATATATCTTGAATACATTAGATATATTTATATGAAATATTAGGTGAACTTTTTTTGTCCATTCAACATTTTGTTTTCTTATTCTAGTTGTCCTGATTTTGTTTGTGCAACATTTTTATATAATCAATTGTCTAGTTTAACTTTTGTGATCTTGTCTCTCCCTTGTTTGGTCATGAATTCTCTTCCAACCACAGATCTATAAGGGACTACTTTCTAATCTTCTTATGATTTGATATTTTATAGAGCCAAGATGGCAGAGGAAAGCCAGTGACTTGCCTGAGCTCTCCCCAAGACCCCTCCAAATACCTTTAAATAATGCCATAAGATAATTCCTGAAGCAGCAGAACCCACAAAAAGATAGGGTGAAATAACTTTCCAGCCAAAAACAACTTAGAAGGACAGCAGGAAAGATCTGTTGTACCAGGGTGAGAGTGGAGTGCAGCTCAGCACAGGCCATGCCAGCACAGACCCAACCCCTGAACAGACCTAGCCACAGCAAACCAGCAGCAGGCCTTGGGAGCTTCTCAATCATCATCAGCAGCAAACTGCTTCTGGAACTCAGCCCACAGATGGTAAGGGGGTCGAACAGTTGGCCAGAAGGAGATCACAGGGATCTCTTTGCTAGCACTGTGGCAGGACTCTGTTGTTTTTACCATACTGGGATCCAGGTCTTGGTCCCAGGCAGGTGAGGAGCCCAAGCACACCAGAGCTTGCAGCCACAGTGGAGCGGGACTCTGTTCAGAGTTCCAGGGCAGAAAAGCAGGCCTGTGGTTGCTTGCAGACCAGAGCACAGGCCAGGAGTGTAGTAAACATACCTCTCCTTAAATCATACCATGCTGGAAGATTTGGTATTTTATATTAAGATTCCTTAATAATTTGAAGTTTATTGTGATACTGGTCTAAGCCAATTTTACCAGTTCTTGATAAACTGAGTCTTTCCCTCAGAGATTTGAGTTCTTGGGTTTACTGAATGCATGGATACTAAGTTTGATCCTTGGTCTACTCAGCTAGAAGATTATTGTACTAATGTCATCAGGATGTAATGAGAGGTTAAACTTGGTAGGGCTTGAAGACTGATATGAGTTAGTCAAATCCTATGGAGGAAGTTTTACATTTTTCTCTAAATTTCCTCCTCTGAAAGTCTGAATGAGATCTCATCCACACTCACACTTCAACTACCACCTCTATTCAGATGACTCCAACTCTATCTCTCATCCTGATCTGCACTTCCAACTGCTTACCGACAGAATCCATCTATGTGGACATGTCCCCCCAGCTACTCAGATTCAACATATCTAAACCCAAGCTTTCCCTCTGCCCCCTAAACCTTCTTTTATCATATTTCACTATTTTGGTCTGTGGTACCAACATCTGACTCTTCTCTTTCCCTCACTTATATTTTTTCATTTAAATGGATCAGATCAGGCTATTCTCCTTTTTCATTTCCTCTTGGCTCCATCCAATTTCTCTGTTCATTATTACCACTCTATTAAGTCCTCATGACCATCTACTGTAGAAAGAGCCTCCCGACAAGTTCATCCTGTCTCCACAGTCTCTCTCCAATTCAATTTTTCATACCACTGCTGCACTAGATCTGACGCAATACTTGCCCAACAATCTTTAGTAGGTTTTTTTTTTTTTTGAGGGGGGGGGGAAGCAGGGCAATGAAGGTTAAGTGACTTGCCCAGGGTCACACAGCTAGTGTCAAGTGTCTGAGGCTGGATTTGAACTCAGGTCCTCCTGAATCCAGGGCCGGTGCTTTATACACTGCACCACCTAGCTGCCCCTGTAGGTTTTTCTTATTGTTTACTGAGTAAGATTCAAATAACAACAGTGATTTGAGAGAATTTTATCTCAGAACTAGAATCAACAAAAATTTGGCAACTTCTTAAATGTAGGAGATAGGGAGAAAAAAGAAGTCAACAGTGATGAAGGTTTGAGCCTGGCTGACAGGAGAAGGACTGAACTGAAGGAATTGGGTTTTGGAGGAAGGACAACAAATCCAGTTTGCAGCAACGAAGCTTGGTAGGAAATTCATTCTATGAAATGTTTATTAAGTTTCTACTATATCAAAGACACTGTATTAAGCATAGGGTAAAATATAAAAGAGTTACTGTCTCTGTCTTAATGGAAGTTAAATCTAATTTGTTCAGAGAATAAAAATATAGATGGAAGGGGCTTCAGAAGTCATTTAATCCAACTCCCTTTGTTTTACAGAAGGCAGATAAGGGAAGTTAAGTGGAAGAGATGAGATTCAAACCCAAGAGCTCTGAATCCCAAACTAGGGTTCTTTTCATAATGCCACATGGCTTTTTTGAGTCATTGTCAAGTACCAGAAGGGGAGAGAGGATAACAAAGGTGGTGTCCATGTTAGTAGTGTGGAGGGGACAGATGTCAGAGGTGAGAGAAATGATTATTTCTCTCCTATAGTAATAATCAATTATTGAATTGGAACTAGGATTTTTTCAGAAATCTGTAGGTTGTTCAGTCTCTGAAGGACATTGTTGATAGATGAGACTGCCCCCCCCCCTACATGCTTTTTGATCCTGCATGGGAGACCCCACCCAACTAGAAAACCTTACAAAGAATTTATTCTAAGGTGTATTCTGGCCCATTGTGGTTCACTCAGGCAGGTTTGGGCAGAGGGATAGATCCTTTGTCTAGATTTCCTGAGGCTGGGGGTGATCTGGAAGGAGAGTGATCAGTCATATCCCCCAGCCCCTCATTGGAATAGGTCCACCTATCATTATAATATTCATTCTTCTTATTAATTAGAGTTGATTGCCACCCTCAGGAACATCCACTCTTCCAAGGGCATGTAAGTGTTGAGGGGGTTCCATGAGGGGTCTTTGACATTCAAGAGTGACACTGACTTCTTTGATTAATTATCTGCTAGCATGATTAATAAAATGATTCATTACTCAGAAACCATGTCTCTCAAACTTTTTATACATTACAGAGGCATTGTAGAGCAGAGGTATCAAACATGTGATTTGTAGGCACACAACTGAGTGCTGCCCAGATTAATATATAATTAGAAAAGAATGAACAAAACAAATAAAAAACAATAGAGCAGAAATAATGTTAAATAATGTTAACATGTGTTTTTCTAAGTAAATATATGACCAGCAGGGATCTATATGGACAGTTCAGTGGCCTGTTTCTATCTGAGTGTAAGACCACTGTGGTATGGGTAGGAACAATGGAACTATATAAGTGGAATGAAGGAGAGTGAGGAGATAAAGCTGAGACTGTGAGCATGGGAGACTGAAAAGATGATGGTGCCTGGGACAGAAATAGGAAAGTTCAAAGAGATTTATTCACATTTTGGCAACAGCAACTCAAAAAAGTCGCATACTATGGCATAAAGGGCCTATAATCTGAATTGTGGAAGAAGCATCCACAAGGATGAAATCATGGATCTTTTGGAGTAATGCAGTATTAGTTTCTTTCTTTCTTTCTTCTTTTTTTTTTTTTTGGTGAGACAATTGGGGTTAAGTGACTTGCCCAGGGTCACACAGCTAGTGTTAAGTGTCTGAGGCTGGATTTGAACTCAGGTACTCCTGACTCCAGGGCTGGTGCTTTATCCACTGCGCCACCTAGCTGCCCTGCAGTATTAATTTCACAAAGCTAAGATTGAGTCAGCAACACTGGCAGGTGCACACAGGCCATATTTTGACCAAATTTAGTGGCAATGATTGGAAATTTGGAGCAGGACCAGCTCTTACAGACTTCAATACAAAAATGAAGGTAAGTTATTTCCTTACTTTCAGAACTGTTAACGAGTAAAACATTTCAAGCTGGTTTTGCAAAAATTGAACAATGCCGGTGACTCAGTAAAATCCTGAGAAATAAGGCATTCTATGACTGTCAGGAACAATCTTGAAGTTTTAGAATTTTAGTACAAGTTAGTCATCAAAATGCTTAATTCCACATATACAAGAACTCAGTAGCAGTGAGTTCACATTCTTTCTAATTGAGTTCTAAGGAGATAGTGGACATCTTGTCATTTTTAACTATATTAACTTCAGCTAATATTCATTAAACATCTGTGTACTGTGTACATTAAGCACCCCCAGAGCACCATGATAGGCACTGGAGGAAGTGAGAAGTTTAGTGCAGACAATTCCATTTTTATGGAGCTTTTGGTCAGGTAGGAGGATAAGACAAAAACCAGATAACTACAATACAAAATAATACACAAATAATAAAGGTACAACAAGTGCTATGTGAGGTTGGATCAAATAGACTTGATACCAATGATGGGATAAGGAAAAACTCCATAGAAGTGACAACAGTTGAACTAGGCCTTACGTTAGAAACTAAACTGCCTGAGAGGAGGAGGGCATTCTAGGCCACTAGCTGTGGACCTCATCCTGTTCCCACATTATTGTGATTTCTATTACTGAGTTTCTCTATTTTGAAAGCTTTTTATACCATGCAATTTTGAGAAAACGAGTCGTCAAGGTGGTTATGATATGTGTATGTAAATACACATAAATGCATACATATATGTATATATGTCACAAGCATTTTAAAGTTTTTACAGATCAATGTTGCATCTGGGTAATTGTAAAGAACAATTCTGTTTTTAATAATACTCTGATTTTCTGTATATCTTGTTTGTTGAATTCTCTTATGGATGTTGTAGGGTCTTTATTTTTGTAATATGGATATCTTTCATGTGTTTATGAAAGATGGTGAGCTTCTGCTGTATAATTCTGGCCACCTGATGGAGTCTTTCTAGGTATTCAGTAGGGACTAACTTTTTGTAATTTGCAGTGAGATGTTGCTCTTTTTTTTTTTTAATTATTTGCGTTCCAAAGCTCCATGAATCAATAAATTCAGGCTTCTAGTACAAGTGGTATGGTCCTGAATTGCTACCATAAACTCCTCCATTTCTATAAACAGATTCACAAAACTCAGCCATTTGCTTAATGCTTCTTTGTTGACATGTTATTGGTTGAGTTCCTGTGGATGTTGCCCCTGTATGCCTTTTAATGCCATTCCTAAATTTAAGCCATTTTAATAGGTTCCATTCAGAGATAAGGCACTTTTGGTTATATCTGGCTAGTCTAACCCATGCATATCTGTTATCAGTTTTTACTATTGCTTGGTGAAGTAATGTATGCTTATATAAAAAGTATTTCTACAGGTTTTTCATATGCTCTATAAAATACCTATCAATCCTCTTCCTCCTTTTTGGTGAAGAAGTGTAATATTTCTATTGCTGTTAAGATGGTGGACCTGTGTTTCATTAATATTGTATGGGGTTTTCTTAGGATATTTTCCAAATGCATTGTGGTCCATTTTATAGTTCTCAAGGTGTATTATATTAAGACTGGTAGTGTATAGGTACTATGTGCTTTAAATGTGTTCTCACTGAGCTTTGATTTTGGGACATCACAAAATTTCTGAACATAATCAGGAACAGATTTCTCCTAGATGGTATTATCTTTGATGTGTCTTTCCGAGAAAAGATTAATATATATGTGAATATCATCTTTGCCCACTATTTCAATCTGACTTCTGGATTTAAGCTTCAAATTCTCAGTCCCTATCTTTCCTTGGTGTACAATAAGAATTTAATGATGATTGAGTTCAAATGACATTCTGATATCTTTGAAGGAAGATTCTATTAGTTGGAAGAGTTGTTTAATAGAGCTCCTTTAGTGGAGACATATAATCTTCATGTCATCCAAGTACAGCAAGTGATTTACAAGATATTTGGTTCAACTCCCTTTTTAACTTGGAGCCTACACTTAGTTCTATTTAGGAGAAATGATAATGGGTTTAAAGCAAGGCAGAACCATAACGGGCTTAAAGTCTCCTTGAAAAATGCCATTTTAAAAATCAATTGTTCTTGGGGGCGGCTAGGTGGCACAGTGGATAAAGCACTGGCCTTGGATTCAGGAGGACCTGAGTTCAAATCCAGCCTCAGACACTTGACACTTACTAGCTGTGTGACCTTGGGCAAGTCACTTAACCCTTATTGCCCTACAAAAACAAAAAAACACCCCCCCCAACAAAACAAAACAAAATCAATTGTTCTTGAGGCAGCTAGGTGGCGCAGTGGATAAAGCACCAGCCCTGGATTCAGGAGGACCTGAGTTCAAATTCGGCCTCAAGACACTTGACACTTACTAGCTGTGTGACCCTGGGCAAGTCACTTAACCCTCATTGCCCTGAAAAAAGAAAATCTATTGTTCTTGACGTTATTGTATTGGTGGCGAATTTCACTAGGGAAAAGTTTTCCTCATGGATATCAAATACTCTACTGTTCTAACTACACTTGGGTCTATTTTGTTTGCAGCATATGAGTAAGAAATGAATGTGGGATGGAGTAAAAATCTTAGAATTATTATTATCCATCTCCTCATATTTTTTTTGATGGGAGTTCTGGCAGAAATGAGCTGTCTTGATATTTTTATTTAATATTCTGAGGACTATTACATGGCTGGATAAAATTATTGGTTTTTGTAACCAAGTAAAAGTATTGGGTGTAATCTCATTGATTGTAGGGTCATTAAAAACATCTTCAGTTTAATACCATTAGCAGTCAGGAAGACAAAGACAGTATGTACCTCTGGTGCCCACATGTTTTGATTTCTTCTACCTTATTTGGTTTTAGTGAAAATCAAATGAGATAATATGCAAACTGCTTTGCAAACTTTAAAATTCAATATAAATGTTAGTTATTTTATATACCCTATCCCATTTCCAAATGATTTTGATTTCCTCACTATATATCTGTATTTTGTAAGCTTGGAGGAAAGAAAAAAAATAATTCTTTACTTGCACCTAAAATTACCCTTATCTGCTTCCTTATTTATTTACTACTTTATGTTCTATATGCCTATCAGAGTCTAAATCAATGAACAAAGATGTTTCCTAAATTAGAAACAATTTAACAGCCTGTTAAGGGATTGGATATTCTGAGAAGGGCAGAATTTAGACCAATAGGTAAAAGTTACAGTTGTTGCTATTTGGGATTTATTTAAGGAAGAACGTTTTACAAATCAGAGCTGTCCAACAGTGGACTGTGCTGTCTTAGGAAAGATTAAATTCCCCATCATTAGAGAGATTTAAGTGGACGACCACTTGTCAGCTATATTGCAGGGATTACAACCTGAAGAGGAGTTGTATTAGATGCCCTCTCTAAGTCTCTTCAAGCGTTAAGATTTTGTGATTCTACTTCCTGCTTCCTTTCTTTCTCCTCTCTCTTTCTAAGCCAGTGTTGTCTAATATAATATAATAGTGCCCCTGCACTAGCCACCTGAAGACCATGGCATGACCCAAAAGGGGTCAATCAATCTAAGTGTGGAAAGGTGGGTCCCACCCCACATTTCCCATGATAGTTAATCACTGCGATTATCTCAAACATAATTTTACAAGCCCCTTCATCCGTTGTTAACATTACCCCATTTGGATACCGTTTGCCATTGGCCTCCTCTAGCTATGCAATCTCACAAACTCCCCAATTAAGCATCAGCCCATCAGGGTAGTTATTCCCTAACTGTGTCAGGGACACCAACCTCAGCAGCTGGCAGATAAAATCACCGCCACCACCCACGCACTGACCCCCGAATATCCACAACCTACCCCCAGGTGCTCCTTAGGAGGGTAAGTTTTATGCTCCAGGTCAGTGGCTGGTAAGTAAGAGTTCCACTTTCTCCTTTTGATTTTTGGTAGGACAGAGTAAGTCACATAGGATAAATAGGCATAGATGGCTTGCAAACTGCACTGTAGCTTATTACATTATTTTCCCCCTAAAGTCACCCCATTTCCAAACATTTCTATTTCTTTCAAGGGCATCACCATTCTTCTAGTCACCCAGATTTTAAATCTTCAAAATCTTCAATTCCTTACTCTTACTCATGGCATTTGTCATATTTGTTGCCAAATCCTGACATTTCTAAATGTCACCAAAACATCTTTCATATCTGAACCCTTCTTTCTACTTAGCCACACTCTAGTTCAGACCCATATTACCTCTCACCTTGATTACAGTAATAGCTTTCTAAGTGGTCTTCTTGATTCAGACCCGTACCAGCTGGGCATGTTACTTAACTTTGTTTACTTCAGTTTCCTCATATGTAAAATGAGCTGGAGAAGAAAATGGCAAACCACTCCAGTATCTTTGCCAAGAAAACCCCAAATGGGGTCATGAAGAGTGGGCATGACTGAATTACAAGAACCACAACAAAATCTTCCTTATGCACGGATCTGACATATCACTTCTTTGCTCAGAAACCTTCAGGGGTTTCCTATCGTCTACTAAATAAAGTTCAAACTTTCTTCCTTTGGCATTCAAAGTTCCACAAATCTGGCATTACCATAACTTTTCAGTCTTATCTCATACAACTCTTCCTGCACATATTCTCAAATCCAAAATGGATTACTTTTTGGCTCCACCCTCCCAATTCCCTGTATTCTCTGGCCTCTATGCCTTTATTATATACAATACCCTATGTCTAGAATATCTCTTCTCTCATTTCAACTGTTGAATTCCTACCCAGCTTATAAAGCCCAATTCAAATGCTACTTGTGGGGCAGCTAGGTGATACAGTGGATAAAGCACTGGTCTTGGACTCAGGAGGACCTGAGTTCAAATCCAGCCTCAGACACTTGACACTAGCTGTGTGACCCTGGGCAAGTCACTTAACCCTCATTGCCCCACAAAAAACCCCCCCAAACAATCAATCAAATGCTACTTGCTCCAAGAAGTCTCCCCTTATCTCATCAGTAAAAGCCTTCTTCCTCAAATTCCACATAGCACTTTGCTTTGCAACCCTATAATGCACTTATCATGTATTACTGTGTATTTGTGTTTTCATCTTATCCCTCTATGAGGTACATAAAGGCTGATGTTGTCTTAACTAAACTCTACATTTCTCTCAGTGACTGACAAAGTTCCCTGCACACAGTAGGCTCTCAGTAGATGGTGAAAAAATGAACAAAAGCTGAAATGATCCAAACGTTGGCTGACCCTGAATATAGGTCACGATCCTAAAATGAGATCTTTTTGAAAGGAAAAAAAATACCCTGAAAAATAACGCTGATTCTGAGTTATACTAAGGGTTCAAACAATTCAGATTTGAAGGAAAAGTATAGTCTATATTTGGATCAACATGACACATATTTTCCACTTGAAACAGCCTTGGGGTTTCTGAATAAGGTGGCTTACACAGCGAGACAGCTTTTGAAATGATGTTTAGCAATTACATTACAGCCTTCCAACAGATAATAAAGCTTCCATGTCTTGAATAATTTAAAAATTTCCAGCAGTAGGAAGGGCAACAGGAGAGGAAATCATGATCTCTGTTGCAGAAAAGGACCAATAATCTCACAGCTGCTTTGTTTCCAACAGAAAATAGAAATATTACCTTTCAAAAGTAGCAAAGCTTTTCAGAATAATTTCCTAGCCCAACTCATTTTCCTGGTCTTTCAAAGAGGTCACCAGAAAACAGATGTTGTATACTTTGAAAAGTATAATGTGGAGACAAAAGATGGGGTGGTTGAATGAAAAGAGTCCCCTACTTGGAATTAGAAGACCTAGGGATTCTAGTCCTGGCTCTGACCCAGGTGGGAAGCAATTGTGGTATAGTGGCAAGAGCACCGGATTGAATCGGAGGATGTAAATTTCAATCCCAGCTTCTCTGCTTACTGGGGATGTGATCTTGGGCAAATCCTTTCACCTCTGTGGACCTCAATGTCCTCATCTGTAAAACAAGGGGATTCATCTCTAAGGTCTTTTTCAGTTTTAAATACTGCAGTGTGACCCGAAAAAGATTTTCATCCCTATGAGTCTTAATTTCTTTATTCATAAAATGAGTAGGCTGAACTGGGTGTCTCTGAGGTTCCTTTCACCTTTGATGTTATTACAGTAGAGGCTTTATAGAGAATAGAGGGATAGTAAGAGAAAGTAAGGGGTGGGGGAGAACAAAATGCTGAGAGGGAAAGAGAAAAGGAGAGAGGAGCTGAACAAGATCTGAAGAGGGAGGGAAAAAGAAAAGGGGAAAAGTGAAAGAGTTGGGGAGGATAAAGGTAAGGGAAAGACTGAAAGAGTAGAAAAATGGGGAGAATTTTTCTGTTAACAAAGTTTAAATAAAAATAGTGCTCAATTATCTGTGCTTTTGTGTTCTGTTATTAGAGCAAATAATTCCTTACTCTAAAAGACCACTTAGAAACCATCATTTGACCATTCTGTAGAATCTTCACAAGAGGAGTGGAAGGAATTGTTTATACAGATAAAAGATGTAATGACAGATCACAGGGTCATACATCTAGTGCTGAAAAGGACCTCAGATGCATCTAGTCCAACCTCCTCACTTTGCAGTTGAGAAAACTGAGGCCCAGGGATGTTAAATGACTTGCCTAAGGTTACACAAATTATGAATAATACAGCTGAATTTAAGCTCAGATCTCATGGCTCCAAATTCGATGAATGTGAGGTGGCACAACCAGGGAATTTACCTCATTTCTCATCCTGCTGACCTCTGGGATTTTATGATCTATAGAAACTCTTTCTGCAAGATGAAATTAAACTCTGAAACTGACACCTTCTCAGTATCCTCTGCTTCTGGGGTTTCTCCCTCCTTCTGGTTGGGGCGGGGGGGGGGGGGGGGGGAAGGGTGAATTTCTGGGCATTTCTCCCTAATCCTCTACCATTTAAGGAAGGCATGCAGAGAATTCCTTTCATTTCCCACCAAGCTGACCTTCTGAATTTCATGATCTACAGAAACTTATCATTCTGCAAGATAGAATGAACTCCGAAACACACTTCCTCAGATCATTTCCCATTCTGGTTGTAGGACTTCATCATGCCCCTGAACTGAGTAACCATCCCCCAAACCCACCCCTCGCTTTTCAGCTTCTTTCTGTGTGCTGTCTTCCCCCATTAGACCAGGAACTCTTGGAGGGGAGGGGCTGTCCTATACCTGTCTTTGTATCCCCAATGTATAGCACAGTGCCTGGCACATAGTAGGCACTTCATAAATGTTTACTGACTGTTTATAAAAGTAAAACACCTTTCATTCATCCAACCATCATTTAATAAATTTGTTTTATGTACAAAAAAGGAGAAGATAGGTAATGGCCTACCCCGGTCACTGAAGTCATCCACCAGCACAATCTCAGCCACCAGCTCTGGAGGAGAACGGTTCAGTACACTGTGGACTGTGCGCAGGAGAGAGGACCAACCTTCATTGTGGAATGGGATGATAATGCTGGTGTTGGGGAGCTTCTCCAGGTACAGTTTGCTGTTGCAGCTACATGGAACGGAAGAAAAGGGGGAAGAAGAATAAAGACAATGATCAATTCCAGTCCAAAAAATGCCAAATGACTGATCTGACATTAGATCTACTAGATTGTAAATTCCCTAAGGGCAAGGTTTGTTTAATTCCTTTTTGTGTTCTCCCAGCACAGAGCATAAGATCTTCCATATTAGGTGCTTAATGATCACTGAACTGAATAACATAATAATGCATTCTTGCCTCTTTTGTGCTGTACAGTCTTTTCCTGCTCATTTCTAAGTAATATTTCCTCTGATTTGTCACCCCAATACACCATACTTAATGAAAATCACAATACCCGGCAATTCCGTAATGTTTTATGATTTATAAAGTACGTACTATGCACTATCCCATTTAGTCTTCACAAAAACCTCATGGTGTATGTGGCACAAGTATTATTATCCTTATTTTAATAGATGGGGAAACTGAGTCTCTAAGAAGCTAAGTGACATCCAAAGTCACACATCTAATAAGTGGCAGAGCTAGGACTCTCATCCAGGTCTTCTGAACTTTAACTCCCTACTAAGCTTTCCAGATGCAAGATGGGGCTTATGACCAAGGAGTCACCTCTGTGTGGCAAGGAGTAATAGGATTCCTCTCCTTCAAAACCAGGAAGAAATGCCATACAGGAAACAAGTTAGCTCTCAAAGGCCTACTTGGTATTTCACTCCATTTTTAATTTTTCTCAATTTTCCTAATTTTCTGCTTAACTACAGCATTCCCTCCCCTCCCCCCACCCCAAGCTATTTTAAGTACAGCCTCATCTGTCACTGTCTGCTGGGTAAGACCAGATACCTCTCTCTCCCTACTTTCCCTAGCTCATCTGATACCAAGAGCTGGTTAATCAAAAGTAATCTCAATCTCTTAACCTTTCTCTCTATATCCTTTCCTCTTCTCTCCTCCCTCTCCCTCCCTCTCTCCATTAAGTACAAAATCCCTTTCTCAATCCTTTTCCTTTTTCCTTATGCCAAGAACTGAACATGAAGATTGCCTAATGAATAGAGTGCCAAACCTGAAATCAGAAAAACATGAGTTAAAATCTGGCTTCAGACACTTACTAGCTATGTGTGACCTAATCTTTATCTTTGTTTTCCTTAGTTTCTGCAACTATAAAATGGAGATAATAAAAGCACCTACTTCCCAGGGTTGTTGTGAAGATCAAATGAGACATTTGTAAAGTGCTTAGCACAGTGCCTAGCACTAGTAGGTGCTAAATAAATGCTTGTTTCCTACTTCCTCTTATTTCCTTCAATTAGAATGTGAGCTCCTTTAGAACAGGGACTCTCAGTTTTCTATTTGTATCCTCACTACTTAGCACAGTGTTTGGCATCCAGTAAAAACATTTACATGCTTTTCAATTCGATTTCATTGCATTATGCAACTTTTGACCCCTTTCTGCCCTCCTTAGATTCAGTATTCTTCCGTTTTCCATTATACTGTCTTCTCCTGGTTCTCTCTGACTATGCCTCAGTTTTCTTTTCTAGATCGTCTTCCATTTCCTTCCTTTTAAGAATAGCTACCACCCAAAGCTCTGTCCTGGTCCTATTCTGTTCTCTCCACCTACTCTCTTTTGCCTTTCTTTGTGTCCACAGAGCTTAATAAATATACTGACTCTCTCTCCTAAGTGGTGCCATCAGCTTCTATGGATTCAAGGGTCATTTTATACGCAGGTGATTCTCAAATCAATATGCCCTGCTCTTTCTCCTGAACTTCGGTCCCACACACCACCAACAGCCAGCTGGACATCTCTACCTAGCATCTTAAATTCCACATATCCAAATTAAAACTCACGATATAATCCCTAAACTTAACCCCCCCCCCTTCAAACTTTGCTATTTTTGACAAAACCACTGCAATTGTCCTAGCCCCACAGGTTTGGAACTGTGAAAAATCATACTTGATGTTCCCTTATATAAAATCTGTTGCCAAGTACTATCAGTTTTCCCTCCATGGCCGGTTCACCTACAGAATACAGACCTTTATCAGTTGTTACTAAGATTACTATAATAGCCCCTTAAATTTGGTCTCCTTCCTTCCCAGCTCATCTATCTTTCTAGCTGTCCTTGCTTTCCTGCTAATTTATCCTTCCTCTAATCTATCTTTCATATAGTTGCCAAAATTATATCCTCAAAGTACAGGTCAGACCATGCCACTCTTCTGCTCAAACATCTTCAAAAGTTTTCTAATACTACTAGGTAAAAATGTAAACTCTTCACCCTAGCATTTAATGTCTTTCATGATCTGGCCATAACTCACTCTTCAAGCCTTAGCTCATCATTCCCTTTCATGTACTTTATATTCCAGCCCAAACTGGACCTATAGCTGTTATCTGAACTTGAGATTCCATTCCCTTTATCCCTGCACAAGCTAACCCTCACGTCTGAAATTTGGTTCCTCTTCATTTCTGCCTATGTCTTCCTTAAAAGCTTAGCTTTGGTGTCACCTCTCCATGAAGCCTTCCTTGATTCCCTGCCCCTGCTCCCAGTTGTCAAGTGCTCTCTTTTCTCCTTAAATTATCTTGTATTCACTTAACTGTATATGTTGCATCCACTAAGTAGAAGGTTCTTGAGAACATGGATCCTTTTATTTTTTGTCTTTGTATACTGGAACCAAGCACAATGCCTTGGATATAGTAGGAGTTTAATAATGTGTGCTAAATTGCACATTGATGTTCTAAGGTCTCTCTTCCGGCTCTGACAGTCTTATGTTCTACAATTCCTTCCAGATCTAGCTAACATTCCAGTTATTCACTAAGTGCAAAAGTTAAGTCTCTGCAATAGCAGAGCTATAGTGAGAAGAGATAATATACTAGCTTTCAGTTTGGTAATGTTTCTACCTCCTATTCCTTTACTCTACCCCATTAGTGCTCAAATATTAAGGTGGCTCAGTTTGCTGGCAGTTCCAATCCTAATTTGGGAAGAGTGTCTTAGAACATAGCAGACTTCAAAGAACAAAAAGCAGGAGTCAATCTTCTAGAAATAGTCTCCTTAGCCCTGAAGCTATTGCAAGGGCACAAAAGGTACTCACTTAAAATATATTTCGCTTTAAAGCAACAGAGACTAAAACTGCCTTAGAAAAGTTTTTCTGGGAAGGTTATTATGGCCCTGTATAAAGATTTTCCAATTGAAAATAGATAATATTTGGCATTTCTCTTTCCCAAGGTTGTTTTTTGGATAGACTGAAAAAAATAGATGGATTTTAAAGATGAATATTCTATGTAAAAGTGAGAAAAATAGCATGGTGTAGTAGAAAGAACAGTGGGCTTGGAAACTTGAGGCTTGGGTCCAAGTTGTGGCTCTGTGTTCACCTTTTACCTCTCTACTGCTCCTCATGTGAACTTCAATTCTTCAGAAACCAGTGTTCCATGACTTGCAGCCATACAATATTGGAAGAAAATTGGTTTTAAAGAGATGGGCCTTTCAGATATCATCCCTTCATATTCAGTTCATACCTGTGTCCTCTTTGAATTCCTTACTGAGATAGTTCTTATGAGTTTGAAGTATTATCTTCCCGTGTAGGAATATAAACAGTTTGATCTTTTAATATCCCTCATGAAGTCTTTTTCCCGTTTACCTTTTTATGCTTCTCCAGGGTCTTGTATTTGAAAGTCAAATTTTCTATTCAGTTCAGGTCTTTTCATAACAAATGCCTGAAAGTCTCATTGAAAATTCATTTTTTCCTCTGAAAGATGATGCTTAGTTTTGCTGGGTATGTGATTTTTGGCTGTAATTCCAGTTCCTTTGCCCTCTGGAATATCATATTCCATGCCCTCCGGTCCTTTAATGGAGAAACTGCTAGATCTTGCTTTATCCTTATTGGAGCTCCACAGTATTTGAATTCCTTTTTTCTAGCTGCTTGCAATATTTTCTCCTTGACCTGGGAGTTCTGGAATTTGGCTATAATATTCCTGGAGGTTTTCCTTTTAGGATCTCTTTCAGGAGGTGATCAGTGGATTCTTTCAGTTTCTATTTTAGCTTCTGCTTCTAGAATATCAGGGCAATTTTCCCTCACAATCTCTTGGAGGATGGTGTCTAAGCTCTTGTTTTGGTCATGGTATTCAGGTAGTCCAATGATTTTCAAATTATCTCTCCTAGATTTATTTTCCAGGTCAGCTGTTTTTCCAAGGAGATATTTCACATTGCCCTCTATTTTTTCATTCAATTGGATTTGCTTTACTGTGTCTTGGTTTCTCATAAGGTCACTAGCTTCCATTTGTTCAATCCCAATTCTTAGGCAATTATTTTCATCAGACAGTTTTTTAATCTCCTTTTCCATTTGGCTTTTCAAATTGTTGACTTAACTGTTTATATTCCTATATGGGAAGATAATACTTCAAACTCATAAGAACTATCTCAGTAAGAAACTCACAGAGGACACAGGTCTGAACTGAATATGAAGGGATGATATCTGTAAAGCATTTATGTTTTGTTCTTTGTGGGACAGACAGGGTGGGGTGTCTTATGTCTGGGGCCGGATTTGGGCTTGGGGCCTCCTGGGTCCAGGGCTGGTGCACTGTCCACTGTGCCACCTAACTAACCCTTGATGACATCTTTAAAATAGGGTTGAGGTGTAGGAGGAATAGACTGGGGGAGGGGGAAGAGGAGAGATGGTCTGGGGAGAGGTAGTTCACATGAATGAAACAAGAAAAAAGCTTATGGAGGGGAGGGGAAGAGGGGAAAGGAATTGGGGAGTGAGTGAACCTTAATATCATCAGAATTGGCTCAAAGAAGAACTAACATACATATTCAAGTAGGTATAGTAATATATTTTTGCCCTGAGGGAGGGAGTTAAGGGTGGGGGAAGAGAGGGGAAGGAGGGAAGGGCAGATTTGGGGAGAGAGAAGTAAAAAGTGAAACACTTTCAAGGAAAGTGAAGATGTTCTGCATTACTGCACAAGTATGACATATTGAATTTCTTGATTTCATAGGGAGGGTTGAGGAGGGAGGGAGGAAGAAAATTTGGAACACAGAATTATCTTAAAGATCTTAATCTCATCAGAGTGGGCTCATGGAGGGAATAACATTCATACCCATTTGGGAAGAGTGATCTATTTAACCCTACAGGAAAGTAGGAGGGGAAGAGGATAAGGAAGGAAGGGTGAAAAAAAGGGAGTGCAGAGCGGGGGAAGGGACAGAAGTAAAACACTTTTGAGGAGAAATAGGTTAAAAGAAGAGAGATAGAGTAAATATCATGGGAAAGGAATAGGATGGAGGGAAATAGTTATGATGATTGATTAAAATGGCAAAACGTATGGTACCTACTTTGCTGGGCTATTATGAAGAAAATTCTCTGTCAAGTTTAAGGTACTATATACAGGTTATGATGAACAGGATACTATCAGAAAACCCTGGAAAGACCTACATGAACTGAAGCAGAGTGAAATGTACTGTATACAAAATAACAGCAATAGTGTAAAATGATCTGCTGGGAAGCATGTGGTTATTTTCAGCAAGGCAATGATCCAATATAACCCTGAAGGACTTATGAAAATGGCAACCCATCTACAGAGAAAAAACTGATAGTATCTGAAAACAGATGGAAACACATTTTTTTCCATTTTTTTCTCCTCTTTGACAATTCCTCAATCTGAAGTTTTGTTTTGTTTTTTGACTGTTTTCTCTCACAACCTAGCTAACGTGGGAATGTTTTCCATGACTACTCATGGATAACTTATTTTGAAATGCTTATATTCTACTGGGTGGGGAGTGGGAATGGAGGAGGAAGAGAAGTTGGAACACAAAGTTTTAAAAAATTGATGTTAAAATTTGTTTTTACATATATTCTGGAAAATAAAATTTATTCAATTAAAAAAAAAAGGATGGGCCTTTCTTTCAGGGAAGAACTTGGTGGGGTGGGGGGTCATTAAAAAACCTGAACATTTCCCAAAGGAAATTTATCTTACTACCTTCCTTCTGCCTACTCAACTTTGGGACTAAATGTCCATTTGCAATGTCTATTCAAGACTATGTGGTAAGATTATTGGAATTTGGCTGACTGATTGGGATGAGCCAAATCTGGCCTGCCCTGAGTGACATGTGCTGCTGATGTCAGCAGGAGAAACCACTCTCCACAGGAAGTTTTGAAGGATCTCCCCTTTTGGGGGAGGAAGAGTAAACGCTCAATGAGAGGAGCTCAGTCTCTTCTGGAGTGACTTTCTTTTTCAGTGGTGTAAGCAGCAGGAGCAGATGCCCCAGGTGGTGAGTTAACATATGAGCCTTGCTCTTTTGAATTAGCTGAACTGGAAGCGAGTTTGGGGATTGTATAGACTTAGGTTAGAGTTAGGAGGATTATCTGTATTTCTTTTTCCTATTCCCTTGTCTTTGATGTTATTAATTTCACCATTGCTGTTTATTTTATTCCCATTAATAAAACCTGATTTGTTTGTGGATAAGAGGCTGTTATTTTTCCCAGGTCAATAAGAAAGGAGCCTATCTAAAAAGGCAGGTCAGAGGGGAGGGAGCTTTGGACCTAGAGGTCCCTCATTATTTCCAGGACCCCAATATTACGGTGAGCCACTCAATTAACTCTCCATATATTAAATTTGGGCCTCACAACTATAACACCTATGGAAGAGCTCTCTAGGTTGTATACCCAACATCATGTTAATCTGGACAACAGGCATTCTTTAGCTACTCAATTTTTCCTATGTAGATAGGCCAATTCTTTTTGAGTGCTTATGTGGTTCTGCGGTGTTCCAGGGCTTGATGTGATGGCACATAATCCATAAAGAGTAGCATCTGGAGGATCTCACCATCAACAAGGAATCTGTTTTTGACTTGGACTCTACCCAAGATCTTCATGATGGTAACAAATCCCTCTGGTGACTATATGCCTCCTTATTTTATGCCTTACTTCATGTTAATAATCAGAGGGAGGTTGAACAAGTTTCTTTTTGCTCATGTCTTTCAAGATATCTAGTATAATCCTGACATTTACATGGGATATACTTAGTTGAAAGAGAGCCTTTAAGGCAGTGTTTTGTTCTGCTACAACTTTTTTCATGGTCAACAAACAATAAGTACAATGAGATCTT
This sequence comes from Dromiciops gliroides, assembly GCF_019393635.1. Lineage (NCBI taxonomy): Eukaryota > Metazoa > Chordata > Mammalia > Microbiotheria > Microbiotheriidae > Dromiciops > Dromiciops gliroides. Next base: position 324,021,068 of record NC_057862.1, on the reverse strand, counting down.
GAATTCTCTCACTTTTCAATTATATGATGGTAAAGATGTAGCCTACTGTGGAATATTGCATGCAAATTTTTCCTTGATATATACACAGATTATTTTCACTAAAATTTTATACAGCTAGGAAAGTAGGCATATGGGTGAACAGTTATTGATATATTCTTTTTTTGGGGGTGGTTTTTTTTTGTTTGTTTTTTTGCAGGGCTATGGGGGTTAAGTGACTTGCCCAGGGTCACACAGCTAGTATTGATATATTCTTAACATATCAATACTAAGTATACTAAGACTAATTATATTGATTCTTTTAATAGTAAGGTGCAACATCTTTTTTCCACACCTTTGGTATCTTCCCTTCCTTCAGAAATAATATCTTGAAAATCAATACCTAAACACTTTTTTTTTTTATTTTTTATTTTTTTTAGTGAGGCAATTGGGGTTAAGTGACTTGCCCAGGGTCACACAGCTAGTAAATGTTAAGTGTCTGAGGCCGGATTTGAACTTAGGTATTCCTGACTCCAGGGCCGGTGCTCTATCCACTGTGCCATCTAGCTGCCCCCCTAAACACTTTTAAAACTGTGTCAACTATAGTATTGAACTCATGTTTATATGGGGTCCAGTATAACTGTTTTCCTTGTGTTTCTTTTCTTTGGAGTCATTCTGACTTTCTCTATAAGCAAGCCTGGGAATGTTGAAGTTCAAATGTGGTTATATTGCCACTGATGATGAAAAGAGTTTGTTATAGAAATTTCTTCAGATCTTAGTATCTTCTGTCTATATTTCTAGTTTCATTCTTAAATATCCTTGGATGGCTTTGTTTAGTTGGGTCTCTTGCCAAACTCTTAACTGATTTCTCTGTCCATTGCTCCTTGCTGTTTTATGAGGTGGTACTGTACGCAATCTTCCAACATCCTCTGAAGAGTTTTAAAAGTGAGTTTAGATTCTAAATCAACATTGCCCTTGACAACACTGGTAACATACCACTTGGCAAATGAGTATTAGCTAAGGAAGTTTTTAGCCTCTTTTAGTCACCTTGTTCTATTAACTGACTTATGTTAGTTTAATTTTCATATGAAATTATCATTGTTGTTACTGTTTATTCTCTACCCATTTCAAAATTTTCACCATTGATAACTTATTGTTTTCTTGTTTTGATTCATTCTAGCTATTATTAGTACCAATGTTTGCTTTAACAAGGTGGTGGACTGTGATCAGAAATCTGATCAGTAAATGACTTGAATGCTAAAAAGAAAATCAGTTTCATATGCTATGTCACTGAGCCTTTTTAAAAGTATTAAGCATGGAGCAGCTAGATGGCGCAGTGGTTAAAGCACCAGCCCTGAATTCAGGAGTACCTGAGTTCAAATGAGGCCTCAGACACTTGACACTTACTAGCTGTATGACCCTGGGCAAGTCACTTAACCCCCATTGCCTGCAAAAAAAACAAAAACAAAAACAAAACAAAACAAAAAAGTATTAAGCACTTCTTAAGTATTATTACTAGATGCCTGGCACTTTTGACTCTTCTTGTGAAGAAATCATTCACGAGGTAGAGAAGCTTCTGGGTACTTTACAAGTCTTTGACCTCCTTCATTCCTTACTCTTACTTTCTTTCTTTCTTTTTTTTTTTTTTTGCAGGATAATGAGGGTTAAGTGACTTGCCCAGGGTCACACAGCTAGTTAAGTGTCAAGTGTCTGAGGCTGGATTTGAACTCAGGTCCTCCTGAATCCAAGGCCAGTGTTTTATCCACTGCGCCACCTAGCTGCCCCCAAACCATTTTCTTCTTCTTCTTCTTTTTTTTTTGGTGAGGCAATTGGGGTTAAGTGACTTGCTCAGGGTCACACAGCTAGTAAGTGTCAAGTGTCTGAGATCAGATTTGAACTCAGGTCCTTCTGACTACAGGGCCGGTGCTCTATCCACTGTGCCACCTAGCTGCCTTCCTTACTCTTAATTTCTAACACATTTTTATTGTTCTTACCTATGAGCACCTTTACATTGAAGTTACTAAGTATCAAAGTATGATTTCCCTTGTATAGTAAACTCCTAATGGGGAAAACACCTACCAATGCATATCAACAACTCATTCAAAACTCAGGAGTCTTAGAAAGACACCTGGGACACTGAGAAGTTGAGTGATTTGCCCAAGGAAACATATGAGGTGTTAGAAGCAGAACTTGAATCCAGGTCTTGTTTACTCTTAAAGCTGGTTGGTTTCCTGTTCACTAAGCCATTTGGCCTCTAATCAAAGTATTTGTTAATTGAATTGGAGGCTTTTCTGTTGAGTTCTTAGAAGAATTTTTCTGTTTCTTCATCCCCTGCAACACATGTTGGCACATAAGATAAAATTATTTTCATGGTGGTCTCTTTGTAAATATTTATTATGAGCACTGCAGTCTGAAATGACTTAATATACCATGACATGATGTTTCTTGTTACCTTTGGATAAATGATAAAATATACTCCTCCAACCCCTTTATTTGCCTCTCTAAGCAGAGTCTGTGAATCTTCCTTTACTTTAGCTACATCTTTTTGTCTTTTTGTTTTAATTATAAGAATGTCAAGACTGTTATTATTCAGTTCTTCCAGTAGTATGTCTGCTCATTGGTCACTGGATATGGATCTTATGTTTAGAGTATCAATAGTTGAGGTAATATTTGAGGGGGCAGCTATGTGGCACAGTGGATAAAGCACTGGCCCTGCATTTAGGAGGACCTGAGTTCAAATGTGGCCTTAGACACTTGACACTTCTTACTAGCTGTGTGACCCTGGGCAAGTCACTTAACCTTCACTGCCTCACAAAACAAACACACAAAAAACAAAAACAAAAAGGTAATATTTGTAATTACCTAAAAGTTATGAATTTCTTAGCATCCACGATCCTCTTTTTTGCCACAGTTCTTGCAGAAGCAGAAGGGGCACCATACAGAAGTGAGGACCATTCTGTACTTTTCTTGGTTAAAGAATTCATCACTAAGTGGCCATGATATTTTATATGAGCTTCCACAAAATCCTATTCTGGAGAGTTGAGAAAATTCATTTCCCTCCATTTTTTGTAGAGATGGAAGGAGGACAATGGGTGTGAAATATTGCCTATAATGTCTGATATGGTTGTCAGACTTTGCTGAATTTTTTTCTTCTTTTCTTTACTATAATGAATGGATTTCTGAGGAGGGGGACATATTTAGAAATTAAAGCAAATAAACCTCTGATGCTTCATCATGGTGTGGTTATGACCCAGGAATTTCAATGAGAGAGGCTATGCCAGGGGAGCATAGTCTAAGGCAGGTTCTATCAAGCTACAAAAGCTTTGAGCACAATCCCGGCGACAGATTGTGTCTGATTTAGGAAGAACTCATCAACAGCAGGCTCAAATGTAAAACAGGAAGAATAACAATTGTAAAAATGATTGCATAGGGCTGTTGTGAGAACCAAATTAGGCAACACATATAAAACCCTTTACAACTGTAAACAGAGCATGAGATAAATGATTACAATTATTAACAACTCTAAGCTTAGGGATGGGTGTAAGGAGAACTAGTTCAGCCTCCCAGTGACACAGAAACACGATTAAGGCTAATAAATATTTAGCCAGACTCTCAAAGAAGAAAAAAATATTATTTGGATCCAAGTTAGTTTTCAAAGACCTTGTATTCCTTCAGCCCTGCCCTTTCCTTAGTATGCCATAGAATGGCAAAGCTATAAAAGGGCATTAGAGATTATTTAGTTCAGGGAGTCTTAACATGTTTTTTTGTCACTGACCCCCTGACAGTCTGGTAACACCAGTGGACCCCTTCCTAGAATAATGTTTATAAAATACATAAAATAAAATACACAGTATTAGAAAGGAAATAAATTATATTGAAATAGAGTTATCAAAATATGTTTTTAAAATCAAGTCCAGGGGCAGCTAGGTGGCACAGTGGATAGAGCACTGGCCCTGGAGTCAGGAGTACCTGAGTTGAAATCCACCCTCAGACACTTGACACTTACTATCTGTGTGACCCTTGGCAAGTCACTTAACCCCAGTTGCCTCACAAAAAAACAAAAAACAAACAAAATCAAGTCCACAGACTCCAGTTTAAGAAGCCGGTATCTAATTCAATCCCCTCATTTTATGGAAGAGAATTTAAGCCCAGAGAAAGTGAATGACTTTTTTCAAGGTCGCATAGCAGGTCAGTGGAGACTTTGAAACAATTTACTTAGACTTTATCCCCTTTTCCAGAGGTGGAACGAGGGAAGCACATTAACAAAAATGCTAGAATATAATCTTTAGTTTCAAAGACATTTAATCATTTTGAGTATGCATTTGTATCTAGTTTATTTCTGACTGAAATATTCATAGGTAAACAGGGTTTTCTTATCCTAGATTGGTGTGGATGTAAAATGGAGATGAAGGAAATAAGCCACTTGTGGTCAGCCTAAAGTACTGGCAAAGCTTGTTAGATGCTGGATAGACCTCACATATGCTGCTGCATATGAGAATAGAAACACAAGGCAGGGACTCACATAGGTATAAAGCAGATGGATTCATAGCATGATTTTATCCTTTCTTTCTTTCTTTCTTTCTTTCTTTCTTTCTTTCTTTCTTTCTTTCTTTCTTTCTTTATCTATCTATCTATCTATCTATCTATCTATCTATCTATCTATCTATCTATTTATTCATCTATTTATTCATCTATTTATTTATTTATTTATTTATTTATTTATTTATTTATTTATTTATTTATTTATTTATCTATTTATTTATTTATCTATTTATTTCTGTGTAGTGTCTAGATTAAATGGGATGGGCCTCTCCATTTCTGGCTAGGAATGAGGACTTGGAAAGCAGGCATAGTCTGTTGCAGGGACTGTATATGAAGCCTTCTTCTAGCATAATAGAGCCTTCCAGTGTGTTCTATGGAAATACCCTTTGAAAATCCAGGATGACCTTCACACCATTGGCTTTACAACCAATGTTGAGTCAGCACTTGAATGGACTGCTTAACTGATATGCATGAAAGAACTAGAGAAATGTTTTCAGCACCTTGGACAGATTCTCTCTAAAAAAAAAAAATTCCTGGAAGACCACAAATAAGCATCATCCAGGATTAGAAAGTGTGGACAGCTCTGAGTCTGCACTGATAGAAGGAGGATATCCACTCACATGGAACTATTCAAGGCTTGAAGGAAGAAGCATCTAGTAGAATCAGTTTAGTTGCCCTTTCCTGGGACCTTCTCCAGCTCCATTAAGTCTGACTTAGTGAGTAAATGAAAGCAACTCTTATAAAATGTCTCTTCCTTTAACTTAGTTGGGTTTTCAGCCAAGAAAGATTCTAGCCATTTTCAAAGATCTTGCTTTCTATCCAATTTCTGAGGAGGCTTTATTGAAGCAAGGAGAGTTGTAATAAATAAATTGCCTGGAGGGCACACAGTTAAAATACAATATAGCAATTACACAGCAGAGTAGTACTGTGCTCACCACACACAGCTGGCTTTCACAGTATACTAACAGACACACAAATCAAATAATGTGTTAAGGAAAGTAGACAGTGCAACCATAGACTAAATAAACTGCTTATTTAATTCAACTGGAGGATTAAAGATGACTTCAAATTCAGACAAAGGGCACAGTGTGGAACAAGGTCTTGAACTTATCCTCTTTTCCATCTCATGTATATGTATATCTGTGTATGTATGTATGTATATATGTACATGTATGTGTATTATATGTCTGTATATGTACCCATCAGCTATCAGTCCATTCCCTGACCTTTAAGGAATTGCAAATTTATGAAGTGTGAACACACAAAGAAAATTTAACAATTGGCTCTCGTTCCATCCTCGTGAAGAAGGGATAGACTGGAGCCAGGGGAAGAAACTTCCTCTACCAATGCAGGTTGATACCTTCTCTGCACCACATAGTCTTAGAGAGCTCCTTAGAGCACTGCCCAGGTCACACAACTTCTATGAATCAGAGGCAGGACTTGAACACAGGTCTTTCTGACTTCAAGGCCAGATCTCTACTCATTCTGCCATGCTGCCTCTGTAGTCAGTCTCTCTCTCTCTCTCATCTATAGAGAGAAACATCAGGAGGGAGGGGTACTACACTAACAACTCTGGGCATCAGGAAAGGCCATTTTTAAAGAGGTGGCATTTGAACTGAATTTTTTTTTGGCGAGGCAATTGGGGTTAAGTGACTTGCCCAGGGTCACACAGTTAGTAAGTGTTAAGTGTCTGAGGCCAGATTTGAACTCAGGTCCTCCTGAATCCAGGGCTGGTTTTCTATCCACTGTGCCATCTAGCTGCCCCTGAATTAAATTTTGAAAGACATTAGGAGTTTCAAAAGCCAAAATCAAGAAGGGAGAATGCTAGAGAGAGGCACAGGAGAACAATCTGTACAGAGGCATGGAGGCAAGAGATGGGACACCAAACAAAGGGAACAGAACATCAAATGTCTGTGTTAGAGTCATAGATAATTAGTCTGCAAAGATGGGCTGGAGTCATACTTTGAGGGTAGCTGTGTAGTTGAGGCATTGTGGAAATTAATTTGGAACTATGCCCCCAAAGCTACTAGACTGTATATACCCTTTGACCCAGGGCTACCATTCTTAGGTCTATATGCAGAGAGAGCAGAAAAGGAATCATAAGCACAAAAATATTTATAGTGGCTCTTTTTGTGGTGTCAAGAACTGAAAACTAAGGGGGAACATATCCACTGAGTAATGGCTGAACAAGTTATGGTATAGGATATTTGCATCATAAAAATGATGGAGGAATAGTTTCTGGGAAATATGGGAAGGCCTATATGAACTTATACAGATTGAAGTGAGAAGAACCAGGAGATCAATTCCTACAATAACAACATTATAGACAAACAGAAAGACTTAAGAATTATGATCTACATTATTGATCAGAGAAATGCAAATTAAAACAACTCTGAGTTATCACCTCACATCAATCAGAGTGGCAAATATAACAAAAAAGGAAAATCTTAGATGTTGGAGGGAATGTGGGAAAGTTGGGACACTAATCCACTGTTGGTGGAGTTGTGAACAGATCCAACCATTCTGCAGAGCAATTTAGAACTACGCCCAAAGGGCTATAGAACTGTGCATGCCCTCTGACCCAGCAATACCACTGCTAGGTTTATATTCCAACAACATCCCCAAAAAGAGAAAAACATCTATTTGTACAAACATGTTTATAGCAGTTCTTTTTGTTGTGGCTAAGAAATGGAAATCAAAGGAATGCCCATCAACTGGGGAATGGGTAAACTGTGGTATATGATGGTGATGGAATATTATCGAGCTATAAGAAATGACAAGCGGGATGACTTCAGAAAGGCCTGGAAAGACATGTATGAAATGATGTATTGTGAAGTGAGCAGAACCAAGAAAACATTGTACACAGAGACAGCAATACTGTTTGATGAAAAACTGTGAATGACTTGATGATTCTCAACAATACAGTGATCCAAGACAATCCCAAAGGACTATTGATGAAACATACTATCCAACTCCAAAGAAAGAACTTATATTGATGGAACAGACTGAAGTATGCTATTTTTTACTTTCTTTCATTTTTTTCTTTTAATCAAGTTTTCTTGTACTAAATGACAAATAAGGTAGTTTTACATAATCATACATGTATAACCCACATATGATTGTTGGGAAGGGGGAGGGGAGGGAGGGAAAGAGGGATAAAAATTGGAGCCCCAAACTATAAATAAAAATGTTTATTATTATTAAAGAAAAAAGAATTATGATCCATATGATGACCAACCATGATTACAGAAGACCCAAAATGAAACACCCTACCTGTCTCCTGACAGAGGTGATGGACTCAGGGTGCAGACTGAGATATATCATTTTTGGACATGGTCAGTATAGAATTTATTTTGTTTGACTATGCATATTTGTTATAAGTGGTTTTCTCCTCTTCTCCCACAAAGTGGGGTGGGAGAGAGAAAATTGATTTTTCTTAATTGAAAAAAATTAAATTAAAAAACAAAATAGAAGTGCCTGTGTTTCATTCTAGAGGTAAGGGGAAGGCACTGAAGCTTTTTTAGCAGGAGAAGTAACATGTCCAGATCTATAGTTTAGGAATATTTGTTAAGATGTGTGAAGCAAGGATTGGAGAGAGGAGAGATTGAGAAAGGATCCTTTGCTCTCAGGTAAACAGTCATATGAAGTAAAAAAACACAAATGGACTGTCCAGAGTTTCTTTTATTAATTAATTAAGTCAAGTCACTTAATCTCTGTGAACATCAGTCTCCTCAAATGTTAAAATGAGGGATTTAAACTGAAGTCATTCCAATTCAAGTAGTCTATGATTTAATGCTCAAGAAAGAAAATATTCTTATTTTAACCTGTTGTAGAATGGATTAGTACTTCAGAGAAGTGTAGGTCAAAATTCTTTCTTTCTTTTTCTTTTTGGTGAGGCAATTGGGGTTAAGTGACTTGCTCAGGGTCACACAGCTAGTAAGTACCAAGTGTCTGAGGCCAGATTTGAACTCAGGTCCTCCTGAATCCAGGGCTGGTGCTCTATCCACTGCGCCACCTAGCTGCCCTGGTCAAAATTATTTCTAAGATCTCTTTTGGCTCTGAGATTATATGGAGAGGTTGGTTAGTATATAGTAAAAAGACTAAGCATCAGAAGATCTCAGCTCTGCCATTAACTTGTTGGGTCATTGGGCAAATAATTTCATTTCTCTGGGCTTCACTTTCTCTATCAGTGAAATTAGGGGGCTGGACCAGATGTTATTTAAGGTTTCTTAGAGACTGAAAGTCCGTCAATAATCCTCTGGCTTAACCCTTACCTTCTTTTATAAGGCAGGGCTTGGCTACCAAGATATTAATAAGAAATGGTCTTTGGTCAATTGTACACTAGCCTGGTCATGAATTTGGCAAGAACCTGACTCATGGTATCCTGGACACACATAACCCCAAACAGAAAAGATCCTTTTATACCTCATATAGAAGAAAACTACACAGGTGATAACACATTTACAGACCTGAGTGGTGCTAAAACAATGGTAATAATAGCTTTTCAAACAAAATCTTCCCTTACACCCTTTCAGCTGTCAGAAGGAACCAAGTTAAAACAAAAGAGAAAAACAATAATATATAATGTGAATAACTGGCTGTCAGCCACAAAGTTCTTGCCTCCCTGGGGGCTGTAAACTCTACAAGTCCTCAGCTAACAGGATTCTGACAGGTTAAAGTATTTGGATTGTTTTTAAAATGAACTTAAACCATTGACTCCATACAATAACAAATATGTAGATGGCTTTAATATTTGGCCAGTTACGTCAGTTTAATATTAGTTACCTTTTTATATAAGCTTCTCTAGGACTGAGGTCATAACTTAAGGCCATAGCGAATGGATTTGGAGTAGGAAGAATTGGGTTTCAAATGAATTTGGCTAATATTTATTAAGCAACTACTATGTAGGATGAACTGTGCTATCTACTTGGGAATGAAAAAATTAAACATTATGCAACCCAGATGTTAACTGATTATGTAAATTTGGGAACTTTACTTTGCAGAGCAGAGAATCAAATGAGATAATGTACTTGAAATTACTTTAACAATTATTATAAGGAGATGTACAGTATTACCTATTTTAATATATGTAAATCTCAAAATTAGTCGATTTGTAAGCTATATACCTTCTTCCACAGAATCACACGAAGTTAAAAAATGTAACCATAGTAAGATAGATGAAGAGACATCCACTCATAGGGAGAACGCTTTCCATGGCAGTCCACCAGTTTGTCATGAGAATAAAGAAGCAAGTGATGAACCCAGATGGATAAGGGATAGTATAAATGGTACTGATAATATTTCCTTTAATTTTAATTTAGTAGATTGTGATTTTTTTCCTTGTATGACTTTTTTAACCTTTTAAATTTAATGTTCTTATATTTAAAATGAGGGGACTGAACCAGATAATTCCTTAGGTTTCTTCTCCTTCCAGCTCTAATAGTTCAAAGACTGTAGTTTAAGGTCCCTGACAGCACCAGTGTTTTCTTCTCCACCACTGGCTACATTTTGCTACTTCATTGCTGGTAACTAGAAAGCGACAAAAGCAACTGGGTGGCACAGTGGCTAGAGAGCTGGGCCTGGAGTCAGGAAGACGTGAGTTTAAATCCTGCTGTAGCCCCTTACTAGCCATGTGCCTCTGTTTCCTTAAGTGTAAAATGAAGATAATAAAATCGCCCACTTCCCGGGATTGTTGTGAGAATCAAATCTAGATAGTTTTTGTAAAGTGCTTAGCACAGAGCCTGGCACATAGTAGGCACTTAATAAATGCTTATTTCTTTCTTTCCTTCAGTCTGTTTCTTGAGAATAAATTGCAGCACTCTCCACTGAGATTATAATGACCATAAAATTTGGCCCTCGAGAAGAGATAAGAAAATACACCTATGTTCCTGCTTTGCAGGAATGTTACATACAAAGCCAAACTTGATTGATTTTCCTAAAGTATAGGTCTGATCATGTGTCATCCCTACCCTGTCCCTGCCAGTCCCCTGTCACTGCCCCTTTTTAATATCACCCTTTCAGGCTGATTATATTCTACTTATCTTCTCACAATCTTCCATCTAGCTATACTGGCTTTACTCACTGCTCTACCCATATAACACTCCAACTCCATGACTTTGCACTGGCTGTCCCCCATACTTGCAATGCAATCCTTCTCTTCTCCTTCAATTGTTGGAACCCCTGGTTTCCTTCAAGACTCAGTTCAAGCACCACATTCTACATGAAAACTTTCCTGACCTCTGTTCCCAGCCACACCCAGCCACCCCACCCCAGAGCTCAGCTGATGTGTACATGTGGTCTCCTCCATTAGAAGAATGTCTTTGTATTTATAACCAGGGCTTACATGGTATGTGACACACAGTGTGAACTTAAATCTTGATTAATGTGTTGACTGTGGGCAGCTAGGTGGAGCAGTGGATAAAGCACTGGCCCTGAAGTTAGGAGGACCTGAGTTCAAATCTCACCTCAGACACATACTTGCCCAGTGACCCTGGGCAAGTCACTTAACCCCAAATACATTAAAAAATATCTAGGGCAATCTCTAGTCATCATGATATATAGCTTTTTTCTTTTTTTTTGGCCAGGCAATGAGGGTTAAGTGACTTGCCCAAGGTCACACAGCTAGTAAATGTCAAGTGTCTAAGACTGGATTTGAACTCAGGTCCTCCTGAATCCAGGGCTGGTGCTTTATCCACTGTGCCATCTAGCTGCCCCCCCATGATGTATATCTTGCCACTGGACCTAGATGGCTCTGGAGGAGAGAGTAAGGCTGGTGACCTTGTACAACTCTCCTTCACTTAAATCCAATTCAGTGCAAGTCATAACATCACCCTGATGTTATGGTCCTCTTCGAGAACAAAGGACAAAACAATAACAATAATGTGTTGATTGGTTAGGCTGAATTGTACTTTTTTCTCTTCAAAAAAAGCTTTGTTACAAAGGATGGCTTGCTGGATAAAGGGAAGGGAGGAGAGAAGGATGTACTTGGAAATGAAGGTAATGTAAAAGCAAAAGATAAAGATCCATTTCCCCCCCTTAATGTGCAGTGTCCTCATGGCCCAGAAATCCTCCTTCTCTGTGCTGTTAAAAAAGTCCTTCTTTTTCAGTCACCAGGATCTGGACCTATGCTCTTCAGAAAAATAGTTGACAAATGTTTTGAAGAGCTTCTCCTTCCCAATGGGAAGTTTTATTTCTAGGTGACAGTGGAAACTCATGGGCGAATTAGGTATAAGAAGAACAAGTGCAATTTCCTTTGAGCTTAGACAATGTCTTCAGTGGAACTGTCATCATTATTCAGCTATACACTGAATTCTGGCAGTCATGTGTCAGATACTAGATTGAAAGGCTGTTTGTTTTTACCAGCTGCTTCTTGTTCTCCAGAAACTGCCTTTGTAAATACAACCACCTCTGAAAATGGAATCGAAATGGGTCAGCCCTAATGATTTGAAGCTTCTAGGAGCTATCTGGGCTCTGCACTGCATGGCAAAGCAGGCCAGCTGGCATTAACAAGGCCTGCCCACTCCCTCTCCCATCATGCTGGAAGAGAGCCTCGCTGAGGAGCTGGCCCTCTTCAGATAACCCCAGAGAGCCCCAGCTGATGTCTTAGCTAGAGCACAGCTGAGCCTCCTGGAGAGGAGAACTAAATATAAGTTATGGTTGGGCCAGCTTGATGATTGGGGTGATGGGTCTCTCTAACACCTGTAAAAGCATTTTGATCAAAGATTCTCCCATGCCCTAACTGTCCAGGAAGGATTCAGAAATAACTGGTGGTACTGACTGCCTTTCAAGTTCTACCAGCATAACCTTCCCCATGTACTCTCTTATTATTTTATTCTCCCTGTTTTGAAACCTTCTGTGGCTCCCCATAGAAAGAATCTGAAGTCCTTAGCCTGGTATTCAGGACTTTCCATAATCTGATGTCTTCCCACCTTTCCAGCTTCATCTCAGACTATTCTTCATACTCTCAATATTTTAATCAATCAGGGTGACTCGCAGTTCCCTACTGTTGTTAGGTGTTCTCCCACATTTATGTCTTTCCTTATACCTGTCACCTTCTATCCCTATAATGGGTTTCTGTTTTTGCTCCCCATTTGCACTCTTTGAAACTTTTCCTTTCCTTTAAGACTCAAACATTACCTCTTCTTCCACAAAGCATTCTCTGATCTTCCTACTACCAACAGTTGAAAGCAATCCATCTTAATTTTTTTTCAATGAATACAAATCTATTTTGTCTTCTATCCCTACCTCCAGCTAATTTTGAAAAAAAGAATGAAAAACCTGTAAAACTTTCATAACAAAAATGGGTAGTCAAGTAAAGAAAATTCCTAAAATAGCCATATCCAAAAATATGTCTCATTTTGCACCCTAAGTCCTTTCCCGCCCCCCTCTCTCTCAGGAAGTGAGTAGCATGCAGAATCGTGGTTGGTCATTATAAAGGTCACAGTTCTTAGGTCTTTCAAAGTTGCTTGTCTTTATAATGCTTTATAATGCTGTAATTGTTTACCCTGTTCTCCTTTTTCTTCTCATTTCATATTAATTCATACATGGCTTTCCAGGTTTCTCTAAAACTGTCCCGTTCATCGTTTCTTATGGCACAATAGTATTCTGTTACATTTATATACCATAATTTTTTCAGTTCTCCATTTGATGGGCACTCTCTTCCTTTCTGGTTCACTGCCACTATAAAAGAGCTGTTTTAGATATTTTTGTACATATTAGTCATTTTCCTCTTTTTTCCCTTATCTAACCTCTCCATCTTTAGGCTCTCATACCACTTTAAGAACTCTCTTATGCATGTAAATACAACTTGGCAAAACTGAATGCCAGAAAGGGCATGTGATTTACCCATAGGAATATAATTTTTAGTGTTCAAGCTAGGACTAGAATCTAGTTCTCTTGACTTCCAGTCCAGTTGAAAAGGTGAAATTTAGTTTAGGAGGAGGACAACAAGTCATACTGTTATGATCCCAAATGAATTTCTTTCTTGGGCCAATAAAGTGTGACCTGAAAAAAATCAAGCTCTTGAATATGGAATTTATAAGGGGCTACAAATGTTAAATTTCTATTGAGACTGACATTCAGAGTCAGACCACAGTAATAAGTTTAGCCATGTTACAAATAGCTAAACCACATGGCTGCTGAAAGTTGGATTTGGTGGAAAACCAGCAGGAGGTCAGAGGCAGAGCCCTCCACTGGAGCCTGCCCATGGGGATATCAGCTAAGGGAACCCTCTAGACCTTGGAAGAAAAAGGACTGCAGAGTGCATTGTCCCTATGGACAGGGGCTACTATTTGAACAGCAGAGTTGACACCTGCTGAGAACTGTTAGAAAGAGAGTTTATCTTAATAACTACTCACCTTTTTATAGCATTTTATAATTTACAAAACATTTTCTTCACGATGATACTGGGAAGCAGGTGGAATAGGTATTATCTTCATTTTACAGATAAGGAAACTGAGGCCTAGAGAGATCGAGTGACTTGCCTGTGGTTATTCAGCTAATAAGTACCAGAGCTGGGACTTTAAGTTAGGTCTTCTGACAGAACATCCAGTGTTTGTTCTTTTTTGTTTGTTTGTTTCTTTTGTGAGGCAATTGGGGTTAAGTGACTTGCCCAGGGTCACACAGCTAGTAAGTGTCAAGTGTCTGAGGCTGGATTTGAACTCAGGTCCTCCTGAATCCAGGGTCAGTGCTCTATCCATTGTGTCACCTAGCTGCCCCCACTGTTTTTTCTACTCTACCACTCAGATTGTTTTTCATTGCTTAGACGACAGCATTTGAATAACTAAATCAAAAGCTATAATCTCCACAGCTTCATTATGGTTTCGAGGCTTTGAAATCCTCGCTTTAACCCCATTAAATACTGAAAACATATAGTGAACAAGACCTGAGATACAAAGATGAAGCAAGATGGAGTTCCTATTCTCAAGGAACTTACACTCTGATGGGGATGGGAGCATGGGGTCAGCTACATAGACAAGTAACTCTGATGAGAGAAGGGCTGAGATACAGACAAAATGTTCAGATACTGCTTTTAGCTACAGTGGTAGGTAGGACTCAGGGAAGGAGGTAGCAACTGCTAGATTTTAAAGCAATGCAGGGAACTCAGCAGTCCTTGACTGGGCTGTGGATGTGCACATAGAGTGCATGCTAGGCATGAAAGATGGCATGAGCAAAGTCACCAAGGACAGGAGAGGGCAGGATATATACAGGCACTGGTGGACAGTCCAATTTGGCTGAAGTATAGAGGAAGTCAAGAGGAGCATGCTGAGATAAGACAGGAGAGGCAGTATGGAGCCAGACCATAAAGGATCCTGAATGCCAGGTGACCTTATTTCATAAACAGTGTTCAGTCTCTCAGGGGTTTTGAGCAAGGAAGTGATGCTATCAGAGCAAGAACAGGGATTAAGAGATATTCATTATAGTTTCAAAGAAGGCATGCTTACTTTGGGTGCCGGATATCAGGTAAGGATCGATTCAGAGCAATTTTATCACTGACAAAAATGTTAAATCCATTTTCTCTGTATGCCTGGTCCACTCGTTCAGCATCTGTTATGGGATAAGGCTTTCCCTGTTCTCCATTTCCTAGGAACAAAGTACAAAAAAATTTTAACAACCACCAAAGTAATAACAGTAGTAGTTCTAACTTCTATAGCAATTTTCATTGTGCAAATTTCTTTCCTCACAACATTCGTATGATGTAGGAAGGGATGGCAAAGAGTATCAGAAAGAGCTGAGCCAGGAGATCTAAATTAGAATTCCACCTCAGACTCTTACTTTCTGTGTGAGAATGGGCAAGATGTTTACTTTCTCTGAGCCCAATTTTCCTCACATGGGTAATGGCTTAATACTGCTTGTAGCAGCTGTCTCTGAGGGTTCTTATGGGAATCATATGCATTTAAAGTGCTCTGTAAACTTTACAATGCAAATATATATGTCAGTGGTTTATTAATGAATGAGGAAAAGAAAAAGCAATGATTAAGTACTTACTATGTGCAAAACACCGAGTTAAGCCCTGGAGGTACAAATAAAAAAGCAAGACAATTTCTGCTCTCAAAGAGCAGCACATATGGGAGGAGATAATGTACAGGGGAAGTTCCTGGGGCCAGTCAGATGTAAAGGCCCAGCAATGCTTAGGGTGAACTAACAAAGAAAATGGTAATGCATCTTTAATGTTATTTCTATTGATAAGACTGTATCTATTTCTGATGTGGCATCATTTGACCATGCCAAAGGTTCTGATGGCAAGAAATTCCTTTCCTGAGTCTTCAGTAACTACAGCTGCTGAGAAGGTGGGATGGCAGCACCTGCAGAGGAAATTGACAGGTCACAGTCACATCTCCACAAAGGTTGTTCTTTGGGATGATGAGTTGGCTAGGATGGAAACAGGGCTGGTGGTCTGAGGGTCAGTGCTATATCCAGGGCTCTTGGAATCACCACTGGTAAAATGTCAGCTATTGTTATCATCACCATTCTACAGATGAGTAAACTGCAGCTCACAGAAGTGGAAGTGGTCAAGCTGGGACCAAGTTTGCTGACTCCAGGTCTAGGAACTTTCTATCGAACCCATCTGTCACTTAAGTTGCTACCAAGAAAGAGTATACGACAATCGAATATCCTAAGAACATACCACCTTTAGCTGTGTCACTGTTAGACCTGGAAGGATTGTATCAACTAATCAGAAGTCTTGATGTGGTATATATCACACATGGCATGGCAACCTGGGGTGTCATATCTTTCAGGCTACTTTAGAGTCACAAAGAGGGAGATCACTTTGCAGGAGCAGGATTGTGGGAGCTCTGTACTTGATCATTGTAAATGTTTTCCTTTCTGAGGTGGTAAAGCTGCTCATCTTGCCTTACCACCCTCAAAGTTATCCCACCTTAGGACAAAGAATGTAGAATGTCTTAGCTGGGAAAAATGAAAACACAACTGTCCATACCAACTCGCTCAGCATCCTTCCTGATTGCTTCTTTATCATGCCAGTCTTTTCTCCTCCGGCCATCTCCAAAATAGATGTCCTTCCTTTGCTTTCTTTGTTGTCCCTAAAAAAAAAAACAAAACACCTCAGGATAAGGGAATGGAGTCAAACATGAGTGAAGAAATGGTACTAACCCAGCTACCCAAAGGAAACCCTTCTCTGTTCAGAGAGAGTTTATCAAGCATTGGAACACTCATTTAATCAATGAATTTCAATGGGCATTTAAAACACCCATATTTCTGTATCCTTTTACATCTTATAAAGCACTTTCCACACAAGCCACTCTGTGAAATAAGTAAGGAAAATATTATTATCTCTGTTTTCATAGGAGGAAACTGAAGATGAGAGAGAAGTGACTTGCTCCTAGTCACAAAACTTGTGTTAGCCCCAAGATTTGAATCCAGGTGTTTGGAGTCTGAGTCCACAATAAGCAAGCATCCTTTCCACTATGCCAATCTAGCTTTTAAGCGTTAATGTAAGTTTTACATTGCACTCTCCCTGGTCCTCTCCTTTACACTTCTCATACTCTCTCCTTGTATCACAGTTATTTGTGAAGGGCAATACAGCACAGTGGAAAGAACACAACTTGAAGTCAAGAGACCTGGATTCATGTTCTGTCTCTGATACTCTCTAGCTGTGTGACACTGGATGGATAAATTAATGTCTCTGAGCTGCCAAATGAGGCTGATGATAATTCTTCTCACTTATATGGAAGTTCAAGGTGTATAAAGCACTTACCTTACAATAAGCCTAACATGTAGGTAGTCCTTGTATTATTATCACCTCTTAGAGATGAGGAAACAGGTTCATCCAGGTTAAATAAGTTGTCTAAGGTCTCCTGACTCTAAGTCCAATTTTCCCCCTACTGTTAACGCCTCTTATGTGCCTACCACTATGCACTGTGGATAATACAAAATGAACTGCAAATATAATCTCTCATCTGATTCTCATGATAACAATGTGAAGTAGGTAATACAAATGTTATTTTTCTGCTTCTGACTTTCTGCTATCTCACTCTGGAATTTCAATGTGTAGGGACTCCTCACCCTGGAATATTCCTCCTTCATGCCATCTTTCCTTCTCTTACTGGTAAGTATCTCCCAAGGGGCTTCCATTTTGGCCAGCCAACCTTCATGCCTCTTCTGGTTCTGCTTTGGGCTTTCTGGACTTAACAGTTTTTGAAATAATTAACTTCTCACAAAGTGTGTTTCTATTTAGGTTTCAAAGGGCCTGTTCCCTACCCCCTTCACTCCCTAGTTAGTGATACCCTGTCAAACCCAGTAAAGGAGGCATTTTTAGGATAAATACAAACACAAGAAAATCACAAACAGAATATTCCATATTCATTCAGAATTTAAGCCTACATGAGATGGGCAGAAACTAATCTAAATCCTTCAACAAATGTTTGTTAAACTGTTACTATGTATGTAGTCTTAAGGTTTTGTGAGGTTGCTGGAAATTTTCCAAACCAGAAGCGTTCAGAAATTTAACTTGTAAATGAAGAATTTTTTCCCCATAAGTTGATGTAGTAGAATGGGAATGTCTAGGAAGCAGGGTGACTATAGGCAAATTACTTTTGCACTCTAAGCCTTGCTTTGCTCATCTGTAAAATGGGGATAACAATACTTTCACGACTTAACTCTTAGGCTTCTTATGTATATGTGTATGTATGACAAACTGGAAGGACAACAAAAACATGAAAAATGGAAAAGATCTGCAAAGATTTTTCTTATTGATAAAAAACCTAAAACACTCTTTACCACTAAGAACAGTAGAAGTTACCACATTTGGAATCGAGGAGGGAAGGGAATAAACATTTTTACAGCACGTACCATGTGCCAGGCATTGTGCTAAGTGCTTTACAAATATGATCTTATTTGATTCTCATAACCCTTGAGGTAGATGCTGTTATTATCCCCATTTTATAGATGAGGAAACTGAAACAGCGGTTAAGTGACTTGCCTGTGTCACACAGCTAGTGTCTTCAGGCTGGATTTGAATTTCTCTTCCTGACCGTAGGTTTAGTGCTCTATAAACCACCTAGCTGCCTCTAACATCATAATTCCAAATTTGTTTCTTGAGGAAACAGAAATGGCATCAATGAAAACAAAGATGAAAAAAGCACGCAGGAGAGCGATAAATGAAGGGACATTATTTTGAGCATGTTGAGCCTCATGGTGTCTGAAGGAGAAAAGTAACAAAGGTCTGGAGAAAACCTTCCAACCCATGTCTACTTCTCCCCTGTTCCTCCCCCCCATATATACATACACATACATATGTAAAAATATGTAATCTTAAAAGAATAATCTACATCTGCATCCATCAGGGGTATCAGTATATGAGAAGAAAGGAAATAAGCATTTATTATGCATCTACCATGTATCAAGAACTATGCTAAGAGTTTTACATATAGCTTATCATTTGATCTATATACAATCCTGGGAGGTAAGTGAAAATGCCTGTTCATATCATTTGGTGAAGAAAGGCTCTTATTTTTTGAAATGTGACTCAGTTCTCTAGATATTTGAGAATAAGGCCTTTATCAGAGAAACTTAATAGAAATTGTTTTCAGTTCTGATGACTGTGTATTTCATCCCATCGTATTTTCCCCATTTATCCTACTCTCTCTCTTTTTTCACTCTGTCCATCCTCAAAAGTGTTTTATTTCTGATTACTGCTTCCCCAAATTACCCTTGCTTTTGTCAGCACCTCCCCAACTTCTCTTATCTCTTTCCCTCCTACTTTCCTGTAAGCTAAGATTGATTTCTATGCACAACTGAGTATGTACATTATTCCTGAAAGAGAGAGTTCTAAGAGTTCAAATGAACAGCTCACATTTCTAAGGTGCTTTAGAGGTTACAAAGCCCTTTCTTAAGAACAATGTTGAGAAGTAAGGGCATGAATCTTTATCTCAGTTTCATTGCTGAAGAAACTAAGGCTCAGGGAAGGAAATAACTTGCCCAGGGTCACAAAACTACTCCATGTCAGGGCTGGAATGGAACTGAGCACTTCTGAGTAGGTGGTGTAGTAAAAATGACAACGGCCTTAGAGTCAAAAGATATGAACCTATGACTGAGTGTGATGATGCAAAATTACCTTTTTTCTTTTGTCTATTTTTGTTTTTGGTTCCCAAATCTCATTTTGCTATAGCAACTGAGCAGGGAGGGAGAGAAGCAGAAATTAGGCATCTGGGATTCCAAGTGTAAAGAGGGGCACAAAACAAATACAGGAGGTATATTAATAGAAAATAGATTTCGACTGATTCCTGTAAATAATTTCTTCTGTTGTCTGTGGGTCTTTTAACTTAACATTCCACCAAGGAAATCAATCAGCATTCCAACAGTTAAATTCTGTTTCATACACAAATGGAATTTTAATCTTTTGTTTAATCATGACTTAGTGTGCCTGGCTCCAGTCAGGGGCAAAGGAAGAATAGCTCACTATGCAAGTCAACTGTTTTCTTTCTGTCCAGGAAAAAGATTTGTCAGAGTATATCCTCATCCTGAGTCTGATTTCTCAGTATGAGTTCAGCGAATGCATTTACATTTCAGACCAAATTAGTCCACATAAGAAAGGAAGAGATTAATATAGTAAAATAATGCCAGGAGGAAAACCTAAGGGGTTATCAGTCTGATCCAGCGTTGGAAAAAAGATCAAATTCTACTGTGAATTTTATGAAGGCCTTTCTTCTAAAATGAACCCAAAGTTTATTTTTGCTTTGATACCCAAACATTTGTATAAAAACTTTCCACTTTCAGAAGAAAAGTCATATACATGTATTTGTCTGCTAAGTAGATTATATAAATATGAGAAACAGAATATAACACAACACATATATCAGTATACATAATTGAGTATAATTAAGTATGTCTATGTATATACATATATGTATAAGCAACATAATTATATACAATTATTTATATACATAGAAAAAGGGCAGAGAGAGACATAGAGAGTACACACAAGAGTTTATACACACACACACACACACACACACACACACACACACACACACACCACTTTCTGTTTAAGTTCACCTTCAAGGGTATGGTTCAAAGAAGACTGGTTATTATTTTGCCAACTGGTATAATAGTGTTTTCATAAACAGTCTTGACATTGTGACATTGGTATATATGTTTTCAGTTTTGTTGTAATAGCAACAACAACAATAATAATAAAGTATAATGATATAGTGCTTTACTATTTACAGAGGATTCTCCTTAATAACAAAAGCAAAAAATCCTGTGAGAAAAGTTGTACAATTATTATCCCCTTTTAGGGATGAGGAAACCAAGGCCCAATGAGGTGAGGTTCCTTGCCCAACGTCACATAACTAGTAATTAAGAGAGTTAAGATTTTAACCAAAGCCTTCTGACTCCTAGATCAGATGTCTTTCCAGTATGTATGTGTGAATATAATGATTTATACACATGATATCTATACATATCTATCTATCTATCTATCTATCTATCTATCTATCTATCTATCTATCTATCTATCTATCTATCTATCTATCTCATGGTACCTCTTTAGAAGTCATTGGCTCATCAGTACTTAAAGTTGGAAGGAATCCTAGCACACATAGCAAAGAATGGAATCTAGAAGTGATTTTAGAATCTACATTAATGGATGAAAACTGTTAAGAGTTAAAAATCTTTACAGAGCTCATACAATTCACACCATCAGCCAGGGGAGCTAAAATCCCCCAAAGGCAAGTGACTTGCCTGTGGTGACACACAGCTAGTTAGTAGCAGAGCTGAGTCTGGAACCCAAGTGGCCAGACTCTCAATATAAAGCTCTTTCTGCTACCGTATGATGGCACCATTAGTAAGTTTACAAGTCAACCTTTATTGTAACTGGACCACCACAAGTGGATTGCTACTGGAAAAATCCAAGTGAAAACTCCTCTTTTCTATAATTGGAACTATTTGTGTCAACTGTCAAAGGGAAACTTTTTAGGTGGAGATGACTGATCAATCAATCAATCAAAAAAACATTTATTAACTGCATACTATGTAATAGGCACTGGGGATATAAATACAAAATGAAACAGTTGCTGCCTTCGAAAAACTTAGGTCCCCCTCACTAACCTATACCCATCTAAGTAAATACAAAGTAATTTTGGGAGAGGTCGTGGAGGGAGAGGGTGGCGTTGGCAGGATATCAGGAAAGGTCTCAAGTAGGAGGTGGCATTTGAGCTGAGCTTTGAAGGAAGCTAAGGAATCTAAGAGGTGGAAATGAGGGGAACCTCTGCTAATGGAATGGGGCTGGCCTATGCAAAGAAAGGAAATGAAATGTCATTAGAGAGAAACAGAAAGAGGGATGGTTTGGCTGAATTGTCAAGGGACTGAAAGGAAACAAGATCACTGGATAAGAGAATATCTCTAAGAACATGAGAAAGAGAAGGTTGAAACCAGATTGTAAAAGACTTTAATTACCTGAAGAGTTTTATTCTAGAGGCAACCAGCATTCCTTGCAGCTTTTTGAGCAGGGGAGTGACATGGTCCTACCTGTGCTTTAGGAAGATTACTTTGGAGGGTGTGTGGACTATGAATTGGGGAGGGGAGACGGTGACCAATTAGAAGGTTATTGAAAAGATGGAGATAAAGCTAGCCATGAGACATAGTGGGGGCTAGGTGGTACAATGTATAAAGATCGTGCTGAGTCAGGAATCAGGAAGACCTGAATTCAAATTTAGCCTCAAAACTTACTAGCTATGCCACTCTAGTGGTAATTTAACCTGTTTGCCTCAGTTTCCCAAACTGTAAAATGGGGAAAATAATAGCACCTACCTCCCAAGGTTGTTGTGAGGATAAAGTAAAATAATAATTGTATAGTGCTTAGCAGAGTGCTTGGCACATAGCAGATGCTACATAAATGCTAGCTATTAGTAAAAAAATAATTTAACAAAGAGGACACTAGGGTTTTAATTCTTGTTCTGCCACTAGTGATATGACTTTGGGCAAATCAATTCTCTAGGCTCCAGTTTCCTCCTCTGTAAAATAAGGGGGTTAGACAAGATCAGGAGTCAGCCAACTACAGGCTGCTGCCTGGTTTTTGTATAGCCCTCAAGCTCAGAAAAGTAGAAATTAGTTCCTGTGCTCACTGGCCATAGTTTGCCAACCCCTGGACTAAATGGTCTCAGAGATTCCCTGAAGTTGGGAAATTCTCTGTTCTGAAGTCTGTAAAAGGTTCTAAAAATCTGTTTTATGTGTTTAGGTTTCTTCCAGCTCTGACATCCCCTGAGTCTAAGAATCATAACAGCAAGAAGGATTCACAGTCTTTCCTGCCCCAAGTCATGCTTGTTCCATTATTCTCTACACCAGCTGCACTGTGTCCAATTTGCTCTGCTCCAATAATTCTTCATCCTCTGCCTTTCTGAAACACATGGATGCCACAGCCTGAAACAAAGATAACCCTATAGTGGTCACCTATAGTGGTCACCAAAGCAGTCTTTTTCAGGTTGTGGGGTAACTTTTTCTACAAAGACAGCTGTCAGTATAAATGGAGGCTTGTCTTAGCTCATTACATCAACTCCAGCTAGGCTTTACTGGAGAGCTTTCCTTAGTACACATTCAGGCTAATTACTGAGACTTTCAGATTTTTTTTTTAAACAAAGTAGTCCTGGAAAAATTCACTTTGACACTTAAGGTGTGAAAACTCATTAAAATATTTTTAAAACTAAAGGAACAAAGCCCAAAGACTGTCCTTCTGAGGAAGCAGGTTGCAATTTGCTTGGCTCTGTGGAATATAAGCCCTAGGGACTTAGCTCAATGCTGAAAACAGAATACTTTACTACAAACTAGTGCAAAGCAACATGTTTTCCAAATGTAACAAAAATCAGGTGGAAGGAGGGCAAATCTTGAGTCCTTTACCTTATGCCCCACAACTAATAGGTTGTAAAGCTCTGACAGCATTGCACAGAATCCTTGAGTCTTCCCTCTGTTTCCATGTTCACTGCCACAAGCCTCCAGAGGAACCATCTACTTCTATCTCCCTTTTCCAATCCATCTTACTCTACTCATGGAATCTTCCCAATGAACAGTTTTGATCTTGTCAATTCTCTCTGCTCAAAAACTTTTAATGATGCTCCACTGCCTACTGAATAAAGCACATACTTAGCTTTCCCTTCAAACATTCTCCTAGCCTGGCCCAAATATGCAACTTTTGAAGTCTTAGCTCACACATGCTAACATTCTAGGCAAATTGGTTGGCTTGTTTGCTGATGTAGATCTCATATCCATCCCCCTCCCAACTCCATAACTGGAATTTTCTTCTTCCCACCTGTATTCTTTAAGGCAGATATGTAAAACTCCTGGCCTGCAAAGAACCTGATTAAAATGTAATTGGGAAATGTTTAACAAAATAAGTAAAAATACAATACAACACAGATAATGTTAATTTGTGGCTTTCCAAGTCAATATGCGGCCTTCAGGGATCCATTTCTACTTCAGTTTGACACCACTGCTTTCAAGCACTCTTCTAACTTTAAAAGAAAACTCAGATGTGCTCCTTCTTCCTTGATCCCCCAGTTAGAAATCATTTCTCCTATTTTAAACTCATAATATTTTATATGGGCTTCCCTTTTGTATATTTCATATTTTCAAAGTCATCAGGTGTAAATGTCTTAAGGCCCTTAATAGATTGTAAACTCTTTTAAGGCAGAGACCATCTCTTATTCCACCCCTCACCCCCTCATCCCAAAGTGCAGACCCTTGTACATATTAATTTTATATATAAACAAATAACCTGTTTCCAGAACCTTAGGCCCATGGTCTTTTAAATTTTATTTAATTTAGCTTTCAATTTACAATCATTTATTTTATCTCCCCTTCCACCCTCCCCTTTCCTCTTGGGGAAAAAAGAAAAATACAAATCCTTATAATGGATATACAAAATCAAGCAGAAAAAAAAAATCCTTCATTGTCCATGTCATAAAAAATAAAAGTCTCAATAACAAGTCTATCTATTCTGAGGTGGCTAGCATGCTTCCTCATCATTCCTCTGGAACTGTGGTTGATCAGTGCATTGATCAGAGTTCTTAAGTCCTTCAAATTTGCTTATCTTTACAATGTTGCTTTTATTGCAGAAATTGTTTTGGTTCTTACTCATTTTGTATCAGTTCATACAAGTCTTCCCATGTTTTTTTGAAATCGTCTCTTTTGTCATTTCTTTTGGAACAATAGTATTACCTCTTGGGCCTTTAAAGGTCAACTTAAATAATTGTAGTAACACAAATAGCAACTTCTTATGTCCACACAAGTATAACATTAGGCAAGTTATTTTCATTTATTCTCACTATGCCACAGTTTCTTTATCTTTAAAATGAGGAGCAAATAAACTAAAGAGGTCCCTCTGAAGCCTAAAGTCTTTGGACACTACTTGGAAGTAATCCAGACTTTTCTAGAAGACTCTTGGGAGGGTGGTATCATGTGAACCTTTCTCAAAAACAAAATTTAAAAACTCCTAGGATTGTACACCTTAACTGGAAGGGGCCTCAGAAACTATTTAGTCCATACCCCTTATTTAAATGAGGAGGAAATTGAGGCACAGAGAGGTTAAGGGATTTGCCCACTTAGGTCACAAAGTTAGTAATAAGCATCAGAGGTAAAATTTGAACTCAGATCAGTTCTGGACCAATACTCTTTCCCCTGTCCCAACATTGATGTCTCTTTAAACAACAACAAAAAAAAATCAGCAATTTCCTAATGCTTGCTCTCTCGACCTATTAAAACACTCTATAATAAACCAGTTAAAACTAACCAGCAAAGATACTGTGGCTGATAGTGTACAGAACATTCCACTCCCATGCCACTTCTCTGCTGAAAGGAGGAAAATGCTTCATTATTTATTCACCAGAGCCATGACTAGTCATGGGATCACAGATTTAGAGATGGAAGGGACCACAGTGGTACATTTTGTACAACCCTCTCATTTTGCAAATGAGGAAAATGAAGCTAAAAAAGGGAAGGAGGGAACAAGTATTAAGTATCTGCTATAGAGTAGGTACCATGCAAAGTGTTTTACAAATATCCCCTTTGATTCTCAAAATAACCCTGGAAGGGAGGTGATAATCATCCCTATTTTACAGTTGAGAAAACTGAGGCAGATCAAGGTTAAATGACTGATCCATGGTCAGAGTTAGATTCAAGGGCAGAATCTGAATAGGTCTTCATGTCAACTCCAGCATTCTTCCCACATTCAAGTAGCTGTTTTTTAGTGTTTTTTTGGGTTATATTATAGTCATTATTGTACTTCTAGTTTTCTTTTTAAAATTCTGCATCACTTCATGCAATTGTTCAAATATTTCTTTGACTTCTTCACATTGGTTATTTCTTGTGTATAGTAATATTACATTCATATACCTCAATTTGTTTAGCTAGTTTCCAAACAGTGGACATATACTTTATTTCCAATTCTTTGCTACTATAAAAAGGGTTGTTATGATCACTTTCCTTTCTTTCTTTCTCTGATCTCCTTGTGGAAATGCTGGGTCAAAGAGTAGGAATGAAAATACTGGGCAACTTTTCTTTCATGATTTTAATTTGTTTTCTAGCATGACTGGACTAATTTGCAACACTATCTACCAACAATATGGTAATTTCCCTATCTTCCTGTATTCCTTCAAACACCATTTCTATCTTTTTGAGACCAGTCCTCCTGGGGTAGCTCCTGACCTACTCAGGATATCCTGTGATCCCCAACACTAATTCCAGGAATCTACCTTGTTTAGACCCTATGCCTAAGTTTGACCTAGAACCAGAATGAGTTCAAGGAGTCCGAGGCCAAATTTGGCCTCGGGTCCTCCTGGGTCCAGGGTGGGTACTCTGTCTACAGTGTCACCTAGCTGCCCCATGATGACATCTTTGGGGTGAAATTGAGGGGGGAGAGGAATACACTGGGGGAAGGGATAGGGGAGTGGCAGAATGGGGTGAAATCTCACATGAAAGAAACAGGAAAAAGTTTATGGAGTAGGGGGAGAGACAGGGGAGGTGTGGGGAAGTGAAGGAGCCTTATACACATCAGAATTAGCTCAAAGACCTTAATCTCATCAGAGTTGGCTCAAGGAGGGAATAAACATACACACCTAACTGGGTAGAGTAATTTATCTAACTCTGCAAGAAAGTAGGAGGGGAAGGGGATAAGGAGGGAAGGGTGAAAGAAGGGAGAGCAGAGCAGGGGAGGGGGCAGTCAGAAGCAAAACACTTTTGAGGATGAATAGGGTAAAAGAAGATAGAAAATAGAGTAAATATCATGGGAAGGGAATAGGATGGAGGTAATGGTTATGATGATTGATTATAATGGCAAAACAGATGGCACTTACTTTGCTGGGCTATTGTGAAAAAAATTCTTTGTCAAGTTTAAGGTACTATATAAAAGTTATGATGAACAGGATGCTATCAGAAAAACCTATAAAGACCTGCATGAACTGAAGCAGAGTGAAATGTACTGTATACAAAATAACAGCAATAGTGTAAGATGATCTGCTGTGAAGGATGTGGTTATTTTCAGCAAGGCAATGATCTAATATAACCCTGAAGGACTTATGAAAATTGCAATCCATCTATAAAGAAAGAACTGATAGTATCAGAAAGCAGATTGAAGCATAATTTTTTTGATAGTTCCTTAATCTGAAGTTTTGTTTTTGTCTGTTTTCTTTCACAACCTGGCTAATGTGGAGATGTTTTGCATGACTACTCATGTATAACTTATATTGAATTCCTTGAGTTCTGGGGGGTGGGGAATGGGAAGGGAGGGAGGAAGAGAAGTTGGAACACAAAGTTTTTAAAAATTGATGTCAAAATTTGTTTGTACATGTAATTTGGAAAATAAAATTCTAAACAGAAAAAAAAGAAGGGGAAGTGAAGTGAGCAGAACCAGGAAAACATTGTGCAACAGCATTATTGCTCTATCAACAATTATGAATGACAACTACTCTCAGCAATGCAATGATCCAAGACAATCCCAAAGGACTAATGATGAAGCTTACTATCCACCTCCAGAGAAAGAACTGATATTGATTGAACACAGACTGAAGCATGATATTTTGTGCTTTCTCTTTTTTTAAATTGAGTCTTTTAATGTAAAATGACTAATATGGTAATGTTTTACTTAATTGCACATGTATAACCTATACTGATGGCTTGCAACCTTGGGGAGGGGGGAGGGGAGGGAGGGAGGGAATGAGAGAGGGATAGAATTTGGAACTCAAAACTTTAAATAGATAGACAGACAGACAGATAAATTTTTTAAAAAGAGAAAGAGAATGGAACGGATCAGTCTTCACTCCAGAAATTATTCACTAGGCTAGCCTAGCGCTTAATCACGTACGTTTGCTAGGTGGTTCTGCATAAACACTATACATTCATCATCTAGTTTTTGAGTGGCAGAGTAGCTTTAGTTATTTGGATACAGTTCTATCCACAGATAAAGAGTTTTTCTAAAATTCTAGGACAATTTGTTTGTCCTCTCAGAGATCATTTAATCTAGCTCCCACCTCAAATAGGAATTAACATTATAATGTCTCAAACAAGTAGTTACTCATGTAATGTTTGAAATCTAAATGTGTGGTTACTTTAAATTAGAAGCTTTAGCAGTTTTTGGGCATTAAGCATTTATTAAAGCATACCAGGTATTAGTAAAAAGAGAACATGTGGAGTTCAGAAAGTTAAGAAAAGGCCTATTTAGCCTAGAGTTCCAGCCTGGTCTAGTTCTGCTTCAACCATGAACTGCCCAAGCAAATTGAGTGTGGAAGCTTTTTATAGGTCTGGAGGAGAGGTGGTCCTTTCATACTGCTTCAAGCTGATTGGTTAGCATCATCCAAAACCATTAGTTCACTAGACTTGAAGGTGGTCTCTTGTTGAGTTCAAAGTCCTTAGCTTCACTTAATTCAATCATCTTAGATTAATCTCCAGGTGGGCCTCCAAGTATCTGCCAAATCCCATTATTTTCTCACATCCAAAACATTTCTGGTGACAATTTGCTTCAGCTACCCTCAAGTTACTCATTTCATAGTGGTACAGTTCTAATAGTCATAAAGTTTTATCTTACACTCAGCTGAAATTATTCCCTATAACTTCCACTCCTTGGTCCTAGTTCTGTACTTTGTAGAGAACAAGCCAAATTCCTTTTCCAGCCCATCAGATATGTGAAGACACTGCCAACCACCCTTTAACTCCAGCAATCATTTGTGATATACTCTGTGGGAACAGTTCCATGCAATTACATTTATATATTGGGGTTTTTTTTACATTTATACATTCTTAATGGAAAAGGTCTTTATTCCATTGTACTATTAATGGATAAATAAAAGCTTCCATCATGCTGCTGTAGTAAGAGCACTTAGTGTGAGGGGCTGGAAGCTGAAGACATGGGTTCTAGTTTTGGCTTGCCTATTAACTAGCTATGTAACCTTAAGCAGGTAATTTCCCTTTTCTGGGTTTTAGTTTTTCATATATAAAATTAAAGTGGGCTATATCGCGAAAGAAATTTACAGCTCTAATGTTCCCTGTTCTAAGGTCTCTACTAGCTATAACATTCTATGTCTTATGTTCTAAGTTTCCTTACTAAACATTTTATGTTCTTCTCTTTCAGTTGTGTTTCATGTTCTGTTTACTCTATGAGAGTGGGGGGGGGGTGTACATGAGATATGAAAGTTGGCATTCCTAGGGAAAAGCAAAGGAGGTCACTCCTGGACTAAATAAGTCTAATTCAATCCCCAGTGAATAATACCGTAAGGTGCCTCTGCGGATTAATGTAGAAATGAGATTGGATGACAATGCCATGCAAAAGGGCTACATAAAGGAGAGGCAGGGGCTCTGTACTGCCTACATGCTCTTCTAATAGGATTTCTAAAAGAAATATAATTTCAGTATCTCACATACATATGGAGCTTTATGGTTACAAAGTGTTTTGCATTCAATATCCCACTTCATTTCCATAAAACCCCCATGAGGTTAGGAGTACAAGTATCCCCATTTGACAGATGAAAAATCTAAGACTTCATTCAAGAAGTTATCTCCCTTGTCTGCAGCCACAAGGTTAGAAAGTAGAAGAGCCACAAGTTCACTCAAGATGAAGATCTGATTCCACACCAGTGCTTTCTCCGTTCACTATAAAATGGATTTTTAATCTTTCCCCTAGCTCCTTGAAGTTTCCATTTCCAGTATTCTGTACAGTTCCTGGCATATAGTAGATCATTAACTGAATCCCATCGCAAATCAGTTTCTTTCTGTATTCCTACCCTCACTGGTCTCACTGCTGAGGAAATGACAACCTCTCTATGATGAGGGAAACTGCTCTATCCATCCAGAGACAAGATCTTACTCAGCATTGAATTCATTCTGGTAATAGTCCTCACTTCTACCTAAGCAACAGAGAGGCAAAACCCCTGATATCTGTCACTAGAGACCCCAAATCTAGGCCGCAAGAAAAGACATAACTATCTTTTTAACAGTGACTACGCCACTCACTTCATCTCTCTGGTCAGCAGCTGGACTAGATTGTTTTTTAGGTGCCTCCCAGATCTGCCACTCTGCGTTCTTAGCTTCCTTCCAGCTCTGTCATTCTATACTCAGCCTACATTCCAAGGTCTCTTTCAGTCGGAAAAATCTATAATTCTATTTGTTAAAAACCAAGGTTGAGGCTTTTGACTATAATAGGTTGAGAGACTTCTTTGCTTCCCCAAAGCTCTTAAACTATAACCTGGTTCTGAGTCCACTGTGCCAATGATCTTATTGAATTCCCTAAATAGTTTATGACAGGCACATCTCTCTGTAAAAAAGCACTTTGCCTGAAGCATAACATATTTAGGGTGGGTAGGGCTAGATTTTCCTGTTCATTGGAAAGAAGGTAGGAAGATTCCATGAGATGACTTACCAGAGGAGGGGGGAGAGGGAACCATGATTCAACTGTGTTTTGCCTATCAAAGGCCTAGGTTGATGCAAGTTGAAGAGGTAGAATCTCGATGCCTTGAAAACAGGCTCTTGATTTCTCTCCCGCGTTTATTTTAACCCAGGAACAATGTTTAAAAGTACCATGTGTCTCCTCCATGTCAGTTTCTGAATGCAGACAAGCTGTCTGGCAATCAATTAGAGTAGAATTCACAAAATTCTTCCAAACAGCAAAATTCCATAAGCACCCTAGGGTTTTCAACTCTTGGTTTTTCTACAGCTTGGTAAATAAACACTGCAGCATCTGCTACAGGGCAGGTATCTGCCAGATTTCCTTTCTAAATAAAACAAAAAGTTTCATAGAATTGTAAAACTATAAATGGCTTTAAATATAGAATGTTAAGCCTGGCTGGAAACGATCTTGGAACCCAGCATACTGAATACTGGTGCTGGGAGAAACCTTAGAAACCAGGATGTTAGAGCTGTAAGTGGCCTTAGAGATCATCTAGTCCAATCTTCTCATTTATCATGAGGAAATGGAAATTCAGAAAGTGAAGTGACTTTCCCCAGGTCAAAAAGTTAATAAGGAGCAGAGGTGACTAGAACCCAGGTCTTTTAAATCTTTTGACAAGTTGAAGAAGGATCAAAATCTATCACATCTTAATTCTAGCAAAACATTCTTAATTAAAAAAAAAACATTCTTAATTAGCTCTCTGGCAGAGTATAACATGAGATTTTAGAATACAACAAAGGACCATAATAATGCACCCATTTGAACATGGAGAAAACCATGGTTCATTTGCTAATGACTACAGTGTACTTTCAGGCTTACTGGAAAACTGAAAAATGAGGCATATTCAATTACTACACGTGATACCTTATACCTTGCTTATTGGGTTGTAAACATTTTACATCTCCAATAAGAATTAGAGAATCTCTCTCTCTCTCTCTCCTCTCTGCTTCTCTGTCTCTTTCTCTGCCTCTCTCTGTCCCTCTCTCTCCCCTTATTCCCTCTTTCCTCTTTATGGTCCTAGTCTCCCTCCATTGTCATGCAAAATACAAGGGAAGGCCAGAATGACTAGAGTCAATCACATTTTAATTTGCATGTTAGATTTTTAGACTATTAAACATAGAAGGGACCTAGCAACATTACCAGGAAATAGCATTAAGATGTAAATGAAAGGATGCTGAATTTTGAGTCTCAGCTCTGCTACCACACTAATCATGTGAATGAAGACAAAGCCATTTAATGCCTATAGGTCTCAGTTTCCTCAGCTGTAAAATGAGGAGGCTGGACTAGATTCGATTGAATAAGTGTTCTCTGATTTGAATGAAGTGGCTACTATGTGCAATTAGAGTAGATGGAGGATTGCCTTTGGACTTAGGAAGACCAGGGTTCAGTAGAAACTGAATAACTATGTGACTACAGAGAACTCATTTAACTTCTAAGTGGCCTGGCAAGTTTTTCAGACTACAAGTTGAATATGAGCTGCTGATCTGGGTGTGTGGAGGGAGCTTTCATGCTGGGAATTCCCTTCACTGATTAAATTACAGATGTGAACCAAAAAACCCCAAACAACAACAACAAAACCCAATGCAATGTGTATGAAATTCTAATAAGAGGACAAAAATGAAAAACAGTCTTAAGTTCTAACTTGTTTTTCTTCACAGTTTTGTTTAGTGTATAAATTATTCTCCTGGTTCTGCTCTTTTCACCCTGCACTACTTTACACAAGGCTTCCCAAGTTTCTCTGAAACTGTCCCTTTCATCATTTCTTAAGTAAAATAGTATTCCATTATATTTATATAGCATAATTGTTTAGCTGTTTCCCAACTGATGGACATTCCCTTTGTTTCCGGGTCTTTGCCACCACAAAAAGAGTACTATTTATATTTTTATACACATGTCAACCTATGCACTTTACAGATTAGGGAACTTACGTCCAGGAAGTGATTTGCCTGAAGTGACACAGATAGTAAGTGAAAGCCAAGATTCAATCCAACCTTAATCTCTTGACTCCAAATCCAGTGTTGTTTACACTGTAGCAGAAATGATAGAAGGATCAGAGAAAGCTTCATTGAAGAGAAACCTAAGCTGAATCTTGAAGGAAAATAAGGATTCTAAAAGGTTAAAGTCAAGATAGCCCAAAATCTAGGTACAGAGGATAACTGCAAATATATGGAGCTAGAACCCAGGGAACAACTAGTAGTAGTCCAGTTTGGCTGTCATTTAAAGTATGCATATATATATATATATATATATATGAATGAAGGGAAGTAATATGAAAAAAGGTTAGAAAGGTAAGTTGGAGGGAAAGTTTTGAGTACCAGCCTGAGAAATTTTAATTTTATTCTAGAAGTGACAGGGAGCCAAAATAGAATGTCAGAACTAGAAGGGACCTTAGAATAGAGAACAGAGAATAGAGATTGCCTGCTCTGGAAAGGCACTTGGAACACTGAATGTTTGAACAAGGTAGGTCAGAAGTAATTTGGGCTCAGGGAAGCAATGTGTTTTGAGGAAAGGTGGAAATAAGCTCTTTCCTAAATGCCATCATGCCAACATTAGTGAAGTCTGAGAAAACATATTAAAATGATTAGCAGATCCTCATCATTCTTCTGCCCCAATCCAGAAATTTCACCTCTATTGAAGTACTTTTGTAGGGAACACTAGGACTAATAAAGATTTGAGCAAAAATTAATCACTTATTACTTGAAGGTAGTGGGAACAGACTTCCTACCGTTGTTGCCAAGGTTACCTGAACTTCTCACTTACAGAATCAAATGTTCACTTCCCTTATTTACTGAATTAGCCAAATTTATGCAGATTACTACTACCCCTCTCAACTCACTCCAGAATCAGGGGGATCATGTGTGTGTGGATATGTGTGATACACACACACACATATATATGTATACACAGACATACACACTTCTCTGTAACCCTTACCTACTTGAGGCAGGCAAAGAAGTATATTAGAAACAATAGCTTATATTTATATTTCACTTTACAGCTTAGAAAGTGCTTTACACAACACATTATTGGATCCTCACAGCAACTCTGTCAGGTAGGTATATACAGTAATATTCCCATTTTATGGATGAGGAAGCTCAGACCCAGAGACATGGAGCAAATTTCCCAAGGCACTGTGGCTAGTAAAGGACAGATCTCAGATTAATGGCAGGGTTTTGGATTCTGGTGCTCTTGGGCAGCAGATGTGGGTATAGTAGAAAGAGAGATGGAAGGCCCAGCTTTAACACTTTCTAGCTGTGTGTCTTTAGACACTTGTCACTTCACTTTTACAAATCTTAGTTTGTTGAATCTGTTAAATGGGAATGATAACACCTGATATATCATCTCAGAGGGTTATTGTGAAGAGAGTGATGCACACCTTATAAAGAACTTTAAAAGTGTGAGTAGATGGGGGCCCAGTGGATAAAGCACCGGCACTGGATTCAGGAGGACCCTAGTTCAGATCTGACTTCAGACACTTGACACTTACTAGCTGTGTGACCCTGGGCAAGTCACTTAACCCTCAATGCCCCATCCCGCCCCCCCCCCAAAGAAAGTGTGAATAGAACCAAGAGCGACTCCAATGGGAGAAGCAAGGAAGAACTGGAGAGGGTTGTTTACAAAGCTGAGAACAAAGCTCCAAATACCCTATTAGAAAAGATGTAAGTCTGAATGGTATTATTTGGCCTGTTCAAGAGGAACAAGTCAGACCTGAGAGTCTACTGGTTGGGGATGAGAGACTGAAGAGGGAGAATTAGCCTTTAGACTGAAAATAACTTTTTCCCCCTAAAGAAAGACTGCTCCATTCTACTGACTAGCCTGGCTCTAAATCAGGTTTTGGTTTACATTTCTCCACCCTTTCCCTATGCTGGTTTCTCTTTCACTTTCTTGAGTAAGTGAAAGAAGACTACAGAGCAATTACTAGGTCGCTGTTTGAAATGTACTGCAGCTCATGGGCCATCAAATTTGTAGACATAATCCCCAGTCCCCTTTCCAGCCTATGGATACATTCTGGAAGAAAGTCAAGCCATCTATGGAAGCTTATGCCATTCACCATTAAACCATATGATGATATCATATGATATCATCATATCAAATGCTATCAGGGCAGCTAGGTGGTGCAGTGGATAGAGAACCGACCCTGGAGTCAGGAGTACCTGAGTTCAAACCTGGCCTCAGACACTTAACACTTACTAGCTGTGTGACCCTGGGCAAGTCACTTAACCCCAATTGCCTCACTTAAAAAAAAAATGCTATCAGTCATTTCCTCTTATGGCACCTCTCCACTTTATGGGGCTGGGACCTCTGTTTTTCCAAAGATGGTGTCATAGTTACATCCATTATTGCCCCAAAGGACTACAGAACATAGAGGTCAAAAGTTGGAAGGGACCTTAGGCTACAGGCTACTAGATAGAGCTGGGAGAGGTCTTATAATTAGATGTCAAAACTGAAAGGAAATTTTGACAATTTTTAGTCTAACCTTGTAATCTGACAGGGGAGAACACTAAGTCCCCAAAGAGGTAGGGCCGCATGCCCAGTGCCACTTGGCTAGTTAGTAGCAGAGTTAAAACGGGAGTCTATGCCCGTTTTTCTCTTTCCTCAACACTTTGAATAGATGATTGTTGTACTTGAGTATGGAAGCAGCAGGAAGTGATTAGTGAGGGAGAAGTGAACAAGATAGATAACTTAAATAATAGAAAAAAAAAGGTGCCTAGAGGGACAATATCTCAAACAATACTCCAAAGCAATACTCATTAAAATTGCTTGGTACTGGATAAAAGAAGACAGGTCAATCAATTAGGGAAAAAAGGTACATTATACACAGAGGCAAATCAACATAAAGTATAGTGTATGATAAACCCAAGGACCTCCAACTCTTGGGATAAGGCCCCACTATTTGACAAAACTGCTAGGAAACCTGAAAAGCTCTCAGACTGAAAGAAATTAGGTCTATACTAACATCTCACACAATATACCAAAGCAAGCTCCAAATAGATAAATTACCCAAACATAAACAGTTACATAATAAACAATTGAGAGAAGCTAGGAAGGAAGTATTTCTTCCAACTGTGTACAGGGGAAGAATTCCTTTTGCACAAACAAAACCAATTCTAGATGGGAATAGTTTACTGGGGAAAAAAAGTCTTTGCAGCAAGACTCTGAAAAACATCTCATATCCAAGACATATGAGGAACAAATTCACATATATGAGAAGTCATCCCCTCAGTAGATAAATGGTCAAAGGATAGGAACTGGCAGTTTTCAGAGGAAGAAATCAAAGCTATCAATAGTCATATGAAAAAATGCTTAAAATCAATAGAGAAATGCAAATTAAAATGAATCTGAGTTTCTACCTCACACTGATCAGATAGAGAAAGATGACAAAAATGGAAAATGACAGTACTTGGAGAGGTCATGAGAAAATAGGCACTGCTCGAACTACTGTGCCCCTTCACTAAACTGTGCAAACCCTTTGACCCAATAATACTGCTACTAGGGTCTCCAAGAGGCAAATGAGAGGAAAAGGGTCCAAATGTACAAAAATATTTATATTAGTTCTTTTTGTAGTGGCAAAGAACTGGAAACTAAAAGAGAGGAAGCATTTTTTAAATACCCAGAGAGAAAACAGTAAGAAAGCTAGAAGGAAACATAGACAAGCATGACAGCTTTCAAAGTTACATGTTGAATTTATTATATACTTAAAAGGAAAACCAAGCTGCATATAATAGATATTCATAGTTTCATGCATAATCCTTTCACTGTTCTACTTTGTATATACAAATTACTGTTTTACTTGGTGTGTGTTAACTTCAGAATGGACAAAAAAAAGATTACTGAGGTTTGTGGGAATGGATGTGTTAGTGTTATAAAGTGGATTTGGGCCAGGGTCCTTGTGTGAGGGAAAGATCTAAAAGGTAAAAGTAGGAACTAGTACAAATTTAATTTTATTGTCTTTGTAAAGGAAGGGGAAGGAAGTAAAGCAGTGGTTTCTTTTTTTTTTTTTTTTTTTTTTTTAGTGAGGCAATTGGGGTTAAGTGACTTGCCCAGGGTCACACAGCTAGTAAGTGTTAAGTGTCTGAGGCCGGATTTGAACTCAGGTACTCCTGAATCCAGGGCCAGTGCTTTATCCACTGCGCCACCTAGCCGCCCCAAGCAGTGGTTTCTAACCTCTGTGGAAAAGTCCTTCAGGGTTTAGTTAGCTCTAGTATGGAACTGTGCTTAGACTAACTTTATTTCTTTATTCTCCACTATATTCACTGAAGTCCTTCAGTGCCTTTTCAATAAATAGAGGTAACCCCTGGGTTCCTGGAGGCTATGCCAGGAGAGTATGAACTCTGAGAGATCCTACTACCAAGTCAAAAAGAATCTGAGAATGAATTTAGGAATTAGCTGTCCGTCACTTGAAGGTTATCCCAGATAAACATGGAAAGGCTTACCACTGTGATTATTTTTTTCAGCCACAGCAATTCATGAAGATTATATACTGAGATGATGCTAAGTTCTGATTTGTACTGGTAGACCAAATACCACACTGATAAAATTCTAGATTCTTGAGGTCCTGAATATTCTCCAATGGCATTTCTATTCCCAGTGGCTTAGGGAGATTACCTCTCCAGTCCCCAAGTAACCAGGGTTGAGGAGGTGATAGGGTATGAGGGTTCTGACCTAGAGGGGATTTGATATGGGAGCTATCATACTTCAGGGCCAGAAATCATTTCTCAGAAGAGGAATAAGGCATGTGGCTAATATGGGCAAATTTTAGGTGTGGGGGAAAGTCTCAGTTTTCACTCACCCCATTATTATAATATAGTAGGGCTTCTTAAACTTTTCCCCACTTGCAACCTGTTTTCACCTGAGGAATTTTTTATACAACCCTGGGTATAGAGGTGTATAAAATAGTTATACATAACCTTTTACTGTTGCAAATTTTGGGGGGAACCCTCACATTCAGTTATGTGACCCCCTATGGGGTCATGGCCCACAGTTTAAGAAGCTTTGTCATAGAGCACTCTTTGGCAGCCACAAGGGTAGAAATACTTGGGATCTCCCTCACTCTAGTCTGATCTCCGCACTCTCTGCTGTTTATTCATGCCTTTTGGTAGCAAACACTGCCAATCTATGCAGAATTAAAGCTTTCAGGTGCTGAGAAATATTTATGATAGAGTAGTTGAAGCTGTCAGATCATTTTGCTTGTGCCCTAAGCCCAGGCTCAGCCATGACTTGGGAAGGTAGCTGTGTCAATTAGCTCTGCACGTAACTCTGGAATCTTATATAAGAAGTGAATTATATAGGTAGATTTTTACAAGGAAGAAAGAGACTTCTGGAAGCAACAAGGATTTTAACTTCATTAATACCCAAGGATTAAAATCAAAGATGTAATAAAAACAAAAACAAATTAAAAAAAAAATTTCAAGGAAAAAGAGCACTGAGCAAAGAATCCTAAGACCTGGGCTCAAATCCTGAATTTGGGACCTTGAGCAAATCATTTAACTTCTCTGGACCTCAGTTTCCTCCTCTGTAATACTGATATTACATTTATGCAGTGCTTTAAAGTTTACAAAGCTCTTTTATCATACTGATCTGTGGGAAAAGAGTTTGAGTGTGTGTAAGTCAGAATAGGTATTCATACTCTGGTTTTGACTTCAAGGTCAGTTCTGTTTCCGCTACACAATGTAGTCCCTATAAAATGGACAGGTTGGACTAGAGGATTTCTGAGATCTCCTCTAGCTCTAAAATTTTATGTTCTGTTTTCTGATACTAACTGTTCTTGTATCATATACTTTGTGTTCAAACAGTTTATGTGGTTGCTAGAATCAAATGACATCTATGTTATTGAAAATGAGAGGTCTGGAAAAAAAGAAAATGGGAGGTCTGGACAAGACAATCTATAAGGTTCATCACAATCTTAAGTTTCCTTCAGCTTTAATATTCTAAGACTGAGTGTACTTATTAACAACTTTTTTTTTTTTAAAGTGAGGCAATTGGGGTTAAGTGACTTGTCCAGGGTCACACAGCTAGAACATGTTAAGTGTCTGAGGCGGGATTTGAACTCAGGTACTCCTGACTCCAGGGCCAATGCTCTATCCACTGCGCCACCTAGCTGCCCCTATTAACAACTTTTTGAGCGGTACAAGAGATGATTTTTTTCATTGTGCAAATCCGCATTGAATTTATGGAATGTTTTTATTCTGAATTCACAAGGTGTATCTCTAATGGTTCTAAATTTGGATAATTTTATACTGTTTATTTCCTAACAACAGTGGTTTATGCAAATCTACAAAACTATTGCCCTCCTGGGAGATGGTTGAACAATTTCTTTTATAAAAGACAATTTGTGTGCTGTTTTAGTATTTTTATCTCTGATTATTTTACATATCTAGACAGTATGGTGGGCAGCAAGATGGCACAGTAGATCGAGTGCTGGGTCTGGAGTCAGGACAACTCATCTTCCTGAGTTCAAATCTCACCTCAGACACTTACTAGCTTTGTGATCTTAGGCAAGTCACTTACCCCTGTTTGTCTCAGTTTCCTCATCTGTAAAATGAGCTAGAGAAGGAAATGGCAAACCACCCTAGTATCTTTGCCAAACAAACAAACAAACAAAACCCAAAACCAAATGGTAAGGGTCAAACAAGACTGAAATTATTGAACAACAAAGTATGAAGTCAGGAGATCTGGGTTTCCTGTCCCTGCCCCATAGCTCATTCACTTTGTAATCTTAAGCAAGTCCCTTTCCCTTTATGGGCATCACTTTTGCCCTTCATCTACACCTCCTGGCTTCCTTCAAGTCCCCCTAAAAACTCACTCACTCCCCCTTATTTCCAGTGTCTTTCATCTATTGATTTTTGATTTATCCTGTTTGTACACAGTTGTTTGTATGTTGTCTCCCCCATTAGATCATGAGATCAAAGGCAGGGAACTATCTTTTGCCATTTTTTACATTCCCAGAACTTAGCAGTGCTTGACACACCATACACATTTAATGTTTACTGAATGTTTGACCTGTAAAATAAGTGAGTTGAACGAAATAGTCTAGAAGGTCCCTTATTTAGTTTTAGTGTTACACCACAAATAAAAGAGTGAAGCTTTATAAAAAGTTTAACTCAAACTATCTTAAAATACCTATCTCCAAGGTTACTCTTAACTAGAGTATCAGTATAACTTCTCTGTTAGAGAAGACTAGACTGTAGCATGACTTCTTCTCTAGTGCAGAACTTGTTAGAATGGTATACAAATCTTGTGCCACCTATGAGATCACCCAGTCCCTTCTTAAACATCTTCAGTGACAGACACCTCATTACCTTTCCCAAAGTAGTACATTCCATTTTTAGACATTTCTGAGTATTGAAGTTTTACCTTAGATGGAGTCGAAAATCTTCCTCTGTGCAATTCCCACCCACTGATTCTAGTTTTGATACCTTGGGCAAAGAATAATGAGTCTAAAATCCCCCTTCAAATATTTGAACACAACAATCACATCCTACTTTTAGAGAAGGCAAAAATGAATTTTAGTTTTCAAGGAATATCCATCTTAGCTTCTGAAGAAGACAAAAGCATAGGAGAGTATTACAGGGATTTCACTTGGATAAACTGTCCTGTGGTCCTTGATGCCAATAGTTTTATTCA
This sequence comes from Dromiciops gliroides, assembly GCF_019393635.1. Lineage (NCBI taxonomy): Eukaryota > Metazoa > Chordata > Mammalia > Microbiotheria > Microbiotheriidae > Dromiciops > Dromiciops gliroides. The sequence goes on along the minus strand of NC_057862.1, from coordinate 323,981,044 downwards.
CTTCTTCATTAGGATCAAAGGTGGAGGAGAAGTTGGTAAGTTATCAATGACTACTTATAAAACTAAATTACTGATGTCAGGAACAATTATTGACTTCTGAAATAAAACTTTTTTCACAGATGATTGGCTGAATATAGTCATATAATATGTGTTTTCCTATTGACCTTATATCAAACATCTTTAGAGTTAATAGAGCAAGCACTCATAAATTACGTCAAGTGATGAAACAGAATGTACTACCAGCGTCCTATATTTTTGGTAGCTGATTCATAAAGAAATAGTAATACATTTCCCTTAGGGTTTCACTGAATAAGACCTATTACAAATTAATTAAATTGTAACAAGTTTCATATATTGATTTCTGACTCTGACTAGCATCTGAATTTGACCCAAGAGGTAAAGTTGATTCACATGAGCAAGATGAATAATATTCACTTTAAAAGATACTGTATTGTAGAGAGCTGTCAACAGGCATCAATAGCAGTTTCATTTTAAATAAACTTTAAAGAGAATGTGTTTTCCAAGTGACTTCCCTGTTGAATGTATTTTTTTTAAAGGTGCATTCTATCACTTCATTTCCCAGGACTAGAGTGACCAAAACAACTTTCTCCTGAGGACCATGATGTACTAAAAAAAAAAAAAAAAGGGTACCCATTAAGAAGAAGTTGGCTTTGAGTCCTGGCTCCATTATTTATTAGTCATAAGACCTTGGACAAGTCACTTCATCCCTGAGCTTCAGTTTTCTCATCTATTAAGATGGGAATAGTAGTCTTTGTACTACCTGCCTCTCATGGTAGTTGTAAGGAAAGTGCTTTATAAATGTGAACCGGTATTACTTGAAATAGATTGATAACTGCTAGACCATGAAGATTAAAAAAAAGCATTTAGAGTAGTTTTTAAAAGGGAGAATGGTGCATCAAAGCTTTCACACTCACTATTCAAAGAGACAGTAGACAAGAGCCTATTAAATACTAAAGCTTGAACAGCCAATTCTTCTTGTTCCAAGGAGATAATGTCCTTTCTCTAGGTCTAGAAGTCAACCACATGCAAAGTGGCGAAATGTTATTGACTCCATCGGTAGTCCTCACTCCTGGGCAAAAAGCATTCTGACAGTGTCTGGGATAACAATTTAAATATGAGAAGCTAAGTTATGTCTGGAAACCTTAATTATTCTCCTGGTTCCATGTGACTTTGGGTTAGACATTTTAGTTCTGAGTTTGTTTCCTCTTTTACAAAATAAGGGCGTTCTAAGTTCAACTGCAGCTTTAATGATCTCTAATTATTTATATTTCACTCGTGAGGGTCAAAGAATAAGATTTTTTTAGAATCATAGAAGTGAGCTGAGGCAGGGAGGTGTCTTAGTGGATAGAGTGGTGGGCCTGGAATCAGGAAGACCTGATTCAAATGAGCCTCAAACACTTTTTTAGCTGTGTGACCTTGGGCAAGTCACAACCTCTGTCTCTTCAGCTTCCTAATCTATAAGAGAGGTATAATAATAATACCTATTTCAGAATGTTGTTGTGAGGATAAAATGAGATAATATTTGTAAAAGTACTTTAGAAATCTTAAAGTGCTGAATAAAAGTACAATTATCATCATAATCATTGTTAAATCAGAGATGAAAGGGACCTAAAAGGTATTCTGAAAGTACTACACCTTTTATCCGTCCTACTTGGTCCTGGAGAACAGAATCCAGACCAACAGCAGGGCATTATAGGGCAGCAAATTTCTATACAGAAAAGAATTTCTTAATATTGACCTGCTGCCCAACAATGAAATGGTGAGACTCACAAGGTAGCAAGATACCTGCCATGGAAGGTGTTCAGAGAGGTCAGATGGACTGTTCTCAAGGATGCTCATTTAGATAAAACAAGGTTATCATGGATTCTTTTGGCCTTCTGGTGAAGCCTATGGATCCCCTCTCAGAATGTTATCAAATGCATAAAATATATAGACCTAAAAAGGAAATCAATTATAGTGAAATAATTATCAAAATACTTTTCCAAAACAAACAAGTTCACAAATCACAAAGTAAAACTCCTGAAAGGAATTCAGCAATCAGTCCAGTGAATTGGACCAAGATGAACTCTAAGATCCAACTCTATCATTAAATGACCAATATAACTTCTTAACCCTAGGAAGGTACCTTCCCTTTATAATGTCCTCATCAAATTGAAATTCAGCTTTTATTTTTCTGTTTGTTTGTTTTTTGGTGAGGCAATTGGGGTTAAGTGACTTGCCCAGGGTCACACAGCTAGTCCATGTCAAGTGTCCGAGGCTGGACTTGAACTCAGGTCCTCCTGACTCTAAGGCCAGTGCACTATCCACTACGCCACCTAGCTGCCCCCAGCTTTTATTTTAATACCTCCAGTAACAGAGAACTCACCACCTCCTAAAAATCAGCATTCTGTTGCTGAACAACTCTAATTATTAAGAAATTTTCACTAATATTAAATTTAAATTTTCTCCTTGCAACTTGCATCCATTGCTCCTAATACTCCTTGCTGAGACCACGTTTTTTAAAAATCTATTTTCTCTTTCATATCAATCAATAAACATTTATTCAGAACTAATTATTTAATATGGCAAATAACTAATCATGACTCCTGTAAGTATTTTCTTTCCCAAGAATACCAACCAAGAACCAGGCAAGATACTAGCCATTTTGCTTTCCTGAGCCAACTAGAAGAAATCTTCCATATGATAGCCTTTCAAAAATCTGAAGACAATAATCATTGTCTTTCTAGCATGGAGGGGGGCAGGGAAGCTTGTATTTTATAGGTCAAGCTAAACTTGAATTCTCAAGGGCATTTAATTTCCATGCTCTTTATTTTTAACCAGATAATAAGCTAATCCAAATGGACTCAAACAGATGTTTCTTCATCTTTCTGTCCTAGAGAATGAGACATCACTTCAGGTTTTTTGGATATAAATTTCACAATCACATCATCAAAATTAAATGACAAAGCCAATATTTGTTCAAAGAACAAAATCACAAGTGAATGGAGGCACTATTGGGACACTACATTTCTTGGTTTCTTTTTCACATTGTTAGTTTCCAAACAGATCTTTCACATAAACAGTTCATAAGAGGTAAGACTGCAAAGCACTGAATAGATTAGGAAAGACATAGAACACGGAAGATTTATCTGATCCCAAATGTAGACCAACTAGGGAAGAGGACAAAGAACAGAAAAAAAAATCCTAAGCTGAAAAGATCCCAACTTAATAAAGTATTTTTCTTATTTTGCTTAATGTTAGGTCTGAAAAATACATTAGAACACAGAAGACAGAATAGTCAACATGCCTAAAAGGAATGTGATTTAGAACAGACTATAAAAAACATTAGGAGTAATCTGAACTGAAATAACATTAGAAGTAATCTAGCCCCTCCCCATTTCTACTGAGGAAGAACCCAAGGATCAGGGGGGCAAAGTAACCTAGTTAGATAGCAAGAGTTGAGACAAACTCCTAGCTCTTCACTTTTAGCCCAGGGTTCTCATATGTCATGCGGCAGAAAATGTAACTGAGGGAATACTTTTTGATATTTCTCTGGGGATTAAAGGATACGAGGGAAATACAAAATATATATGCAATATTTACAGAGCATTGGGTTTCCAAGCGATGTTTGTCAAAGCTCATTTAAAAGTGATAATGTTCAAAACATCTGTAGCTCATTATTGAACAAGAGGAAAAATCAAGTTTTCTGTTACAAACACCACAATGGTGTTTGAAGAAAAAATATTAAAACCACATGCCTGATCTGAACTGTGTCCCAAACACTCTCTCTTTCATGGGATCCACTTACCCATAATGTTTAAAGCCACACACTTGAATTAAAGTAATTGGACCTTTGGGGAACTTCTAATGTCACTTTTCAAACACTGGCTCCCACAATACTGACACTTCTAGTTCCATAGTCATTAAAAACTCCAGTGCTTGAAGTAAAATTATAAAAGCTATTTTAGAAGTTCAAAAGAGAACCTTTCACACTGGCCAACCCGTTGGCAATTTATCTTTTTCTTAAATTTTTTTTTATTATATACTTAAACACCAAAAAAAAATGAACATTTCAACATGCACAGAAAAGAATGGAAAAGGAGTTTGTATATGAAACTGTGAGCTTTTGTTCCATACAGTTTGTTGTTTTCCCCCCTCTACATATCACTTGATTTTTTTAATAATTAAAATTTAACATCATTCCAACACTGAACTGCTTGTCTGTATCCCTTGTTGAACTTCCTTCTGCTCTCTTCTATTTTTAAAAAATTTTCCCCCCGGGGCAATGAGGGGTAAGTGACTTACCCAGGGTCACACAGCTAGTAAGTGTCAAGTGTCTGAGGCTGGATTTGAACTCAGGTCCTCCTGAATCCAGAGCTAGTGCTTTATCCACTGCGCCACCTAGCTGCCCCTCTCTTCTATTTTTTAACGTGATTAATTGGTGCTATCTTCTTTCTTTTCCTTTTTAGCATCACTATCACTATTCTCCAATTTTCCCATTCTGAAAAAAGAAAAACACAACTTCTTCCTTGCAAGTGTAATCATTCACAACAAATCTACATACTGACCGAGTCTGAACACCACCATCTCATTCTACACCTCTATGCCAGAAGATGGGAAATAAGACTAATTGTCAGTTTTTGGAATCATAATTTGCCATTGCGTTGATCCTAGTTTTTAAGTCTTTCACAGTTGTTCCTCTTTACCATGTAGTCATTATATAAATCATTCCCCATTGACAATTATTATAAAGCCTTACTTTAGCAAACTAGTGAAAAGAAAAACATTCTAGGGCTCTAGGGTCCTTTCCATCTCTGATGGTCTATGTTCTATGGTTCCTTCTTGATTTTACATCCTATGGTTCCAAGTTCTAAGGGTCCTCCCTTTACTGACATCCTAAGATTTCTCCAGAAGGATCCAACAACTGATGAAGTTTACTGCTTATCATTCAAGTCAAGTTAATTTCAACCACTTAAGAATTGTTCCTGGGGAAATGGCAGAAAATGAAAATGAAATAAAACTGAACAAAGTTGTCTTCAGTAAACACCAGTCATGTAAAATTGATTTCCATGTAATCTTCATTTATTTCCCTGGAGTTTCTTTCTTTTTTTTCTGTTTAGAAATTTATTTTACAAATTACATGTAAAAACAAATTTTGACATCATTTTTTTTTAAACTTTGTGTTCCCATGTACAAAAATATTTATAGCTGCTCTTTTTGTGGTGGCAAGGAATTGGAAATTGAGGGAATGCCCATAAATTTAAGAATGGCTGAACAAGTTGTGGTATATGAATAGAATGGAATACTATTGTGCTGTAAGAAATGATGAGCAGGCAGATTTCAGAGAAACCTGGAAGGACTTACATGAACTGATGCTGAGTGAAATGAGCAGAACGAGGAGAACATTGTACACAGTATCAACAACATTGTGTGTTGATCAACTGTGATAGACTTGACTCTTCTCAATAATACAATGGTCCAAGATAGTTCCAAAGGACTCATGATGGAAAATGCTCTCCAGATCCAGAAAAAAAGAACTGTGGAATCTAGATGCAGACTGACCCATACTATTTCTACTTTTTTTGTTTTTCTTTTTTTTTTGTTTTTCCCTTTTGCTCTGATTCTTCTTTCCCAGCATGACTAATGCAGAAATGTTTAATGTGATTGTACATATATAACCTATATCAGACTGATTGCTGTCTTGGGGAGAGGAGAGGGAGGGAGAAAAATTTGAAACTAGAAATCTTATAAAAACAAATGTTGAAAACTATCTCTACATGTAACCACAAAATAATAAAATACTTTTATGATAAAAAAGATACTTTTATAATATTTAAAAGATTCTCCTATGCCTAGATTTGGTAGAAGTTTTAGCATAAATAAATATTGTGCTTTGTAAAAACAACAACAACAACAACAACAACAACAACAAACCCCTTTCTGTTCGAACTTCTCTTCCTCCCTCCCTTCCCATTCTCTACCCCCAAGAACTCAAGCAATTCAGTATAAGTAGTCATGCAAAACATCTCCATGTTAGCCAGGTTGTGATAGAAAACAGACAAAAACAAAACTTCAGATTAAGGAACTATCAAAAAAATTATGCTTCAATCTGCTTTACGATACCATCAGTTCTTTCTCTGTAGATGGATTGCAATTTTCATAAGTCCTTCAGAGTTATATTGGATCATTGCCTTGCTGAAAATAACCACATCCTTCACAGCAGATCATCTTACACTACTGCTGTTATTTTGTATACAGTACATTTCACTCTGCTTCAGTTCATGCAGGTCTTTATGGGTTTTTCTGATAGCATCCTGTTCATCATAACTTTTATATAGTACCTTAAACTTGACAAAGAATTTTCTTCACAATAGCCCAGCAAAGTAAGTGCCATCTGTTTTGCCATTATAATCAATCATCATAACCATTACCTCCATCCTATTCCCTTCCCATGAGATTTACTCTATTTTCTATCTTTTTTTACCCTATTCATCCTCAAAAGTGTTTTGCTTCTGACTGCCCCCTCCCCTGCTCTGCTCTCCCTTCTTTCACCCTTCCCTCCTTATCCCCTTCCCCTCCTACTTTCCTGCAGGGTTAGATAGATTACTCCACCCAATTAGGTGTGTGTGTGGGTGTGGGTGGGTGGGTGTGTGGGTGTGTGTGTTATTCCCTCCTTGAGCCAACTCTGATGAGATTAAGGTCTTTGAGCTAATTCTGATGTGTATAAGGCTCCTTTACTTCTCCATACCTCCCCCATGTCCCCGTCCCCCCCCAACCCTTTCCTATTTCTTTCATGTGAGATTTCACCCCATTCTGCCACTCTCCTATTCCCTCCCCCAGTGTATTCCTCTCTCCCCTCAATTTCACCCCAAAGATGTCATCATGGGGCAGCTAGGTGACACTGTGGACAAAGTACCCGCCCTGGACCCAGGAAGACCCAAGTCCAAATCCAGCCTCAGATACAAGACACTCATTAACCCTGACTGCCCCCCCCACAAAAAAAAGAGAAACAAAAAAATAAATGCTTTACAGATATCATCCCTTCATAATCATTTCCCACCTGTGACCTCTGTCTAAATTTATTCCTATTATCTTCCCTAATACTCAGAAGGCTCTTATGATTTAGACATATCATCTTCGTAGGCATGTAAACAGTTTAACCTTTTAACATCTCTCATGATTTCTTTTTCCTGTTTATCTTTTTATACTTCTCTAGGGTCTTGCATTTGAAAGTCAAATTTTCTATTCAGTTCAGGTCTTTTCATCACAAATACCTGGAAGTCCTCTTTTTCATTAAAATCCCATTTTTCCCCTGAAAGATTATACACAGTTTTGCTGGATAGGTGATTTCTGGTTGTAAACCCAATTCCTTTGCCCTCCAGAATATCATATTCCATGTCCTCCGATCCTTTAATGTAGAAGATGCTAGATCTTGTGCTATCCTGACTGTGGCTCCACAGTATTTGAATTGCTTCTTTCTGGCTGCTTGCAACATTTTTTCCTTGACCTGGGAGCTCTGGAATTTGGCTATAATATTCCTGAGAGTTTTCATTTTGGGATTTCGTTCAGGAGGTGATCGGTGGATTCTTTCAATTTCTATTTTACCTTCTGCTTCTAGAATATCTGGGCAATTTCCGTTGACAATTTCTTGGAAGATGATGTCTAAGCTCTTTCCTCGATCATGGTTTTCAGGTAGTCCAATAATTTTCAAATTATCTCTCCTGGATCTATTTTCCAGGTCAGCAGCGTATGGGCCAAATTTAGTATGTTGAGAGTTAATTGGGCGGCTTGTCGTAATATTGGGGTTCAGAAAAATAATGGGGGACCTCTAGATCCAGTTTCCTCCCTTCCAAACTGCCTCCTTTTTAGTTATTTCTCTCAGACTGATAAGAAAGGAGGTTAACAACCTCTTTCCCACAAACAAATCAGGTTTTATTGATGGGAACAAAATTTACAACACAAGTAAAGTTAATAAAGCCAGGGACAATGAGAAAGGGGATAGAGAAAGGGAAAAGTAAGACCCACTTCCCAGATGGTTAGAATCTAAATCTCTAGGGTAAAAAGGCCCCAGGTACCTCGAGTAAGCTCTGCTTTCTCAGATACTCAGGATAGCTTATCTCAAACAAAAACTGACTCAAATCCCAAACATGCTTCCAGCTCAGCTAGCCCAGAGCTACCCTTGCTTCAACAGCACAAACTCACCACCACCTGGAATCTGTAGTTCTAAGGAGAATCAGCTATGCAGTCTCTCTCCTGGTTAGGTCTGAAGGTCAAACACCACCAGCTTTTCTCTTTCTCTCTCTCTCTCTCTCTCTCTCTCTCTCTCTCTCTCTCTCTCTCTCTTCCTCCCTCCCTCCCTCCCTTCCTTTATTGCCCCTCTCCGAGTACTCTCTCCTCCTGCCTCTCTCACAGGCAGGGTGGTTCTTAGTCATGCTGAGTCTCCAATTGGTTTAACATACCCCCTGGGCTGTCCCCATTATGATTTGGCCAGGCCAATGTGGGTGTGGGGGAACTCCTAGGTGGGGTTAGGTCCTTTAGTTGGATACTTTGACTCAAATGTTCTTTGTGATCAGAGTTCCTTTTGTTTGTTCTATTATCTCTTAAAGTACACACCCATCTTCACTTAGGCTTTTAAAGGTTGCCTCTTTTTAGTCTGACCATAATGAAGCAAAGGTGGGGTGATGGAAACCCCAAATCACAATTAATTCCTTACAGAAGTTTTTCCAAGAAGATATTTTGCATTGCCCTCTATTTTTTTATTCATTTGGATTTGCTTTATTGTGTCTTGGTTTCTCATAGTCACTAGCTTCCATTTCTTCAATCCTAATTCGATTATTTTTGTCAGAGAGCTTTTCCATTTGATTTTTTAAGCTGTTGACTTTTTTCTCATGTCTTTCCTGCATCGCTCTCATTTCTCTTTCCATTTTTTCCTCTACCTCTCTAACTTTATCTTCAAAGTCTGTTTTGAGCATCTCTATGGCCTGAGATCAATTTATATTTTTCTTGGAAGCTTCAGATGTAGGGGCCCTGATGTTGCTATCCTCTTCTGAGGGTGCACCTTGAACTTCCTTGTCACTAAAGAAGCTATCTATGGTTTGCAACTTCCTCTGACTGCTCATCCTGCCTGTCTCTCACTTGACTTTCAACTCCTTCTTAGTGTGGGGTCCTGCTTCCAGGATATACTGCCCCAAGCTTCAGGGGATCCCAGGTGTTATGATTTAATGAGGGACAGTTTCTTCACTCACCTGGCCCTTTCTATCCCCCATGCCTAGATTGCTCTTTCTCCTTACTTCACCTCCTTTTAGAAATGCCAACCTCAACCCCTCCCCTCAATAATGTCTTCTTTTCCATTACACTGTTTAGCACATATTTAGTATATATAGGATGGGCCAAAAGTCACAAAGAGGTCTGATGTTTTAACAACTTTTTGAAAATTAGTTGTCTTTATTTCCCTCCTCTATATATACACATACACATATATATACACATTTATTTCCTATATATGATGCTATAGTAATGTAAATTAAAAACAAAAATAAAGGAATTATTAAATTTTGAAACCCCTTCATGACTTCATGACTTTTTGGCCCACCCTCCATATGTATGTACATATATTTATGTACATGATATTTCCCTTTTAGAATATAAGCTCCTTGAGGGTAGGACCATTAAAAAATTTTTGTTTGTTTCTTGATCACTTTGCACAGTACCTGGCACAAAGTAAGGACTTAATTAATGTTTGTTGATTGAATGGTGGTAATACAAGTCATATTCACAATACAACTATTTATTACTATCTCTGACAAAGAAAGGGACATTCCATAGAAGCACAGATTTCAGAGTGGGCAAACGCCTGAAAAAACATAGTATAACCCATATTCCCCCAAAAGAATCCTTTCTAACAAGTGTTTCCAGCCCCTTTACTCTAAGACCTCCAATGTGGGGAACCCAATGCCTTTCGAGGTAGACCATTCTTCTGTGTGACCATTTGTGTAATTGGTATAAAGTCTTTCCCCACATCAAAGATAAGTTTGTCTCCCTGCAGCTCTTAATTCAGCCTTCTGGAACTAAATAACATAAAAGATTAATCCTCATCACCTTCTCTTCCCCAGGCTAAACAACCCTGTTCCTTCAACTAATACTGATATGGAATGAACTCTTGGCTCCTTCACCATCCTCCTGATATTCCTCTGGATACTCTCTGGCCTTCCTTAAACGGGGTGCCCAGAACTGAATACAATTACCCAGGACAGTGTGGAACAGCGTGCATTCTTCTTTATGGAAGCTATAACAAGATAGCACTTATCTTTCAAGTTTGCAGAGCATTTTACAACTAATATTTCATTTGATTCTCACAACACTGGAAACAGGTGCTATTATTATTCCCATTTTTCAGTAGAGCAAACTGAGACAGAGATTAAAATGACTTGCCAAGGGTCACACAACTAGTGTCTAAGGTCATATTTGAACTCAAGTCTTTCTGACTCCAGGATCACTCCTCTGTTTACTGTGCCCCCTAGATGCCTTTATGTCATTCTTATTGCAGCCAAAGAATATATTAGCTTTTCTGATTACCATAACACACTGCTAACTCATATTGAGAGCTTGTGGCCCACCAAAACCCTCAGATCATTTTCAGACAAATTGCTTTCTAAACATGTTTCTGCAATCTTATACTTAGGCAGTCAATTTTTTTTTTTAAAAACACAAGATAAGACTTTAGTTTTCCCTATTAAACATCAACTTGTTAAATGTGTATTGTTTGAGGCTTCCAAGATGGTTTTTTTTGGGATTGTCTCTATTCAATTCAATTAAACAAGCATTAATTAAACACCTACTATGTTGCAGTTACACTCTATCAGGCACTGAAGATACAAAGTCAAAAACAGAAAACCCACATCCTCAAGGAGTTTACATTTTATTATGAGAAAAACAGTAAAAAGTATAAAATATATACAAATTAATTTCAATTGGTGGGAGGAAGAATAAATGGGCCTCTTACAGGAGGTAGTACCTGAGTTAACTCTCCAAACCAGGTAAGAATTCTAAGAGGTGAAGAGGAAAATAATCTCAAGCTTGGGGGGCAACCTGTGAAAAGGCAAGAGGGAAAAAGATAGAACTGCACAGATGGAGAACAACAAGCAGGCCAAACACGAATTGGAAGAAAAACCATATGATGGGAATAATAGGAGTTAAGTGTGGAAAGACAGGTTAGAACCATGTTGTAAAGGGCTTTAAATATATTCTTTAATTCTTTATTCTTTATATATTTTTATATTTTATCCTAGAGGCAATAAGAAGCTTCTTGAGCAAGGTAAAAACATGGTCAGATCTATGCTGTTAAGAACACTCACTTGTTATCCATGTGAACCAGAGACTGGAAAGAGACTGTAGGCAGAGAAACCATGAGGAGAAAAGGTTATTGGACATGGTAGTTGCGAATGTTGATAACTGTTTAGAGAGTAATTCCCGTCAGATATTGTGGGATTGGAAATCAGATTGTAAGGGGCTGAGAAGTGAGGAAGCAGAAGCATGAGAGTAGATGGAACTTTTATAAATTTGTCATCTAGTCCTTTATCTAAATAATTAATAACAATGTTAAACAGCATAGGGCCAAACAAACAGAGATCCCTAGGGAACTCCACTGGAGACCTCCTTCTAAACTGATATAAACCCATTAATGACTACTCTTTGGATCTTTTCTTTTAACAAGATTTAAATTTATCAGATTACATGACCATTTATCACCTATCTTATTTTTTCCATTTAAAAAATCTTGATCTTAAATACCAAGCAATATTAACATTTCCATATATACTGAAGAACAGAAGGAGAGGATTATATGTGAAACTGAATCTATTACATACAGTTTGCTTTTCTTTCTAAGCATATGATACGTTCAAAATGTAAGTTTCAAAGCTGTTTGTTCTTCCCTCTGAATTTCTCTCCACACTCTTTGGTGTATCATTCATCCATCCATCCATCCATTCATTTATTTATTTAGTGGGGCAATGAGGGTTAAGTGACTTGCCCAGGGTCACACAGCTAGTGTCACGCACAGGTCTAAGTCACATTTGAACTCAGGACCTCCTGAATCCAGGGTTAGTGCTTTATCTACTGTGCCACCTAGCTGCCCCCTATTTGGTGTATTTTTAAAAAATGTTTCAATGTTTCTTTTTTTCTTTTGGCACCACCATCTATTACTAGCTATTCTCCCCAACAACCCAATTAAAAAACAAAACCAAACACAATCCTTGTAACAAATAAGCAAAATCAAGAAAACAAAGTCATACATTTGCCATGTACTGAAATTTATTTCTAATTCTATATCTTGGGTCCATCATCCTTCTGTCAGGTATTGAGTAGAATCATTGACCCTCTGTAGTCCTCACTAGTCATTGTATTAGTCTGAGTTCACATGTATTTCAAAATTGCTTTTCTTTACAAGGTTGTTGTTACTATATATTTTGGAAATTTCCTTGAAAAACAAAACCATGGTTCTCCTCATGAATTGTAGGATAGAAAAAAACTCTGGTGGCTACCTCTGGGGGTCTTTTCTCAACTTGTCATGTTTTAAAAACCAGAACTATCATTTCTATCACCAATCTATTGACAACCTTTTACTGAGCATCTATTTTTAACTTATTATCTAGAGGACCTTGGGACAAGTCACTTAACTGGGGCAGAGTGCTTTTACCTATAACCTGAAATAATAATATCTTTACTATTTACTTCCTTGGGTTTTTTGTGTGTTTTGGGTTTTTTTGTCGTTGTTGTTGTTGGGTTTTTTTGGTGAGGCAATTGGGGTTAAGTGACTTGCCCAGGGTCACACAGCTAGTAAGTGTCAAGTGTCTGAGGCCAGATTTGAGCTCAGGTCCTCCTGACTCCAGGGCCAGTGCTCTATCCACTGATCCACCTAGCTTCCCACTTTGGGTTGTTGTAAAGATCACATGGGAAAATATACATGAAAATGCTTTATAAACTGCAGAAGCTACAGAAATATATTTATATTACTATTATCATGTACTGGACGGGACATAAAGAATTCCTTCAATTTCTTACAGCACTTCGCCTAGTTCTATTTATTCCCTTCCCTTCACATTTATTATATGCCTACTATATTCAAGACAATTTACTTGGCTGGGGATATAAAGACAAAAAAGAAAACGGTCCTAGTCTCCAAGAGAGGACACATTATCTATAAGAAATAAAAAAACTAGGGGAGGGGGGAGGGAGGGGTGGGAGGGAGAAAAATCTGAAATTGTAAAGCATGTATAAACAAAAGTTGAGAACTATCTTTACATGTAATGGAAAAAATAAAATACCTCATACATTAAAAAAAAAGAAATAAAAAAACACACATATGGAAATGCAAGGTACTGAAATACTAACAATGTGGTGGTTTAAGAAGGAGGCTTTGCACAGGAGCTGGGTTTTAAAGGAAACTAGGGATTCTAAAAGGCAGAGATAAGGACAGAGTACGTATATTACAAGTATAAGGGATAGTCTGTACAAAAGGGACAGAGATGGAAGATGAAATGCCCAATTTGGGGACTACGAAGTGGATCAGTTTGGCTACAACACAGAGTATATGAATGGAAATAATTACAGAAAGGTAGATAGGAGTTAGATTGTGGAGGGTTTTAAATGCCAGACTGAGAAGTTTGAATATTACCCTAGAAACAATAGAGAACTACTTAAAGTTGTTTTTTGTTTTGTTTTGTTTTGTTTTTTGTTGGGCAATCAGGGTTAAGTGACTTGCCCAGGGCCACACAGCTAGCAAGTGTCAAGGCCAGATTTGAACTCGGGTACTCCTGAATCCAGGGCCGGTGCTTTATCCACCGAGCCATCTAGCTGCCCCTACTTAAAGTTTTAAAATAGGGTACTGACATGGTCAGATCACAGCCTTAGGAATATTAACATGACAATTATGTGGAGCAAAAATTAGAGGGAGGAGAGGCTGGAAGAAGGGAGACCAATCAGGAGACAACTATAATAATCTGGGTGAGAGGCAACAACCTTACAGCCTGAATTAGGATAGAGGCATGGTAGAACAGTAGAAAAAACTATGAATTTGGAGCTGGGTGAGCTGTGGACTGAAATCCTACTTCTTATGTTTTCTAGTCATGTGATCATGAGCAAGCCAAATATCCTCTTTAATCTTTACTTTCTTCATCTGTAAAACTGGGTTAATAGTATTTATCTCTCAGAGTTGTTGCAAGGATCAAATTAAACAATGTGTTAAGTTATTATGCAAATTTGTCAGCAGTTACTATCAAGGTGATGGCCATGTGAGTGAAGAGGAAAGATGTCACCAAAGTAGAACACAAATAAGACTTGGTATCTGCTTGCATACATGGAAGGGAAAGAGAAGACTGGAAGATGACTCCAAGATTGTGAACCTAGGTGACTAGAAGGATGGTGGGTATCCTAAATAGAAATAACAAAATTTGAAGACTGGTAGAATGGAATTGGGGGTAGTGGTAGTAATAGCAGAACCAGAAGCAGTTTTAGTTGTAGTAAGTAATAAATAGCATTTATGTAGCACCTACTATGTACTAAGCAGTTTCCAAGTATTATCTCAGTTGATCCTCACAACACTGGGAGACAGGTGCTATTATTAAGTGTCCCATTTTATAATTGAGGAAATTGAAACAGAGGTTAAATGACTTGACCAAGGTCACGCACTTTGAACTCGGGTCTTCTTGACTCCAGATACAATTCTCTATCCACTATGCCTCTACCTGCCCCCAAACAAGTTTTGTTTTGGACATGTTGAATATGAAATGCCAGTGGGGTATTGATGTAGAAATATCCAGTAGGCAACTGGTGATGTAGGACAAGAGATTATTAGTATTATATACATTTATACGTATGATAACCTGTATTATAATTCATTTGTGTACATGTCATATTCTTCTTCTTGCGGGCAATGTTGATTTTCTACTTTGTATTTCCAGCACCTAACACAGGACTTTGCACAAAGAAGGCACTGAATGTTTGTTGAAAAGTTTCTGCACTCATTGAGTTTGTAAACTAATTGATGGCCAAAACAAACATTTTGAGAATCAATTAGAGAATGAAAGATAGTGAATCCTGCAGTACTAGGTATAGCAAGAGTTCAGATAAAGGAGAAATCAGTATAGGCCAGGAGAGAGACAGCATAAACAAGGGAACAAATGCATGGGAAAGTGCAAAGGAACAGTATATAGACCACCATCATAGGATGGTACTCCTGGAAGGGCATTTGGAGATCATCCAGGCCAAACCTTTGTTTACAGAAGAGGAAATTGGGGACTAGACTGAGGAAGTGACTTGTCCAAAGTTACACAGAATATCAGGCTTACATTTAGATGAGAACCTAGTCTTCTAATACACTGCTTTTGCCACAGCAATTCACCAGGATCTGAGGGTTTATTTAGGAAAATATTAGGAGATATTACTGGCAGGATAGGCTGGGGGTCAAGCCATAGAGAGTCTTGAATGTCAGACTGACCAGTCTCTTTCTTGCTGCAACATAGCATATTGGAGACAGCTCTGACTTTAGAATAAGATGACCTAGGTTCGGTCATTACTCATTAGTTACCTTGATCAAAAAAAGGATAATAAAACCTGTACAGCCACATAGAAGGGCTGCTGAGAAAAACATTCTGTAACTTGCTATAGAAATATGAGTTTAGTAATTAAATTATTTTATTTTAGGCAATGTGGAACCATGATCTCTAGGGTCCCTCTCTATCTGTTCACCCCATCTCCAGGACCACAAAAATGAGGGAAAGGAGGAATAAAGTTTGGCACAACTAAGCACAAGAAAACTCAAACTGATTTTTTTCCAGATTGCTTTTATTTATAATAATGTAATAGCAAATATTTATATAGCACTATGTGCCAGGCACAGTGCTAAGTGCTTTACAATTATTATCTCACTTGATCCTCACAACAACCATGGGAGATAGGTGCTATTATTATTCCCATATTACCATTGAGGAAACTGAGGTAAATATGTTAAGTGACTTGTGCAGGGTCAGTTCTTCCTGGATCTATACCTAATGCTCTATCCACAACACCACCCAGCTGCCTTATAAATCTATTTATTTCATGTTATTTTATTTTATTTATGATTCCAATTTCAATCCTATCATAATGGAATGCCATACAGAGGGCTCTGCTACAGAGAAAAAAGCCTACTGAGCTCAGACTTACCTAACCTCATGCTCCAAGCAGTCCCCAAAATGTTGATGGATCTTAATTACTACATAAAAATCATGATAGTGAAACTTCATTCCTCCTTCCTTTTTGATATAGTAATTCTGGAGAAGAGAGGGAAATCACAGAGCTAGAAGAGATCTCAGAAGTCAGCTAATAATAGGACTAATGATGCTTCCTCAAGATAAGTGTTGGCCTATAAAAGTTATTTCAATCTGCATATTAACAAGAAATGCTAATTAATAATTGTAAAATGCTTCCCACTGTATAAGATTCCTACATAAAATGAACAGCAGCAGGGCCAAGATGGAGGGAGATGTGTTGAAATGATGGGATTTAGCAGATACTCAAAGACCCACCTGGAGATTAATCTATACTGATTGAATCAAGTGAGAGTGATTGACTGCTAATTAAGCCTACTTCAAGTTAATTGGATTGTAATCACACCTGGCTATCCCTTAAGAAGGTATTGTTCTCAGAAACTAGACTGTGAACTCAATTTGAGAACACCTTCAAAGACAATGGATTTGGATGACGCCAACCAATCACCTTGAAGCAGTGTGTAAGGACTGCCTCTGTTCCAGATGTATAAAAAAGCTTCCGGGGGCAGCTAGGTGGCGCAGTGGATAAAGCACTGGCCCTGGATTCAGGAGTTCCTGAGTTCAAATCCAGCCTCAGACACTTGACACTTACTAGCTGTATGACCCTGGGCAAGTCACTTAACCCCATTGCCCCGTAAAAAATAAATAAATAATAATTTTAAAAGCTTCCACAAACAGCTTGCTAGGGTGTTCCTGATTAAAGCAGGCTCGTGGAGGAAGACTTCAGGAAGAACCCAACCAGGCTGGAACTCTAGACTAGACTGGAGCTGATGCTTCTGATTTAAGGCGACCACAATTTAGATTTTAAACATCACAGAGAGAATGAAAGACACTCACCTGAACTCTCCAAACAACTTTAAAATATTGCCTAAAATAGAATTCTAAAGTGGCAGAACCAACAAAAGGTTGGGGTAAAACAAATTTCCAGTCCAAGACAACTTAAAGGGTCTGCAGAAAAGTTTTGGCACACTGATGGTGGTCAGACTCAGGTGCAGCTCAGGCCAAGCTGAGGCAATGCCAGCAGCAGGCCCTAGAGGTAGCTGCACCAGTGGCAGCAGCAGCTTTGGGAGCTCTCAGCCCAGAGAGGATAAGGGGATCAGAAAGACATCACAGGGGAACTTTTTCTGTGTACAGGTGCAGGTCCTTGTTGCATTGCCCATATGCAGGTCCAGACTGCAGTCTTAGGGAGAAGAGGAACACTAACACTTGCAGCCACAGGGGAGTAGGGTCCCTGGTCATAGTCCAAGGGCAGAGCAGAGTGCTTATGATTACTCACAAGGGAGTGGGGACCCTGGCCTCAGTTCTAAGGCAGAAAGGAGAAAGGGGGTTGGTAAAACCTGGTCACAGTTCTAGTGCCAAGAGGAGCACTAACACTTTTGGCTATAAGGAATAAGGTCCCGTCATGGGTAGGGACCAGAGCCCAGGCCAGAAGAGTAGTGATCCCACCTCTCCTTAGATCATATCACATCAAAAACTTACATTCCCCTGGAACTAGCTCTGAAAACAGCAGAATGAAAAACCTGAAGTTTAGCACAGGGACCCTTTCACCCCAAGAGGAAAAGCCAACATTACAATAAAGTTAAAAGTCAAGAAATAGACTAGAAAAATGAGCAAACAATAACAAAAAGAACTTGACCATAAAAATTTACTATGGTAACAGAGAAAATCAAAACACAAACTCAGAAAAAAACAATGTAAAAACACCTACTATCAAAGCATTAAAGAAAAAAAAAAGTGAATTGGATATAAGACCAACAAGAATTGCTGGAAGAATTCTTAAGTTTTAAAAATCACAAAGTAGCACAAAAAATACTAAAGAAAACAACACTCCAAAATAGAATTGGTCATATGGTAAAAAAAAGTACAAAAATTCACTGAAGAAAATAATTCCTTAAAAATTAGAATTGGGCAAGTGGAAGCTAATGAAACAACTAAAAGTATGAAATATCTCATTGGAAAAACAACTGACAAGGAAAAGAGATCAAGGAGAGATAATCTAAGAATTACTGGACTACCTGAGAGCCATGATTAAAAAAAAAAAAGAGCACAGACATCGATTTCTAGAATTTAACAAGGAAATTGCCCTGATATCCCAGAACCTGAAGGTAAAATAGAAATTGAAATAATCTGCATCCCAAAGAGAACCTGAAATGAAAACTCCCAGGAATATTATAGTCAGATTCCAAAGCTCCCAAGTCAAAGAGAAAACATTGCAAGTAGCCAGAAAGAAACAATTCAAATATTGTGGAGGCACAGCCAGGATAACACAAGATTTAGCAGCTTCCAAATTAAAGGACTGAAGGGCTTGGAATATGATATTCCAGAAGGGAAAGGAACTAGGATTACAACCAAGAATAACCTACCCATCAAAACAGAACAATCCTTTGGGGAAAAATGGAAATTTAATGAAATGGAGGACTTTAAAATACTCCTGATGAAAATACCTGAGCTGAATAGAAAATATGACTCTCAAATACAAATCTCAAGAGAAACATAAAAAGGTGATCATGAAAGAGAAATCATAAGGGATTCAATAAGGTTAAACTGTTTACATTCCTATGTAGAAGGATGATACTTGTAATTCCTAGGAACTTTATTATTCTTAGGGCAATCAGAAAGAATTTACATAGACAGAGGGCATGGGTGTGAGTTGACTATAATGAGATGAATTAAAAAAAATAAAATTAAGGGGTGAGAGAGATGCACTAAGAGAAGGGGTAAGGGAGAGGAAGAATAGAAAAAATCATCTAACATAAAAGAGATGTAGAAGGAAAAGATTTTACAATAGATGGGAAGATGAGAGTATGTGGCACTCTCATTGGAATTGGCTCAAAAAGGGAATAACACACACACTCAGTTAGGTATAGAAATCTATATTACCTTACAGAAAAAGAGGAGAAGGGGATAAGAGAAAGTGGGGTGGGGGCTGATAGAAGGGGGAGTGGACCAAGAGAAGCAGTGGTCAGAAGCAAAATAAACTTTTGAGGAGGTATAGGGTAAGAAGAGAGAGAAAAGGGGGTAAATGGGAAAAAAACCAGGATGGAGGGAAATAGGCAGCTAGTTAGTAATCATAAATGTGACTAGGATAAGCTTACTCATAGAAAAGATGCAAATAGCAGAATGAATTAAAAAACAGATTTCTACAATATGTTGTTTGCAAGAAACACACTTGAAACAGAGACACACAGAGAGCAAAAATAAAGGGACTGGAGCAGAATCTATTATGCTTTAGCTGAGGTAAAAATAAAGCTGGGGTAGCAATCATGATCTCAGACAAAGTAAAAGCAAAAACAGACCTAATTAAAAGATATAAGCAGAGAAATTACATTTTCCTAAAAGGTACCATAGACAATGAAGTAGTATCAATATTAAAAACATATATACACCAAATGTCATAGCATCCAAATTCCTAAAGGAAAAGTTAAATGAGATATAGGAGGAAATAGAGAGTAAATCTATACTAGTGGGGGACCTCAACTTTCCACTCTTGGAATAAGATAAATCTAACCATCAAATAAATAAGAAAATAGTTAAGGAAGATGAATAGAATTTTAGAAAAGTTAGATTTGATAGACCTCTGCAAAAAACTGAATATGGATAGAAAGGAATATACCTTTTTTCTCAGTGGCACATGGCGCCTACACAAAAATTGACAATGTATTAGAGCATAAAAACTTCACAACCAAATGCAAAAAACCAGAAATATTAAATGCATCATTTTCAGATCATAATGGAATAAAAATTATATCCATAAAGTTCCATGGAAACAAGTTTTGAAATTAATTGGAAACTAATAATCTAATCCTAAAGAATGAGTGGGTCAAAGAACAAATAATAGAAACAATAAATAATTTCATTAAAGAGAATGAGATAACAATGAGACAACATACCAAAATTTATAGGATAAGCAGCCAAAGCAGTACTTAGGGGAAACTTTATACCTCTAAATGTTTACATCAATAAAATAGAGAAAGAACAGATTAATGAATTGGATGTACAACTAAAAAGATGAGAAAAAGAACAAATTAAAAATCCTCAATTAAACACCAAAATGGAAATCCAGAAAATCAGAAGAAATTAATAAAATTGAAAGTAAGAAAGCCACTGAACTAATAAATAAAATGAAGCTGGTTTTATGAAAAAAAAAACACAACAAAATAGATAAACAATTGGTTAATTTGATTTAAAAAAAGAGAAGAAAACCAAATTACCAGTATAAAAAATGAAAAGGGTGAATGCACTACCAATGAAGATGAAATTATAGCAATTACTGGGAGCTATTTTGCCCAATTACATGCCAATAAATCTAACAATCTAAGTGAAATGGATGAATATTTACATAAATATAAATTGCCCAGATTATCAGAAGAGGAAATAGAATACTTAAACAACCTTATCTTAAGAAAAGAAATAGAACAAATCATAAATGAGCTTCCTAAGGAAAAAATCCCCAGGGCCAGATGGATTCACAAGTGAATTCTACCCAACATTTAAAGAAAAATTGATTCTAATACTATACAAACTATTTGGAAAAATAGGCAAAGAAGGAGTTCTACCAAATTCCTTTTATGACACAAATGTGGTGTTATTACCTAAACCAGGAAAAGTTGAAACAGAGAAAATATCAGTTTTCCTAATTAATACAAATGAAAAAAATTTAAAATACTAGTAAGTAAATTACAGCAATATATCGTAAAGATCATACACTATGGACCAGGTAGGATTTATATCAGGAATGCAGAGCTGATTCAGTATTAGGAAAACTATCATCGTAACTTACCATATCAATTTCAAAAAACAATATAATTATCTGTATAAATGCAGAAAAAGCTTTTGAGAAAATACAACTTTTAACCCTATTAAAAAATACACTAGAAAACATAGGAATGAATGGAGCTTTCCTTAAAATGATAAGGAGTATCTATATAAAGCCATCAGCAAGCATTATTTGTAATGAGAATAAGCTGGAAGCCTTCCTAAAAAAGATCAGGAGTGAAGAAGGGATGCCTATTATCACCATTTTTGTTCAATATTGTACTAGAAATGCTAGCCATAGAAATAAGAGATGAAAAAGAAATTGAAGGAATTAGAATAGGCAATAAGGAAACAACTATCACTCCTTGCACATGACATAATGGTATACTTAGAGAATGCTAGAAAATCAACTAGAAACAATTAAAATAATTCACAACTTCAACAAAGTTGCAGGATATAAAATGAAGCTACATAATTCATCAGCATTTCTATATATTACCAACAAAGTCCATCAGTAAGAAAAAGGAAGAGAAATTCCATTTAAAATCACTGCAGGCAATATTTTAAAAAATACTTAGGAATCTGTAAAAATGAGCTGGAGAAGGAAATAGCAAACCACTCCAGTATTTTAGCCAAGAAAACCCCAAATGGCATCACAAAGAGTCAGAAACGATTGAAATAACTGAAGAACAGCAATACCTGCCAAGACAAAACCAGGCATTATATGAACACAATTACAAAATACTTTACCACCTGGTAGAACAATAGGTCACAAATGTCAAGGGGAAAAAATGTGAAGGAAGATGGCCTAGTAGTATCAGATATCAAAGTCTATTACAAAGTAGTCATCATCAAAACAATCTAAGAAAGAGTGGTGAATCACTGGAATAGATTAGGTAAACAATTCCAGTTGTTGTTCAGTCAACACTCCATGATCCCATTTGAGATTTTCTTGGCAAAGATACCAGAGTTGGTTTGCCACTTCCTTCTCCAGCTCATTTTACACATGAAGAAACTGAGGCATACAGGGTTAAGTGACTTGCTCAGGAACACAAAACTAGCAAGTATGTGAGGTCACATTTGAATTCAGGAAGATGAATCTCCCTGACTTCAGGCCTAGCACTCTATCCACTATGCCATCTAGTTGCCCCTGGCACACAATCCACAGTAGTAAATGACCACAGTAAAATCTAGTGTTTGATAAACTCGAAGATCCAAGCTGTTGGAGCAAGAACACACAATACAGTGATTCAAGATGAATCTGAAGGACATGATAAAAATGCTATCTACCTCCTGAGAAAGAACTGATAGAATCTGAATGCAAATAAAAGTATACTTTAAAAAAAACCTTATATTTTCTTAATTTTTTTAGTCTGTTTTTTCTTTTGCAACATGGCTCATAAGAAAATATGTTTTGAAGTGAGCTCCCAAACTCATGACACGATCACTCCAAAAAACATCCAAATAAGGTCATAGAAAAATGCCCGGAGCAGCAAAACTCACAGAAGAATGTGCTGAAATCATCTTCTAACCAAGAACAGCTTGGAAGGTCAGAAGGAAGGAGCTGCTGTACTGATAAAAGGAGTTGGGCCCAACCCCACAGCCACCCTGACACATATCCAGTCTCAGGAAGTCCTCACCAAAGAAGGAGACCCCCAGAGCCTCTGAATCAGCTGAAGCACCAATGTCCCCTGGAACTAAGCTCACAGTCTGGTGAGTGGGCTGAGCCCTGGGCAGGGGAGAGACTACAGGGGTCTATGCTGGTGCTAAGGCAGAACTTGGATTTTATACCCCTGCTGAGAACCAGGAGGTAGGCTCGAGCAGCAGTGGCCCAGGTGAGGGAGGGGCACAGGCTCGGAGCTAACAACCACAACACACAAAGCTGGTTTATTAGCAAGTTGGTCTGGGGTCATGTAGGACCAGGAAACAGGCTGGGTGAGGGAAGAACCTGATTCTCTTTAAATCATACCACCTGGGACTTCTTAAGCCTGGAAACAGTGCCCCACTTTAAGGAGCTAAAAGTCAAGTAAAAGAAAGGCAAGATGAGCCGACAGAGAAAGGTGAGGACCATAGAAAGTTTCTTCAGTAACAAGGAAGACAAAGGGGCACCCTCAGAGGAAGATGTCAACATCAGAGCCCCTATATCTAAAGCTTCCAAGAAAAATACGAATTGGTCTCAGGCCATAGAGGTGCTCAAAAAGGACTTTGAAGATAAAATTGGAGAGGTAGAGGAAAAAATGGAAAGAGAAATGAGGGTGATGCAGGAAAGACATGAGAAAAAAGTCAACAGCTTGAAAAGCCAAATGGAAAAGGAGGTACAAAAGCTCTCTGATGAAAATAATTGCCTAAGAATTAGAATTGAACAAGTGGAAGCCAGTGACTTTATGAGAAACCAAGACACAATAAAGCAAATCCAAATGAATAAAAAAAATAGAGGGCAATGTGAAATATCTTCTGGGAAAAACTGCTGAACCTGGAAAATAGGTCCAGGAGAGATAATTTGAAAATTATTGGTCTACCCGAAAACCATGATCAAGGAAAGAGCTTAGACATCATCTTCCAAGATATTCTCAGGGAAAATTGACCTGAAATTCTAGAAGAAGCAGCTAAAATAGAAATTGAAAGAATCCACCGATCACCTCCAGAAAGAGATCCTAAAAAGAAAACTCCTAGGAATATTATAGCCAAATTCCAGAGCTCTCAGGTCAAGGAGAAAATATTGCAAGCTGCCAAAAAGAAAGAATTCAAGTACTGTGGAGCCCTAGTCAGGATAGCACAAGATCTAGCAGCTTCTACATTAAAGGACCGGAGGGCATGGAATATGACGTGAGGGCAAAATTCATCCTCTTCTCAATAATTCTCAGGAACTCAGCAGCGAGGTGACAAAGGCTTTATTTTCTTCTCATGAGAAGGAGGCACCCTAGTGTGCAGCCAGTGGGTGCCCCAAAAAGGGGGCTCACAGGCCCTGTTTTATACCCTAGTCCCTAACGCGAATGGACCTTCCCCTTTTTCATCACTAGTTGGGGTTACAATCTACGCACAAAAACTAGCTAATCAGAACGCAGTATTCCCACCCCTCTTCCTTGTATGGGCATAACTCAGGAGTGGACCTTATACTTCCTTATATGGACAGAACTCTGGAGAGGACCTAATTGAGACCAGGGCTCCTTGAACCATGTGACCTTGCTAACCTGAGGGGGAGGAGGGGATCTGAGACCTCTGTCCTACAAACAGGTCAGGGGAGTATGACTGACTTATTATATCCACATTGAGCGGAGACAACTACCCATTTCTCACATATGGTATTCCAAAGGGCAAAGGAAATGGGATTACAACCAAGAATCACCTACCCAGCAAAACTCAGCATTATCTTTCAGCAGAAAAAATGGAACTTTAATGAAAAAGACTTTCAGATATTTGTGATGAAAAGACCTGAACTGAATGGCAAATTTGACTTTCAAATACAAGACCCTAGAGAACCATAAAAAAAATTGGAGCTGGGGGACATACCTGGGGTTGTACAGTGGGCGACTGTCTTGTGTCTGAGACAGAGTTTTGGCTGGGATCCCCCTGGGTCCAGGGGTGATGATTTGTCCACTGTGTCACTTAGCTAGATGATAACATCTTTAGGGTTAAACTAAGGGATGAAGGGAATTCACTGGGGGAGCGGGGAGGGCAGAAGTGAAATCCTACATGAAAGTAACAGGAAAAGGCTTTTGGAATCTGGGAAGAGATGGGAGAGGAGCAGGGCAGTAAATGAATTTTACACATCAGAAAAGGCTCAAAGACCTTAAACTCATAAGAGCTGCCTCAGGGAAGGACACACACACACACCCCCAACTGGGTGGAGTAATCTATTTAATCTGGGCAGTAAATGAGCCTAACACTCATCAAAATTGGCTCAAAGACCTCAATCTCATTAGAATTGGCTCAAGGAGGGAATAATGTACACACTCAATTGGGTGGAGTAATCTCTATAACCATGCAGGAAAATAGGAGGGGAAGGGGATAAAGAGAGAGGGGCAAAAGAGGGGAGGGGACAGACAGAAGCAAATCCCTTTTGAAGAGTGATAGGATAAAAGAAGATGGATAATAGAATAAATATCATGGAGAAGGGAATAGGATGGAAGGGAAACAGTTAACAATAGTAATCATGAAAAAGAGAAAAGGGGAAAAATTATACAAAAAATATTTATAACAACTCTTGGTGGAGGCTAAGAATTGAGAATCAAGGGAATGTCCATCAATTGAGGAATGATGGAAAAAGCTGTGCTATATGATTGTAGTGGAATGGACTTGTGCTACAGGAAATGACAAACAGGATGATCCCCAAAAAACCTTGAAAGACTAATGAACATTGATGTATAGTGAAGTGAGCAGAGCTGAGAGGACATTGTGTAGTGAGAGCAGTTATCGTTCAATGAACAATTGAGAATGACTTAACTACTCTCAGCAGTGCAATGATCCAAGACGATCCCAAGGAACTAATGAGGAAGCTTACTATGCACCCCTATAGAAAGAACTGATAAAAAGAACACTTGTGGATTATACATATATAACCTGATTGCGATCTTGTGGAGGAGGTAGGAAAGGGAGGGAGGGAGAAAAATTTGGAACTCTAAATCTTATGGAAATGAATGTTGAAGACTACCCTTACAGGAAACTGGAAAATAAAATAAATGGTTGTTGCTGAAAAGAAAATATGTTTTCCATGACCTCACATGAATAATCTACATCAAGTTGCTTCCCTTTTCCAGAAGCAGGGAGAAGAAGGGAGAGAAAGAATTTGAAATTCAAAATATGAAAAAGACAAATGTTAAAAAAAATTTTACATGTGATAGAGAAAAAAAATAAAATGTTTGGGAAAATCAATAAATAAAATGGAGCTAATAATACTGCTTCATTTCGGGATCTGTGATTTTTATTAGTGTGGTTCTCCTACTGATAGACTGCAATTCCTCTCTGACTTAGTGGATGGTCCTGAGAGCTCCTAGGACCAAAAAACTCCCTCATCATGCTGTGAAAAATTAAGTAATATGCCTTAGAACTTCTATAGTTTGATCCTCAAATAGAAAAATAGAGTCCTTCACCAGACAGCTGCTCAAAGCCTTCCCAGGATGTCAGGACCTGTCAGAGATTGCTCTCTGTCAGCATATCCTTCAAGAACCCAGAGTCAATTCCACACCTCAATGGAGCATTGGAGAAGGATACTAATGGAGCAACAATAATAAATATAAATAATAAGAACAGCTCATTTCTATATATTATCATTTATAATTTATAAAGTCATCCTCTTGCTATATCCTTCCCACTGTAAGGAATTTGTTTTTCAGTTGTGTCTGACTTCCCAATTCCATTTGGGGATTTCTTGCAAAGATACTAGAGTGGTTTTCCATTTCTTTCTCCAGATCATTTTACAGATGAGGAAACCAAGGTAAACAGGGTTAAGTGACTTGCTCAGGGTTACACAACCAGTAAGTATCTGAGGCCAGATTGAACTCAAGAAGCTATCTTCCTGATCCCAGACCCAGCATCCTATTCATTGAGGCACCTAGCTCCTCCAAAGAAGTTATACAGAGTGCTCAGTAAACAGTCAAGTACATGTATATGTAAAGGAAACAATCTCCAGTAGCATCTGGCACAACGATAGATGAGAGAGAGAGATTAGACCATTAATATTTGTTGAATAAAAATATCATGATGTCCTGTTAATCCTTTCATATTGTATAGAATTGAGGAGGGCTCATTTTTTCAGTCTACACAAGAAACTGAGGTCAAGAAAAGTTAAATGACTTGTCCCAGCAGGTCCTTTGATCTCAGTCAAATGCTCTTTCTACTACTGTTTCTTGGCATTCTGCCTCACCAAATCTAGTTGTTATTATATTTTAAATAATAATAGCCTGCATTTATGTACCACTTTCTGGTTATGAAGAGTAATTTGATCCTCATAATAGTCCTGTGGGGGTAGGAAGGAAGCAAACAGGTCTTTTTAAAGCATCGACTATGTGCTAGGCACTGTGTAAAGTAAGCACTTTGCAAATATCATCTCATTTGATTCTCATAGCAACTGTGTGAATTAGGTCATGTTACAGTTGAGGAAACCGAGACAAAAAGCAGTTAAGTCATTTGCCCAGAGTCACACAACTAATAAATGTCCGAGGCCAAATTTGATTTTAGGTCTTCCTGACTCCACACTCTCTGTTCACTAGGCACTCTCTGTCCACCTGCTATTACTCTTAATGATAAAGAAAGAGGCTCAGAGATAGTGATTTGCTTGAGTTCATAAAGCTTTGAGCTGCAGAGTTAAAACTTAAACCTTAAGTTAGAACTGAAATCATAAGATTTAGGGCAGGAAGGAATTTAGGAGATCCATTGCTGCAGAGATTATTTTTTTTTCCATAAAATTATTTTATTATTTTCCAGTTACATGTAGAGATAGTTTTCAACATTTGTTTTTATAAGATTTCTAGTTTCAAATTTTTCTCCCTCCCTCTCCCCAAGACAACAAGCAACTTGATATAGGTTATATATGTACAATCACATTAAACATATTTCTGCATTAGTCATGCTGGGAAAGAAGAATAAGCAAAAGGAAAAAACCTCAAAAAAGAAAAACAAAAAAAAGTAGAAATAGTATACTTCAATCTGCATCTAGATTCCGGTTCTTTTTTTCTGGATCTGGAGAGCATTTTCCATCATGAGTCCTTTAGAATTATCCTGGATCATTGTATTCCTGAGAAGAGCCAAATCTATCACAGTTGATCAACACACAATGTTGTTGATACTGTGTACAATGTTCTCCTGGTTCTGCTCATCTCACTCAGCATCAGTTCATGTAAGTCCTTCCAGGTTTCTCTGAAATCTTCCTGCTCATCATTTCTTACAGCACAATAGTATTCTATTACATTCATATACCACAACTTGTTCAGCCATTCCTCAATTGATGGGCATCCCCTCAATTTCTAATTCCTTGCCACCACAAAAAGAACAGCTATAAATATTTTTGTACATGTGGGTGCTTTTACCTTTTTTATGATCTCTTTGGGAAAAAGACCTAATAGTGGTATTGCTGGGCTAACGGGTATGCAGAGCTTTATATCCCTTTGGGCACAGTTCCAAATTGTTTTCCAGAATGGTTGGATCAGTTCACAGCTCTACCAACAAAGCATTTGCAGATATTCTTAAACTCTCTGTCATGGACCCCTCTGGCAGTCTAGTGAAGTCTATGGACTACCATTCCATTATGGTTTTGTTTTTGAATGCACAAAATTTAAATGCAAAAGATTACCAAGGAAACCAAATATATTGAAATAGTTATAAAAACATTTTTTAAAGTTCATGGACCCCAGGTTAAGATAACCCAATCTTGTCCAACCCCAGAGAATATATATTGAGGTCCAAAAAAGCAGAAGCTTCATGTAAGCTGAGGTCCTAGGATTCCACATTTAGGATTCTTTACACCACAGCACACAAGATCCAGCAGGTTTTCCATTATACTGTTCAGCATTTCATCCAGCATGTCTACAATACGCTCAGCACCATTCTAAGTACTATGGGGGAGATGAGAGGTAAGAGACCCTGCCTTTGCCCACACAATTTTGGATGGATGGAACTGGGGCCAAACTGTAGGTTTAGCTATTACCAGCAGCCTACTGACTAAAGAGCATTTCCACCTGGAGAAGAATTGTGTACTTATTTAAATATGTCAGCCTTGGGCACTTGCCAAGCTGGGAGCTTACAGTGGCAGGCTGTGACTTGAGTCCAGAAAGGAAGGTTTCTAATGGGATTTGGAGAAGAGAGAGATGTTCAAAGGCCTAGCTGGCACTCAAAACTGCTTCAGGTGGCTCCTATCCAATCTTCAAGCTCCACCAGGAATGCATTTTCCAAATATGACCCTATTTCCATTCCTGGAATTAAAGTGTGACAAACACAGATTCATAAATACCCCCAAATGACTGCTAACAGCCGTGTCAGTTTGCGAAATGCCAAACAGCATCAAGAAGTGGACACCATAAATTAAAATGACTTCACTGTTCAAGCCTAAGTATTTTGTGGGGTTTTAGTAATAATGTTTGTTTTTACATCACAATGAATTTACAGCAGACTTGGGGAGTTGAATAATCAGTCCAAATACAGTCTTAGGTTTAAGCTCAGAATCCCTCCCCCCAATATGCACCAACCACCCCTCCCTTCAAGAAGTCCATCAAATAAAGGCCAAAACACTTTTTAAAAATGCTGGTTTGGTCTCAGAAGACACATGACGAAACACATTTCTCTCCTAAGAGGTTGGGAAATGCAGGTGTAGAATGCTGCAAAATATTCAGGCACAGCCTTGACTGCTTTTGCTTAACTGTTTTTCTTTGTTAGCAGGTAAAGTTCTCTGGGGAGGGATAGAGAGACTATTGTGAAATCTCAACAATGTAAAAACGGGAAAGGAAAAAATACTTTTTAAATGCTAGTTGGGGTATGCAGATACTACCTAGTTAGTCAGGGCCCCAGGTCTCCTGACTCTGAATCCTGTGCCCTAGTTAAGGTTTTTACAGCTTATAAGACAGGGTAGAAGGGTATTATTACTGACCAAGGTCATTCAGCTAGATAACAGATCTGAGACTAGACATAGGTTTTGACTTCCAGGTTCACAATCTTTCACTAAAGCATATAGGTATCATTAAGAACCAAATGGGTGACAGCTGAAGCCTGTCAATACAACTGAAGTCAGCCAAGTTTGCTGTTAAGTATCCTTAAAAACAAGTGTTTCTGCATTGGCCCAGTATTTACTGCAGCCAGACTAATTGGGTCAGCTGGTAGCATTAAATGTGGAGTGCAACTACCTGGGTTTGAATCCTAACTCTGCAACTTAGTAAGGAATGAACTCTCTGAGACTCCTTCCTCATCTGTAAAATAGAGACCGAACTGATCTCTTAAGTCTCTTCAAGTATTAAATCCTATAATACCTCCCTTTTAATTCAAACAATTCTCATACCCAGCAGTATCTCTCTTATCAATGAAGGGACAGATATGAAAGGGTACAGTGGAAAGAGCTCTGGAAAAGTGTGGGGGGAGGGCAGAGCCAAGATGGCAGATTAGAGGCAGCAAACCAACCAAACTGTCCCAACACTGCCCTCCAAATAACTTTAAAATAATACCACAAATACAATTTTGGAGTGGCAGAGGCAATAAAAGGTCAAGGTGAGCCATTTTTCTAGCCCAAGACCACTTAGGAGCGTTGGCAGGAGAGGTTTTTGACACCAAGGTTAGGGCTGGCCCAAATTGCATAAAGTGGAAATACCAAGAATGGGTCTTAGGAGACAGTTGTGACAGTGGCAGTGGCAACTTAAGGAGCTCTCAGCCCAGAGATGTTCTGGGTCTCAGTTCCAAGGTGAAGAGGAGTGCTAGTACTTATGGTCACAGGAGAGCTCTCGTCACAGTTCTGTGGCCAAGAAGAGCACTACTGCTTATGGCTGCTGGAGAACAGGGGCCCTTTGTGGGTAAACATCAGAGTACAGACCAGGAGAGGAGTGACCATACCTCTCTCTGGATCACACCACTTTGGAAGCACCAAAAAGTTGTAGACCCACATAACTAGTTCTGAAAACAGCCGCATGGAACAAACTGAAGCTTGGCACAGTGCCTACACCCCTCCAGGTTACCAGAATCCAATTTTAACATAAAGTTTAAAGTCAAGGAATAGGCTGGAAAATGAGCAAACAACAATAACAAACAAACAAACAAATAAAAGAACTTGACACTAAGAAGCTACTACACTGTTAGGGAAGACCAAGACAAACTCAAAAGAAGAAAAAATGTGAAAACACCTACAATCAAAGCCTCAAAGAAAAATGCTAATTGGACATAAGCTCAAAGAGAGTTCTTGGAAGGGTTAATATTTAAATAAGTTACTATTGAGGAAAAATTGGGAAAAGAAATGAGAGTAATATAAGAAAATTATGAAGAGAATTAATAACAATAAAAGAGGCACACAAAAATTCCTTAAAAATTAGAATTGGATAAGTAGAAGCTAATGACTTCATGAGACTTCAAAGAACAATAATACAAAGTCAAAAGCATGAAAAAATAGAAGACAATGTGAAATACCTCATTGGACAAAACAACTAATCTGGAAAAGAGATCAAGGAGAGATCATTTAAGAGTTACTAGATTACCTGAAAGCCATGATCAAAAAAAAAAAAAAAAAGCCTAGACATCAATTTCAAGAAATTATCAAGGAAAACCACTCCAATATCTTAGTTACAAAGGGTAAGACTAAAAATAGAAATGGAAAGGAATATTATAGCCAGATTCCACAGCTCCCAGGTCAACAAGAAAATACTCCAAGCAGACAGTAAGAAGCAATTCAAATATGATGGATCCACAGTCAGGATCATACAACGTTTAGCAGCTTCCCCATTAAAGGATCAAAGGCTTTGCAATATATTTTAGAAGTCAAAGGAGCTAGAATTACAACCAAGAGTGAACTATCTAACAAAAATGAAAAAAAAAAATTCTTCAAGGGAAAATGGAAATTTAATGAAATAGAGCACTTTCAAGCATTCCTGATGGGAAAAAAAATAGTTCAACAGAAAGTTTTACATTCAAACACAAGACTCAGGAGAAATTCAAAAAAGTAAAAAAGTAAACATGAAAGAGAAATCATAAAGATAAGTTAAACTGTTTATATTCCTATATGGGAAGGTGATACATGTAATTCCTAAGAACTTTATCATTATTAGGGAAGTTAGAAGGAGTCTACATAGCCACAAGACATGAAAGAGTGTTGATTATGTTGGGATATTCTAAAAAAAAAACAAAAATTAAGGGTAAGAAAGGGATGCCCTGGGAGAAGAGGGAAGGGAGAGGCATAACGAGGAAAATTATGTCACATAAAAGAGGCATGCAAAGAAGAGTTTTCACAGTGAAGGAAAAAAATGTGGCATGCAATGTTTGAACCTCACTCTCATCAGAACTGGCTCAAAGAAGGAAGTCCTCACACACACAACTCAGTTGGGTATAGAAATCTATCTTACTTGAGAAAGAGGAAGAGAAGGAGTTAAGAGAATGGGAATGGGATGATAAAGGGAGGACAGATCAGAAGCATTTTGAGGACAGTCCGGATTAAAAGAGAGAGAGAAAGAGAAGGATAAACAGAAGAAAATAGTATGGAGAGAAATACATGGTAATCATAACTGAATGTGAATGGGATGAGCTCACCCATAAAATGAAACAGCAAAGATAAGAAACCAAAATCCAACAATATGTTGTTTACAAGAGACACCCTTAAAACAGAAAAACACACACAGTGTTAAAATAAAACACTGGAGCAGAATCTATTATGCTTCAGCTAAAGTTTTTTAAAAAAAACAGGGGTGGCAATCATAATCTTAGACAAAGCAAAAGCAAAAATAGACTTAAGTAAAAGAGATAAACAGGGAAATTTCATTTTGCTAAAAGGTACCACAGGCAATGAAGTTTTATAGCAAGTTTTTCCTATAAAGGTCTCATTTCTCAAATATATAAGGAACTGAGTCAAATTTATAAAAATAAGCCATTCCCCAATTGATAATTGGTCAAAGGACATGAACAGGCAGTTTCCAGAAGAAGAAATAAAAGTTATCTATAGTCATATGAAAAAATGCTCTAAATCATTACTGATTAGAGAAATTCAAGTTAAAATAACCTTGAGGTACCACCTCACATCTATCAGGAATGAAAAATGCTGAAGGGGATGGGGCAAAAAAAAGTACACTAATGAATTGTTGATGGAGTTGTGAAGTGTCCAAGCATCCTGAAGAACAATTTGGAACTATGTCCAAAGGGCTATAAAACTTTTTATAACCTCTGACCCAGAAATACTACTACTAGGTCTGTACCCCCAAAAAGATCAAAGGAAAAGGAAAAGCACCCATATGTGCCAAAATATTTATAGCAACTCTTTTTGTGGTGGCAAAGGATTGGACATTGAGGGGATGCCCATCAAGTAGAGAATGGCTGAACAAAAAGTTGTAACATATAATTCTGATGAGGGGAATAGTCTCAGAAAAAGATGGCAAGAGCTATATGAATGGATGCAAAGTGAAGTGAGCACAACCAGGAGAACAATGAAGACAACAAAAGGAATATTGCAATGATGATCAACTGTGAAAGATTTAGCTACTCTGATCAATACAATGATCCAAGACAAATCCAAAGGACTCATGATGAAAAATGCTATCCACCTCCAGAGAAGAAACTGATGAACTCCGAGTACAAAGCAAAGTAACTTTCCCCCCAGTTTCTTTATTTTTCTTCCTTTTTTTGCAACATGTCTAACATGGAAATATGTTTTGCATGATATCACATGTAACATATTGTTTGTCTTTCCAGTGGGCAGACAGGGCAGGAATAAAGAGAATTTAGAACTCAAAAAAAATGTTTTTAAATGCTCAAAATAAATAAACAAATAAAAAAAATTTTTTAAAGAAGGATCTGTGAACTTGGAGTCAAATGACAGACTGCAGTTCTATTTCCACTACTTAGTAGCAGTGTGACCTTGGGCAAATCAAAACTCTTCTGGGCTTGAATTTTCTTGGAGGTTGGACTATAGTTGAAGGTCAGGGCTAGCCCGGTACAAATTTTTATTGGTCTGTGAAATTCCTATTACTAAAGGCACTTCTTAAAATCTATAAATTTCTAGTTGTTGGCAATGTGAAAGGTCCAAAAGGAACCCAGATCTCCCATAAATGCTTCAGCCAAGTTCTAAAAGTGCACAAGAATAAAACAATGACAAAAAAAATGAAAGAGAACCAGCAATCAACTCCACCATCCAAACCAAGACTGCTCAAGCACACTGAAACCTGCAGAAGCTCTAAGTGGAGATCAGCCAAGCCATGCAGAAACCAAAGTCCCCCCACCCCCACCCCCTAGCAGCCTACACTGAAGACACAGCAGGAGAAAAGGCTATTGCAGCACCCCACCAGCCTGGGCCAGAGCCACAGAAGAAGGCGGCGTTAGAACAGTGTCACAACAACCCATCCTAGAGCTGTAAAAGGAGATAGGACCTAGTGTAGTACCTAGGAAGCCCAACAGAACCCCAGCAAGGAGATGGGGTTCCACTCTAAGGTAGTGGGAGACAAGACCAGCAGAATGCCCAGGCAGCAGCAGGATTAGGGACCTCACAGAAAGCCTGAAAGCAGCTCAATCTACAACATCTGTTTGGGGCTTGTCAGGGCCACAGAAAGGAATGGAGCCAGTTCCTAGCTGAAGATGGTTTAGGAAGGAAACAGATTGTCTGAAGTCAAAAATCCCACTGGATCACCAGGTTTTGGAGTCAGAAGCAGGAATTCTGGCAGAATTACATTCAGAATGTTAGTGGCAAGAACATTTCAGAAGTGATAAGACCTAGTGGGGCCTGCCTACTCTGTACAAGAGGGAGAGGAGTCTGATCCTAGCATAATATCTCAATCCCCAAACTGAGGCTGGAGATGTGGGGGGAAACAGAAGAAAACATCAAACACAATGAAGAAATACTGCAGGTTATGAGAAGGCCAAAGAAGAAAATAACTCCACAACTGGTACAAGTAGCATCTCAAGAAAAAAAAAAGGCTTAGTGTCATAGGAGTATTATCCTAGCTGCTCCCACCCTGCAAGGTAGGCTATTTTTTCCTTAAAAGGTATTGAGACCATCTTCGAGTCTTAGCTGGTTCAGTAGAAAGGGTTCAGACTATTGATATCATTTCTGAGTTGCCTGAGGACAAAGGAACCAAAAAGGTGGTTGCTTGGAACAGCAACTCAGGCAAGGGTGCTGTCATCAGCACAATCAACATGAGGTATCTCCAAAGCCTTCTATTGCTAAGTAAATTTATTTTTGTTAATTGTTGAATGATTTATAAGTGTCTCTCATAAACAATCAAGGAACTGGCCTGAGTCAAGTTCAGCCTAGAAAAAACATGGCCACAGGGACTACAGGAGTGGCTAGAAAAAAATAGAACAAGAGATAAAGATAAAATTATAAGTGAAGTAAGAGCTCTGGCGGGGTAAATGTTAGGAAAATAAATAACTTAGAACAGAAGATAGAAAGCTTTATCCAAGTAAGAAACTCCATGAAAAATAGAATGAAGCAACAGAACTAACTGATACCATGAGACAAGAAGAAATAATATAACAAAGTCAGGAGGAGGAAGAGAAAGCGGTGGAAGAAGAAAAGAAAGTATGGTATCTATTATCAAAAATAACTGACCTAGAAAGCATGTTGAGGAGAGAATTTAAGAATTCTAAGACTCTGAAAATAAAGGCTAAATACAATGTAGCTTGGGAACTACTGATGGGAACATTTCTAAAGTTCCTTTTAGCTTTGAGAATCTAAGTTTAAGTCCGAGGAACCTCTCACATCTATTTTCTTCACTCACAAAGCTTAACAATACAGTTCAGGATCTCATCTCTTTTCATCTATCATTATAACAGACTCCTGTCTATCTTCCTCAATTCTTCCCCATCCCCTCCCCCGCACTCCAATTCATTTACCACCAATTCCAAAATGATTTTCCTAAAGAGCAGCTCTGACCATGTAATCACTCATCTGCCATCTCTGTGCCTTTGCACTCCTTGTCCTCCATGACTGGAATACACTTCCTCATCTACATACCTCTCAGAATCCCTAGCTTTCTTAAAGGTCCAGCTCCAAGTGCTGTCTTCTTCATGAAGCCTTTTCTGATACCTTCTCCCTCCTCTCAACCCTGACCAAATTCTCTTCTATTTTGTACATGGTGTCTCCACTCAAAAGGACTGTAAGGGGGCAGCTAGGTGGCACAGTGGATAAAGCACTGGCCCTGGATTCAGGAGGTCCCAAGTTTAAATCTGGCCTCAGACACGTGACACTTACTAGCTGTGTGACCCTGGGCAAGTCACTTAACCCTCACTGCCCCACAAAAAAACAAAACAAAACAAAACAAAAAAGGACTGTAAACTCCTCAAGGGAGTTTCACTTCCATCTTTGTGTTCCCAGTAACTTACTAGCAGAGTTTCTGGCACATAAAAGGCAGTTAATAAATGCTGGTAACTGACCCCAGATTCAGGTTCTGGCTCTGCTTCTTACTAGCTGTAAGAGATCCTGGGCAAGTTGCTCCACCATTCTAAATCTCAATTTCCTAGTCAGTAAAATGGGGATAATAATCTCTGCACTACCTTATTCATATAGTTGTTGTAATAATTAAACAAGATAATGGATGGGAAAGTATAAAGTATCACATAAATTATTTTGATGAACAGATTCCTAAGAGATAAGTAACACTGGACCTGGAAAGAAAGCTCTCTCTTTCATGGCAAAAGATATCCTTTTCATTGTAAAGATCACACAAAATTATCTCCATTTCACATACAAAGTTTCATACTTACAGAAATTGTTACAGCAGCCTAGCTCAGTAGCTCCTCATTTATAATTTATTTCTTCCCTTGTAAGACTGCTTTTGCTGTACTCAGAGGACATCAGGAAGGCCCTAGAACAGGTTTAGGCCCTGCAAGCTAATATCACTTTGACCAAATAAAAGAAAATCTTGTCTGAAGGTCTCCAAACCAAAGCCCAAACAAGTTCATGCCCCAGAAGGCCAAGACTCAGAAATCATGAAAATAGCTATTATTAATAATGCTCTTTTAATTCACTGTCCATTTTGTACATCTGTTAATTTTTTTAAACTTCACAATAACATAAGACAGCTCATGACTTAGTTTTCATTTTAAAATTTACATTTGTATTAATTTCTTTTGGTTTTACATCAATTTCATTCCCAAATATATCCCTCTATCATACAGAGAACAAAAGCAAAAAACCTCAACATTCAGCAAAACTAACCAATACATCAGCCAAGTCTGACAGCATATTCAGTGTTCCCACACCTACAGTCCCCCACCTCTGCAAAGAAAGGAAGGAGGTATGCTTTCTTATTCCTTCATTCAGTCAAGCTTGGTCATTATAATCACAGAGCACTGTTTTTATTTCTTATTTTGGTTTTTCTAATTACATTACTACTGTAGTTTACTTGCCTTCTTAAGTCTTTCTGCTTGCTTCACTTTACGTCAGTTCATGTCTTCCCATTTATAGCTTTCATTTCTATAGTGCTTTAAGGTTTACAAAATTCTTTCTAATGCAAATTTTTAAAACTCTAAGGTACCACATCACACCTGCCAAAGTGATCAAATCATTCAGTGCATTGAGTGTAACCTCTTTTGGGGATTTGAGCAAGAATTGTACAGGGTAAGAAAGCACAGATGTTATGATCAGCACTGGTAGAGGAAAAAGCTGCTATCAATGAACCACAGATTCACTAAAATCATCAGATACTCGTTACACTTTCTCTTTTAATGACCTCATCAGCGCCTATGGTTTTAATCACCTCTATGCAAACATATCCAGATCTTTCTCTTCAGTCCTAGTTGCTCTCCTGAGGATTATGAATTAGATATTTTGAAGTAGGTATCCTATTGCCATTTCAAACTCAGCATATCTAAAACAGAACTCAGTATCTCCCCTTCTTCTCCAAAAACATCCTTCTTCCCAGCTCCCCTATTGTATCTGAAACTTGAAGGAAGCCAGGAGGCAGAGGTGAGGAGGGAAAAAATTCCAAGCATGGGAAAATGTCCAGAGGTGGACATCGTTTTTGTTTTTGTTTTTTATTCTCAACTGGCTATTAGACGCCTGGAACAGGATGCCCTAGCAATATACTAAGCTCAATATGTCCAAAACTGATTACCTCTCTTCCCAAACCCTCCCCTTTTCCAAACTTTCAAACTCTCCAGGGCTCCACCATCTTCCTAGTTCCTCAGGCTTGCAACCTAGGTGTCATCTTCAACTCTTTACTCTCTCCCATCTCTCTCGTCCAATCTGTTGCCAAGGCCCGTGGATTGAATCTTTGCAACATATCTCCCATAAGCCTCCTCTTCTCTGATGCTGCCACCACCCTGGTACAGGGATTCATCTCCTCACACCCTGGCTACTGCAATAGCCTCTTGGTTGGTCTACCGGGCATAAGTCTCTCTCTATTCCAGTCTGTCCTCCACTCAGGTGACAAAATAATTTTCCTAAATCAAGGGTCTGACCATGTTAACCCCCACTCAATAAGCTCCAATGGATCCTCATCACCTCCAGGATCAAATATAAAATCCTCTGTCTGACCTTCAGACCTTTTTAACTTAGCTGCCTTCCTCTCACTACCCCCTCCCACCATTTCCAGTCTTCTTACACGTTACCCCCTCCTCTCCCCCACTCCCTGCAATTCAGTGACACTGACCTTCCACACACAAGATACTCCTTATCTCAGTTGTGTGAATTTTCATGGGCTGCCCCACGCCCTTCCCTTCTTCCTCCTAACTTCCTTCAAGTCCTACCCCAAATCCTACCTTCTATAGGAAGCCCACTCCCTCTCAATTCTAATATCTCTGTATATTAATTATTTCCTTTTTATCCTGTATTTTTTGTATGTGGTTGTTTGCATGTTGTCTCCCCAGTGAGACTTTAAGATCCTTGAGGGCAGGGACTATCTTTTGCCTTTGCTGTATCTTCAGCACTTCGCACAGTGCAATGTAGTAGGTGCTTAATAAATGCTTACTGCATGACTGTTCTCATCCTCTGTTCCAGTCTTAGAGGATGAGGTGACCTCTACCCTTTTACCCTTGATCCCATCCCTCCCTCCCTCTTTCTAGGAGTTTTTCCCATGGATCACTGACATTTTATTCCTTTTTGTCACACTGTTCCTATCCAGATTTCTTTTTTACTACCTATTTCTTCTTAGTGTCTTCGGCTGGTTAATCCTCCTCCCCAACGTGGGTATTCCCAAGGATCTGTCGTCAGATCTCAGCATTCTCTTTCCCTGTCCTGAAAACCTCATTCCTTCAATTTCCACACACATATATAGATGACTACAAAAACTATAAATCAAATGAAACATCAATTCAGTATGACTTTACATAGTGCCTACCATGTGCCAGACACCTAGCCAAGTGGGTTAGGGATAAAAAAGACAAGAGCAAAACATTCCTTGCCCTCAAAGAGCTTAAATTCTACTGGGAGGATACAAGGAGGATAAAGATAAGTAAATTAAAGATTAAAGGGACAGTCCATACAAAGGAAGATGGAATGTCAAGTATAGGGAATAGCTAATAGGCCAGTTTGGTTAGTATATGAAATTATGTCAAAGAGAGCATATAGCAAATACATTTAAACAGGTGGATGTGAGCCAGATTGTATAAGATTTTTTAAATGTCAGATGAATGAATTTGTATTTTATACTGGGGAGCTACTGAAGGTTTTTGTGTTTTAGGAATATTAGTGTGGAAGCCATATAAAGAACGGGGGTAGGGAGATGTTGGCAGCCATGAAACCACTTAACAAGTGCTGAGTTGGACAGTGGCTATGTGTGTGAAGAGAATGGAGACAGTGGATGAGATTTTGTGAAGGTATGATTAGCAAGATTTGGCAGAGGACTGACTAGTTATAGAAGAGAGAGACGTTGTTGTTTTTCCTTCGTTCTTAAAGAGGACCATGACATTAGGGTGGTGTCACAACTTGCACTGAACTGGATTTAAGTGAGGGAGGGCTATGCAAGGTCACCAACCTCACTCTCTCCTATGGAAACATCTGGGCCCAGTAGTAAGATATATATCAGGGGGCGGAACCAAGATGGTGGAGGAGAGGCTGTGACTCCCACAAGCTCCAGATAAACCTGTCCACTCATGTCCAAATAATGCGGTAAAAAAACCCCAAAAAAACCAAAAAACATCCCAGAACAGCCTAATGCACATAAGAACAGATTGAGACTATTTCTCCACAAAAGAAGGCAATTCCAATCACCTACTGATCAGGCTGAACAGCTCAGCGCACAGTCCAGACCCAGCCAGGGACAGTGCTTCCAGCGCATGTCAGAGTCTTCAGCACCAGCAGCTTCTGAGGCTCTGATCACGGACTGGTGAGGGAGTTCTGTGGTAGGCCAGGGTGAAGTGGAGGCAGTATCTACTGGAGTTGGGGCAAAGCGCCCTGGATCTGAACCAGTGGGCTGAATCGAGTGGTGGTGGCCCAGTAGGGGAGTGGGGGAGTTCGATCAGACTTCTGTTTCCAGTCAAAGAGAAAGTGACTGTGATTACTCACAAGCCAGGCAGGCTGAGAAGAAGCCCAGTCACTCCCTGGGCCATGCTGTAGCACAAACAGTGTGTCCTGGAAGCAGCGCCACACTTAAAGAAGGAGTTAAAAGCCAAGAAATAGTAAGCTAGAATGAGTAGGCAGAGAAAGCAGAAGACCATCGAAAACTTCTTTGGGGGAAGGGTAGACCACAATACAACTCAGAAGAAGAAGATAATAAAAGGGTCAAAGCTCCAACATCCAAAGCTCCCAAGAAAAATATGAACTGGTCTCAGGCCATGGAAGCTCTCAAAAGGGACTTTGAAGAGAAAGTAGGAGAGATAGAACGAAGATATAGAGAAAGAGAGGAAGGAATGGAAAGAGAAATGAGAGCAATGCAGGAGAGTCATGAGAAAAAAGTCAACAGTTTGAAAAACCAAATGGAAAAGGAGATTAGAAAACTGTCTGATGAAAATAATTGCCTAAGAATTAGGACTGAAAAAATGGAAGCTAGTGACCTTATGAGAAACCAAGACACAGTAAAGCAAATCCAATTGAATGAAAAAATAGAGGGCAATGTGAAATATCTCCTTGGAAAAACAGCTGACCTAGAAAATAAATCTAGGAGAGATAATTTGAAAATCATTGGACTACCTGAAAACCATGACCAAAACAAGAGCTTAGA
The DNA here is from genome assembly GCF_019393635.1 of Dromiciops gliroides. NCBI lineage: Eukaryota > Metazoa > Chordata > Mammalia > Microbiotheria > Microbiotheriidae > Dromiciops > Dromiciops gliroides. The sequence goes on along the minus strand of NC_057862.1, from coordinate 323,940,219 downwards.
CACCATCCTCCAAGAGATTGTGAGGGAAAATTGCCCTGATATTCTAGAAGCAGAAGCTAAAATAGAAATTGAAAGAATCCACTGATCACCTCCTAAATAAGATCCCAAAAGGAAAACCTTCAGGAATATTATAGCCAAATTCCAGAACTCCCAGGTCAAGGAGAAAATATTGCAAGCAGCTAGAAAAAAGGAATTCAAATACTGTGGAGCTCCAATAAGGATAAAGCAAGATCTAGCAGCTTCTCCATTAAAGGACCAGAGGGCATGGAATATGATATTCCAGAGGGCAAAGGAACTGGAATTACAGCCAAAAATCACATGCCCAGCAAAACTAAGCATCATCTTTCAGAGGAAAAAATGAATTTTCGATGAGATTTTCAGGCATTTGTTATGAAAAGACCTGAACTGAATAGAAAATTTGACTTTCAAATACAAGACCCTGGAGAAGCATAAAAAGGTAAACGGGAAAAAGACTTCATGAGGGATATTAAAAGATCAAACTGTTTATATTCCTACACGGGAAGATAATACTTCAAACTCATAAGAACTATCTCAGTAAGGAATTCAAAGAGGACACAGGTATGAACTGAATATGAAGGGATGATATCTGTGAAGCATTTATGTTTTGTTCTTTGTGGGACAGACAGGGTGGGGTGTCTTATGTCTGGGGCCGGATTTGGGCTTGGGGCCTCCTGGGTCCAGGGCTGGTGCATTGGCCACTGTGCCACCTAACTAACCCATGATAACATCTTTAAAATAGGGTTGAGGTATAGGAGAAATAGACTGGGGGAGGGGGAAGGAGAGAGATGGTCTGGGGAGAGGTAGTTTACATGAAACAAGAAAAAAAGCTTATGGAGGGGAGGGGAAGAGGGGGAAAGAATTGGGGAGTGAGTGAACCTTAATATCATCAGAATTGGCTCAAAGAAGGACTAACATACATACTCAAGTAGGTATAGTAATATATTTTTGCCCTGAGGAAGGAGAGGGAGTTAAGGGTGGGGGAAGAGAGGGGAAGGAGGGAAGGGCAGATTTGGGGAGAGAGCAGTAAAAAGCAAAACACTTTTGAGGAAGGTAAAGATGTTCTGCATAACTGCACAAGTATAACATATTGAATTGCTTGATTTCATAGAGAGGGTTGAGGAGGGAGGGAGGAAGAAAATTTGGAACACAGAATTAGCTCAAAGACCTTAAACTTATCAGAGTGGGCTCATAGAGGGAATAACATTCACACCCAGTTGGGAGGAGTAATCTATTTAACCCTACAGGAAAGTAGGAGGGGAAGAGGATAAGGAAGGAAGGGTGGAAAAAAAAGGAGTGCAGAGCAGGAGAGGGGACAGTCAGAAGTAAAACACTTTTGAGGAGGAATAGGTTAAAAGAAGATAGAAAATAGAGTAAATATCATGGGAAGGGAATAGGATGGAGGGAACAGTTATGATGATTGATTATAATGGCAAAACATATGGTACTTACTTTGTTGGGCTATTGTGAAGAAAATTCTTTGTCAAGTTTAAGGTACTTTATTCAGGTTATGATGAACAGGATACTACCAGAAAAACCTGGAAAGACCTACATGAACTGAAGCAGAGTGAAATGTACTATATACAAAATAACAGCAATAGTGTAAGATGATCTGCTGGGAAGCATATGGTTATTTTCAGCAAGGCAATGATCCAATATAACCCTGAAGGACTTATGAAAATGGCAACCCATCTGAAAACAGATGGAAACACATTTAAAAAAAAATGTTTTTTCCTCTTTGACAATTCCTCAATCTGAAATTTTGGGGGGTTTTTTTTGACTGTTTTCTCTCACAGCCTAGCTAATGTGGGAATATTTTCCATGACTACTCATGTATAACTTATTTTGAAATGCTTGAGTTCTAGTGGGTAGGGGGTGGGAATGGAGGAGGAAGAGAAGTTGGAACACAAATTTTTAAAAAATTGATGTTAAGATTTCTTTTTACATATATTTTGGAAAATAAAATTGTATTCAATAAAAAAAAAAGAAAAAAGATATATATCAGGACAACTGGAGATGGTCCCAGATGTTTAAGGCAATTGGGGCTAAGTGACTTGCCCAGGGTCACACAGCTAGTAAGTGTCTGAGGTGATATTTGAACTCAGGTTCTCTTGACTCTAGGGCCAGTGCTCTATCCACTTCGACACTCAGCTGCCCCTAATAGAGAGAGGAGTCAATAATGACTCAGAAGGTTGTGAATCTGGAAGGATGGTAATATCCCTCAAAAGAAACAGAAAAGTGTATAGGAAGGGTAGGGGTTTTGGGTGGAGAGGGGGGGGGGGTCTATTTTGGCCATAGGATCACACATTCAGAGATACCAGAGACCTTAGAGGTAATTTAATGTACCTGTTCATTTGACAAATGAGGCATAAAGTAAAAAGACTTGCCCACAGTCACACATGTAGTGTCAGAGCCAGGATTCGAATCCAGAACTCTGTCACCTGTTGGCTTTAACATTCCAACAGAATGCTCAAATGCAGGTATCCAGCCCAGAGTTAGCAATGAGAGACCAGGGCTCAGAGGAAAGTAGGACCAGGTCTGTCTTGTCCCTGAGTTCTAGTTTTTCATTTTTAACTGCATCCTGGACAGACAGCCCCTCACACTAACCAGTTCAAAACAGAACTACTAAACATCTTCTCCCCTCAAACCTGCCCTTCTCCCATTTTTGTTATTTCTACGGATAGCAGCACCATTCTTCCAAATTACTCACACTCAAAGCCTCTTCCTTCTCCCACATCTACTTATTTGCCAAACCTCTTGATGTGGGTAAAACAGTTCTCCAATACAACTTCTTTCCACCAGTACTATCACCATTCTAGGTCAGACTCTCATCACCTCTTGCCTGAACTATTGGAATATCCCAATAACTGGTCTCTCTGCTTCCTTTCTTTCTCCTCTCTCAATCTCACAATGGAAAAATTATCTTCTTAATACAAAGGTCTGACCACATCACCCCCCTGCCTCAAAGCATTCAATAGTTCTCTCCTCTATTGCCTCTAAAAAAAATGAATTATTTATCCTGGCACTTAATATACTCCACAAACTGGCTACAATCTACTTTTCCAGTCTCATGTCACATTTTTCATCTTTACTTACTATATTCCAGCAAAGCAAATTACTAGCTGATCTTGTCCTACCTCTACATTGCCTGGTAAAATTGCACATTTTCCTTAAGTCTTCTCATCAATATGCAACTCAAATATCACTCTTGCATGAAATCATCCCTACTTACCTCAAGTGAAAGTATTCTTTTTTTGATCTTTGTTCCATCATGCTCAGCCTTCTCTAACTTAGCTGTGTATATGCCATATCTTGCCAACCCTCCCGCCATGGGTTATATGCTCATTGAAGACAGGGACTGTGTTATTTATCATTTTTGTACTCCCAGTCATGGCCATCGTATCTTTTTCATAGTAGGCATTTAGTGAATGCATGCTGAATCAAATTTCATTCCCCAAACTACACAAGAAAAAAAAAAAGTCTGAAGAGTTATGTCAGCAAGCACTTTAATAAGCTTAATAACAGCAACTATCTGCCAGGCACCAGAAATACAAAGAAAGGCAAAAAGAGAAAAGTTACAGACTAACGACATACACACTGTACTTGAATAAAACATTACCAAGCAAGAATTTGGCAAGACTCTCCAATACTCAGTGTTATAAAGCCCTGAACTAATGCAATCACTGATTCCCCAGAGGGAAAGGAGTCAGAGTTACTAATATTACTACTGAGGAAGTTATCAATACCAAGTTTCTCACAAACTCTTTTCATGTAAGAACAACAGTCAAATAATCTAATCAGGGATACCACAATATCCTAGAGTCTCTGGGCTAGAAGGACCTCCCCAGAAGCTCTCTCCTCTTTTTTTTTTCTTTTCTTCAGAGCAATTGGGGTTAAGTGACTTGCCCAGGGTCACACAGCTAGTGTCAAGTGTCTGAGGCCACATTTGAACTCAGGTCCTCCTGAATCCAGGGCTGGTGCTTTATGCACTGTACCACCTAGCTGTCTCCATCCCCAGAGGCTCTCTAGTCCAACTCACACCCAATCAAAACTCCCTTTCTAGAATATCCCTGACAAGTGGTCATCCAGCTTCCCATTGATGGTCCCCACATAGGGGAGCCCAGAGAGGAACATAAGGAAACTGAATACTTCATGCTCACCATCTGAATAGCTGCTGTCTGTAATGTGGCTAAAATTCTAGCTAGTCTGTCTAAAAATCTAATGAATGGTCGCCAATAAATTAGAAGCTTTAGCAAGAGTTTAAACTTTTAAGCATTTATTAAGGAGCATAAGAATTTGGTGAGGAGAAAGAAAGAGGCCTAGATGCCTTCATCTTTCTATCTAAGGGAGCCAGCATCTCTGCTGGCAGAGATGCTCCACTCCCCACAAGGTCCTGGCGAAAGACAGAGACAGAGAGACAGAGACAGAGACAGAGAGAGAGAGAGTGAGAGAGTGAGAGAGAGAGAGAGAGAGAGAGAGAGAGAGAGAGAGAGAGAGAGAGAGAGAGAGAGAGAGCCTCTCCCTTCTTTGTCCCACAAGCCTCCTATGAAAACCAGAAACATCCTGTCCATCCACACAACTCCAAGCTAATTGGCTGGTAGCTTTGATTGACAGTACTCACAAGCAAATGTCACTTCCTGACGCCAAGGAACTGACCTTCCAAGCCACATGGCTTGCCCTCAGATGCCTTCTCCTCATGGCAGAGCATTCCTATAGTATCTCTCCAGCAAGGGGTGTCACTCCAATTGTCACAAAACTCCTCTAAAAGCAGTCTATGCCATTTCTGGATGGCTTTATTGGTAGTCGCCTTTTCTCTACATTGAGCCTAAATGTGCCTCTCTGCAACTTCTACTCATGGCCCAAGAATCAAGAGCAATGCAGACCAAGTCTTCCATATGACAGTCCTCCAAATATCTTACAACTGTTATTATGTCTTCTACCTCATTCCCCTAAATCTTTTCTCCCTGCTCTTGACTGAATGTCCCATATTCTCCACATCATCCCAGTTAGCATCATTTGAATTTAATCCAGCTTGTCCAAAATGGGATTCCCAAAGCACTCCAGAGGTGGCAGTGGTAGAACAAGTATCACCTTCAGTATGGACACCAAGCCTCTCAATGCGTGCTAGAATAACCTTAGCTTTTGCGGCTGTCACACTGACTCATATTGAGTTTGGAATCCACTGAAACTTCAGAGCTTTTCTCATTTGACCTTTATAATAAATTCATGCAAGAAACTCATTTGTGAGTGTTACTACTCCTTAAAAAAAAAAAACAACAAAAAAAAACCACCACCACCATATACACAGGTGAGGAGAAAGGCGAAAAGAAAGTAATAATGTGCCCAAGTCACACAGTTAATAAGTGATCTAGCCAAAGTTTGAACCACAGGTATTGTGACATGAAATCAGAATACCTACACCACCATGTGTACTAGTGTTATGAAAAGGAAGGTGCTCAACAAAAATATTGCACCCACCTGCAAAAATGGACCGTTTATTAAAATAAATTTTTTTTGGTTACATTTTAAGTTCCAAACTGTTTCTCTCTCCACCCCACACTAGTAAGGGCCACCATTTCACACACACACACACACACACACACACACACATATGTAAAACCATACTATGAATACTTCTATTCATCAATTCTTTCTCTGGAGGTGGATAAGCATCTTCCTTATAAGTCTGTTGTAGTTGATTTGAGTATTTATAATATTCAGAATAACTTACTCATTCACAATTGTTCTTCAAACAATATTGCTGTTACTGTATACAACATTCTCTTGGTTCTGTTCATTTTACTCTTCATTATTTCATAGAAGTCTTTCCATGTTTTTTTTTTTTTTTCCTCTTTTGGCTGGGCAATGAGGGTTAAGTGACTTGCCCAGGGTCACACAGCTAGTAAGTGTCAAGTGTCTGAGGCCAGATTTGAACTCAGGTCCTCCTGAATCCAGGGTCGGTACTTTATCCACTGCGCCACCTATCTGCCCCCCTTTCCGTGTTTTTCTAAAACCAACCTGCTCATCATTTCTTACAGCACACAAATTATTTAGTCATTCCCCAATTGATGGGCATCTCTTCAACTTCCAGTTTTTTGCCACCACAAAGAGAGCTGCTAGAACATATAGGTTATTTTCCTTTTTCCTTAGGAAACATACCTAACAGTAGTATTGCTGAGTCAAAGGGTATACACAGCTTTACAACATTTGGGCATAATTCCAGATTGTTCCCCAAAATAGTTGGTTCACTTCACAGACCATCTATTTTTGAGAGGCAGTGGCCTCTTGATCACTGGAATCAATTAACACACAATCACAAAGAACCTCATTTTTCCAACAATATATATATTTTAATAAAATTGGCTAACAAGGAGGCAAGGACCCTGGTCAATTAAACTACAATTATTTTGAGGTTGAGTGGATAAAAATATAAAATATAAGTGGAAGAAAATATAAAATCAAAGAGGTCCAACTAAAGCAGTTGTGTTCAAGTGGCTCTGGTTCAGCTAAGCATTGTAGGGTGCAAAGCATGAAGCCATCGAGTAACTTATACATCCAAGAAATCACATGCCAACCTAACTATAACCTAAGGTCACCAGTTCTTGAATTCTTCCAAACATTTATAATGCAAAAGGACACTAAACTTGGAAGAATGATGTAACGATTGGAATGACGCCACCTACTGGAGACTTACTGTAGAAAAGCTCCACCATGAGGTGAAGGTCTCTGAGAGCAAGACCATGCAGCTTTTCTTTGGAGTCAGGAAGTGACGTATGCTGGTGGGAGGAAGAAGGGGAAGGCTGGCGCTCTGACTCACTCTCTTTCGTGTGGACTCTGGCAGAGAACAGAGCTAGGAATGTTCTCTCCCTTTAATAGATAGATGAAGCTAGGCCTTTCTCTTTCTCTTCACCAAATTCTTATTCTCCTTAATAAATGCTTAAAAGTCTAACTCTTGCTAAAGCTTATAATTTATTGGCGACCACTCATTAGATATTTTAGACAGTATAGCTAGAATTTTACCCCTTACAATGATGTATGAGTCCTGGAGTGTTAATAACTATGATGTAAGACAAATCACACATACTCAGGATGAGAGGACTTGTCTACCTGATGTCTATGGTTCCTCCAACTTCAACTTTAATATTTTGTCCTTATAATTCCAAATCCCTTTAAACTTCCATTGCTGAGGCAGCACTCTTTGTTTTGGTTCAAAGCTTTCCCTATCACAAAGAATGGGACTAACCATTTCTACTTCCTATACTTTAATTACACAAGGCAAGTTAAGTCTGGTCATTTAAATTTCATTCTTCTGGTCTCTTTTGGTACTGGAAAGGTCCTCTATCGTATGACCTTCTGTAAATGATTTCACCTCTCTGGGACATTGGATTATAAGATCCTCCATTAGACTGTAAGCTCCTTGAGGGCAGGGACTTTTTGCCTTTCTTTGTATCCCTGTGCTTAGTATAGTGAATACTATAGGCACTTAATAAATGTTTGTTGATTTGACTCTGGGCTTTAGTTTCCTCATTCGTAAAAATAGGCAAATAATCTCTCAATTATGTCACAGGATGGTTTTTAGAATCAAAAGTATGTGAAAATAAGTTGAATAGTATATGTGCTAGACACATACTTTTTAATGTAAAAATGTAAATGAATGTGTACTTTTTTCTTTCCCATTCTATCCTTCTGGGTTAGTCCAATTAATTGTGAACACAAGTGTGTACACAGAGTATTTTCTCTAGTGTGCTTTAACAAGAAATGGTGTCGCTGAGTACTATCAGCAGTGGTAAATATGGTCTGTCAGTTTTACTTCCAGCATCCCAAGTGATAAAAATAGGCTTCAGTGAATTAAGCAGGATAACTCATACACTCAAGAAATAATTTTGAAAATAAGAAAACGAAACATGGGAGTTTCTTGGCTTTATTATTACCTATTCTTAGAAAGAAAATAATTGGGATTTCTTATGCAGCTAATAATTTGACAACAAATAAGTTATAAAGGAAATAAATAATACCAAGACATATAAAAGTGCCAATTCAGACTATACAGTAATGACAGGATGCTATGTAACCTTGGGCAAGTGCAAACCACTTACCTTCTCTAGGCCTTACTTTCTTCCTCTATAATGAGGGAGTTCTTTCCAGCTCTATTATTCAATGTTTCAAGGTTATTTCCTATAGTTCTACAATTCTATCTTCTAGAATCCTATGATTTAAGGTTCCTTTCCGCTCTAATTCTTAAAAAAATGTCTGTCCTAAGTTCCCTTCTGGATCTTACATTCTATGCTCCCAGTTTTTGAGATAAATGGACAATTAGGATATATTTTCTTGGTCCCTGGTTGCATCAGTGGACATCAGTTTGTTAAAGACTCTCTCTGAAATGTAGGTTTCTATCTTTCCAAACTATTAAGTTATTCTTCCCACAAAGGAAGATATAAGAGATCCAGTTGAAAGGGCTATAGTTTAAGTTCCCTATTGCCATAACCCAGCTAAGCATGCCACCTATACAAGGCACAAAGACTAGATAGAACAGTGGAAAGAGTGCTGGTTTTAAATGTATATGCTATATACATACATACATATTTAATGACTTTTGTTTTTACATTAGGTGCTTTAATACAACTTACCTACTGATCCCTCCCTTGTGACAAAAGAAAAAAAAAATCAAGCAAAATAGCTGATACAGTGATTGAAACTAAGGATGTATACAACAAACATTCTGTCCTATTAATCTCCTGCCTTTCTCTTATGAAAGAAGAGATTTCACCACCTATTCTCTGGGAGCTTTACCTTTTTCTTTCCTTTTAAACAATTCAACACACTTTTATATATATTTTAAGTTTCTACTCTAAAACTAACATTAAATATGAGTATTTCCATATGCAAAAGTAAAAGAGAAAATGAGGATCATATACACAGTTTTGAATCTGTACCACATAGACCCTGCCTCATCCTCCAAGTATACAACAAATTTAACATGCTATTTTCAAAACTCTCTTGTCTGTCTGTTTCTGAGCATTTATTAAAATACTTCCATAACCCCTTTATTTTGGTGACTATTGCTAGTTGCCCTCTTTCCTTTAACTATTTCCTCCTCAAATGAAACAAAGGCAAATGAAGTATCAAAATATGCACTGTCAAGCAAAACAAATTCCCACATTGATTAAGTTGGAAAATACAGTCACTTCTTGTATGTTGAGTTCATAATTTCTATAGCAGAAGCTGGGTAGTATGTTTCATAATCTGGAATTGTGGTTCTTCATTGTATTGATTAGTGTTTAAGTCTGAGGCAGTTAGTGCAGTAGAACAATGGGGCTGGAGTCAGGAAGACCTTGGTTAAAAACTAACCTCCGACATTTACTAGCTGTGTGATCCTGGGTAAGTCACATAATCTCTGTCTGCCTTGGTTTCCTCAATGGTAAAATGGGGATAATAACAGCATCTACCTTCCAGGCTGTTATGAGGATAAAATGAGATAATTGTTAAGGCACTTAACACAGTGCCTGGCACACAGTAGGTCTTTAATAACTGCTTTTTCCCTTCTCCCTTAAATCTTTCTTAGTTGTTTTTCTTTATGTTGTTGTTACTCTATAAATTATTTTCCAGGTTTCTTATACATTTTCCCAGGTTTGTTTGAAACCATCCTTTTTGCCATTTCTTATTACACAATAATATTCCACTACTCAAATACAAATATTTGTTCAGCCATTACCCAATTGATGGAAACCACCCTCCGTTAGTTTCCAGTTCTTTGTCATAACAAAAGTAACTGCTATGAATACTTTAGTGCATATGGGTCCCTTTTCTCGCTCTTTTAAAAAAAATTTCTCTGGGTATAAGCAAGGGTGTGTTAGTAAATGTTTAACAAGTGGAAAAGTTATACACAGAACACATTTTTACATCTAATCTTCATTAATAATTTCTTTATCACTTTCTTTTTTTTTTTTAGTGAGGCAATTTGGGTTAAGTGACTTACCCAGGGTCACACAGCTACTAAGTGTTAAGTATCTGAGGCTGGATTTGAACTCAGGTACTCCTGATTCCAGGGCCGGTGCTCTATCCACTGTGCCACTTAGCTGCCCCTCTTTATCACTTTCTTAAGTCTAGATAATCAACAAAACAATAAATCAAGCCTTGATTTATGATGTTGGCTGATTTTCGAGGTATAAATGATAACACTGAAAATTTAACAATCAGTTATAATGAGCAGATGTAAGCTGCCTCCAGCACACCCCTAAGTATAGACACAGTAGTTGTATCACAGGGCAAAAAGTAAAGGTTAGTGACTTTTGGTGTCACATGATAATGATGATGATGTCATGGTATTTTAAACTATTCAATGTTTCCAATTCTTTGCTACCACAAAGAGTCCTACTATGAATATTTAGGCATAAAGCCAACCTTTGTTTCCACCCTCCTTGTAGTAACATGCCTAGTAATGGGAATATTGATACGCTGTCTTCCTGTACTTCTTCCAACACTGTTTCCACTTTTAAAAATTTAATTAACATTTTTACTTAAAATTTTGAGTTTCAAATTCTATCCTTCCCTCCCTTTCACCCTCCTGAAGCAGTAAACAATCAGATATGGGTTATACATTTACAATTATGTAAAACTTTCTCATATTCGTCATTAACTGTTTCCGTTTTGTGTCATCTATTGTCATCTATTAACTTGCACAGTAGAAGGTGAAACTTTTGGTGAATAGTTCCAAATTGCTTTCCAGAATGGCTAAACCAATTCACAATTTCACCAATAATGTAAAGATGTTCCTGTTTTCCCACAGCCTCTCTGTGGGGAGAACACTGTCATCTTTTCCCAATTTGATAGGTGTGAGGTAGAACTTCAGAATTGTTTTAATTTGCATTTTTTAATTGTTAATGACTTGGAGCATTTTAATACTTCTGTTGACATCTTGGATTTGTTCCTTGGAGAACTGACTATACATATCTTTGGCCATTTATTGGCAAATAATTCTTGTTCTTATGTATTTGAATCAGTTGCTCATATATTTCATTAATTTTTATAATTAAGCAAAGTTCAAATTATTTTTAGTTATCTTTTCATTTACTTTCTTGTAATCATTGTATATACTGTTCTCTTGGTTCTTCATACAAATCTTATCATGTTTCTCTGAATTAGTCATATTTGTCATTTCTTACTTCCATAAAAATATTCTGTTACATTGGTATGCAGCAGGTACGTGGTATATAGTGGATAGAGTGCTGGGCCAGGGGTCAGGAAGACCCGAGTTCAAATCTAGCCTTAGACATAATTCCCTAACTCTGTGACCCTGGGCAAATCACTCAACCTGTTTGCCTCAGTTTTCTCATCTGTAAAATGGGGATAATAACACCTTCCTCTCAAAGTTGTTGTGAGGATAAAATGAGATAATCACAAAGTGCTTAGTAGTATGCCTGGCACACAGTATTATATAAATGTTAGCGATGATGATGATGATATGGCATTTTCAACCATTCAATAGTAATTTGTTTTCAATTCCTTATTACCACAAAGAGTCTTGTTACAAACCTCTGTCTCCACTTTCCTTGTAGTACATACCTAGGAGTGAGATTACTGGTTTGCCTGTCTTCCCACATCTCTTTCAGTCCCAACTGTTTCTGGTTTTTGTCATCTGTAATAACATGCATGGTGAGGTACATCTTCAGAACTGTTTCAATTAATACGTCTCTTATTAACAGTAGTTTGGGGCATGTTTTCGTGTTGTGGAATCACAAGACCTGAATTGAAATCCTGGATTTGCCATTTACTACCTGTGTGATCATGGGCCAATAGCTTAACCTCTCTGGGTCTCAGTTTCCTCATTTGTAAAATCAAAGGGCTGAAACTTTTCAACTTTGAATCTATGATCCTATAAATTGGTTGACAAAATCAAGGGTCAGATGCTTCTGACAGACTGCAATGTTAAATTTAAAATATCTAAGTTTGTTTATGCAGACGAGAGATATACTATAATCACAGAATCTTACATGTAGAAAAAAATGTGGTGGATGATTGTTAAGCTACTGTCAGAGAACTCTGAAAGATCTTGGAGGACAGAAGGGGTTTTCTGGGACCAGAGAAAGGCATATGCCCTAACTTTCTAAAAATGGAAGGGAATAAAATCTGCAGATTATAAACCAGTAAATTTGATTTACATTCCTGGAAAAATCCTAGAACAGATGATTAAAGAAATGGTTAACAAACATTTAAAAAGGGAAATGATCATCACAAAGCCAACACAGCTTCAACAACAGGCTGTGTCCATGTAACCTCATGTACTTTTATAACAAGGTAGTAGATGAAGGACTAGTAGATGGAGGAATTCTGGATTTTAACAAAGCAATTGACCAAGTCTCTTGTGCTATTTTTATAAACAAGTTGAAGAGATGTGGGCTAGATGAGAATATAGCTGGGTGGATCTGGACCTATTTAAATGACTAGAAGCAAGAACAGTCACTAACCTAGAGGGAAGTCTCTGGGGAAGTGCCCCAGGATCTGTGCTTGGGCCTGGGCTAACTTTGTTTGTTTTTGTTTTTTGTTTTTTTGCAGGGCAATGGGGGTTAAGTGACTTGCCCAGGGTCACACAGCTAGTAAGTGTCAAGTGTCTGAGGCCAGATTTGAACTCAGGTACTCCTGAATCCAGGGCCGGTGATTTAACCACTGTGCCACCTAGCTGCCCTGGCTAACTTTGTTTTAATCAAAGACTTGAATAAAGCAATAGATGCCATACTTCTCAAATCTGAAAATAACATAGCAGGGGAAGCTAACATACTCAGTGACAAAGGTAGAATCCAAAAAGCTCTCAATAGAACAGAACATTGGTCCAAATCCACTAACACAAAATTTAATAATGATAAATATAAAATCTTACACTTGGGTTAAAAACAATCAACTTCACAAGTGCAGGATGGCAAAGGCATGGGTAGAATGTCATTTATCTGTTAAAGACCTGGAAGGTTTTAATTGGCTGCAACCTCGATATGAATCAATGGTGTGATGTGTGTTACAAAAAAAGTAACACAATCTTAGTTTGCACAAAGCCTCAGACAGTATCCACAATGGCGGAAAAAGACCTTTCCTAGAGGTCTTTAAGTAAGAGCTGGAAAACCTTATTGGTTATGCTGTAGAGGGGCTTTACTTTCAGGTACAGGTTAAATAAGATGGACTCTGGGGTGCCTTCCAACTCTGTGATGTGACAACAGTCAAAAATGAAAGCTTGTCCTAACTTTCTTTCAAGGTCCAGTTCAAGTATCATCCTCCAGGAAGCCAACCTTCCTGAATATCCCCCACACCCCACCAGGACCCCCTGCTGGCAAGGCAGAAGTGACATCTTCCTTCCCAAATTAACGTTTCTGTGGATCTTAATTTTCCAAAGCACCCACTAGATTTCATGCAACATGAATGAATGGCAGGTAAACTATGATTCTGAGGCCCCTGTGGTAGCTGGCTGGGTTTTCTGGTTACTACAGAAATTATTATTCTCTCCCAACACCTTCTCTGTTTTCTTTGCTAGTTTACCTTTCCCCCACACCCCTTAAATATAGGATTCCTCTAAAGGTTTTGTCCTTGATCTTCTTTTATCTTTCTTCAATTTCTCTGCCATGGTTTGGAGTGATTCTCAAATCATGTCAACAATCTATGATCTCCCCAGAGCTCCCATCCCATATTTTCAACTGCTGGATGGACATCTTTAATCGGATGCCTCAGTGGCACCTCACACTGAGCACATCCCAAGTGTTCACCATTTCCCCCCTAAACCTATTTCTTCCCCTAACTTACAGCCCTCCCAGTCACTCAAGCTTATAACCAGGGAATTATCTTTACCCATCTTTGCTTCTTACCACCTTACTCCACCATCCAATCATCCAATCCTGTAACCTCTACAATCTCTCTCCCATTTATCCACTAATTTTCACCCCCACTGTAATCACACTTAGTTATTAATATTTCTCTTGTTCTTTCACACTGCTGACTCAGTGAGCCCACAAAAACCCCTGGATCTTTGCATGAAGTTATCTGGTCTCCCCTTTTCATTTTGTACTTGTGAAAATGATTTTTTTTAAAAATTCAAATGTAGGACATTTATCCCTTTTAGATCTGGTCCATGGTTCCAGCCTGTCAAGATCTTCTAAATACTTGGATTGGAATCACACACTTCTTCTAAGTCACTTTACTCCTCTAAGTCCCAGTTTTCCCATTTGTAAAATGTAAATACAATTTTTTGTACTCTTACAGGCAAGTAATTTGTAAATGGTAAAGTTCTACAGAAATGAAAGCTACTATGATTGTGAAATTTGAAGAGATTCTGCATTTTATGCTTAAAATTTTCATTTGTTTCCCAAATAGAAAAATGGGTTGTTATTTCATCTACTGGTATGCAGCAGAGGTCACCAAAGTGAAGGCATTCAAAGGTAAGGAGAAAGAAAGGAACAACTGGCCAAAGCAAGCTGAATTATTTAGCTCACTCTGTCTTAGAAAATATCAATAGGGTGCTTCACCAACCTAAAAGGTCATGAATTATAAAGCATAAGCTGCATTACAAAGCAAGAAGTAATCTTATGGTCACTCTCTGCTAACAATGCATTCAACTTTAGAGAATCTTGAATGAATTATTATTGCCTAAGTGACAAAACATAGACATGTACAACTGGAGCAGGGGGAAGAATGAAAACAAAGGAGGCAGTACAGTAGGCCACACTAACCAGGACTCAGGAAAAAGAGGATCTATTTTATACTCTTCTATTACCTTCCTGGGCCAGTTTTCTCATCTGTAAAATGAAGGGTTTGAATTAGATGATGATCTTTAAGAGTCCTCCCAGTTCTAACCTTCCTTGCTGGGTATTCCAGCAGTCTAGATTCTGAAATCACTTCTAACATTCTAGGATTCTTATTTTGAAATGGGAACTTTTTTCTTTTTGAAAGAGGGAGACACCTAAGGGACATATTTGTTACTTCTGATTTCTATGCTTATAATTCCTAGGATTATGTGGTCATCCTGTTGCAGAAGAAAAAAGCCCTTCGACCACATGGCATTAATGTTCGTTCGAGCATGCCCTTCCCCACCTTCCACACAGTATTATTTGCTGTCTCACCAGAATTTATACAAATAAGACTTATTATACAGATAAGAATATAAACATCGATTTTAATATGTACCTACAACTCAAATTACTATAAAAGGTAATGCCTCTTTCCAAAATCCCAAACTCAGCATGAATGGAAGGATGCAGCCAGGCCAATCACCTTTACTGATCAATAGTCCTTTTCCTAACGCATCATGTTTCACCTGGACATGCAAACATTTTAGTGATTAGCTGTCTAAACGTCCCAAGCTATTATGTGGAAACAGTTTAGGGTAATCATTCCAGGACTCTATTTATGTGGTGCCTGATTACTTAATTTTCTGATGGGTCAGGCTCTGCCACCACTAAGGCAAATGTGGTTAAATTTTTTAAAAATCCTTACATTGATTTCCTAATGTTCTAAGAATAATGTAAAGTCCTAAAAAGGGAGAGGAGCTCCTGATACATGAATATTAAAGTCACTGGGTAATCCATTATTCCCCTGATTTGGAGTCCTTGAATATTATTTTCCAATGAAGTTGGGACTTAGAAGAATGTGAGCACTAGAAGAGACCTTAGAACATAGACTGTCAGACCAGAGGGGAATTCTAGAAAGCAACTATTAAAATCTCATCATTTTACAGATGAAGAAACTGAGGTCCATAAGTTACATAATTATTTGCCCATGGCCACACAATTAATAGGTAGTAGAACTGGGATCAAAACCTAGATTTTCTGAATCCAAAGCCAGTATAGTCTTTCCACTACATTTTATTGGTGCCACTCTTAAAAACGTGGTTTCCTTCATATACATACCCCCATTGGGATTTTTAAAATGTAGTACACATCTCTGTAATGTAAAACATACTGAGAACAATCTCCCCAAACTGGGGGACAACAGATATACACATATAGACACATGGCCTGGGATGGGTGGTGGGGAAAAGTATCTTTCCCAATGAATACAGAGACATATTTAAGTCTGGATTTTCCTGTTTGGTCTTGCAAAGTCCATTTACTTAACCACTATTCGAGTACCTACTGTATACAAGCCTCTGTGCTAGGTTCTGAGACAGGAACAGAAATAAATTTGTCTGAATAAAGGCTGCATTCTTAAAATGAGTTTTCTCTGAAAGCGGGGGAAAAAAACAACACAAGCCCACTCTGAAAAATACCACCAATTACAGGCCACACTCAAAATTTTAGATAAGTCCAGATGGGGTTTGGGAGTGGGAGGTGTAGACTATACTCAATCCTACATAAAAGACTAAATGTCTTTTGGGTTAGCAACCAAGTAATGTTAACTGGACATACACAGTATTGCTTCCAAATCATAGAGAAAACTCACATGGTAAAGTGGAAAGAAAACAAACACTGGACCTGGCATCAAGGGGCCTTACTATGTGCAGTGTGACCTTGGGCTAGTTACTTCCAGGCTCTGGGTCTCAGGTTCTCTCTCTTCCAAAGAAGGGGACTGAACTAAATATTTCTGTGCCTCCTTCCATCTCCAGCTCTAAAGCTAGGATTTGTTCTGTAAAAATCCACCACTGAACATCATGCTGAACAGCACGACAGTTAGGTGGGCTTAAAGGCTGGCAGCAAAGCTGGGAATATGAACAGGCAAGACAGGCCTAGGGTACAACAGAGGGGTGTGGTGGAACAGGAATGTAGTACTAGACATTAATATGATTTTTAATAAATCTATTTTAATGACAGAAAAATTCACTCTCCACTGCCTGTGGGGATTTATTTTGTAATAAGAAAAGCCACAGGTATTACAGTAAAGGCCCAAAGGATCTCTGAGGGATAATAACAGGAGGCTAAATTTTCGAATCTTACCAGAGGGTAAAAACAAATACCTGGTCCCCAAATCTGACAGATGGCTAATTAGTCATTTAAAACATCTTTATCAAACAACTCAGCAGAGGCAGTATTGTTCTTACTGACAAGGACATTAACTTCAAAGAAACTTCTCTTAAAACAAAAAAAGACTATTTTAAAATAGAGCTTTCAAAGAATTGTTTCCATTTCTTCTTTGCACTTGTTGTTTCCCATCAAACAAAGCTCAATGATGGCAGAGCTTACCACTATACCACGAACCCAGACGTTTATGGGGTATATTACATGACTGTTGAATTTTACAGATTTTTTTAAAAGGAGGCCTGTTGAATTTAACACAGACTTTTATGAGAACTGTTGGGTGCTGGAGGGGCATACTCATCTCAGAAACATCACCCTTCTCTTTTGTACTCTTCCTCAGGGGTCAGGCACTTGTTACTAGATTAAATTTATTTCAAAAACTTTCTACTACATGCAAAACACTGTGGCTAGGTGGCTGGGAAGACAAAGTTGAAAAATGACATTTTGAAAAAGTGCTGTGAAAAAACAACTAGATTTGAAGACAGAAGACAAAAACTAACTGTGAGACCTTGAGCAATTTACTTAAGATCTTTGGGTCTTGGTTTTCTTATCTGTAAAATGAAGGGGTTGGAGTAGACTGTAGCTATAGTTCTTTCCAGATATAAATCCTAAAATCTCTGTCCTCAAGGAGTCTGAATAGAAGAGATGACATGTAAATAAATTACTCCCGAGTTAAAAATAAAAAGAAATCAAATAAAGAATGATGAAAGATATGAGGAGAGACTTTGCTGATGAAGGAATTAAGGGAGATTTTGTGGAGGATAACCCCGAGCTGCAGCGTCAAAACACAGAGATGAGACAATGAGAAGAGAGGAATAGGAGTCCACTGCAGGCAGGGGAAGGGGCAATGTACAGGGTGAAGAGGTGAAAATGGAGAACAGCAGGGAGTCCAGACGGCTGGAATGCAACGTGGATGGAGGGAAGTGAGGTAAACAAAATAAGGCCAGAAAGCTGAGCCTGAGCCAGATTGTGGAACACTTTAAATATCAGGCTAAGGATTATGTACTTAGTGATACTCTGGAGCAATGAGGAGCTACTGAGGGTGATCAATGGAATGATTTTAATCAATTGCTAGGATAACAATTTGAACTTGGAATTCGTTAGCCTTATGATTAAGATGCCAAATTATTCAAATAGCAGCATAACTAGAAATAGTTATAACTGGAAGTTTGAATAGCAGCATAACTGGGCTGAAAAATGTAAATATATTTATAGTGTCCTCAGCGCCTAGCAGTCAGTGCTCTGACCCATACATGCTTAGAAAATGTTGAAAGAATGAATTAGTGATCTCTCTGGTTCTCTGGTTATTTAAACATTCTATATTTTATATCTAGCTCTTACACTCTATAGTTTATTTTCTAACATCCTATGTTTCAAAGTCTTTTTCCAGCTCAAATATCCTATAGTATAATGTGTCTCCCTCAGTGCTTAGGCCTAATGCTATGTACATAGTAGGCATTTATTGGGAAGTTACTGGAAGAAGGAATAAGTTCTGATCATTTAAAGTCATTCCTACAACCTTCCAACACTGAATCATAGGTTTTCATTTAGATACCAGCTTAGTGCCTTGCACCTGGAGTAAAGCTTAGCAAAAAAAGAGAGGTCTTGAAATTTGGAAGAATATTCCTGAGAGGCAATAGATACATTTTAAATCTGGTATCAACTGGAAGAAGTTTTCACTTGAAAATTCCACAATCGTGCAGTTCAAATAGAGGTCAAAAGGCAGCTATTTATATGTGATGGGGGGGGAGGGCAATGAAGGTTAAGTGACTCGGCCAAGGTCACACAGCTAATAAGTATCAAGTGTCTGAGGCTGCATTTGAACTCAGGACTTCCTGAATCCAGGGCCACTGCTTTATCCACTGCACCACCCAGCTGCCCCAAAAGGCAGCTATTTAAAAAAGAAAAGGAGGTTCAGCAAGAATAGTCCACCCCCTTTGAACTACTGCCATTCTTTCTCCTCTCTACCCCACGCCACAGTAATAGGACAAAAACAGTGACTCGGACTATTGTCTGACTTCAGGATCTATTCTTGTCAGCCTCCCATCATCAGCTCTGCACTGCCCCAGATGCTGCTCTCTCCATTCCTCAATCTCTGCCTGAGTGCCCACTGGGTACATGGGTAATTTACCTGAAAGCCCAAGGAAAAGAGCCATTAACCTCCACTTCCTCACTACACACCTGTCACAGCGATGAAACCACAGAGGATTCTCTGAACAGTAGCCAAATTGTAGGTGTTAATTTAATAATGAACCTAAAAATTCCAAAGAACTCACAGGATCTCACTGAAGCCAAGCTCCTGAAGGAACCAGACACCTTCTTTGTAAAGATGAATACTTGCCCCATCCCTGTGATCACAAATGTTGTAGAAGTTCAAAGGTGAGAGGGAGACCCTCTGGACAATGAGCAATGTCCACACTAGTCCAGGTCCTCATCACCTCTTGCCTGCACCATTAATTGCAGTTTCTTTGTTATCCGTCTCCTTGTTTCCAGTCTCCTCTCTGATGCATTTTATATAAAGCTGTCAAATTAATATTCCTAAAGCACAGGCCTGACTATGTCACCTCCATTGCTCAAAAAGCTTCTGTGCCTGCCTATTGCTTCTAGGATAAAATACAAACTCCTCTGTTTGACATTTAAAGCCCTTTGCCATCTGGCTCCAACCTAGCTTTTCAAATAGATATGTTTCACATCATTGCAGCTTGTGCAATCTATTTTTCAAACTATCCTAATTGCTGTTTCCCATGCATAACACCTCTCCCCCCTTATTTGTGAACATGGTCCAACCTTGCCTCATGCCTGGAATGCTCTCCTATCTTACCTTAGCCTCTTGAAATCTCTAGATCCATTTGAGGTTCAACTCAAAGCACCCCTTCTTACATGAGAAAATTCTGGATTCCTCCCCTCTCCCTGTTGTTAGTGTTTACCATCACCCCCCACCCCCATTCCCCTAAATGCATATAGGATTTCTGTCTACTTGCCTGTGTACATGCTGTCCCTTCCTTCCCCCAGGAGAAAGTTCCCTGAGGACAGGGATCTTTCTTTTTTGTTTTTTGTCTCTGAATCCCCAGGTTGTCTTTGTTTTTGTTTGTTTGTTTTTGCAGGTCAATGGGGGTTAAGTGATTTACCCAGGGTCACACAGCTAGTAAGTGTCAAGTGTCTGAGGCCAGATTTGAACTCAGGTACTCCTGAATGCAGGGCCGGTGCTTTATCCACTGTGACACCTAGCTGCCCTTTTGTTTTTTGTTTTGTTTTGTTTTGTTTTCACAGTTGTCTTTGAATACATTCTTATTAAATTGAATTGAACAGGTGGCAGAGGTCATTCAGATTAACTGGTGCCTGAACAGGAATGAATCAGTTCTTTCTTGAATTGAGGAATCCTTTCTACATCTCTGACAAGCAGTCATATGGTGGTTGGCCAAAGACCTTCAGTGGTGGAGAATTCTATGGTTGACATTTATATAGCTCTTTAAGTTTTGCAAAGCACTGTACATACATCTCATTTCAAGCTTCACAATGGCCCTATGTGGTACGTAAAAGTAATTATTATACCCTTTTACAGATAAGAAAACTGAAGCTCAGGGGTTAAGTGACTTGTGTTCTATCCCTAGAGATGATCCATTCTACTTTTAAGGAAATTCTTCTTGACTGGAGTTGAAATCTGCTTCCCTGTATTTTCCACACTTTGCCAATTTTGATCCCTGGAGCCAAGCAGAATAAACATAATTTTTCTAGGTTTCCTATGACTGGCCTTTAGCTATTTGAAGACAGTGACCACAATTCTCTTTAAGTCTTCTCTTCTCCAAGAACATTACAAGCTGGGTACATTACTCCTGGCCAGGTCAGAGGTCAGTGGGAATAGAAGCCATTGTGCTCTCAACAGATGTCTGTTCTTGTAGCTTCAAGTCACATTAGCTACCATGCTAAAATGAGATAATCTACGTACAGCACTTTATAAACCTGCAAGAGTCATACAAGTGCTAGCTATTACTGCTGTTAAAACTGCCAGATCATTTTTCTCTTTGCTGAGCCACATCTTCACCACATTGTACTTGTGCAGCTGTTTTGTATTGTTTTCTTTTGTTTTTGTTTGTTTGTTTTTTGGTTTTTTTGTGGGGCAATGGGGGTTAAGTGACTTGCCCAGGGTCACACAGCTAGTGTCAAGTGTCCGAGGCCAGATTTGAACTCAGGTACTCCTGAATCCAGGGCTGGCGCTTTATCCACTGTGCTATCTAGCCGCCCCTGTATTGTTTTGTTTTTAAAGTAGGGAGGTGGTGAGTGCTTTGTCACTGGAAAGGTTTAAACAAAGGCTGAATGACCACCTGTCAGGAATGTAATAGAGGGGATTCCTGTTCCGGGTATGAAGTAGACTTGATACCTTATGAGGATCCTGCCAGTTCAGATTCTGTGATTTTACATTTATACTCCAATGTATCTATGATCTCACATCCAGGGAGTATCAACAATGAAGATCACAAACCATCTCATCCTGTGCAATAATTATTCATGTTTAAAGGCAGCTTGGGGGCACAGTGGATAGAGCACCGGCCCTGGATTCAGGAGGTCCTGAGTTCAAATCTGGCCTCAGACACTTGACACTTAATTAGCCGTGTGACCCTGGGCAAGTCACTTAACCCCAATTGCCTGGCCCCCCAAAAAAATTATTATTCATGTTTTCCCATAAATCCACCATAGGTTGGTTACCTGACACAATGGAGGTCTTCCTCTAGTTGTCCTTCCCCTTCTTGCCCATTATCTAAAAATTTTTATAAGCATATCATCTATGTCATTTGCCAAAAGCAATAATAAAAAAAACAACAACTGAGTAGGACAAATCCAGACATCCAGAGCCCTGTGGTACAGCACTAGAGGCTTCCCTCCAAGTGTCATTAATCCATTAATCAACAACGGGTCCAGCTGTCATCCCAGTCTGAATCCACCTGAACTATGCTTTTATCCATTCCAGGTAACTCTGCACATGGTCAGGGTACTCTCCTCAGTCTAACAGATGTAACTCCAGCAGTTTCTCATTCATTCAGGAGGTTATAAAGGATAAATAGTAGCACATTTCCAGTACGTAACAGTTTGCATGTTTCTCCCCCTTTTTCTTCTCCCCCCCCCAAAAACATCTTTGAGAGGTAGGTAGGGCAGGAATTATCCCCATTTTACAGATGAGAAAACTGAGGCTGGAAGGAACACTGTTTCACTCAAGATTTCTGACTTCAAGTCCAGAGTTTTACTTCCTCATAAAATGACATCATCTAAATCAACAATTATTAGAACCATAAAAAGAACCAATAAGAAAGCCTCCTCTCATTTCACTGGCACTTGTAAGAGTAAATTCCTGGCAAGTTCATTGAGTTCCAGTCCTGTGATTCCGCACTCCTGACAATGGAATTTTTATATTCACCAATTGATAATAATAAAAAGCCCTAGGGCCAAATGCCAGGAGATCTGGAGTAAGCTCAAGCATTGGACACTACAGTTTTAAATCTCAACCTCCATGAAAGAAATAAAGGGCATGATAGGGTGGACAAGGCACTGGAGTATCTTGAGTTCGGACCTTGGGTAAACCACACCTTCTCTGGGCTTCAGTTACCTCTGTAACGATGGGGATGGAAAAGATGCTTTCCAACGTCCCCTTCTGCCCTGACCAATACTTAATCAATGACAGAACAAGCAAGAAAAGGGATAAATAAGCGCTCCAAAATCCAGAATTGAATTCTGAAGTCAGTTATAGGTACTTTGTTCACCCGGAAAAGGTGCCATTAGACGTCCCACCCACCTGACCTTTGCCAAAACATGCCAGTAAAGACTTGTCCCTCAACACTGAACCTTGGAAAGGTGGGAGGCTGGAGCTAGAAGGTCCCTCTTCAGAGGGGATCCCATGATGGAAAAGCTGGTCATTAATCACATGGGAAATAAGACATAAAAGAAACTAACATAAGGCAAAGTCATTTAGCAAGTGTGTGTGGGGGTGGGGTTCAGGGGTGGGGTGGGGTGCAGGGGTGGGGTGGGGTGGGGTGGGGGAATCAATTGATGGAGGAAGCAGCAAGTTCTCAATGGTAGATGAAGGGAGGGGGCAGCTCCTACTTTGGGGCCACGAAACTGGAATGGTTCCTGGGTCTAGAAACGGAAGCAGAAAGGCTAAGTGCTAACAGAAAGCAAGGATGTGGAGGTGAGAAAATGAAGGTGACAGGAGGAAAGAATTGAGAAAGACAATTGGGGAGCGGATAGGAAAGGAAGTCCTGGTGTACAGGAATGAGAAGAAGGATTCCCGCCCATGGGGGACACTCCTTGGGGAGCTTCTTAGGCATCTATCATCCCTATGGGGTTGGAAGGGAGCTGACAAGAGGAGAACGCCCAAACCTCACCTGGGAATGTACACCTGCTTCCCCCGCCCCCCGTCAAGTGGGGGCTTCCCTTTGGAAGCATCATATTTTGTCCCATCCCCTTAGGGTCAGAGTAGACCTTCTTGACCAGGGGGATGGCGTGCCTGGGCTCCCTGCAACTATTGGGGGTCAGCTAGCGGTGTCCCATCCCTTCGGGTTCCGAGGCCAGTTCCTAGAGAATCATCCGGGGTCTCCCCGTCCCCACGTCCGAGGAACGTTAGGCGGGCTAGCTCACCTGTGCAACCCCCGCTCTGGCCGCCGCCGCCGCCTCGGCACCCTCGGGGCCACCCTCCAGCTGCCTCTCCCGGTAGAGAGCCCACAGCCCCACGTTGGGCAGGAAGACGAGGGCCGCCAGCCCCAACGCCACAGCCTGCAGGAGCCGCTTCTCCTTCCGCTTCATCGGGGCCGGTCCCCCTGGCGCGCGCGCACCCCGGCCCCGGGCACCAACTCCGCGGCGCCCGTAGCAGCAACAGCGGCGGCAGCAGCAGCAGCGGCCGGGAGAAGCGGCCGCGGTGCCGGCCCCAGTCCAACTCCCCGACACTTCCGCTCCGCCGAGAAAGGAGGGGAGCCGGGCGCTACCACCACACCCCCACCTCGGGGGGAGGGGACAA
The DNA here is from genome assembly GCF_019393635.1 of Dromiciops gliroides. Classification (NCBI taxonomy): domain Eukaryota; kingdom Metazoa; phylum Chordata; class Mammalia; order Microbiotheria; family Microbiotheriidae; genus Dromiciops; species Dromiciops gliroides. Next base: position 323,916,213 of record NC_057862.1, on the reverse strand, counting down.
AGACCCACCGCCCATTTTGCTCTAACCCCTCCCCCATTCCCGCCCGGTCACACCAGCCTCACGGTTTCCCACCTCGAAAATATCTATCTAGACTCCAGGTCAATCCTAATCCGCCCCTCATCCAGGGCTAGCCTCAACCGGCCGTGGCCATGAGATGGTGGGGGTGAGTTCATGCTCCCCCCCGCCGGTCCCCAAATGGTCTCACCCGCCCGCTAGCTTAGGTAAAGTCCAGGAGTTGACTGAAGGAAGGACTAACAGGTCTGAATGCTAGCTCCTTACTGGGGGGGGGGGGGGGGGGGGGGGGGTGGCTGGCGCGTCTCCCTAGGTGTGGTACAGAGGACGTGGCGAGGCAGGAGGGGCGCGCCTCCACCCACTGGTAAACTCTGTTATTAGCATCTGGATAAACTGGTCCACCTGGAAGAGACCATTCTCCCACGGGCTTGAGGGGCGAAGGTTTCTGGGCCATTGAAGCCCGGGAAGGGGATGGGGTGTGTGGGGATCGGTCGGACTCGCGCACGTGTGACTAGTGAATCGAAGTTCCGAGCGGGTTAATCTTTCCTGCCCTATAGGAGTCGTAGCCCCCAGGCGCCCCCTACTGCCAAAGAGGGTGGTAGGTGCCCGAAAAGCGCCAGTTTCGATTTGGGTAAATGCGGTGGGGTCAGTCTGAACTCTGAGAAGGGCGGGGGGAGAAGAGGAGAGGATGCTGAAGAGCCAGTTAGAGCCCCTGAGACTGGGCAGGAGTGATGCTGAGCTCCGCTGGGGAAGGGATATTCAACAGCGCGGCTGGGTGCACTCCATCAACCCCTGATGGAGATCAACGGGAACAAATGGATTGCGATGAGCATCATTGGATGGAGTACCCTACGTTGCAGAGTTTACAAGTCCATTGGAGTAATACTTTTAAAACTAAATTTCAGGGGGCAGCTAGGTGGCACAGTGGATAAAGCACCGGCCCTGGATTCAGGAGTACCTGAATTCAAATTCGGCCTCAGACACTTGACACTTACTAGATATGTGACCCTGGGCAAGTCACTTAACCCTCATTGCCCAGCCAAAAAAGAGTAAAAAAAAACCCTAAATTTTATTTTATCAATTGTCAAGCATTTACTTTTTTCTCCTCCCCCCTTCACTCACCCCCTTGCCCCAAAATCCTTGTAACAAGTACAGTCGAGCAAGACAAAATCTCCATTGGAGTACTTTTACAGAACATTTTCAATGCATTTTGTTTATCTAATCCCATTTGATCTTTATAGCCAACCTCTTGGAATAGGCAGCACATATTATTAGCTCTGTTTCACAATATAAGGAAAGGAAGATATGAAATTGCTGGGACACAGGTAAGTGAGTAGGTAGAGCTGGGACTGAAACAGGTTTTCTGGTTCCTGTGCTCTTTGACTACAGAACACCAGCCACTGAGTTGGGGGGCAGGAAAGATAAGATTCAAACCTTACCAGCAGAGTTGAGAGAGGGGACGACAGCTTAGTTCCTTGTGACAAAGGGTTATAATGTTTGATGAGAGAAGGAATTCTTATGCTGCAATGGCTTTAAGGATTTGGTGTGACAAATGGAAGGAACAGTGGACAGAGAAAATAATAGATCCCGTCCTAAGCCTGTGCCAAGTTGAACAAGTTACTTAATTTCCTGAGTTTGTTTCCTTACCTGGAAAATGAGTATACTTAACACTACCCACCTCCCAAGATTATCATAAGGAACAAATGGAAGACTTTTGCACAGACTTTGCAATCCTAAAATGCTAAATAAATGTGAAGTATCATTAATATGATTATTAACAAGCATTATTAGTCATGGGGAATTGGGAGTCACCAGTTATACCTTCTAGACCCAGCTTTGTTTGGTCAAATCACTTTCCTCCATGGAACTCCCCATCTGTAACATGAGAGAGTTGACCTACATGATCTCTGAGATCTTTTCCAGCATTAACACTCTATATTCTAAGTTGCTTTCAGTTCTCATATGTTGTGATTTTGTTGACAGAGGTTATAAGGTTTACTTATACTTTACTTACATCTTACAAGTAAGATCATTCTGCTGTCCAGGAAAACAAAGTTATTAAGCCAGGTTAATGAAAACCATAATAAGAACATATGGTGGGGGTGCAGCTAGATGGCGCAGTGGATACAGCACCAACCCTGGAGTCAGGAGGACCTGAGTTCAAATCTGGCCTCAGACACTTGATACTTACTAGCTGTGTGACCCTGGGCAAGTCACTTAACCCCAATTGCCTCACACACACACACACACACACACACACACACACACACAAAGAACATATGGTGGGGGTAGGGGTTAGGGAGAAAGAACTGACCATCACTGCCTAGCCAAAAGCAAGCTACTCAAGGAAAAGAACCACCAGCAAGGCAGAGATGATGCAAATATCCTCTCCTCTAGGAGCCATCACACTGCTGGGGTTGCCACTAAAATAAATAGCAAGGATTATGCAATTAGAGTGCTTGCTGTTTTAATTACTTTTCCTTTTTGTAGGAAGGCAAAAAATTCCTTATGAAAAAACAGTTTTCTTGTCATTTCCTTCCTCCCCAACACTTCAAAGGGAGCCAGTCATCTTGTTTTCCACTAGGTGGCACATTTCAGCAAACTTCACTATGGTTTCATAAGGGAGTATAGTAACTTAACTAGCCTGGTTGAGAGGAATAAACTGTTGATCGGAGCAGAATCAGAGAACCAAGGAATTTGAGTGTTCTTAGGACATAGAATGTCAGAGCTGGAAGGGACCTTAGACAATAAAACATCAAAATTGCGAGGGACTTAGATAAAACATACAATATTAAAGTTGAAAGGGGCCATGAGGATCATTTAATCCAATACCTCATCATTTTATGTATGGGGAAACTGAGACCCATAGAGGGGAAGTGAATTACCCAAGTTTACACAATGAAATAATGTCATAGTTGGAACTAGAACCCAGGGCTACAGATCCCCAGTCCAGTGTTGCCATTTCACCAAGCTGTGATTGATAGATAACAGTGAGTGCTTCCACCTGAATAGTTTCTTTCAGTCTACAAGGTTCCCCTAATCATATTCTCGAGTTTCTCCTTCCACTACCTAACTCTATTCATCCTACATAGATCTTCTAGGCCCTTCAGTAACTCCCTATTTTCTAATGTATCACCCACTTGGGATAGTCTTTCAACTTGCTCTCATACGGAGAGATTGGGTCTCTAAAATGCTTCTGCTACCTCAGATTCTAGGAGTAACTCTGTGAGTCTGCACTTCTAATACTCACTTATGACCACCACTACCATCCCCCCAACAGTATGCTTTCCATTAATAATCAGCCACTAGATAGTATCAGTGCTTAGCAAAGACATTTGCTAAAGTGACATGGTAAGAATAGTAGGTACAAAACACTGCCCTAACGTAAACCTGGAGTGCAGTTCCTATAAAGACACAAGCATCTGTAGGAATAGGCACTTAGAGTAGTGAGGCATTCATGTAGGGACCATATGTGGCAGAAGCTACTCAATATTCTAGTACTGCAGGGCCTACAAGTCCTTTTTTCCCTAGTGGAGTCCTCACAAAGTTTTTCCCTAGGGACAATACCACTTTTAGATGGGCTGCTCATGGAGTTCCCAGGAACTACTTGTCTTCACAGTTCCACTCTTGATTTCTGGGGCTAGTTGTCTCTTGAGTCCACAGCAGGCTATCCTTTCTGCTGCCAGGGGCAGTACTACTTGAAGCTGCTTCTGGCCTCAAGTGACTGCCCATTTGTATCAGTCAGGAGTGTATATGTCTGCTTTCAGCTGTATGTAGTCTCCCCCACTGGTTGAGTGATTCTACTTCAGAGTGACATAGCCAATTGGGAGTAGGTACAGGAAAGAGAACTCCCCCTCTCCCTCACTCCCTCAGGCTAACAAAGGTGTGGAGGACCATTTTCAGCCCAGCGAATCACCATTTCTTCTTCTGGTACTGGCCTCCTGGCTTTTACCTGAATAAGACACTCCATCTCTAAGCTCTGGGAATTTTCACTGGTTGTCCCCATGTCTGGAATGCCCTCCCTTCTAATCTGTTCCTATTGGCTTCTTTCATGTCCCAGCTAAAATCTTACCTTTTACAGGAAGCTTTTACCCATTAATTAATGTGGGAAGACAATACACAAAAAGAAAGTGGAAAGTCAGGGGTGAGGGGAAGTTTGTATAGTCCAGAGGCACATATCTGGTGAGTAATGAAGAGAGAGTTGACCTGAGATACCTTCTTAAATGGAGGTTCTGGGAAGAGCTGTCCATTCTCTACCTTCCAATCAGAGGGAAAGGCGGGGGACAGCTAGGTGGTGTAGTGGATAAGGCATTGGCCCTGGATTCAGGAGGACCTGAGTTCAAATCCAGCCTCAGACACTTTACACGTTATAGCTGTGTGATCCTGGGCAAGTCACTTAACCCTCATTGCCCCGCAAAAGAAAAAAAGAGAAAGGAGGCCCCAAGGGCAGAGGGTATTGATGAAGGGTGAGTCCCATCCTGAAGAAATCTTACAGGATGAAGATGTTCCTAGGGACATAATGGAAAAGTCCAGAGGAAAGCAGCCAGGTAGGAAAACAAGTATCTGGACAAGATGGAGTGAACCTAAATAAGTTGTTAAGTGATGGAAGGAGGAGAAGATCAAGAAGTATGGTGATGCTAGTTTTTGGCCCTATATTTTTCAGGGGATGTAAAAAAAGGAGAAGCTAGTTTTGGAGAAAAGTCTAAGAATTTGGGAACTCCAAAAGAAATTGAGATTCCAGTGAGCCCCAGGAGATAGAAAAAAATGTGAAAGAATAAAGTCGATGGTTATTAATTTAGAGCTATAAGTATCCTTAGAGGTTATCTAGGTCACCCCTTTCGTTTTACAAATAAAGAAATCTAGACCCAGGAGAGTAAAGTGACCTGTCCAAGATCACACAACTCATAAGCTGCAGAGTAAGAATTTGGACTTGGGCCTCTGACTCAAAATCCAGCAATATTTTGATAGTACCCTAAAGGTTCTAGAAGATGAATAAAAATGGAAGGCTGCAGAAGGTAGGGGCTGAATGTTGTTGTTGTTGTTGTTTGTCCTTCATGCTCAAAGAGGACCAAAATAACATCATGATGTTGGGGTCGGTATACAGTGTGTCTAGACGGCTATGGAAGGCTCTACCACAGGTCAGACACAAATAGTCCATGTGACCATTTGGGTGGAAATTGTATTCGTGATGCCTTTTGACTGGTGTGTAAATTGGATTTAAATGAGGCCAAATTGCATGAAATTGCAAGCCTCTCTCTCTCTTCCAGAGTCATCAAAGTCCAGTGACAAGGCAAAAATCAAGATGACTGGCAATGGCTCTGGATGCAATGGATGACCTTGGTGTCTGACCGAGCTCTAAGGGCTCCACAGCACCTGTTTCCACTGCCTTCACGGCCTGTTGAAACAAAATGTTCACATCCATCTATTCCACTGAAGAAGTCTTCACATGCTTGGGATCGACACCCCTCTAACTCACCAACAGTTACCCTCAACCTGGTTTAACCCATCTGCAGAGATGGTTTACCAGGGTGTGGTCACCACATATGCTGCATATGTGGCAGCTTCTTGGAGCCACAGGTGAGAGCTGGGTGACAGGTGGACACCAAAGATGAATGAGCAGCACTCACATTAGAGGTGCTAGTCCTCCCCAAATACCCCATACACCCCAAGGAGAAATAAATGTGCTATAAAGAGATGAGAGGGGGAAAGGGTGGCCAACAGCCTATGCAACATCCCACGAATCATGCCTGGCACATATCTCTAGTCCAGGAAGTGAGTCAGGTCATTTGGGAGTGGGGTGAGGAGAGAAGTCTTCCCCATCCCATTAGAAAGGCACCAAAGAAATAACCATGGTATCTGGAAGACTGTTGCCATATTGTGGACCTTGAATACCAAGCAAATGAATTTGAATTTTACTCAATAGATAATAGGGGACCATGGAACATTTCTTTTTCTTCCTTCCTTCCTTCCTTCCTTCCTTCCTTCCTTCCTTCCTTCCTTCCTTCCTTCCTTCCTTCCTTCCTTCCTTCCTTTCTGGCAATCTAAACTTAAATTTAACATTTCCCCCAATTACAGGTAAGAACATTTTTAATGTTTATTTTAAAAAAATTTTGAATTCCAAATTCTCTCTTTTACTACCCCTTCCCCTCATTGAAAAGGCAAGCAATTTGATATAGGTTATACATGTTCAGTCATGCAAAACATATTTCCATGTTAGTACTGTTGGGAAAGAAAACACAGATAAAAAAACACAAGGAAAATAAAGAAAGTAAAAAAAAAGTATGCTTCGATCTTCATTCAAGCGCCATTGGTTCTTTTTCTGTATATGGCTAACATTTTTCATTATAAATCCTTCAGAATTGTCTTAGATCATTGTATTGCTGAGAATAGCTAAGTCAAATTTTTATTTTTAAAAAAATCAAAGGCTTTGCTTTTATTTTTTAAAGTTTAAAGCATGTATTTAATACAGCTTTTTAAAGTTTTATTTGCTTCTTTTGCTTTTACATCACATTGCCTCCTTTATGTTCCCCCTTCCCTCCCCTTGTAACAAGGATTTTTATAAAGATAAAAAACCAAATCCGTAAAGTCCAATAAACATTACTATTTTATCTGACAGCATATTCCACAGCCATATTCCTCCCTCTCTCCCCAATCCCACCCCATCCCTCTCAGTGCCAATAAAGGGAGGAGGGTGGATTTCTCCATCTCTTCATCATTATAATTATACACTACTCAAGATTTTTGAGCAGAAGTGACCAGATCAGTACATCAGTAAAATCAGTCTGGTGGCAATATGAAGGATGGAGTGGGGGTGGGAAGAAGAAATTGGAGGCAGGATGTCCTATTATTCCTCAATTGTTAGTGTTTTCTCCCTTCTCAAACTTGAACTATTGTAGCAGTGGTGCAGTGGAGTGGTAAATAGTTGTTCAGCTACTTTTATTCACTCCCACTCTACTACTTACTCATTGCTTCTATGGGTTTCTTGGTATAAATATTTTTTTCTCTACTTTCAGAATTTATAACAAATGCACCCATACTTTTCTCAATCTCACCCCACACTCCAACCCAACGCCCTAACCCAGGACAACATTCTGGGAAAACACCAGTTTTAAACATACCTCTCTTTCTTCTTTCATTCTACAGCCCCAATAAGTACACCACCATAATTAGCAATGCCTGAGGTTAACATTGCTTATTCCAACTGTCAGCTTAAACTACAAAACAAGCATTTAAAACAAAGAAAGGCAAGCAAACTTTTGAGACATTCCCTGCATTGGAGAAAAGGCTTGCGGTTCCTAAAACCAAGGGTAAAAGGAAATAAATAATCACTACCTTGAAATCTGCAGGAAATGAAGGAAGAGAATCAAAAAACACAATATCCACCCCCAAATTCCTCATGCATAATTGGTTCTCACAGCTTCTTACTCCCAGTGTCCTGGTGCCCACTGTTCATGGTTTCCGTGTCTACTCTTTTAGCTCCAAATGGCCTCTCAGACTCCTCTTCTCCAGATTTACATATCCTCTATGCTTCTCCTTGGAAACTAAGTTAATTGGAGCAGCTAGGTGGATAAAGCACCGGCCCTGGATTCAGAAGGACCTGAGTTCAAATTTGACCCCAGTCACTTGACACTTACTAGCTGTGTGACCCTGGGCAAGTCACTTAACCCTTGTTGCCCTGCAAAAAAAAGAAAGAAAGAAAGAAAGAAAGAAAGAAAGAAAGAAAGAAAGAAAGAAAGAAAGAAAGAAAGAAAGAAAGAAAGAAAGAAAGAAACTAAGTTAGTTGAGGCTGACCAATTGACCATCAAGACCATGAGCATGGCCAATCTTCACCCAGCTAATACCAAACTCCCCTTCCAATTCCACTAGGGAAATTTCTTCACACTTCATAAAGTGATAACAGGGGTAGGCACATATTAACACCCAATATCTCTGTTATCTTTCCTTTACTTTCTGTGATATCAGCTGAGCTGAGGATAGGAAGGGAAGGATCATTTGAGCAGAAAATGTCTTGATCAATTCCCCTGACTACCGTATTCTTATTTATTTATTTGTTTGTTTGTTTCTTTCTTTCTTTATGTTGAGGCAATTGGGGTTAAGTGACTTGCCTAGGGTCACACAGCTAGTAAGTGTTAAGTGTTTGAGGTCAGATTTGAACTCAGGTCCTCCTGACTCCAGGGCCAGTGCTCCATCCACTGCACCAGCTAGCTGCCCCTACCCTATTCTTATTAATATTTATGTTGTATCCCTTCCAATTGAATGTAAGCTCCTCAAGGACAAGGAGTGTTTCATTTTTGTCTTTGTCTCTTCAGTGCCTATCTTAGTGCTGTGTGCACAGGATGTGATTCTTAATAAATATCTGTTTAATTATGAGGCTACTGAAATAGATCAGACAAAGAGTTCTGATGTCCTATACTAGGGGGATAGGAATATAAACAGAGAGTAGGGGAAAATGTAAATGATGTTTTGGAGGTAGAACAAATAGGTTTTGGTGACATTAAATATGAGTAATGGGGAAGAAGTTAAACTTAAACCAAAGTTTACAATTACGGAAGACTGAGTGAATGGATGCACCATAGAAATGTTTATTTTAAGGAGGTGTGTTGGGGTCCCTTGATCTTTGCCACAAGTATTCCAAGAAAACAGAGAAGAATTCAGAAGGTATTGTCAAAAACACATTGGTCACTAGCACTGCACACCCCCTTAGTGCATAGTATTCTTAAAAATCTCCCAAAGTATAACTCACTTCACAAAGCTCTCCCCAGGGGAACAAAATACAGATAAACAGAAATGCACAGGGAAAACTACCCAGGTAACCAGGTTTCCTTGAGCTTCATTACTGTGTATCAGAAGTCCCAGAAGGTTCTTTTGCTCCTTTCTGCTGTCAACACAATCATCTCTCCAATAATAAGGGCCAATTTAAGAAACACTGGTTCAGACATTTGAGATATCCTACTTTTATAAACTGTTTACAGGTACCCTCAGAGGAGTAGCTCTAGGCTGAGAGCTCCCGTTAGAGCTACTGGCAACAGCTATTGCCCAGAAGCAAGACTTATTCAGTCTTGAACATGTTTCAGGTAATAATGGGACAGGCAGATAGAGATGCCTTTAGGCAATTGGAGATGTGGGCCTGGAACTTGGAAGAGAAGTTAGGGTTGAAGATTTAAATTTGGGAGTTTTTTTATGTAGAAGAGGGGTGAATGAGATTGCCATGGGTGTAAAGACAGGAAAGAAAAAGTCCAGGAGCAGACCTTTACATTGAGGTAATAAGGAAAAGGTAATAAGGTAATAAGGAAGCAGTGAAGGAGCAGTCAGTGGAGTAGAAGGAAAAACTGCAGAGTACATTGTGTTATAATGTGAAGAAGAGGGGGTAGAGGGGGGGTCATAAGGTACAGAGAATTAATTCACAAAGGATGAAGGCTAAAAAAAAAAAGACATTGGATTTAGTCATTGGTGACCTTAGAGCAATTTTGGTAGCATGGCAAGAAGAAAAGTCTAATTACAAGACATTCAGGGGAGAATGGGGATAGCAAGGAAGTGGAGGGATTGGGTGTAAACAACTTTTTAAATAAGTTTAGCAATGAAATGGAAGAGAGTCACAGGACAATTGCCAGATAGAAAAGCTCAAATGGCAACTCCTCCATGAAATCTTCCCTGATTTCCTCAGTTAAATGTGCCCTCTTTCTTCTTGTTACATCACTTTATTTATATGACTCTTAAGGCATTTAGCATGTTTTGCCTCTAGAGAGGAAGTGTGGTATAGCAGAAAGAGTCCTAGACTTGAACCTGAGAGAGAGGACCCGGGTTGAAGTCTTGGCTCTCACACTCACTTGTGTTACTCAGGAGAAGTCATTGAATCTGTCTTCATTTCCTCATTTGTAAAATGGGATGGGTATAATTGCATTAGTTACTTCACAGACTTGGTGCAAAGAACATGTTTTTAAAGTGCTATGTAAATGTGAGTTATCCCTTCCACAATGTGGTGGTTAGGGTGAGGTCCCCCTGCCCCTAGAATCTAGGAAATAGCATAACATTTTTTGGCCCTCCTTTTGTTCCCTTCTTCCAGCTTTGAGGATTTTCTTCTCTTTTTTCTTGATATTATGCAATATTATACATATATTTTATGCATTTCTGAGCTTCTAAACTTTTTCTATATCATATGTTGGCCTTTCTCTGTCATCTGTGGCTTCCACAAAACTCCTCCAAAATTCCCATTTAATTTCTTATGCCAACCCGCCATATATCAAAACTGCAATGGAGAAAGTTGCAATGTGGAAAGGATAACTATATTCTGTCTTGTGTTAGTTATTGTTATTCTCTCTTATCACCTTTACCAGACTAAAGACTCTTTGAAGGTAAACATTATGTCTTTATAGTGACATACTACTTAGCACAGGGCTATACATGTTGTAGGTGCCTCAAAAATATTTTAAGAACAAACAGAATCCCATAATTTTAGAACTGAGTTGTGATCATTTAAAGCCTTCATGATGGGGAAACTTAGGTAACTAATGGTCAAGTGACTTACTCTGTCTCTCTAGCTGGATCGTAAAGTCTTCGATATTTCTTTGAGTCCTCCACAACACTAGCACAATCATACAATCTGAAAGCTGGAAGGAACCTTAGGGAAGAAGGAAACAAGCATTTATTAAGCACCTACTATGTGCCAGTCACTATGCTAAATGCTTTACAAATGTTACTTCATTTGATCCTTACAACAATTCTGGTAGGTAGGTACTATTATTGTCACCATTTTTACAGTTGAAGAAACTGAGGCAGACAGAGGTTAAAGTGACATTTCCCAGGATCACACAGCTAGTAAGTATCAGAGGCCAGGTTTGAACTTCCTGACTCTGGGCCCAGTGTACCATTGTACCACCTATCTGTCTTAGGTGTAATTTGGTTGAACAGTGGGGTCCTTATTTTACAGAGAATGAAATGGAAGGTAAGAAACAGGAAGGGTCTTGCTGAAGGCTGCACAGAGAATTAGTGGCAGAACTCAGGTCTCTGAGGCAGGTAGGTGGTAGATAGAGGGTTGGGCCTGGAGTCAGGAAGACCTGAGTTCAAATCCAGCTTCTGACACATACTAGCTACGTGACCTGGGCAAATCACTTAACCTGTGTTTACTAATCCACCGGAGAAGGAAATGGAAAACAATTCCAGTATCTTTGCCAGGAAAACCCCATGTACAATATGGTTCATGGGGTCACAAAGAGTTGGATGCAACTCAACAACACCACCTTTTTGTGGGGGGCAGTGAGGGTTAAGTGACTTGCCCAGGGTCACACAGCTAGTAAGTGTCAGGTGTCTAAGTTCAGATTTGAACTCAGGTCCTCCTGAATCCAGGGCTGGTGCTTTATCCATTGTGCCACCTAGCTGACCCAACAACACCACCTTGAAAGAAAGGATCCTATACTTTGGGCAACTAGGTGGTGCAATGGATAGAGTGCCAGGTCTGGAGTCAGGTACACTCCTTTTCTTGAGTTCAAATATGGCCTCAGACACTACTTACTGTATGACTCTAGGCAAGTCAATTAAGTTTGCCTCAGTTTCCTCATCTGTAAAATGAGCTGAAGAAGAAAATGACAAACTCCTCCAGTATCTTTGCCAAGAAAACCCAAATGGGGTCACAAAGAGTTGGACACTGCTGAAAATGATTGAACACTGAGTGGGATGGGAAGTACACCCACTGACCCCTGTAATCAAGACTCGAGGAGAAAGGAGGCCAAAGCACTGATTTTATATTTCTTTCGAAAGAAAGGTGTACCACACTCACTGGGACAACCAGGAGGTGTGACACACTGAGATTAGGAAACCAAGCAGTTTTTATACTCTTTACAGACATCTAATTTGAGCAAAATGCGGTAATTGGGTTAATACTATATGTTCAGCAATATATCTTTCTCCTGGGATGTTCAGTGATAAGTCTCTCTCCTGGGTTGTTCAGAGATAAATCTCTCTCCTGGGTCAGAGTGCCCCAACCTCAGGGGTTCAGCCATAAGTTATTTTGCAAAATTTCCTGTTTCAGCAACAATTTATCATATCTACATAATGTCTCGGTGCAGATCCTATGAAGCAATTTTTAAGTTGATATGCCTATATTTAGAAAGGGGGATAGTAGCTTCCCGTTATTGCCTCTCTCTAGGGAAAAAACAGAGAGAGAGAAATAGGGGGCTCTAAGGGGCTTTAAGACTTTGAGATCAGATCACTAGGCTGAAGGGGAGGCACTTTCCATCTCAGTGGAGGGTCATATCCCTATGTCCCTCTCAACAACAAACCACCTGCTCTTTCCTCCAAATTTATGATGGTACGTATTGATTCTATGGCTCCTCTGGAGAAGTGGCTTTAGTCTAGGAAAGCAGTCTCTATCTCTAATAGCTCTTTCCACAACACATTCTCGGTAGTGTACCATTGTAGCCAAGGGGGACCATATGCTTTTGATGACCTAGTTTCCCAATCCACATGATATTCTGCCCTTTCAAGGCCCAACTCAAATGTCACCTCTTTTATGAACCTTTCCCTGATCTCCCCAAGCAAATATGCTCTCTTTCATCTAATTCCATACCAGGTCAAACTGTTCTTCTGCACTTGTATTATCATTTCTAGTCTATTTATCTTTTATAATTTATCACTGGAAGGGGATGTTAGAGTTCATGCAGTTCAACCCTCTCATTTTACAGATGAAAATTTGAAGCCTAGAGAAGCCATATAAATTGTTCCAAGGTCATATAGCAGGGCCCTGGGATTTAAACCTAGGTCTCCAAAATCCAGACTCTTGACTCCAAATCAGGAGCTCTTTCTTTTTTTTTTTTTTTGGTGAGGCAATTGGGGTTAAGTGATTTGCCCAGGGTCACACAGCTAGTAAGTGTTAAGTGTCTGAGGCCACATTTGAACTCAGGTCTTCCTGAATCCAGGACCAGTGCTCTATCCACTGCACCACCTAGCTGCCCCAGGAGCTCTTTCCATCATAACAAACTACCTTTGTGTCTGCATCTTTTTTTTCTTTGCTCAATTGTAAGCACTATGAGAGAACATGGACCATTTTTCATATACTTTTGCCTCTCCCCAAGAGTTAAGCATGAGACATTATACTTAATGTTTTTTGAATGTTGAGTAAAAGAAAAAGGAGTTGAGTTAATGAAGGAATGGATTCCACACTCCCTCACTTACTGATGCAATCTAGTCCTACAGTTTCAACTGTCACCCCTTCACTGAGCTCCATTATCACATTTCTATCTTCCTACTGGGCATCTCCACCCTAGTTGTCCTATTGGCACTTCAATCTTAACATTGCCAAAATTGAACTCTTTATTTTACCCATACATTTCTATTTTTATTAGTGTTACCACTATATTCCTTGTCATCCAGGTTTGTAACTCTGGAGTCATGTTTGACTCTTCATTCTCCTCAACCTCTCCCCCACCCCCATATTGAATCAGTTGCCAAATTCTATTTCCAACTGTGAGAAATAATTATTAATAACCAATATTCTGGGGAGATTCAGTGCTTCTTTCTCCTTCCTTGAAAGTCCTGCACACACACACACACACACACACACACACACACACCCCAAGTCAGTTCTCGAAAATAAGATTACATTTACATTAAATCTCTTCATTTTGGTCAGACTTTGCAAGGAATTTAATCTAGAGTGAAGAAGCTCATTGTTCTACCTAAACTTTGGTGGAAACAAATCTTTATGTCTAAATAGGAAAGGCCTCCCTGGACAGGGAGGGGTCACTCAGCCCACCCATTGAAAAAGGTATGCATTCTTTGAATTGATAGCCCAAGGCTGGGGCTGGTCTGGTAGAATCCTTCATTTTAATATAGCCTACCTCCAAATCAAGTTAACCAATTAGATTTGATTGCTATTTGATGGACCACCTATAGTTAGGAGGCTATATAAACTGCCATTTTTGTCTTTGGTCTGAGAGAGACCTCCAGTGACCATCCTTTTATTAATAACCTGCTGGCCTTATTAATAAAATGATTAAATTACTCAGAAACTATCTCTCTCTTTTTTTACGGGGCAATGGGGTTAAGTGACTTGCACAGGGTCACACAGCTAGTAAGTGTTAAGTGTCTAAGGCTGGATTTGAACTCAGGAACTCCTGAATCCAGGGCCGGTGCTTTATCCACTGCGCCACCTAGCCACCCCTATATCTCATATTTTTAATTGTCATGTACCTTAATAATATTCCTGAAGTGACTTCTCCCTTATACTCCCACTATAACTACCCTAGTTTAGACTTTAATTATTTCTCACTCGAACTATTGCCACAGCCTCCTTACTGGTCCAATCCATCATCTGATGGCTTAGTACTCTAATATACTCCCCCAATTATGTTACCTCCTCTATGAAGCCTTCTCAGATCCCATGCAGACCATTCCACCCAACGTAATCCAATAAGAAATCTCTCCCTCCTCCAATTTCTCATAGCATTTACCATTTATATTGCCTGCTGTTGTACTCTCTAAACTCTTTAACTTCCTACACACCTTGGTCTGGAGGACTTAACTCCTATAGCTCAGGAACTCCTGCCCTGAGGCTTATGCTGTCTTGTATGTCCCATGGATCACTATGCCTATCTGGCCCAGCTAAGTTTCACATTCTTCCTAGCCATCTTCTCTCCATCCATCTTGCTACCATGCACATACCTTCCTCTTATCCTCTCTCCTCACTTTCCAGCTCTAGAAATAAATACTGTTAAGGAGGTACCACTCTAGGAGTTTATCATTATTATCAGACAAGTGTAGAATTCTATCTATTTCTGAAGACCAAATTTGAAGAGGGATACTGACAAACTTGTTTAGAGTAGGGTAACCAGTAGGGGAAGTAACCAGAAACCATGTCAGTAACAGGATTGGTAAGTGTGTGTGTGTGTGTGTGTGTGTGTGTGTGTGTGTGTGTGTGTGTAAGATGACTGCTGTCTCTAAATATCTGGATGGCTGTCACTGGGAAAAGGGATTTGATTTGATCCCAGAGAGCATAAAGAGGACCATTGGGTAGAAGTTATAATGGGGTAAATTTTGCATTAGTCTAGCATCTCTTCTGGGTTTCCACCAACTTGCACTCAGACTCAGGTTGAGTCCCCAGAGTTTTAGGGGTACCACTTTGGGGATTTATTCTTAGCACTGTAATTCACAAGCCCACACAAGTACAATCCCCATTAACAATCAGCTAGTAGACACAGTTAGCTCTAAACAAAAGTGTTTACAAGGATGGCAAGGTAAAAACAGCAGCTTTAACATATGCCCCGCATAAACCTGAAGCACACTTCATAGCATAATGGACCTAGACTTGGAAGGATCCTTAGAAGCCAACCTGTCCAAACCTGTAGCATTATATAAAAGGAACTTGACAGGGAAATGAAATGACCTGCCCAAGGTCATCCAAGTCATGAACATTTGAAGTAGGATTTGAACCAGGCTCTCTGACTCCAGAGTCAGTGTCTTTTCCACTGTACCATAATACTTTCCACAAGGACACTTAACATTCATGGGAAAAGTGGGCTCAGACAGAATACAATAGTGGCCAGGTAACCATGTAGCATAAATTTCTAAAAAAAAAGTTAAAAATAAAAAAGCAACTAAAGTACTGACTAGAGGACCTGGAAGTCACTTTTCTCTTCCTAGAATACTTACATAGTTCCTCTTCGGTGAAAAATGTCTTTTGCTTAGCATGTTTTGGGCCAGGTTAGACTAAAGTTGGTCTTGAGTGGTTGGTACTGGAACTAAACGAGACACACAGATTATTCAACAGCTGAGAAAAAGAGATTTACTTAGCCATACAAGAGGGAGGATGTTCAAGAAGGATATCCACTGAGGACACTGGAAGTTGATTCAAGCTGAGCAAAGCACTTATGTCTCTGAGTTGCCCAGGGTGGACTGCCAGATGTGAACTAGTCTTGTTAATGTCAGAGCTAGTGGCAGGAAACATTTGTTCTAAGTGGAATTTTCCTTAGAAAGGGGCATATACTCTTGCCCCTCTTGTCTTCTGAGATCTGGAGTGGCTAAGTACCTCCTGCCACTATGTACTTTTAGTTCTAGCTACTCGAGAAGTTAAGAATGAAGAATCAATTGTGCTCAGAAATTCTGGATTTCATATGACAATGCTATATATTAATTGAAAAAAATGTTTTTGCTGTACACTATGCACTGGGTGTAATTTGCAGGGACCAAACTTTTTTAATGAAGTGAAGGATGTTGAAAGGTATATCCACATGGAGAGATCAATGATTAAGCAGTGGATGCTGGGTGACAAGCATTCTCAAGAGAGTTTAGAATTCTTGGAGAGGAGCTGTCAAGAAATGGTAAGTGGATGAGAGGTGTACTGTAAAAACATAAACAAAAACTCCCAACAATGCCAGAATGAGGCAGAGGAAATAAAATTTATGGGGAGCTGGGTCTGTTTTTTTGCCAGAGATAACACTAGACATTCCCTCTGTGCTGTGGGGCAGGACTTCCAATCATAAAGGCTACAGCAGCCACCTGATGGGCAAGTCATTACCCTCTACTGCTTTTCTGATAAGAGAACATGGGATGATGGGATTGCTTGACCCCCTGTTGGACTCCCCACCCCCCCCACACACACCCCCCATCAGAGACTGGAAGATGGGAGGAGTTAATTTTGTGAAATGAGTAATAAGAATACCTGCTGCTTATTTTATTCCTTTGTATTTCCCTTACATTGTTTTAAGTAAATGGCTTTTGCCTTACAGTGATGCCATGCGGTTAATTCCAAGTAGTTCAGAGAGATATAGTGGGAAATGGGAGCTCCTGATCAGTGATTTTGAATAGAGAATGCATCTTACTGGGTTCTAAGAACACGAATATGGCCTGTAATACTTTAGTATGTAGTTACTTATATGCTTTGGTTTTCAGAACACCCATTCTACATCTGTCCCTGCACCCAATAACAAAACAAATAAACAAAAAACCTTCCCACAAGCTCACTGATAGAATTATAGAGTGGGCAGGGACCATAGATTGCTATTCCTGGAAGAGAGAGAGAGATCAATCTAAACCACTCATTAATTAAACATATGAAGTGTGTGTTATGGCAGAAAAAGCAGTGGGTTTGTAACAAAGAACCCAGATTAGGAACTCATCTTTGCCACTTACTATCTGTGTGATATGAGGAAAATCACTCTCTCTAGGGTTCAATTTCCCTAACTATAAAATGGAGGAGGGGGATTTGTACTAGTTCAACAATCTGCAAAGTGGGGTATGTACACCCTGGGTGCTGCAAAAGACAATCAATGGGGGTTCCAGAAAAAGAGTAAAATTTATTTTTCTATTCATTTTTAATCTAAAAAATAAGAAAGTTAACCTTTGTTAATATTACATATTAGATTTAGGCTCCCTCATTTTTGGTCCTTATGTCAGATCTCAGTTCATGTTAGCTTTCCCCACCCTTCTGGCATCTACAAAAATTGGGAGAAATAGAATATGAATCGCAACTCCCCAGTATCTCACAGTGGGATTGTCAGAAGCTGACACATTTGGGCTATGAGTAGAAAGCCTTTTACGCAACCCAAATGCCCTACCCCAGTGGGCAACCCACCACTCTGGATATTTCAAGTAAGTTAGCACTTTTACCCTGACATAACAAAAATGGTTAAGAAAGAGTTAATATTCAACATAACTAAGGAGATAGTAATTGGAAACTAAAGGCAGCTAGCGAGCATGACGTTGCCTCCTAGGAAAATTATAAAAGATCAAGGAGAAAAGTAAGTAGTGATTATAAAAAGTCAAAATTATTTAATCAAGAATAGGTCCTTTTTTCCCAGGGTTACTAAACTGGTAAATTAGGGGAATGCTATGGATATAGTTTACCTAATTTTTAGTGAAGCATTCAATAAGCTATCTCACACAAAAGCTCACCGTGAGTGCTCTGACACAATATGATTTCTGCCTAGGCTCTAAAGGGCAAAGTGAAGAAATTCATTGAAGCACAAGTAAATGGCAGGAATACTATGACTCTCTTAAGGTAGCTAAATGCCTCATCATCTAATTAGTGATATGCATGATTAGATGAAGAAGTCTCCCACTGTCCTGACCTACTATCTAGTGAAAACATAGCTAAGGAAATTAGCTTGGCAGAATCAGTGGGGAAAGAAAACCCTATTGAACTTGATTCTAGTCTGCTCTGATGAAGAAACATGAGAAGTGTTAGTGAAGGATTTAATATATTTCATACGATTATTGTGCAAAAGAGAAATAGATAGAGGTGGACTACATATTAGTCCAGTTACTGCATTCTGAACTAGTTGAATGGCCAGACTCAAAGAATAGTCATTAGTAGTTTAATTTCAACTTGGCAAGAGGTCTTTAGTGGAGTAATGAAGGATCTATGTATGGCACCGGAGCTTCTGAACAGTTCTATCAATGACTCAGATAGGCAGGCAAGAGCATACGAAGATGACACAAAGTTGGGAGGGATAATTAACACTAGATGACAGTCACAATCCAAAAAGACTTTGATAGGCTGGATAAATGGGTTAAATTTAATAAGATGATATTCTAACATGAAGTTTATATTTGGGTTAAAAAAACAACTTCACAACTACAAAATGGAGGATAAATGGTTAGACAGCAGGCTTTCCTGAAAAAGAGCTGGGGGTGTTAGCGAGCTGCAAACTCAAAAGGAGTCAACAGCGCTAATCAACACATCGAGTTTGTTGGACTTTAGGAAGAGAGGCACAGTTTCCAGGAATAAAGACATGCAACAGTTTCTTTGTACTCTGTCTCAGCTAGGTCATATTTGGTGTATTGTGTTCACTTCTGAGTGCTTCAGTTTAAGGACAGAGAAAAGTTTTACAGTATCCAGAGAAGGGCAGCCAGGATGGTGAAGGACTGGAAGACCATATTATATTAGATTATAAGCTCCTTGACATCAAGGACTCTCTTTTGCTGCTTTTTGCATCCCTACTGTGCTTAGCACAGTGCCCGGCAGACAGTGGGCGCTTAATAAATGTTTATTAATTGATTGATTATATGAGGTTTGAAGGTACTGTAGATGTTTAGGTTGGAGAAGGCAAGGTTTGTGGGGCAAAGAGGGGGAAACGATAGTGGTGTTTAAAAAGGAAGTAAGGAAATAAGCATTTATTAAGTATCTACTATGTACCAGGCACTGTGCTAAGCACTTTGCAAATATTATCTCACTTAGTCCTCACAATAACCCTGGGAGGTAGGTGTTATAATAAAACCCTGTTTTACAGTTGAGGATCTGTCAATTGCAGGACAGATTAGACTTATTCTATTTGGCTCCTAAGGGCAGAACCAGAAGCAATTGGTAGAAGTTGATAAGAGGCAAATTTAAGCTTGATTTCAGGAAAAAATACCTAACAATTAGAGCTTTGAAAAAGTGAGACAAACTGCCTTGGAAGTAGTGGGTCTTCTCTCATTAAGTGTTTTCAAGAAGGGTCTGGACTACCACTTGTCAGGTCTGAGTTGATATAGATGGCTGCTTGGGCAGCTAGGTGGCACAGCGAATAAAGCACCAGCCCTGGATTCAGGAGTATCTGAGTTCAAATCTGGCCTCAGACACTTGACACTTACTAGCTGTGTGAACCTGGGCAAGTCACTTAACCCTCATCGCCCTGCAAAAAAAAAAAAGTAAGAAAAGAAAAATATATAGATGGCTGCTGAGGTCCTTTGACTTCTGAAGTGACATTTTATTGTCTTAGGTGCCTTCCGCCTCTGATATAGTGGCTAAAGAGGAGGCCTCACAGGCAGAGAAAATCAAATTCCAGTCTTTCCTCTGACACACAATGACCCAAATAATCCTGTGCAAGTTGCTTAACCTCTTTGTGGTCTCAGGTATTTTTTATGATTAGAAGTTGCAGGAGTGGTGCTGACCTCATTGGTAAGAGGCTGTTTATGCACCTGGAAGTTCTTTATATTAATGAAATCACAGATCTGGCCCTTAGCTCTGTTCTAATGTCCATTCTAGCTTTAACGTTCTGACTAATAGATGATCCATCTTGAGGAATATTCATTATAACAAGGGTTCTTAGTGCTTTACTCCAAAGGAAAAGATAATAGAATTTAAGGCACAGCAGAACCTAGATAAAAGATGCTGATGGGAGATGAGATGGGAGTGGGGGGAGGAGAGGGCTTTCTTCTGACCCTCAGCCCAGCTGCTCACTCTCCTTATATGTAAGTCAATTTCCCAGAGTGAATCTTGGCCCCTTTCTCTTCATCCTAGGAGCTAATTGTAGGCAGAGAAAGAAAGGTGCTCAGGGAGCAAGTCCTCCAGCTGTACTTGTTAATATTCAGCTCTCCTTCCCTAGCTTTTGCAGCCTGGGCTCTCTAGCTTAGGAGCCAAGTTTGAGGGGGTTGGCAGGCAGTCAGAGCAAAGGAAACTGGTAGTAAGGCAGATACAATTACAAGATTGTGGAACTAGAAGGGACCTTGGAACATAGAGTATAGGATATTAGGGCTGAAACCCCCTCAGAATATTATGGTAGGAAAAGGGCTTAGAGTACAGGATACTAGAACTGGTAGAAGTCTTAGAGGCAGTCTAGTCCAATTCCTTAATTTTACAGATGGTAAAGAAACTGAGGCCCAGAGAGTGAAAGTCACATCCTCAGGGGTCACAGGATAAGAGGAAGAACTAAAACTTGTGTCAAGGTCCTTCTCTTAATGGAAAGTAACATAAGCAGCCAGTAGCCCCATGAACAGAATACTAGACCTGGAGTGGGGAAGACCTGAGTTCAAATGCAACCTCACACTTACTAGCTGTGTGATCCTGAACAAGTTACTTAATGCCTGTTTCTTTCAGTTTCCTCAACTGTAAAATGAAGATAATAATAATAATAATAATAATAATAATAATCCACCTCCCACGGTTGTTGTGAGGAATATAAGAGATAACATTTGTAAAGTGTTTTGCACAGTGCGTGGCACATAGTTGATGCTTAATAAATGTTTCCTGTCTTTTGTTATGCCACATTAGCTGTTCTTTATCACTTGTCTAGAAGTCATCTACATTTGTTGCTTCACCTTGCCCATTTCTCAGCCACTTGCAATTTGGCTTCTGACCCTGTCACTCAATTGAAACTACTCTCTCCAAGGTTAATAACAGTGTTTTAATAGCAAAATAATGGCCTTTGCTCAGTCCTCACATCCTTCTTGACTTATCTGAAGCATACAGTATTTGAAAATTCTCTTTTCAGAATATTCCCTCCTTTTTTGGCTTTCTGACACAGCTCTCTCTTGAATCTCTCACCTGTCATTGTGACTTGGGGCAGGTTGCTAACCTTTCCTCAACCTTAGTTCCTTTGTCTCTAAATGTGAAGAGGTTGTACTAGATCGCCTTTAAGCTCCTTTCCAGCTCTAGATTTGAGATTCTAGTTGTCTGAGCATCCCTTCTCGATCACCTTTGCTGTATCGTCATCATTTCATTATTGTTATTGTTCAGTCACATGCGACTCTTTCATGACCCCATTTGGGGTTTTCTTGGCAGAGATACTGGAATGGTTTACCATTTCTTTCTCCAGCTCATTTTACAGGTGAGGAAACTGAGGCAAGAAGGGTTAGTGACTTGCCTGAGGTCACACAGCTAGTAAGTATTTGAGGCCAGATTTGACCTCAGGAAGATGAGTCTTCTTGACTCTAGGTCTATCCACTGAGCCACCTAACATCATCATTCATGATGTTTAGCCTTTAAATATGAGTGTCCCCCATCAGCACCTATTGGGTTCATTTATCATCTTTATGCAGATAACTGAAATTCCCCTCTCCCAAGTTATCAATGATCTCTTAATTGCCAAATTTAATGGCTTTTGGGGGGGGGGCCATCAATTTCCATCCTTCTTAACCTCTCTTTAGCACTTGACACTGTTGGTCACCTCTAGGATCGATCCAGTTTCTCCCATATAGGTTTTCATGACACTCTTCTCTCATGTTTTTCCTTGTCTCTGTCCTGCTACTTCTTTATCCGTGTCACTTCCAACTAACTGGGTATCTCCCACAGCTCTGTCCTGGGCTCTCTTCTCTTATCCCTCACTACTATCTCACTTGATAAATTTATTGACTCCTGATTATCATCTATATGCAGATGAGGATTCTCAGATCTATATATTCACCATAGTCCCTCTCCTACACTCCATTCTCACATCCCAATAACAATAATGAAGTGATGATGATTCAGCAAAGGAGATTGAGAAGGGATGCAAAGACAAATAGAATCTCAAATCTCCATCATCACATCACCACTTGCTTTTTGGACATCTTGAACCGGATATCCCTTAGGCTTCTCAAACTTAATATGTCCAGAACAGAATTTATCATGTCTTCCCATCCTCCCCTCCACTCCTTCTTCTAAACTTTTCTGTTTCTGTTGAGGGTACCATTAAACTCCCAGTCACTCAGACCCATACCCTCAATAGTATCCTTGACTACTCATTTACCCTACATATCCAATCTGTTGCCAAATCTTGTCATTTCTTTTTCTGCATCTCTTGGGTATGTCTGTTTTTTTCCTATTCACACAGCTGCTACCCCAGTTTAAACCTTATTGCAATAGCCTTCTGACTGGTATCCCTGCCTCAAGTCTCCCCCATTCCAGTCTATTCTAAACTCAGCTACCAAAATGCCTTTTTTCCTTTTCTTTCTTTCTTCTTCTTCTTCTTCTTCTTCTTCTTCTTCTTCTTCTTCTTCTTCTTCTTCTTCTTCTTCTTTTTTGCAGGGCAATGAAGGTTAAGTGATTTGCCCAGGGTCACACAGCTAGTAAGTATCAAATGTCTGAGGTCAGATTTGAACTCAGGTACTCCTGAATCCAGGGCCAGTGCTTTACCACTGCACCATCTAGCTGCCCCTAAAATGCTTTTTCTAAAGCAGAGGTTCCCAACTTCTTTTGTTCCATGAACCCCTTTTAACAACAACACCAAAATGTGTTGTAAACCTCAAGGGCAATTTAATATACTACTCATAATATTCTTTCAAATGTATTTGCTAAGTGCTTACAATAACTGCAATGAAAACTTTTGCCCCAAAAAAGATCCAAATTAAAATTTGCATTCTACAATTATAACTATTAAATATAAAATTTTATTTTACCTATAATTATGAAAACTCCAAAAATTATAAAACCAATTACAAAATAATTATGAATATTTTATGAGACAATCTGTAAGAATTAAAAGAAGCAAATCATCAAGACTTCATATTCTTACTTTTATCTAAAAGACATACTATATATTTTTATTTTACCAATTTTGTTGGGTGTAAAAATCATTTGTAATTACAATTAGTTAAAACTCTGAAGATGTTTATCACAGTATAATAAAAATAATATATAAATTTAATTTCAGTGTTGGACTTTTCATTTGAACAAAAGTTTGCATTATTGGCTTAATACCGGGAAAACAGTGCTAAATCTGGTTCTGCATCAAGTTTAATTCTGTATTTCAATTTAAAAGAAGAATAAGGTGAAAATGCTTGCTTATACAAATATATGATGAAAAATGGTAGGATAATTTTACAGGCTTTTTTACTGAGAGATGAAAATTCATTTTTGCATTTTTATTCATCTAACCGCTTGACCAAAAATAAATAGCTAGTTATGATATAAAACATTTATTTTTCTAATGGCTATTGAAAAGCCCTTAACAAAACAATAAATATATTTAATGTCCAATTGTATAAAGTGCTTCATTTTGAACAGCATTTATATACAAACTAACTTTTGGAAGGAAAGAATCTCTTATTATGTGACTATCTTCTCTCTACTGCTGGCACACTGGCTACACCCTCACAGAAATTCCACTGAATGACTGACCAGGGTTGCCAACCAGTTCATCTAAAACTCTGCCAAGTAGAAGAATAGTATCATAAGTGGAGAATGAATTTAAATTGGAAAATAGCCTTGATATTGCAATAGAAGGTAATATAAGGTTTGTTTTTGCAGAATGTTTGTGGTGGTCCATGATGGTTTCAAGATAGTTTCTCAGGCTTATGCCCAGCAATCATGGATTTCACATAGCTGTACATTTATGCTACAAGAACATAAGCATTCCTAACATCTTCTTCACATGATTACAAGGCTGATGAGCGTTTTTTTTTCCTTTTTTTTTTTTGGTGGAGCAATGAGGGTTAAGTGACTTGACCAGGGTCACACAGCTAGTAAGTGTAAAGTATCTGAGGCCAGATTTGAAGTCAGGTCCTCCTGAATTCAGGACCGGTGCTTTATCCACTTCACCACCTAGCTGCCCCCAAGGCTGATGAGGTTTTACAGCTGCTGCTGCTGACACAGTAACAGAAGGGAATGAAAGAGCTACTCTGGGAGAGTATACAGAGCACAAATGAGGGAATGTATATGCATCTAGCCATCCATGGGAAACCACAAATGCACTTGAATGTGGAACTTTTGTGGAGGTTGGGGAAAAATTTGATGATGGGTTGTGAAACTGCAAGAGCACATTACCTTTCATTAGAAGTGGTCAGAGTTGGGGCAGCTAGACGGCGCAGTGGATAGAGCACCGGCCCTGGATTCAGGAGGACCTGAGTTCAAATTCAGCCTCAGACATTTAACACTTACTAGCTGTGTGGCCTTGGGCAAGTTACTTAACCCCAATTGCCTCACCAAAAAAAAAAAAAAAAAAGAAGTGGTCAGAGTCTAATGTAATAGGTGCTCAAACACCAAAATTGGTATGTGCAATCATGATAGTTTCAAATCACTGCAGAAAAAAAGCTATAATGCTTCAACAAGTACATGCTTGTTGTCACAGATGAAATACACACACATATATAACATTATTGGGAAAGTATTTATTGCTTAAGGCACTGTTAAAGAACTTTTAGCACAATTTTTTGCCTGTGTGCTATAAAAATGATCCCCTTGGACCACCCTTGCAGACCCCTGAAAGGTTCACAAACCACTCAATGGGAACCACTATTCTAAAGCATAGCACTCACTCAGTGAGCTCCAGTGGCTCTTTGTTACTTGCAGGATCAAATATAAAACTCCCATGTTTGACCTTTAAAGCTTTTCATAACCTAGCTCCTTCCTACATTTTCAGTCTTTTTATACTTGGATGGATACATACACTCTTTAATCCAGTTCCCATGCTCTTTTACCTCTACCTCCTAGTTTTCTTGGCTTCCTTCATGACTCAATTCAGATCCAACTTCCTACAGGATATCTATCCAACTTCCCCTACATGCTAATTTCTTCCCATCTAAGATTACCTTCCAGTGGATGTACCTATTTATATACATATTATCTCCTCTATTGGAATGTAAACTTCTTGAAAGCAGAGGTTATTTTGTGGCTTTCTTGGTTCTCAGTCTTTCAGTCTTGTCTGGCTCTTTCTGACCCCATTTGGGGTTTTTTTTGGCAGAGACACTGAAGTAGTTTACCATTCCTTCTCCAACTCATTTACAGATGAGGAAACTGAGGCAAACAGGGTTAAATGACTTGTTCAGGGTCACACAGCTAGTGTCTGATGTCAGATTTGACCTTAGGAGGATGAGTCTTCCTTCCTCTAGGCCCAGTACTCTGTGCACTGTATCACCTAGCTATCCTACTTGGCAATAGTAAGTACTTAATAAATGCTTGTTGGTTGACTGATTAATGATTTCCAGATTTATGTATCCTGTTCTAATCTCTCTCCTAAACTCTAGTCCTCTATCACAAGCGCCTACTGAACATCTCCAACTAGATGTCATATAGGCACCTCAAACTTGATATTTCCAAAATAGAACTTATTTTCCTCCTAAATCTTCCCTTTTCTAAAGTTTTCTATTTCTATTGAGAGAACCATAAAGAATGACAACAATGGAGATATCTTGACTCTCCTCTCCCAATCACATCTGTGTTGAATCAGTTGCTAAGAATTGTTAATTCTATTTCCACATCTCTTTCATCCATTGATTTTTCTCTATACAGCCACCATCCTAGTTCAGACTTCCATAACTGTTTATGTGGATCATTTCAATGACCCCCCTTATTGCTTTCCTAGCTTCTAGTCATTTCCTTCTCTGATTCTTCACTGGTCCAAAATACTCTTCCTAAAGCAAAATCTGACTCTATCACTCATCTGCTAAAAAAATCATCAGTAGTTCTACATTTGCTTCTAGGACCAAGTACAAACCCTTTAGCTTGGCATTGAAAACCCTTCACAAATAGGCTCCTTTGTAGACTTAGGTCATATTATACTCCTATGTGTCAAGCCAAACTGGCCTATTTGTTCTACAAACTCAGCATTGTAGCTCCAACCTTTCACAGCCTATACCCCTCAATCCCATTCTTGGAATACACTCCCTCCTCAAGTCTTTTTAAAATCTTTGGCTTCCTTCAAGACTGCGTTCATGTGCTATTTCTAACAGTATGCTTTTCCTGATGTCTCTGGCGCTTTCTCTTTCTGCAAATTGCCTTGCATTCAGCTATCTGTTTATATATCTTACCCTTCAGTAAGCTTCTTAAATGCAGAGATTACTTTTTCTTTTCTTTCTTTCTTTCTTTTTTATTTTTTTTGCCTTTCAATCCTCCAAAGCCTAGCACAGTTCCTTAAAGGGAAGTAGTTTTAATAAGTGTTTGTTAAGGTGAATATATTACTAGAATTTAAGAAGCCCATTTGCCAGATATGGATATAAGAAGTATTTGCCCACTCAAAGCAAAAATCGCCTCCAGTAAAGGTCTCTGAGCATGAAAAGATGTTTCAAGAACTCTGTTAATAGGCCTAATCTCAAATAGCATAATTATTCTCAAAATGGTTAACACATTACAGCTCCCTAAAGACATAGACATCAAAGGGTACTCCACCTGGAATATTTTATCGAAAGAAAATTTCTAACTTGTCTGGTTTCTAGATCAAATCTTGTTCTTAACCATATTAAAAAGAGTTAGAAAAAAAGGGTCCTTTGTAAATCAGCAAGAAGATGCTTTTGATGTTCCTATTAAAATGAAAGACAGGAGAATGTCTTGGATAACCAACAAGACAAAATTTCCATACTTTAGGATGGGTTCTAGTAGGTAAATACATAGATGAAGTTTATAGAATTAGTGACTCTTTGGTTGGCAGCAGTAGAGGCTTTAGGGAAAAGAACATAGATGTAAAAATCAGGACCTTTGTTTCAGTCAGCATAGTGCTGGTAAATATTTAACAACTGGCTCTCTGGGAAAAAGTGCGTAGGACACCCTTTTAAGTTTTATATGTATTATTAACATTTTTGTTATCATTTTCTTTTTTTTTTTTGAGGGGCAATTGGGGTTAAGTGACTTGCCCAGGGTCACACAGCTAGTAAGTGTTAAGTGTCTAAGGCCAGATTTGAACTCAGGTCCTCCTGAATCCAGGGCCGGTGCTCTATCCACTGCGCCATCTAGCTGCCCCCTTGTTATCATTTTCTTAAGGCTAGACGATCAACAAAACAATATGTTGCCCCAGTCCCACTGATACAGGATTCTCCTTATTGGTGAAAATCAGCACCCCATGACTGGAGAGGAAAAGGATAGAGTTGGCAGCAGAGTGACCACGCTTTTGGCCCCAACCTCTTGCTTCCCTTTTGGGCATGTATTAAAGTCACCCTTGGAGAAGGGTGGGGAGAGAAGAGGCTAGATATGACTATTCTGTTTCCCACTGAGCCACTCAACAACACCTTCCTACTATATATGGGAGACAGCCCACACTACAATAAATCAAGCCATGATTTGTAAGGTTTGCTGATTTCTGAGATCTAAATGTTAAAAATTTAGCAGTTAGCTCTTTCAGGCCAGCTTGAGCTGTCTCTGGCACACCCTTAGTTCTAGCTTCAACTTTACCAGTAAAGGTCACTTGTTCAAATCACTTCAAGGTTCTGGGCCATATTTTTGTCATCTGTAGTATGAGGCTGTTTGACTAGATTATCTCTAAGGTTCTGTGCAACTCAAAAAGTCTATGTTCAAAAGGTCTCTTTCAACTTGAACATCCCATGAGTCTGTGTTCTAACAGTCTATGTTTGGCCAGGCTGACATTCAGTAGTGTTCTAAGGTCCCTTCATGTTCTAACATTCTGCGGTTTTAAGTAGAGCAAAAAATAGGAATGGCATGTGAAAAAGTTACAGCCTCTAGAGGAGACATACACACAATTCATAAAATATACTGATGCATAATATACTTATATTACTAAATATATAACAATTAATACTAATCCAACATCCAGAAGGGTAAAGTACAATGAAGATCAGGATGTTCAAGAAATGGTACAGTAGAATCACTGATAGATCATAGTAGGGATGTGATGGGAAATATTAATTTGTATTTATCAACTCCCACAGTTTCTGAATAGAAGCCCATAAAAAACACATGAAACTTTAAATCTAGGGCATCATTTCAGAATGCCTAGGGAGATACAGGGAATCCCCAACAAGAATTCTACAAATACTGGAAATATTAGTAATAGTAATAATAATGATAATAATAACTGACATTTACATAGATCTTTACAGTTTATAAAGAACTTTACATGCATGGGTTGTTTCATTTGATTATCGCAGTGGCCTTGTAAGCTAGGTAGTACAAATACTACCCTTCTTTACAGTTGAAGAAGTGACAGCTCAGTGATGTGGGGTGACTTATCCAAGGTCACATAGCTAGTAAGTAGTAGAAGTGGGACTCATATCTGGCTGTTCTGATTCCTAATCCAGTGCTTTTTCTGTTACAATGTATTGACTCTCTAAATACTTCTTTGATGCAATGAAAGATCTCTCATGGAGGGCACATAAATGTGGCTCTTAAAAGACTTTACTTCTTTAGTGGATGGTAATGAATATGCCCTTTGGTGGGGAGGAATGCTATTTTGTTCAGTGACACATCTGAAAAGTTCATGTAGTAAGAAGTCTACTTTGCTCTACTTTATATATGAGATCTTATTAAGATTGGATTTTTAATTAAAATTGACATTTCAGCAAATGCCAGACACCGGGTCCTGTTTTGATGGAAAGCCTTGTGGTGGAATGAGTGACCCTTTGGGCCAACAACTTGAAGGCCATCAAATTAACATGTGGGAGCCAATTTCTCTCCAGCTCTAATAGTGATTCAGTAGCAATCAGGTAGGCATTAGGCAAAGATGATATGCCCTTTATGTGGAGTTAGCAGAGGAACAAAAGCAGTATTAGAACAGGGCACCTGGCATCAAGGTATAATGGGCAGAGCACTGGACTGGAAATCAGGTGAACTGAATTGGACTTTCATATCACTCTCTATGGGCAGGTTGTTTCACTTCTCTGGGATCAATTTTTTTTCTCTATGAAATGAAAGGCCTTACATGATTTGTAGGGACCTTTGTGTCATAGAAAAACAAGAAGACCCACTGCTCACAATTTAGGGTATAAGGCAGTAAAACAGTAAATTTATTTCATCCACTATTACAAACCATAGCATGGAGAAGGATAAGATTGAAACATGAAAAGGGAAGTTTCTATAGAGTAAGCCAACCTCTGAATAGGAGCTATTTCCCATAGGTATTTATAGTATACAGAAAACCATATAGCCATGCTGGATTTACAAATGGTCTACCACTGGTCTTAGGAGTGATGTGCTCTGTTCTAGGAGAAGGGACAGAGACTTCCCAATATACGAGTCTGTCATTGGCCCCAGGGTTTGAGACAGAGTAGACGCTATCTTTAGACTATTGTGTACCTTGCATAAGAGATGGGATAGAGGAAAATGAAACATGAGTGGGTGGTTATTTACACAGAAATGGAAGTTTATTTTAAAATAGCATTATTCATGTCAAGAGAAGGAACATAAGCCTGCCCCCCATCGCAACCCACCCTTAACTACCATACTCATAGCTCTGACATTGTACGTCATGAGATCCATTCCAGCTCTAACACTCTATAATTCCAAGACCTGCCCCTATATATGTGTAAACATGACACTAATAATGATAATAATAATAATAGTAATCACATTTGT
Organism: Dromiciops gliroides; assembly: GCF_019393635.1. NCBI lineage: Eukaryota > Metazoa > Chordata > Mammalia > Microbiotheria > Microbiotheriidae > Dromiciops > Dromiciops gliroides. The sequence continues at coordinate 323,886,299 of NC_057862.1, read as the reverse complement.
ATGTCATTCTAATATCATCATCTCATTTTATATTCACAACCACCTCAGGAGTTATTATCCCCATTTTACAGATGTGGAAACCGACGCAAAAGGAGCCTAGTAACACACAGCTAGTAAGCATCTGAGGCTGGATTTGAATTTAGATCTTCCTGATTCTGGGTCAAGGGCTCGATTCACTGTGCCACTGTATATGTATGCACGAGAATATGTGACTTAAGAAAGCAATGAGGTACACTACCTGAAGGTTCTTAGAGTTGCAATGGTTTCATCTACCCTGCACACCCTTATCAGCTGCACAGGCTAGATATGGAAGAAAAATGCTCTAAAGGTCTTATGGACGTTTCGGTCTTGGGTTTTTTTTTTCCTTTCAGAAAATTAATCACCATTTAATTACAGTGAAACCTGGAGACTGAAAGATTAAGTGGCTTATTCAGAAAGTAATTTGTTATAAAATATTTGTCCATCTGGCCATGGAAATAGCCTACACAGTGTTCAAATTATTTCATGTCAGAGATCAAGGCCAAACCCACTTCAAGGCAAACCAGGCTGAGCAGCCTTCTCAGTCACCAGTTACAAGGAAGCCTCTTAATTACTCCTATTACCCATCTGCCTATCTTTTAGCTTCCTCTTTCCTTCCCACCTCTGCTCTTCCCTAGTCCTAGCTCTGCCATTATCTAGGAGACCTTGAGCAACTGATGGCCTGAGTTTACACCTCTAAAAAATAAGGGTTTAGACCAGATGAATGACCTCTCCGACCTTTTCAACTCTGATATTTTATTTATTATAAGAACATTTAATCCAAAATCCTCATTTTGCAGACAATAGAATTCAGCACTGAAGAGGTTAAATTAACTGCCGAGGTGACATAGATAGTAATGAGGAGATTGAATTAAGGTCATGTAACTTCAAATCTTGCCCAGTTTTCACTAAATATTATGGTTTCACAGTAGCCCAAGGTCCTTTCCAATTCTAGAATTCTGTATTCTAAGGTTGATTCTAGTTTTGCTATTCTATGGCAGACTAAAGAAACTTGTCCTCCCCATTGTTTTCCCTTCTTCTTTCTACTTTCTCCTTCACTTCTTCCCCCATCCTCTTCATCTTTTTCTCTTCAATCAGCATCTGTCCAAAATGAGCTCAAACAATAGCAATGAAACCAAAGTCCATCATCCCAAACATTTCTCATCCCTCCTCTCATTCCCTAACAGCTTTCCACCTCTTGCTCTCAAACTATAATAGCTCATATTGAAGCTATTGTTATTATTATTGGTAACTGAGGCTCAGAACATTTAAGTGATTTGCCCAGAGTCATACAGCTAGAAACTGTAGGAGCTGGAGCTCAAACCTATGTTTTCTGACTCTGAGAACAGTGCTCATTCCATTCCCCTGAAGTATTTTCTGTGGGTTCCTGGCCCCTCCACCTATAATCCCGAGATTCTCCCTAAAAGCAGTTAAGTCTAGACTCTTCCTCTATATGCAGATTGTGGGGTTAGTGTTTGGATGCTACATTAACTAATGATAATGAGTCACTGTACTGGTCCTAGGGGCCTTGTAAATGGTACAGTGTCAGTGTCTGGAGACACAAGGAGGATATGGAGTCTCAATGAGGGTGGAACCTCACTGATACTTGCACCAGAGAAAATGTCACAGGTAATCATTGTCTCTTCCAGCTTCAGCTCCTTGGGCTATGGAAACGCACAGCCAGTCTTAAAAATTTGTGCAGTAGGGGTTGGTTTTGTTTTGTTTTGTTTTGTTTTGTTGGTCTTTCATCAGTAAGGACTGGAAAATAGAAAAGAAATCTTCATCTGATACTCAGGAGATACCCATCCAGGAGGGTCGGCTGATGGTCTTCCTACAGTTATACAATGTATGAATAGAAGTCTATTGTTTGGAATGAATGAGGTAAGAATCCTGCTGTTGTTAGACCAGTTTGGAATACCATATTTTAGGAAAGACACTGATAAGCTGGTACATGTTCAGAAGAAGTCAACTAGGATGGAGAGAGACAATGACATAGGAGGATTATTTGAAGAACCTGTAGATATTTCATTTGTAGAAGAGGAAAACAAACAAGATCAATCTCTTCAAATACTTAGAAGACTATTTTAGGGAAGAGGACTTCAGATTTCAGATTTTGGTCTGGTATAAGAAAGAACTTAGTTACCAGTGAAGATCAACTATCTTCTTTAGGAATTGATGAGTTCCCTACAAAAGAAGGTCATTAAACAGAGGTTCTCAGGGATGTTGACTCAGAAGTTTAGATGAGATAACTTCTTTTTTTTTTTTTTTAGTGAGGCAATTGGGGTTAAGTGACTTGCCCAGGGTCACACAGCTAGTAAGTATTAAGTGTCTGAGGCCAGATTTGAACTCAGGTACTCCTGACTCCAGGGCCGGTGCTCTATCCACTGCGCCATCTAGCTGCCCCGAGATAACTTCTAACATTCTGTGGGTCTATGACTTGCAAGGTTTGATATAAAATGACCATAGATGATGTTTTGTATCATATATTAGTATTCAGGTTTGCCCCTTCTCCATTCAGTCTCATGACTCAATGCTCCAGCTTCTTACAATTGTTCAGGCCCCATTCTTGGTCATTTCTCTTTTAGAACTTTGTGATTTGGTACAGACCTGTGATTTCAACTATGTGTATAACTTTTGGAGCAGACCCTCAGTACATACCTACTGCTGCAAATCTGCAACTCATCTGGAACTCATAATGTTAGACGATGGGACTCTGAGAGATTAAGAGAGTTGCCAGTGGTCACACAGTTTGTATGTGTCAGAGATAGTCCTTGAACCCAGGTCTTCATCTTCCTGATGCCTAGTCTTTTGCCTCTGTCCACTTGGCTGTGCTGCTTCAGAAGTTTATTATGATACAGGTAAAAAATTTCCTTCTCACTCAAGGTGATTTACTGGACACATGGCACATGAACAATTTTGGCTTTTAAATGCTCTCTGACCAAAAAAAAAAAAAAAAAAGCTTTCTCCTCCTTGATTAAGTCTGGCCTCTTCATTGAATTTGGTCACTGATTTGAAAAGTCAGGTCTGTGTAGTCTTTGCCTATGCTAAACCATGGTTGATCTTGAAGGAGTTACATCAGGCCTTCTAAGAGTTGAGTATGAAGGCCTCCTTTAATGACTTATCTGGAGGAACCCTTAATCTTTATTGTAATTTATTATCTTAGGAAACCTGAGATTATAAAATAGTTCTTACCTCAATGTTAGTTTCTTGGATTTCATTTTCCCCCTAAGTTAAATTAGTTACAACTATATATGAAGAAACCATTTCTGACTAATTGGATTTGTTGCATTTAATTAGTTATGAGTAATGTAATGATCAAGTCAATGGGATCAGAGCAGTAGCTGAGTTACTTGGCTAAATGACTAATGTTTTCACATTGCTCATGGCTACCCAGGGCTTATCATTGTACTGTGCCCCCTGCTACCATTTCTTTTTGGTCCAGTGGTCAACTCAATTCTGCATTGTGTTGGCCTCCTTAAAGCACTGGTTCAGGGATATCTCTCATCTTCAATATTGCTGTCAGTGTGGAGTGACATGATGGTGTCCACATTGGCTTGTGCATATCTCTGAATAGCAGAAGAGGTTGGTTAAGGTCCTCTCCCCTTTATCAACCCCCCCCCCCACCATGTCTCTTGTGTATTTCTCCATTGTTTAAGATAATGGACAGGTTACCAAAGGCAATGATCATTGGTGAAAACTGGCTAGACTCTGACAGTATAGTTTTGAATTACCCTTCCCCCCACCTCTGGAATGGGAAATGGGAATTAAGGGAAAGTACTTCTTTCATCTGGTGGTGATAACCTCTCCCTTCCTGCTTCTCCCAGAGCATCCCTCTTTCTCATTCTGATATTTTCTTTTGGAAATCACTCCAACATAATTAACTCACAGTCTTGCCCTCTGTCCATGTACACTCTGTCTAACTGTCCCAATAATGGTAAAGTTCTTAGGAGTTATAATTATCATCCTACTATATAGGAATATAAACATTTAAACTTTATTGAGTCCCTTATAATTACTCTTTCATGTTTACCTTTTTATGCTTTTCTTAAGTCCTCTGTTTTAATGTAAAATGTTCTTTTCAGCTCTGGTCTTTTTCATAAGGATGCTTGGAAGTCCTGTTTCATTAAATATCTATTTTTCTCTGTGAAGGATTGTACTCAGTTTTGCTGGGTAGTTTATTCTTGGTTGTAATTCACATAAGGGATTCAATAAGGTTGTTTGTGACTCCTAAGAACTTTATCATTATTAGGGCAGTTAGAAAGAATATATACCTAGACAGAGGGTGTAGATATGAATTGACTATGATGGGATGATATTTAAAAACATAAAATTAATGGGTGAGGAAGAGGAATGCACTGGGATAAGGGGTAAGAGAGAGATGGAATGGGGTAAATTATCTTACAAAAAAGAGGTGCAAAAGACCTTTTACAGTAAAAGGGAAGATGGGAGCACTTGAACCTTCCTCTCATCAGTTGGCTCTAAGAAGTAATAATGTGCACTCTTAGTTGACTATAGAAAGCTATATTACCCTACAGGAAAGTAGGAAGAGAAGGGGATAAGAGAAGGAGGAGCACAGATAGAAGGGAGGCTGGATTGGGAGAGGTGGTGGTCAGAAGCAAAACATTTTTGAGGATGGACAAGGTAAAAGGAGAGAAATAGAGCAAGAGAGATTGGGGTGGGGCAGGGCATTATAACCAAATTTCAATTCTTTTTTTTTTTAATTTTTGGGGGGTGGGGCAATGGGGGTTAAGTGACTTGCCCAGGGTCACACAACTAGTAAGTGTTAAGTGTCTGAGGCCAGATTTGAACTCAGGTACTCCTGAATCCAGGGCCAACGCTTTAACCACTGCACCATCTAGCTGCCCCACCAATTCTTTTTTTAATAAACATTTTTATTTAAAGTTTTGAGTTCCAAATTCTATCTCTTCCTCCCTTTCTCCCCTCTCCCCTCCCTGAGGTGGTAAGCAATAAGATATAGGCTATACATGTACAATTATATAAAACATTTCCATATTAGTCATTTTGTATAAGAAGACTTGAATAAAAGGGAAAAAACAAAAGTGAAAAATAGCATGCTTCAGTCTGTATTCAATCAATGTCAGTTCTTTTTCTGGAGGTGGATAGTATGGTTCATTATTAGTCCTTTATGGTTGGCTTGGATCATTGTATTGCTGAGGATAATTGTCATTCGCAGTTCTTGATTGAATGATATTGCTGCCACTGTACACAATGTTCTCCTGGTTCTGCTCACTTCACTATACATCAGTTCATACAAGTCTTTCCAGGCCTTTGTGAAATCATCCTGCTTGTCATTTCTTATAGCACAATAATATTCTGTTACAATCATATACCACAGCTTGTTTAGTTATTCTCTAATTGATGGGTATTCATTTGATTTCTGATTCTTAGCCACAACAAAAAAAGCTGCTATAGATATTTTTGTACAAATAGGTCTTTTTCTCTTTTTGGTTATGTCTTTGGGATATAAACCTAGCAGTGGTATTGCTGGATCAAGGGGTATGCACAGTTTTATAGCCCTTTGGGCATATAAACCTCAATTATTAACTAAGTTTGGGGGGAGTATCCAGGAGGAGGTGCTATATTATCATAGTTTTAGAACTAGAAGGGACCTTAGTCCAATATCCTCATTTTTCAGATGTAGAAATTGAGGCAGAGAAGGGTTAAATGGCTAACAAGGGACTACACAACTGGTAAATGGTGCAGTCTTATTTGAATCTTGGTCCATTGATTCCTTACCTAGTGCTTTTAATTGAGAGTTAGAAAACATGTCCCACTCTTGGATTTGTCCCTAACTTGCTGACAAGTCATTTTATCTCTTTAAGCCTCAGTTTCCTATAAAATAGGGAAAATGTTAATTCAACTACTTACCTAACAGGATTGTTGGGAGGTAGGAATCAAATCAAATAATGTATTTAGTAATAGAGGGGCAGTGAGGTATACTGGAAAAAGACCTGGACCTAGAAGCAGGAGGCTTGCATTCAAATCCAAGCACTACTGTTTATTATTTGTGTGACTACAGACAAGTCACTTAATTTCTTTGAGCCTCATTTTCCCATCTGTAAAATAACAGGGATAGTAATTGCTACTCCTTGTAAAACTTACAAGGTTGTGAGTGGAAGTACTTTTCTATACCTTAAATTGCTCCAACATTATATGTTCTAAGACCTTTTCCAGAGCTAATATTCTGTGTTCTACCACAATTCTATGGATTTGTGAATAGGAAAGAAAAGGGAAAGAAAGAGAGAATGAGTTGAGGTGGGGCAAAGAAAAGGAGGGGGTAGAAAGAGATGGAGAGAGTAGGGAAGGAGCTATTCCTAGAGTGAAAATGAAATTCAACAGAAAAACTATGCCCTAGGTGACTAGAAGTCTCACCTACTTTCAATGATTTTCAGACTCTTCATGCAAATCCAAGCAAACAATTTCCCAGCCTCATTTGGATCACCAGGAGGGCTGATTCGATTTCAGGAGCAGTGGGGGACAGTCATCGTCCAAGCAGCTCCATCCTGAAAGCTGGAGATAAGAGGCAGGAGAGGGCTCACAATGCTAATTTGACATTTTCAGCCAACAGCTTTTCAGATCACACACACACACACACACACACACACACACACACACACACACACACACACACACACACACACCAAAAAACCTGCATAGCTCTGCAGTAACCTCAAGTCTTTTCCTTTCATTATTTACTTTTCTGTCTCCAAGAATCCTTAGTACAAACTCAGATATTTTCATAAAGATGAAGATTGATAATGATTCCTATAAATTAAGAATTACAGAACTTAAGGCAAATTCACCTGGGAGGGGTGGGGGTGAGGTCCAGTCTAAGATACTATCCCTTGTGTGTAGTTGAAGTAGGCTGAAGATGGAGGCAATGAGACTTGAGGCAGGCTGGGAGCAGAGGCTGGAGTGAAGATGAAGCTCATGGTTTGGGTACTAGCGTTATTAGGGAAGAGAGAAAGTGATGGAAATAATGAGATGGTAGCATCAAGCTTCTGGGCAGGATGGAGTGAATTTCAAAGGAAGAGAAGTTGCAGTTGAGTGATGGTGGGGAGTAGGGAAGTTGCCAACTCTTCTCCCTGGTCCTGTTTGACAAGGTATGTGAGGAACAAGATGCCAGATCTGGAGAGGTTTTTATAGTCAGAGTGGTAGCTTTTGGAAAAAGTTAGATTTCAGTACCAGAAAATGGAAGGAATGTGAGAAGAAGAGATCTAGGATACAGTGTGTTAACAGTAAAGGAAAATTCCAAAGAGTGTAGTAGAAAGGGAGGAAAAAGAGGAGAGGGACTGGGGACAACTAAGTATCCACTCCAGTATCTTTGCCAAGAAAACCCCAAATGGGGTCACAAAGAGCTGACAGAACTGAAAAAAAAAAAACCTACAAAAACTAAACAATAATAACAACAAGGATTCTTTCAGTGGTCCAAAAGATAAAAACTATTTCATAATACCTTCAAATTTCTAATGTAGTATATATTGATAGGTATAATCCACATAAAATTCTTTTGGTAGGAGGGTACCCAATAATTTTTAAGGATTTAAAGGAGTCCTGAGACCAAAAAGCTTGAGAACCACCTCTGGAAGAATCAAAGGATGGTAGCAAAGAGTTTCGACAATTAGAGTACAGGTTTATGTAATAGAAACCCTTCTTTTTTTTCTTTTCCAGGGCAATGAGGATTAAGTGATTTGCCCAGGGTCACACAGCTAGTAAGTGTCAAGTGTCTGAGGCCAGATTTGAACTCAGGTCCTCCTGAATCCAGGGCCAGTGCTTTATCCACTGTGCTACTCAGCTACCCCTTTAGAAACTCTTCTATAGCATGATCTGTTAGAGGCAGTGTGTTGTAGTAAAACAGGGGAATGGTTGATTCAGGTCCCTACCATTATAACAACATGAGGGGTTTGGATTAGATAATTTCTAAAGCCCATGTTGTTATTGTTCAGTTTTAAAAAAATTTCAGCCATGTCAGGTTCTTTTTGACCCTATTTGGGGTTTTCTTGGCAAAGATATTGTAGTGGTTTGCCATGTTGTTCTCCAGCTCATTTTTAAAGATGAGGAAATTGAGGTAAACAGGGTTAAGTGACTTGGCCAGGGTCACACAGCTAGTCTTCCTGACTGCAGACCTGGCACTCTATCCACTGTGCCACCTAGCTGCCCCCTCTAAAGTCCTTACCAGCTCTAATGATCAAAGTTCTATGATTCCTCTCAGTTCTGGCAATCTATATTCTAGGTTCCCAGGTCCCCTCCAGCTCTGATATTCTAACACACATAGTCCAACATCCTTCATTTTATAGTTATATGATATGTTATAGAACATTTCATCTTCCACAAAGTCTTACTCTGATGTCACACTGTGGTATGAAGGGAAACCTGGGTTCTTGAAGGCTTTGTAAATTGAGTGTAAACTCTAGAAGAATCTACCATGTTGGTGTAAGGTGGGGGAGGTAGTGATCAGGGGAACCTCTGACTAATTTGATGAGTTCTCCAAATCAGCAGGATAATATACATGGTATGAACCTTTGAAAGGGGCACTTTCCACGGAGGCCCTACCCCTTTGCCAAGAGGACACAGTTGGCTCCTTGTGACTTGGGCTGTCCCCGAGATTGGTGATTGAGTGTTAATGGACGCAGACTCTTGTTGGAAGAATTCAGTGATACTGTTGTCAGTGTTGTTTTTATAATATTTCCAGAGGCAACAAGAAGTAATTTCATGGGAAATTTGGTCTTCTTGTATAATACAATTATCCCTTCCACATTTCAACTTTCCCCATCATGGTTTTACTATATTGCAGGTTGTTATAAGAAATTAAATTGGTGGTGGTGGTGGGGGCAACTAGGTGGCACAGTGGATAAAGCACTGGCCCTGGATTCAGGAGGACCTGAGTTCAAATCTGGCCTCAGACACTTGACACTTACTAGCTGTGTGACTCTGGGCAAGTCACTTAACCCTCATTGCTCCCCCCCCAAAAGAAATTAAATAGGAATTATTGGGGAGTTTTGCAGAAACCACAGGTAACACACAAAGACCAGCAGACAATACAGAGCCTATGACCAAATACTTAGCCTAAATTTTACAATAAGCTACTACTATAACTACTCTATAAAAGAAAAAGAAAAAATTGAGACTTCTCTGGTAGGAAGGGAGGACCAAATATTTTATGCAGATTTTTCAAATCATAGGGGTGCCACACCCTTAACCCCTGCAATGTTGAAGGGATAACTGCAATGCTCATGAAGATCATTTTTTTAAAAACCCTTAATATGAAAATAACTCCATTGTATGTACCAATATCTATTGCAGAGGGTGAGGAGATAGAAAAAGTCTATGAAGAACTAACTCAAGAAGACTCTCCAAGTTAAATCTCTATAATACTTCGGTGATTTCTGTACAAAGGTGGGTATAGGGAAATATGGTGAAAAATATGACTGAATATTCAGAAACAAGAAACCAAAGGATTACAGACTAATCAGATTCACACATACATGTCATGAATACCCTCTCCAAGAGATGAAAGTTGCTAAACATGGAGAGCACTGAATATCACATAAAATCAAACTGATTATATCTTAATGGAAATGGATCAACTGATGTGGGGTTCATTTCTGAAACAGTTATCTGTCCACATTGACTGTTTACTTGTTAGAGCAAAGATAAAAATCCATACCAAATTAGGAGAGACAAAGGGAAAAATGAGAAGACATGGCTTACAATGGAGGCAATTCTAATCTGAGTTATTTAAACAAAGCAGCCAAGAGTGTGTCCTATCCTTGGCCGGCCAGGTTTGATGTTTTATTATCCTATCAAGGAGCACTTCTTCACACTTCATAAAGGGATAACAGAGTGTAGTGCCCTTCTGTTTAACACATTAACAACTTGTAGTCTCCTTTACCTGACACTTCAGTGATTTTATCAGCTGGACTGGGAAAGAAATCAAATGTCTGGTTCAACTCACTAATCCCACTCTGTTTATATTTTGTCAGGATGTATATAGCACATCGAGGATGGTAAGACTAGATCTTGAAGGTCTCATTTGGTCTTATCATTCTAAGATTCTAGAGGATAGGGCCAAAATAACCCCGAGAGCACCCTGATGTCCATGGGTGGATTGGGTATTTGGGATGCAGAGTAGGTCTCTTCTTGTGTAGTATCCTGGAGAGTCCATTGCATTTTTTATACCTTTGAGTGGGGGGGTGGGGACAGCAACTGCTTAAATTTGAACACTTTCTACTTAGGTTATTGAGTCCTCTTGAGGAAATGGATGGAAAAGCACTGAATTTGAAATCAGAAGGCCTGGATTTAAGTATTCATAGTCACTTGTTGGCTGCATAGCTTTGGGCAAGTCACAACTTTCTGAGGCTCAGTTTCCTCATCTTAAAAATGGGGGCCATAATATTGATATTATCTCCCTTACAGGTTTGTTTTTGGGGAAAACTGAATGAATTTTATATACTTTGAAAACATAAAAGGCTTTATTAGTGCGAACTATCACCATCAACAATATCCTCCTCCTTTTGCACTAACCGGGAGATGCAGAATGGCCTGAGTTGGGGAAGCAGCAGCAGGGCAAGTATGTTCATGCTTTGCAAAGGGCTCTCTCAGCATCTCATCCCATGATATCTTTTTTTTTTTTTTTAGTGAGGCAATTGGGGTTAAGTGACTTGCCCAGGGTCACACAGCTAGTAAGTGTTAAGTGTCTGAGGCCGGATTTGAACCCAGGTACTCCTGACTCCAGGGCCGGTGCTCTATCCACTGCGCCACCTAGCCGCCCCATCCCATGATATCTTAATTCTCCACTCTCCCAACCCCCCAGCTGAGCCTTTAGGACTTCCCAGCCTTTCTATCTGCCCTGCAGCTGAAGCTTCTTTTGTGTGTTATCTTCTGCAATTATAGCGAGCTCCTTGAGAGGAGGGATTGTCTCATTTCTCCTGTTTGTATTTCCAGTGCTTGGCACTTGGTAAATATGTCATTTCTTTTTCATTTGTTCATTCATAAATTAAAAGCCAGTCTTTGAATGAGTCAAGGACACAGAGTGTCCCAGGAGCCTTGCCATGGTAATTAATTGTTTTCCCTAAGAGGGGATTCTGATGAATCCCAGTGCAGCTTTTAAACAGTTTATTAATGCCTTTTGTCAATGCATCTTTTACAACCACACATTTAGAACCTGTTGAACGGGATTTCATCTTACTGGAAGGTGCTTTTTCTTACCTATTCCATAAGTAGGAATTCTTTTTGGATGCCTATAAAAATCTCTTCTCTGTTGCCTATATGCTGCTGGTGTGAGTATTCCTTGTAGTCTCTTACAGGTTGCCTATATGCATATACTTTAGAAATCTGTCTCTTCTTGCACAACAATAAACCTTATTAACTTATTCTAGGCTTATAGAATTTTTTAAAGCTTTTTGAACAAAATCCATTTCTTACCTATTGCATTTGGGGGCAGGGCAGGGCAATGAGGGTTAAAGTGATTTGCCCTGGGTCACATAGCTAGTGTCAAGTGTCTGAAGTCAGATTTGAACTCAGGTCCTCTTGAATCCAGGTCTTTATCCACCATGCCACCTGGCTGCCCCCCCATTGCCTTTTTTTTTTTACTCTTTTTTGGCCAGGCAATGGGGGTTAAGTGACTTGCCCAGGGTCACACAGCTAGTAAGTGTCAAGTGTCTGAGGCCGGATTTGAACTCAGGTACTCCTGAATCCAGGGCCGGTGCTTTATCCACTGTGCCACCTAGCTGCCCCCCCCCATTGCATTTTAAAAAAACATTTTTATTTATATCTTTTGTTTTTATACTGCCTACATTTTCCAATGCATTCCTCTCCTCCCTTCTCAAAGAGCCATCCCTTATAGCCAAGAATAAAAAAGAGAAAGCATAACAATATAGTACAACCAACCAACACTGAAAAAGTCTACACTACAAAATTACCTGTAGTGTTGCATACCAACCTCAGCCAAAGAGACAGAAACAGAGACAAAGATGTAGACAAAGACAGAGACTGGGAGAGATAGAGACAGAGATGCCTTCTCAGATCTCTTCTTTGAGGACAAGTGAGGTCATTATCTTTAATGTTTCATTTTCCTCCTCCAGATAAAGGGAATTTGTCTGTACTTCATTACAGAGAGGAGTATATGAACTCCCACAGAATGACTTGGGGCAGAATACTGGGTACTGCTGAGGCAGAGTAGTTCAGGCTACCTAGTGTGGCATACTAAAGACATAGGATCCTCACCCTGCAGCAACTACCCAGTGCCCAGAGAATGGAAGAAGCCTAGGCAGCAATCAGAAAACAGAATCAGTTCAACAGAAGAAGAGAGGCCCCTAGCTGGAGCTAACCTAGCCCTAGGATTGGTGCTTTTGGGTGGGGGCTATAATTGAAGACCATGGTTTCACTTGGCATTTCTCTCAGTCTATGTGTCCATGGTATGCCCTAGATTCATCAGGGGCTTTTCAGCTATGATGGCCCAGCTCCACTCTAAAAAGCCAGGGAGTATTTCTGTTGTCAGTTACTGAGATATTAAGCTGTTTTAGAAGAATTATGGGTATTAGATACAGAGTAGATCTTAGAATGCTGGCATTGGAATGCACCTGAGAGATCACTTGGTCTACTTCCCTCATTTTAAAGATGAGGCCCAGGAAACATAAGTAATGGGATTAAGGCCACATCATTGGTTTAGCAACTATTAGGTTCTGTGTCTCCCAGCCTAGGAGTCTTTTTCTTTTTTTAAGTGAGGCAAATGGAGTTAATTGACTTGCCCAGGGCCACACAGCTAGTAAGTGTTAAGTGTCTGAGGCTGGATTTGAACTCAGGTACTCCTGGCTCCAGGGCCGGTGCTCTATCCACTGCGCCACCTAGCTGCCCTCTAGAAATCTTTGAAAATTAGATTTTTAGTCGTTTATTTGCACCTCTGTATGAATGACCATATTGTTCTGGCAAAGGTAGATCCGGGGAGGGTACCAAAGTGGGGCTCCGGGGCAACCTGGAGTAGCATGAGTGTATTTAGCCTCTGATTTATTATTAAGAGGGACCAAGAAGTATCTATGCTGTTACCTATGCTGGACCTGAGTTCAAATTCTGACTGTGACAACCTGTATGATCTTGTACAGGTCACAATCTCTCTGGGCTACAGTGTCCTTCTCTGAAAATGTATGTGTGGGGGATCAATTAGAAATCAGAGGTATTAAACTTGTGGGGAAAGCAGCCCCACAAAACTCAGAGAGCAGCAGGAAAAGATTAAAATGTAATTGGGAAATGTCTAACAAAAAAATTAAAATACAATATAACATAATGTTAATCTGTGATTTTCTAAATTAATCTATGGCTAACAGAGATTCCTTCCTACTTGAATTTGACACCACTGAGCCAGATAACTTCTTGGGTCCCTTCTAGACGTTAGGTCTATGGTCCAAATGTACTGGGGTCTGGCACACGTGCAGAGCTTCTTAGGCTCTGTTTCTGCAGAAGAGGTTTGCACCTATGAACTTCATTCCTTTCTTTCTCTTCAGTTTATCCATCCTCCACTGAATTGCTACTGATCATTGCTTGGCATATAGTAAGTTGTATAGTTCACTGACTTATTGACCACTCAAAGGTTTCATCTTTTGGGAATCTTTTCCTGATGTCTCCCATGGAAGAAATGTACTTCATCCCTTCAGACATCACATAGAACTTGGTTTGAGATTTGGCTATATGTTTAAAATGTGTTATTTCTTATTATCTTTATCTTTCTGTATATAATATCCCCTTACTAGACTATCAGCTTCATGAGGGCACAGACCAAAGGATAGTATAATAGATTTTTAGCTCTCTGAGGTGGGATTTCATTATTAGGTATATTTACAATGTCAGAAGATGGATCTTCTTTGGGGATATCCTCTAGTAGAGCTCCCCCTGATACCTCATCATGATGTGGGAGTGATCCTGGGTTTCCAAAGACTAGGACAGCAGACCCTGAGCTCTGGTAGGTCCAACAAGGCCGAGACACTTCAAAAAGAAGCCCAAAGCAAATGTGTGTTAACCATCTAACCTGTAGCCTGTTGAAGGAATAGTGAGCCACCAGGTTATGAGTGAGGGTGGTGGTGGTGAGGTGATGTGCAGGTGCACAGAAACTAACAAAATGTTCATTTAACTTGCTGCTCCTTGCCCAAGAAACCCGATCTCCCAACTTTAAGGGTTTTCATTGGCTGTGCCATAGACCTGGAGTGTTCTTCCTCCTCAGTTCCATCTGGTTTTTTAAAAGTCTCACAAAGCTTGACAAAAACTGCTGGGAAAACTGGAAGATAGTATGGCAGAAATTAGGCATAGACCAACATCTTACACCTTATACTAAAATAAGGTCAAAATGTATACACGATTTAGACATAAGAGGTGATACCATAGGTAAATTAGGAGAGAAAGTAATAGTCTACCTATCAGATCTTTGGAAAGGAAAACAGTTTTTGACCAAACAAGAGATAGAGTATATTATAAAATGCAAAGTGGATGATTTTGATTACATTAAATTAAAAAAATTTTGTACAAACAGAAGCAATGCATCCAAAATTAGAAGGGAGGCAGAAAGCTGGGAAACAATTTTTGAGGCCAGTACTTCTGATAAAAGCTAATCTCTAAAATATATAGGGAACTAAATCAAATTTATATGAATCCAAGTCATTCCCCAATTGAGAAATGGTCAAAGGATATGAACAGGCAGTTTTCTGATGAAGAAACCAAAGCTATCTATTCCCATATGAAAAAATGCTCTAAATCTCTAATGATTAGAGAGATGCAAATAAAAACAACTCTGAGGTACCACCTGACACCTATCAGATTGGCTAAAATGACAAAAAAGGAAAATAATAAATGTTGGAGAAGCTGTGGGAAAATTGGAACACTAATGCATTGTTGGTGGAGCTGTGAACTGATCCAACCATTCTGGAGAGCAATTTGGAATTATGCCCAAAGGGCGATAAAGCTGTCCATACCCTTTGACCCTGCAATACCACTTTTGGGTCTTTTTCCCAAAGAGATCATGGAAAGGGGAAAAGGACCCACATGTACAAAAATATTTATAGCTGCTCTTTATGTGGTGGCAAAGAATTGGAAGTTGAGGGGGTGCCCATCAATTGGGGAATGGCTGGACAAGTTGTGGTATATGACTACAATGGAATACTATTGTGCTATAAGAAACGATGAGCAGGAGGAGTTCAGAGAAACCTGGAGGGTCTTGCGTGGGCTGATGATGAGTGAGATGAGCAGAACTAGAAGAACATTGTACACAGTATCATCAACATTGTGTGTTGATCTACTGTGATGGACTATATTCTTCTCACCAATGCAATGGCACAGAAGAGTTCCAGGGAACTCATGATGGAAGAGGATCTCCAAATCCAGGAAAAAAAAAAAAAAGAACTGCGGAGTATAGATGCTGAATGAACCATACTATTTCTTTTGTTTTTGATGCTGTTGGTTTTTTTCTATTTTGAGGTTTTCCATCATTGCTCTGATTTTTTTTCTCTTATAACATGACTAATGCAGAAATAGGATTAATGTTATTATGTATATATATATATATATATAACCTATATCAGATTACCTGCTGTCTAGGGGAGGGGGGAGGGAGGGGAGGAAGGGGAGATAAATCTGAAATTGTAAAGCTTGTATAAACAAAGGTTGAGAACTATCTTTACATGTAACGGGAAAAAAATAAAATACTTTATCAATTAAAAAAAAAACAAGTAATGGGGGAAATAAAATGTTATCGAAGTAAAAAAAAAAAGTCTCACAAAGCCCCACCCTCTGCAAGGCCTTTCTCAATCCCTCCTAATATTACTGCCTTTCCTCTGAGCCATCTCCCAATTTATCCTGGACATATCTTTGTACATGTTCGCATATAATTGTTTCTGTAGAAAATGAGCATAATTAATAGTTTGTTAGAGGTACATTTTGTTTGTTTGCTTGTTTTTGCAAAGTCGGTTGTTCACTGTAGTTGGTTTGCATGCTATGTGCCCCATGAGACTGTGAACTCCTTGAGAGCCTGGACTGGTTTTTGCTTATCTTTGTATCCTCAGAACTTAGCATAGGGCCTGGTACAAAGTAGATATTTAATAAATGTCAATTGACTTGACTCAAACCCACAGAGGTCATGATGTGTATCTGCGGAGGAAAACCCAAAATGATTTCATGATTTTTTTTAAGTACTGAAGGATTTTTATTCATTAATCATGTGCCAGTGGGTCCCACCAGGCAAGTCCAAACCACAGATAAAGACCTAGATAATACGGGGATTTAGTGGTTTGAAACCAATTTTAAGTTTCCCTTTCAGTAGCAGCAACCCTGTTCCCCCTCATTCCCCCTTTCCCTTTCCCCAGGCTCTGGAACACATAGGGCTTTGAAGTGAAGAGTTGGCGGTTATGCTGTTACTGTTTACAAGACAAAATCAAAGGATTTCAAACCTGATTTCAAATCAGAGCATTTGCCTGCTGGGTACTCCTCATTAACAGGGCTTCTGATTCCAAGCTGCTGACAGTCTAGGGGAGGAGGTGTGAAAAAAGGTCTATTTTATTGGCAGGTCAGAGCCTAACAGTAGTGACTGGGGAGGAAGGCATAATGTTGGAGGGGGCGGGAGTGGAAGAGGGCTGCTGGTCCTAGGCCACAAGGAAAGCTATTTAGGGCATAGACAGAAGAAGCAGAACTCCTGGAACTGTGCCATCTTTCTACCACAGATCCTCCCTCCTTTTCAGGAATGATAATGGCTTACAGGGTTAGAGGTGGGGAATAAAGCTCTGACAAGCTACGAACCCCTCCCTGGATGTCATTGTCCCCATCTGTAAAATTCATAAATTGGACTGGATATTCACTAAGTTCCATTTCAAATTTATTTTTTAGTCTCTATCTCTGTCTCTGTCTGTCTCTCTGTGTCTCTTTCTGTCTCTGTCTCTCTCTCTTCATCCATCCGTCCAACTATAATTACTACTAATTGACAAATTTCCTTAAGCTGTTAGTGGCTCCTGTTGCTTACCCTTTCAAAGGTATTTGCATTTTGACCAGGAAGAAGGCCTTAACCCAAAGGAATTAGAAGCAATTAGTCACCAGGTAGGCAATTAGAGTCAATGGTGTGATCTGGCAGCCAAAAGAGCTAATGTTACTTAGGTTGCATTTTGCAGAATGTGGGAGGTGATGGATGGTCCATGGTCTAATACCCCATTTGGATACCACTTGGGAGAGCAAGTCCAATTCTGGGTGCTGCATTTTAGGGGCAATGAAAACAAACTGTAATGCATTCAAAGGAGGATGCCAACAATGGTGGAAAGATGTGAAACAACGACATATTCTGCCTGGAGAAGTGGCTTGAGGGTGGGAAGGGGATGAAGGACAGGTGAGCAATGTGAGACATCATCATCATCTTCAAATATTTAAAGGGTTGTTGTGACTAAGAGAAATTAGGCTTGTTTTGCTTGGCCCCAGAAGGCAAAACCAGGATCAATAGGTAAAAGTTATAGTTATATTTCAGCTTGATGTAAGGAAAAAACCCCACAATTTCCTAACAATGAGAGTTGGCTAAAAGTAGAATAGACCACCTTGGTAGGTAGTGAGTTCCTTATCTATGGAGGTCTTCAGGTGGAAACTGGATCACTATATTTAAGGGAGATTATAGTGAAGAATCTGCTTTAGGTTTGAGCTGCACTAGAAGCTTAATCATGTTCCTTCCAACTCAAGTGCTATGATTCTATGATTCTTGGGAATAAATCTCTAATGGTGGAATCAGTGACAAATCAACAAAACAACTCAATCAGTATTTATTAAGAGTCTACTATGTGGCAGGCACTGTGCTAAGGGCAGGGAATTCAAAGAAAAGTTAAAGACAGTCCCCACTCTAGAGCTTACAGTCTAATAAAACTTAAATAAAGATTGGGGGAAATCTTTGGGAGTTAAGGGGACCTTCCTTGAAGCCCACAAATCACCTAGTAGATAACCAACTACTTTACTTATCCATAAGGCTGGTTCACACCTGTAAAGCAATGAGTACCCATCTCATAAGGTTGTAAGCAAAGCACTTTTTTGTAATATGAAGTAGAATATAAAAGTAAGCTATTATTGTTACTATTTTGAATACATGAGGAGGAAATGAACCAAGAGGGGCTCAAGAGAAGATAAGAACTACTTTTCCCTCAAGGAAAATAGTAGCTGCTCCCTTAAATGGATTTGTAATTGTACCAGGTCATTTTTAAAAATTACCTTGTGGAACATCTACCCGTGGCAGAATGTCCAGTGCCCAAGTCTGACTTCAAGCAATCTGAAATCAATTTACTTGTCAATAGCAATAAACAAATTTCTAATGAAACAGTTAAGAGAAAGAGAAAAAAGCCTGATCTTTTCCCCCACACTCCACTCATTCACTGTGGAACTAGTCATATCTGATTATACAATGTCACTCAGGTTTTAAGGAGCCAGAGACTCTGAGCTAGGACCAAGGCAGGGATGTTCTGATCTGGGCAATTTGCTTTTCCAATTCGTCCTCCATCTTTCACACTGACAAGCAGCAGCTTTGTTCAACTAAATAGGTCAGATTACTGGCAATGGTATGATTACTAATGATCAAAAGTCACAGATTAATCTGGCTAGACCCCAGTCTGATAGTATGTTTCTGTGTTTCTCTTCCTTCCTTCCTTCCTTCCTTCCTTTCTTTCTTTCTTTCTTTTTTTTTGCAAGGCAATGAGAGTTAAGTAACTTGCTCAGGGTCACATAGCTAGTAAGTGTCAAGTGTCTGAGGCTGGATTTGAACTCAAGTCCTCCTGAATCCAAGGCCAGTGCTTTATCCACTGTGCCACCTAACTGCCCCTGTTTCTGTGTTTCTAATGACAACTGGTAGCTACAGAGAAAGAGAAAGTCCCTTCATACAGTTCAATAAATGGAAGGTCATGGCAGTAAAAATCTTTCTAGGGTTCTCTGCTCCACCCCCACTTCTTTATCTTGGGCAATTTTTGCAAGACAGAGATTTGGAAAGTACAGAAGATTTGTTGAACTTGTTGAACTCCTATCCATATGTTTCTCCTTCAGTCTCCCTCCTAAAACTATTTTTCATTATCACTGAGATATCCATTATGGAAATGGATACCTTGATTTGCTTGAGTCCCAGAATTATCCAGGTAATCAGAATAATTTATGAGGACTGGCTGCATTGGCTAACACACCAACAATCATTGGAAGTGACCAGAGTACACCTAGCTGGAAAATTAGTAACTCTGAAGACAATTAAGCTCATACCAGGATTGAAGCAGATGCTGAACTATTTGGTAATGGTGGTTTATGGACCTTCAAGAGACACTCCTCTCTTGCCTGACTGCAAGTTATGAGATTATGAACATAGCCCATTTATGGTCTTATTATTTTCGGCTCTTCTCCAACTCTGGTTATGGGGCTCTAAGAATTATCCTTGTTTTTGAGAGGTCTCTTTATTAAGACATCTCCCAATTAAGCCTTGAACTGTGAACTACTTGTCACCAAGGATGCTTTCTGATTTGTGTATCTAAGGCCACATTCTTGAATCCTGGAATTCCTCACTTCCCCTCCCCTTGGGAATGGAAGCCACTGACTTCTTCCTTTCTAAGCCCACCTTTCCATCCAAAATTTCTTAACTGTCTTTTAAAAAAATGTATAGAAACCCACACAGTCTATTACCTGGTATCCTATTCAGCATAGTCTAGATAGTGTCTGTTATCAGGGAAACTGGTTGGTGTGGGGGTCCTTAGGTATTCTTCTTTAAAGAATTATACCCTCTGGGCAGCTAGGTGGTGCAGTGGATAGAGCACCGGCCCTGGATTCAGAAGGACCTGAATTCAAATCCGGCCCCACACTTTCTAGCTGTGTGACCCTGGGCAAGTCACTTAACCCAAATTGCCTCACAAAAACCAAAAACAAACAAAAAGAATTATACCCTCTAGCACACAAATCCAATTAGAATAAAATAATATTTTATTTAAACGCTAGAGGAGTCTCAAGGGGAGATAGTTCCAGAGACGTGGTTTTCTGAGATACCTGTCTCCTCATACAGGAGAAAGGCCATAGCTTTTATATGGGGGTGATCACCTGAGAGTGGAGTGTCCCTTACTGGGGGGGGTGATGGCTTGGGAGAAGTCAGGTGAGGGGCACTTGTTGGAGCTATCTCTGTCCCCTTGGCGCCACTCAGGCAGTAGCCACACCTAATGGGATTATCTCCCCTAGGGGTGGGGGAGACTGGAATGAAGGATGGTGGTCTTGGAGTTATCTCAGTCCCAAGCAGGTGCCCTTATCTCCCTTCTTTAGATGTGTCTGTCCTATGGTTTAGCTTCTTAAGGAGAGCCACCCCAGACTCTTGGCCCCTAGACTAGCTGTTCAGTTCAAACTTCAATAGTCTTAATCCCATAACAGTACCATGTAGCATCCTTTTCTTCCCTGCTTAATAAAAACCTTTTTTAAAATTCCACAGGCATTGTCTTTCTCTGGTTTCCTTCTCTTTAGGAAGAAGGGGATTTAGATCTCAAGAACTGTTTGGAGTTAGCATTCTCCAGTCTTTCCCTGTGGGGAAAGATAGATCTAAATTCCATCAAGAAAGGTTTGCCTTAGTTTACATCATTCAATCCATACAGCTTCAATGCTCTCTCTCATGCCATCACTTCCATCTCTTTGAAATCTTGATCCTATGGCTAACTAGTTCATCAAGTCTTCTGTACTCTCTGATCCTTTGTCCTTTTAGTCTACTGTTGATCATGCCTTGCCATACCTCTTCATCTGACAAGTCATCTACTATACTAATTTCTACTTTTTCTCCCATTTACTTTTCAACCCTTTTCAATCTGTCTTCTATTCTTAACACTCAATTGAAACAGCTTTCTTCAAGATGACCAATGATCTCTTAATTGTTAAATCTATTGGCCTTATTTAGTTATCATCCTTCTTGACCTCTCTTGTAGCATATGATACTGTTGGACTTCCTTTCTTCCTATGTGTTCCCTCCTTCAGTTTTTTTGGTTTTTGGTGAGGCAGTTGGGGTTAAGTGACTTGCCCAGGGTCACACAGCTAGTAAATGTCAAGGGTCTAAGGCCAGATTTGAACTCAGATCCTCCTGAATCCAGGGCCGGTGCTGCTCCACTCAGCATTTCACCCCTTAATCTGAGAACTGTTAATATCAACACGACCATGGCCTCTTGAAAGAATATGGCAGAGAATTGCCTTATTGTCCCACTAGACATTTTTGTGACTTTCCAGGTCAGAACACCTCTCCCTGGCCCCCTTTTCCTAATAAGTGTTGTCTCCAAGAAAAGAATCTTAAGCTCCTTGAGGGCAAGGACTATCTAGTTTTTGAATTTGAATCTCCAGCCTTTAAGACAGTGCCCCTCCTCCTTCAGTTTTTATAACAATATTTTCTTCTGCTTCTCCTTTTCTACTCATTCTTTTTTTGTTTGTTTGTTTTGTTTTGTTTTGCGGGGCAATGGGGGTTAAGTGACTTGCCCAGGGTCACACAGCTAGTAAGTGTCAAGTGTCAGAGGCCAGATTTGAACTCAGGTACTCCTGAATCCGGGGCCGGTGCTTTATCCACTGTGCCACCTAGCCACCCCCTCTACTCATTCTTTTTTTGTTTGTTTGTTTGTTTTTAATGTTTTTTTATTTTATTTTATTTTTGAGGCAATTGAGGTTAAGTGACTTGTCCAGGGTCACACAGCTAGTAAAGTGTTAAGTGTCTGAGTCCGGATTTGAACTCAGGTCCTCCTGAATCCAGGGCTGGTGCTCTATCCACTACGCCACCTAGCTGCCCCTCTACTCATTCTTTATAGGTTTTCTTTGCTGAATCATCATCCATGTCCTATTTCTAACCATGAGTGTCCCTCAAGACTTTAGCCTGGTCCTCTTCTCATTCTGAGGCCTCTTAGTGATCTCAAGTTCACATGAGTTTAACTCTGCATGCCCTGGGACCATGCATGCATCCTTATCTTTTTTGTTGTTGTTGTTGGGTTTTTTTGTTTTTAATTTTTTTTAGTGAGGCATTTGGGGTTAAGTGACTTGCCAAAGGTCACACAGCTAGTAAGTGTTAAGTGCCTGAGGCCGGATTTGAACTCAGGCACTCCTGACTCCAGGGCCAGTGCTCTATCCAGCTGCCCCCATGCATCCTTATCTTAACCCTTCCCATTTTCTGACCTGTCACCTATGCTGCCACAATTCCACCCTTCAAGTCAAACCACTAGAGACCATGTCTGAGAGGTACCAAGCCACTCAATTCTTTATACTTTGAGATCATGTGTCTTCATCTCCACCCAGGTCATCATCTGTCCCACTGCCATATACACATATACATATGTATGTATACATGTACATATGCACACATACGAATATATATATGTACATGTACACCTCTCTCTCTTTTTCTATCTCTATCTCCCATCTCCACTCAGCATTTCACCCCTTAATCTGAGAACTGTTAATATCAACACGACCATGGCCTCTTGAAAGAATATGGCAGAGACTTGCCTTATTGTCCCACTAGACATTTTTGTGACTTTCCAGGTCAGAACACCTCTCCCTGGCCCCCTTTTCCTAATAAGTGTTGTCTCCAAGAAAAGAATCTTAAGCTCCTTGAGGGCAAGGACTATCTAGTTTTTGAATTTGAATCTCCAGCCTTTAAGACAGTGCTTGGCACATAGTAAGATCCTAATAAATGCTTTACACGAAGTCATTAAGTCATTCTATGCAAATGACTCCCAGAATTATATGGACAATCCTATTCTCTTTCTGAGCTCCCTTCCTGCATCTTCAACAGGATACCCCTTAGACATCTCAAACTTAGCATGTCCAAAATGGAACTTCATATTTTCCCTTAAATCTACCTTTCTTGTGAATTTATTTAGCTCTATTGACAGCTATACCATCTTTCTAAGCCACTAATGTTCATGACCTCATAGTCAGCCTTGACTCTTTCTTCTCCCTCATTTATAATATCCAAAAGGTTATCAAGCCTTGTCAAAAGTACTCCTTCTAGACTGTAAAAGTGGGTTGGGGACAGGCTGTGAAAGGCTTCAAAAGCTAAACAGATGAGTTTATATTTTACCCTCAGGGCAACAGGGAGCCACCGGAACTCACTGAGAAAGGGAGTGACATGTATGGACCTGTGCTGACGGCTGCCTCTGGCTTCAAACGCAAACTCTTCAGCTTGGAAGTTGAAGCCCTCCACCCTCTACCTTCAGCCTACCTTTCTGGTCTTCCTTTTTTTGCCCTCAACATTCCAGCCCAATTGCAATACTGACTCTTTCCAGACTGGGCATTTTATCTCTTGCCTCCATGCATTTTGATCTCTATTTTTTCTGGCAGCTATGAGGCATGCCCCCACTGCATGTGTGGCTCTGATGTTTCTCTTTGCTCTGAGTTTCTGGAGTCAGCTGAAGTCCTTGGTGATAGGCCCAGTTCTACCTGACTCTTTTAGTTCAAAGCCAGAGGCTTTTTAGTAACTCTTTTAGAAAAGGAACCACCTCGGGCATGGGCTAACAACAGTGCTAGAGGGAAAAATACCTGTGGACTTTTTTTCCTTTCAGTTATGAAATAATCAATTTCCCTTCAAAGTTTTGGACACGAGGCCACTCCTCAGCTACTGGAGTTTCTCAGCCCTAAATACCAAGTTCTTTAGAACAAAGAGCAGAGACACTTCTAGTTAGTTAGCATCTTCAGACTCAAGTCTGCAAGACCTTGGTTCTGAATTTCTTTGTTTTTGGCATTTCCCTAGAGGAGTTTATTCTAAATTAAGGGAGCATTTAAAATTTAAAATACCTTCTGGTTTTAATCCCTGAGGGCTATACTATACCTAATCATTATCCATTTAAAGGCCCAATAACCACCAACAGAGCTCTGGGGTCAGGGTTTCCCAGTTTTTCCAATCTGAGCCTTTTTTTTTCTCCCTTGAAGCTGAGTGGATAGGAAAAAGGACACAGACAAAGCTAAGCCTAGGAGTAGGGGTGGGGAGGGAGACATAAGGTCATACTTGCATACTGATATTCTTGGCCTTTCAAATTTAAATATGACTGGCAAGGGGACAGCTAGGTGGCACAGTGGATAAAGCACTGGCCCTGGATTCAGGAGGACCTGAGTTCAAATCTGGCCTCAGACATTTGACACTTACTAGCTGTGTGACCCTGGGCAAGTCACTTAACCCTCATTGTCCCACAAAAAAGAAAAAGAAAAAAGAAAAAAATATGACTGGTAACATCTAAAAAGGCTGCTAGCTTGCCCTTATGAAACTATAAGAAAAAATTCTAATTAGAGGAAAGATGAAAAACTGAATAGGTCATCTCAGTGTGTAATTTAAGATTCTAAATGTGGATTCTAATCTGTTCCCCCAGTTTTGGGGGAAACTGACTAAAATCGCTGATAAAACGAGTTTAGGTTTTTAAGGGTTTATTGAAAAACAGAAAGAAAAAGATTGAGGGGGCGGAGCCAAGATGGCGGAGAGGAAGCAGCAAGCTGCCTGAGCTCTCCTTCTGTTCCCTCAAAACGAACATCAAATCAAGCCTCTGGACGGATTCTGAAACTACAGAACCTGCAAAGAGAGAGAGAGAGACACAGTCCTCCAACCAGAGATAATTTAGAAGACTTCAGGAAAAGGTCGGTCTGACTCGGGCAAAAGGGAGGCCCAGCGCAGGGCAGCAACCCAGCGCCGAGGGGGTCGGGGCAAGTCAGCAGGAGCTGCGGGCCACAGCCGAACAACTGAGGCTCTCGGAACCTGGTTCAAAAATCTGGTGGCCAAGAAGGACAGTGGAAAAACTTACCTGCACCGGCGAGAGGGCCACGAACGGCGGGATCAGACGCTGGGGTCTGGCGCCTGGCTGGCCGAGCACAATCATACAGGAAGTGCAGGGCGGGGCATCTCCACACACCATAAAGGCCTCAGAGTAAAAGCCCGGTCACACAGCACCTATACACCTGCACAAGAAGCCCAAAACAGGGACCCTGGTGCCCCCAGAGCAGACCTCAACTTAAAGAATAAATAAATAAGCTGCAATAATGAGTAAGAAGCAAAAAAGAGCCCTCTCCATTGAGAGCTTCTGTATCAATAGGGAAGAAGCCAACACAAACTCAGATGAGGACAATAGCCTCAAATTGTCTACATCTGAAGCCTCACAAGGAAGGTGAATTGGTCGCAAGAACAAAAAGCCTTCCTGGAAGAGCTCAAAAAGGATTTTAAAAATCAATTGCAAGAGGTAGAAGAAAAAATGGGGAGAGAAATGAAAGCAAAACAAAAAAACTATGAAAAAAGAATCAGCAGCTTGGAAAAGGAAGCTGAAGAAAACAAAGCCTTAAAAAATTCATTTGGCCAAATGGAAAAAAAGCTGCATAATCTCACTGAAGAAAACAATACCTTAAAAAATTCACTTAGCCAAATGGAAAAAAAGGTGCATAATCTCACTGAAGAAAACAATGCTTTAAAAATTAAAGTGGGACAGTTGGAAGAAAAGGAATCCATGAGACACCAAGAATCAGTCAAGCAGAATAAAAAAAATGAAAAAATAGAAGAAAATGTGAAATACCTCATTGGAAAGACAACTGATCTGGAAAACAGATCGAGGAGAGACAATTTGAGAATCATTGGACTGCCTGAAAGCCATGACCAGAAAAAGAATCTAGATACCATATTCCAGGAAATTATTAAGGAGAACTGCCCTGATATTATAGAATCAGAGGATAAAATCATCATTGAAAGAATCCATCGATCACCTCCTGAAAGAGACCCCAAAAGGAAAACTCCAAGGAATATTGTAGCCAAATTCCAGAATTATCAGGTGAAGGAGAAAATACTCCAAGCAGCCAGAAAGAAGCAATTTAAATATCATGGAGCCACAGTCAGGATTGCTCAGGACCTGGCAGCTTCAACATTAAAGGACCGCAAGGCTTGGAATATGATATTCCGGAAGGCAAAGGAGATTGGATTGCAGCCGAGAATCTATTACCCAGAAAAAATGTGCATTTTCTTTCAGGGGAAAAGATGGACATTTAATGACATTGGGGACTTTCAATCTTTCCTGGTGAAAAGACCAGAACTGAATAGAAAATTTGATCTCAACATACAAGACTCAAGAGAAGTTTAAAAAGGTAAACAGAGGGGAAAAAAAAAAGTTACCCTATTAGGTTAAACTGTTTATATCCCTACACAGGAAGATAATACTCATAACTCTTAAGAACTGTAAATGTATTTGGGCAGAGAGAAGGACTTTATATAGAGGGTATAAATATAAATTGTCTTTGATGTGATGATACAAAAGAATTAAGGGGATAAAAAGGGAGTCTATGGGGAGGAGAGGAAAGGGGAGGTGGAATGGGAT
Source organism: Dromiciops gliroides (assembly GCF_019393635.1). Taxonomy (NCBI): domain Eukaryota; kingdom Metazoa; phylum Chordata; class Mammalia; order Microbiotheria; family Microbiotheriidae; genus Dromiciops; species Dromiciops gliroides. Next base: position 323,859,948 of record NC_057862.1, on the reverse strand, counting down.
GAATTATATCATATGAAGAGGTGGAAAAAAACCTATTATAATAGAGGGAAAGAAAGGAGGGGGGAACATGGTTTCAACCCTATTCTCATTAGATTTGACTCAAAGAGGGAATAACATATACATTCATTGGGATAAAGAAACTTAACTCATTCTTTAGGGAAACAACAGGGGAAGGGAAAGGGGGGGACTGATAGAAGGGAGGACAAAAGCAAGGGAGAAAAGGGTAAAGAAAAGAGAGGGGGGTGACAAAAAGGGAGGGCAGATTGGGGGAGGCAGGGGTAAGAAGTAAAACGTCGGTGAGGAGGAATAGGGTGAAAGAAGGGGGGAAAAGTACAAAGGGGGTAAATAGAATGGAGGGGAATAGACAGTCAGTAATAATAACTGTGAATGTGAATGGGATGAACTCTGCTATAAAACGGAAGCGAATTGCAGAGTGGATTAAAAACCAGAACCCTACAATATGCTGTTTACAAGAAACACATTTGAAGCAGAGAGATACACACAGAGTAAAGGTAAAAGGCTGGAGCAGAATATATTATGCCTCAGCTAAAGTAAAAAAGGCAGGGGTAGCAATCCTTATCTCAGACAAAGTACAGGCAAAAATAGATCTCATTAAAAGAGATAAGGAAGGAAATTACATCTTACTTAAAGGTACTATAGATAATGAAGTAATATCAATATTGAATATGTATGCGCCAAGTGGTATAGCATCCAAGTTCTTAGAGGAGAAGTTAAATGAGTTACAAGAGGAATTAGATAGTAATACTATACTAGTGGGGGATCTGAATCTCCCCCTCTCAGAATTAGATAAATCTAGCCAAAAAATAAATAAGAAAGAAGTGAAAGAGGTGAATAGATTACTAGAAAAGTTAGACATGATAGATGTCTGGAGAAAATTGAATGGGGATAGAAAGGAATATAGCTTTTTCTCAGCAGTACATGGCACATTTTCAAAAATTGACCATGTATTAGGGCACAAAAACATCATAGTCAAATGTAGAAAGGCAGAAATAGTAAATGCATCCTTCTCAGATCATGATGCAATAAAAATTACATGTAAGAAAGAGCCAGGGAAAAGTAGAATGAAAATCAATTGGAAACTAAATAATTTCATTCTAAAGAATGAATGGGCCAAACAAGAAATCATAGAAACAATCAATAACTTTATCCAAGAGAATGACAATAATGAGACAACATACCAAAATCTATGGGATGCAGCCAAAGCAGTGCTTAGGGGAAAATTTATAGCTCTAAATGCTTACATGAATAAGAAAGAGAAGAGGAGATTAATGAATTGGGCATGCAACTTAAAAAGCTAGAAAAAGAACAAATTAGAAATCCCCAATTAGACACTAAATTAGAGATCCTGAAAATTAAAGGAGAAATCAATAAGATTGAAAGCAAAAAAACTATAGAATTAATCAATAAAACTAAGAGCTGGTTTTATGAAAAAACCAATAAAATAGATAAAATACTGGTTAATTTGATTAAAAAAAAGAAAGAAGAAAACCAAATTACCAGTATCAAAAATGAAAAGGGTGATGTTACCACCAATGAAGTGGAAATTAAAGCAATAATTAGGAAATATTTTGCCCAACTGTATGCCAATAAATTTGACAATCTAAATGAAATGGATGAATATTTACAAAGATACAAACTGCCCAGGTTAACTGAAGAGGAAATAAAATCCTTAAATAAACCCATATTAGAAAAAGAAATTGAACAAGCTATTAATGAACTCCCTAAGAAAAAATCCCCAGGGCCAGATGGGTTTACGGGTGAATTTTACCAAACATTTAAAGAACAATTAATTCCAATATTATACAAATTATTTGGAAAAATAGGTGAAGAAGGAGTTCTACCAAATTCGTTTTATGACACAAATATGGTGGTGATACCAAAACCAGGCAAAGCAAAAACAGAGAAAGAAAATTATAGACCAATTTCCCTAATGAATATTGATGCTAAAATCTTAAATAAGATATTAGCAAGGAGATTACAGCAAGTGATCACCAGGATAATACACTATGACCAGGTGGGATTTATACCAGGAATGCAGGGCTGGTTCAACATTAGGAAAACTATTAACATAATCAACCACATCAATAAGAAAACCAACCAAATCATATGATTATCTCAATAGATGCAGAGAAAGCTTTTGACAAAGTACAGCACCCATTCCTAATAAAAACACTAGAGAGTTTAGGAATAGGGGGAGCTTTCCTTAGAATAATAAACAGTATCTACCTAAAGCCATCAGCAAGTATATATGCAATGGAGATAAATTAGAGGCCTTCCCAATAAGATCAGGGGTGGAAACAGGGATGTCCATTATCACCCCTATTATTTAATATTGTCCTAGAAATGTTAGCTTTAGCAATCAGAGAAGAGAAAGGAATTAAAGGAATTAGAATAGGCAAGGAGGAAACAAAACTATCACTCTTTGCAGATGATATGATGGTATACTTAAGGAATCCTCGAGAATCAAGTCAAAAATTACTTGAAACAATTAACAACTTTAGCAAAGTAGCAGGATATAAAATAAATCCACATAAATCATCAGCATTTCTATACATGACCAACAAAGTCCAGCAGCAAGAGATAGAAAGAGAAATTCCATTTAAAGTAACGGTAGGTAATATAAAATACTTGGGAGTCTACTTGCCAAGACAAACCCAGGAACTCTATGAACACAACTACCAAACACTCTTCACACAAATCAAATCAGATCTAAATAATTGGAAAGATATCAATTGCTCATGGATAGGCAGAGCTAATATAGTAAAAATGACAATACTGCCTAAATTAATTTACTTATTCAGTGCCATACCAATCAGGCTACCTAAAAATTATTTTATACAGCTAGAAAAAATAATAACAAAATTCATCTGGAAAAACAAAAAATCAAGAATATCCAGGGAAATAATGAAAAAAAATTCACAGGAAGGTGGGTTAGCGGTACCAAACCTGGAGCTTTACTATAAAGCGGCAGTCATCAAAACTATCTGGTACTGGCTAAAAAATAGAGTGGTAGATCAATGGAATAGGCTAGGCTCAGGAAATGCAGTAGTAAATGACACTAGTAATGTAGTGTTTGATAAACCCAAAGACTCCAGCTTCTGGATAGGAACTCAGTATTTGACAAAAACTGCTGGGAAAACTGGAAGATAGTATGGCAGAAATTAGGCTTAGACCAACATCTGACACCTTATACTAAAATAAGGTCAAAATGGATACATGATTTAGACATAAGAGGTGATACCATAGGTAAATTAGGAGAGAAAGGAATAGTGTACCTATCAGATCTTTGGAAAGGAGAACAGTTTTTGACCAAACATGAGATAGAGTATATTATAAAATGCAAAGTGGATGATTTTGATTATATTAAATTAAAAAATTTTTGTACAAACAGAAGCAATGCATCCAAAATTAGAAGGGAGGCAGAAAGCTGGGAAACAATTTTTGAGGCCAGTGCTTCTGATAAAGGCCTCATCTCTAAAATATATAGGGAATTAAATAAAATTTATAAGAATCCAAGTCATTCCCCAATTGAGAAATGGTCAAAGGATATGAATAAGCAGTTTTCTGATGAAGAAACCAAAGCTATCTATTCCCATATGAAAAAATGCTCTAAATCTCTAATGATTAGAGAGATGCAAATTAAAACAACTCTGAGGTACCACCTGACACCTATCAGATTGGCTAAAATGACAAAAAAGGAAGATAATAAATGTTGGAGAGGCTGTGGGAAAATTGGAACACTAATGCATTGTTGGTGGAGCTGTGAGCTGATCCAACCATTCTGGAGAGCAATTTGGAATTATGCCCAAAGGGCGATAAAGCTGTGCATACCCTTTGACCCAGCAATCCCACTTTTAGGTCTTTTGCCCAAAGAAATCATGGAAGGGGGAAAGGGACCCACATGTACAAAAATATTTATAGCTGCTCTTTACGTGGTAGCAAGGAATTGGAAGTTGAGGGGGTGCCCATCAATTGGGGAATGGCTGGACAAGTTGTGGTATATGAATACAATGGAATACTATTGTGCTGTAAGAAATGATGAGCAGGAAGAGTTCAGAGAAACCTGGAGGGTCTTACGTGAGCTGATGATGAGTGAGATGAGCAGAACCAGAAGAACATTGTACACAGTATCATCAACATTGAGTGTTGACCTACTGTGATGGACTATATTCTTCTCACCAATGCAATGGTACAGAAGAGTTCCAGGGAAGTCATGATAGAAGAGGATCTCCAAATCCAAGAAAAAAAAAAGAAAGAAAGAACTGTGGAGTATAGATGCTGATTGAACCATATTATTTCTTTTGTTTTGGGTGCTGTTGTTTTTTTTTTCTATTTTGAGGTTTTGCATCACTGCTCTGATTCTTTCTCTTGTAACAGGATTAATGCAGAAATAGGATTAATGTTATTATGTGTATATATATGTGTGTGTATATATATATATCTATATGTATATGTATAGAGATATATAGATATAACCTATATCAGATTACCTGCTGTCTAGGGGAGGGGAGAGGGAGGGGAGGGAGGGAGAAAAATCTGAAATTGTAAAGCATGTATAAACAAAAGTTGAGAACTATCTTTACATGTAACGGAAAAAATAAAATATCTCATTAAAAAAAATAAAGTAAACTGAATCTCAAAAAAAAAAAAAAAAAGAAAAAGATTGAGAACAGAATTCCAACAGCCTGGCATTCCTATCTTTCCTCAAATTTCCTGTGAAGTCCTCTGCCGCCACCACCACCATCAAGTCAGGAACCCAAAAGAGAGAGAGCTCTCCGCACAGGCCCTCTTTCTTCCTTCCTGTCTCCTCCCAAAAAATAGGAGGCTCCTCAAGTTGATTGGCTGGTAGCCTTGATAGACAGCACCCATGAGCAAACGTTACTTCCTGACACCAAGGAAAAGCCACATGACCTTGCCCTCTGAGGCATTTTCCTCATGGTGGAGCTTTCCTATAGTAAGTCTCCAGTAGGTGGCATCATTCCAATCATTACATCAGTGAGGTCTTCAAGTAGTGGCCAGATGTTCACTTGCAGAGATACTGTGGAAGAGATTTCTGCTCTTCAAGTATGGGGTTCTGAGGTCCCTTTCTCTTCTGAGATAGTGAAAGTCTATGAATTGGGCAGCTAGGTGGTGCACTGGATAAAACACTGGCCCTGGAGTCATGAGGACCTGAGCTCGAATCTCACCTCAGAGAAGAAAAGCAGGGAAGAAAAAGGTCACACCTATTAGCTGTGTGACCCTGGTCAAGTCAGTTAACCCCAAATGCCTTAAACATCTGGAGCCATCTCCACTGGACACAGATAGCTCTGGAAGAGAGAGTGAGGTTCGTGACTATGCATAACCCTCCCACACTTAAATCCAATTCAGTGCAAGTCATGGTCCTTTTTTTGGGATAGAAGGACCAACAACAAGTCCATGAATACTAGTAGTAGCTTCTTCAAATGGTTGTTGGGAGAAAAGAACTCTTTGAAAAGCACAGTCTAAATATGTGTTATTATTTGTAATGAGAGGTGTGCTGGTAAATGTTTAACAACTGGCTTTCCAGGAAATATGTACTCATAACACACTTTTAAGTTTAATCTACATGAACATTATCATTCTTTTCATCTACATTAACATTTTCTCCATCACTTTAAAAAGTTTAAACAATGTATGAGTGCATTCATAAATGAGTACACTAATTACCTTGATCTGCTTGAGCTCCTTAATTATCCAGGTAATGGAGAAGAGTTATATGAGGATTGGCTGTATTGACTAAGGAGCATAATTGCTTGACAATCTTTTGTGATGACCAGAGTAAACCTAGCTGGAAAATTAGTAACTCTGAAGCCAATTAAACTCATACCAGCATTGAAGCAGATCCTGAACTATTTGATAATGGTGGTTTATGGACCTTCAAGAGACATTTCTATCTTCAAAGACTTACCTGACTGCAAAGCTATGAGACTATGAACATATCCTGTTTATGGTCTTATTGTCTTCAACTCTCCCCTAACTTTCATTATCGAACTCTCAGAATTATCCTGTTTTTTGAGAGATCACCTTATCAAGACATCTCCTCTACAAGCCTTGAACTATGCACCTCCTCGACCCCTGTAATTCCTAATTCCCCCACCTCTTGAGAATGGAACCTACCAACTCCTTCCTTTCTAAGCCCATCTTTCCTTCCAAAATTTCTTAATTGCCTTTGTTTAAAATGTATATAAACCCACACAATCTATTACCTGGTGTCCTACTCAGCGTAGGCTGAATAGCACCCATGCCACTTGTTACACTTTCCTTTTCTTCCCTGTTTAATAAAACCCTTTCTTTAATTTTGCATGCATTCTCTTTCCCTTTTAGGAAGGGGATTTAAATCTTGAGAACTGGCCTTTTTGTTCTCTGGTCTTCCCCTTTGGGGAAAGAGAGATCTAAATTCCATCAAGAGAGGTTTGTCTCAGTTTACAACAATCAAGAAAACAATAAATGAAGCCTTGGTTTGTGGCATTGATGATTTCTGAGGTGTAAAGACTCACATTTAAAATTTAGCATTTAGGGGTCAGCTAGGTGGCACAGTGGATAAAGCACTGGCCCTGGATTCAGGAGTACCTGAGTTCAAATCCGACCTCAGACACTTGACACTTACTAGCTGTGTGACCCTGGGCAAGTCACTTAATCCCCATTGCCCTGCAAAAAAAAAAAAAAATAGCATTTATATTTCCTGGGCAGGAGTTGGTTCTAGTACAATCCACAATTCCCACCTGACTGTTCTACTGGATTTCATGATCTCAAGAACCCCCTCATTCTGTAATATGAATCCAACTCCGTAACTCCTATCTCCTCACATCATTTATCACCCTGGTTGTAAGACTTCATCATGCTCCTGCTCAAGGTTACCTTCCTACCCCCTACTTTTCAGCCTTTTTGTATTGTCTTCCTCTACTGGATTGTGAAGTTCTGCAGGACAGAGATTATTGTTTTATGCCTTTCTTTGTGTCCCCAGTGCTTGGCACAGTGCCTGGCACATAGTATGCATTTAATAAATGTATATTGACTGATTGACACTCCTTATTGTAATTCATCTGTCTGAAGGAACTGGGCACATTGTGTAGTTCTGCTGCTTACTACCTGTAAGACCTTGAGCAAATTACTTAACCTCTCTAAACTTTAGGCTCTTAATCTATAAAATTAAGAGATTAGATTTAATGACCTGTGAGATCTCTTCCAGTGATTAATCAGTTCATCAATATTTATTAAGCACCTACTATGTGTCAGGCACTGTGTTAAATGCTGGGATACAAGAAGGGGTAAAGGACCTCAAGGAACTCACAATCTAATGGGGAAGACAAGAAGCACACATTTACAAAAAGGCTATAGTCAAGATAAAATAAGATATCATTAAAAGAGGGTAAGCATTAGAATTAAGAGGAGTTGGGGAAGGCTTCCTATAAAAAGTGGGATTTTAGTTGGGAATTAAAGGAAGCCAGGGAGGTCAGTAGTCAGAGCAGAGGAGGTAGAGCTTTCCAGGCATGGGTGATAGACAGAGAAAATGCCTGGAATAGAGAGATGGAGTGTCTTGTTTGTAGAACAGCCCGGAGACCAGTGTCACTGGATTAACAGTTCATGGTGGGGAATAAGGTATAAGAATACTGGAAAGGTAAGAGGGGGCCCAGTTAGGAAGGGTTTTGGATGCCAAACAGAGCAGTCTGTATTTGTTTCTGGAGGCAACAGGAAGCTACTGGAGTTTATTGAGTTGGGGAGAGGGGAATGATCAGACCTGCATTTTAGGAAAATCACTTTGGAGGATGGATTGGAGTGAAGAGAGACTTGAGGAAGGCAGATCCACTAGCAGGCTATTGTAGTAGCCCAGGTGTGAGGTGATGAGGGCGTTACTAGAGGGGTAGCTCCGTCAAAGGAGAGAAGGAGGTCTAGTTAGGAGATGTTGCAAAGATGAAATCGACATGCCTTGACAACAGCTTGGATATGGGAGTAAGAGGTACCAAGGAGTCTAGGATGACTCCTAGGTTGTGAGCTTGAGTGACTAGGAGGACACACACACACACACACACACACACAGATACATACATACATACATACATATGTGTGCATGTTGTCCTTGACAATAACAAGGTAATTAGGAGGCAGGGGAGGGTGGGAGGCTCTAAGGGGAAAGATAATGAATTCAGTTTGTGTTCAATTTAAGATATATACTAGACACCAGTTCAAGATGTCAGAAAGGCAGTTGGAGATGAAAGACTGGAGATCAGTAGAGAGGTTAGGGAAGGAGAGGTAAATTTGAGAATCATCAGCAAAGAGGTACAGATTGAATCCATGGGAATGAATGATGTAGAGAAGGAGTTTAAAGGAGAAGAGAAGAGGGCCCAGGACAGAATGCTGAAGGATACCTACAATTAAAGGACATGATCTGGAGGAGAATCCAGCAAAGGAGAAAGAGGAGAGGTAATATAATAAATAACTGCCAAGATGTCCCCAAAACCTAGTATCAAGGAAGAGAGAGTGATCAATAGTATCAAAGGCTGCAGAGAGGTAAAAAAGAATGGAGAATGGGAAAAGATCATTGTATTTGACAATTAAGAGATGACCAGTAAATTTGGAGAGAGCAGTTTTGGTGGAATTATGAGACTGGAAACTGGACTGTAAGGGGTGAAGAAGGGAGTGAGAGGAGAGAAGGTAGAGGCACCTGCTCTAGATGACCTTTCCAAGTTTAGCCACAAAGGGCAGAAGAGAAGTAGGATAATAGTGGGAATGGGAGGATAAAGTGATGGTTTCATTTATTTAATTCCCAGTTCCTCCCCCATTCGGTGTAATTAATTAACTTCAATAATCTTTTACAAAAAGATATTTTCTTCCAAGATATACTAAGAACAGAAGTATAAACACTTTCTCCCAAACTTTCTCTAAGGGGCACATTGTTTCCTACACCACTACTGTGTCTGGAGATAGTGGGCTCAGACTTAACAGTTTCTACACAGAATTGGTCCTTCTAAATTCATGTTTAAAGGAGACATCATTGCTGGATGAACCTTGTCCCTGCTACTGCTGGGCTGGATACAAAAGGTTGATCCTTAATGTTCAGCTGGCTTTAAAACCAAACATCAAGAGGCAGCTAGGTTGTACAGTGGTTAGAGCACTGGCCCTGGAGTCGGGAGGACCTGAGTTCAAATCTGGCCTCAGACACTTCACAATTTACTAGCTGTGTGACCCTGGGCAAGTCACTTAACCCAATTGCCTCACCAAAACAAACAAACAAAAAATCAAACATCAAGTTAACCACCAGATTTCTTGGCTATTGGATCCCTACACTCACATATCACTAGTTTTGACCTTTTACAACTCACAAAGTCATAGCCTCTAATGCCGGTCACTCTAAAGACCAAACACCTGAAGTAAAGAACTGAGGCCTGTATTTATGAGCCTGGCCTCCCTGGCCTCAGGTCCTAATCTAATGAAGGGAGACCATGCAAATAAGTATGTACAAACAGGATACATGCAGGAATTTATTGAAGGTAATCTCAGAGGCAAGGCACTAAGATTAAAGAGGACTGGAAAAGGCCTCTTGCAGAGGTTGGGTAAGATTTTAGGTAGGCCTTGAAGGAAGTCAAGGAATCTTGAAGTCAGTAGTGAGGAGGAAAAGAATTCCAGGAATGGGAGACTGCCTGTGAAAAGGAGATGCAATGTTTTGTGCAAGGAATGGCAAGGAGGCCAGTGTCCTGGATTAGAGAGTATGTGGAGGGGAGGGGAGTAGAAGGGCATATGCTGTAGAAAGACTGGAAAGGTAGGGGGCAGACAGATTATGAGTCTTTAAAAGTCAGAAGATTTTCTATTTGATCCTGGAAGCAATAGTAATCCACAAGAGATTATTGAGTAGGGGTGGGAGTTTGTGGATGTCATGAATCAGAGAACATCTGAATTGCAATCTCAGAGGCCATTTAGTCTAACTTACATAAATTGGACTAATAAGAATCCCCTCTAGATGACATCTGACAGTGGTCTTTGCCCGAAGATCTAAAATGATGGGGAACTACTTCTTTCTGAGACAGTAAATGCTATTTCTGGATAACTCAAGCATTAGGAAGTGTTTCCTTACATTACTCCCAAATTTGCTTCTTTGCAGCTTCATTACTTCTGGTTCTACCCTTTGGGATGAAGCTAAATAAGCCCTCACTTTGTCCTCGTGACAGCCTTTCAAATACTTGAAGCTATGATGTTTTTGCCCCATCTTCTTTTCTACAGGGTAAACAACTCCATTTCCTTCAACTGATCCTTATATGGTATAATCTTCACATCCTTTGCTATAATTGTTTCTCTCATCTGGATAGTACCCAGCTTATAAATGATCTTCCTAAAATGTGGTGCCTAGACCTAAAGATAACATTACAGATATAATAGGACCACGACACAGTATGGTAGAATCATCACCTTCCTGGTTCTAGATACCTGTAGGAATCATAAGTATTTAGTAAAAACATGTTGATTGATTTCTTTTTTTGTTTTTTGTTTTGTTTTTGTTTTTGCAGGGCAATGGGGGTTAAGTGACTTGCCCAGGGTCACACGGCTAGTAAGTGTCAAGTGTCTGAGGTCGGATTTGAACTCAGGTACTCCTGAATCCAGGGCCGGTGCTTTCTCCACTGTGCCACCTAGCTGCCCCCGATTGATTTCTAACATCATATGAATCATATGTCGGTAAAATGCCAACTAACAGGTCAAAGGAGATTATAAGGTTTCTTTGAAGTCTTAACCATTCCAGTATAGAATTAAGGTCAAGAATGGCCTGGAGATGGGACATGTCATCAAGAATATTTGAGTGAAATATTTCCCCAGGGTTCATAGTCTCTGCCAACAAGATTTGCTAAGGGGGCAGGGAGGGGACGAGGGAGAGAGAAGGGCAGGGTGAGGGATAGGGAAAGTACACACCATTCAGCTTCCTTTCTATTCGTTGCCATGGAGCTGAATCAGGCACTGATACCTCAGAGGTGCAGGCTGTCTTTAGAGTGAAATAAAAGAGGAAGAAAGAAGATGAGCAGCTGAGGGAATGGGATTCTTGTTTAAATGCAAATATCTTGGAAAGGAAGCAATTATGAAAGGGGAACTTAGGAAAAATATAGTAAAGAAAATGAATTTGGGTTTAAGCCTGATAAAATCCTTTCTCTCCTCCTTACCTAGTGTGATAATCTTCAGTTCTATCTTCTGGAAAAGTGGGCAACTAGAAGCCATTGGCCATCAACAGAGATTCTACTCCTTCCTGACAAGATTATTAAGAGTTAAGATATGGGCATATTTCATGATAGGAAGAAGTAGATATAGAATCACAAAGTTGAAAGTTCACATTGCAATTTAAAATGTCAGAAATGAAGGTTGATTCTAAGGCAGTGTGGTATGGTAAAAGGATCAGAGTATAGGAATGTAGAAGACCCAGGTTTCAGTCTTGGCTCTGCCTTGACTGTGTGATCTTGTCAAGTTTCTTCATCATGTCAAGCTTCAATTTCTCCATATTTAAAGTGTGTATAATTGTGTGTTGTTTGTCCTTCATTCTCGAAGAGGACCATGATGTCAGGAGGTGATGTCATGACTTGCAGTAAATTGGATTTAAATGAGAGAGGGCTGTGTATGGTCACTAACCTCACTCTCTCCTCCAGAACCATCTAGGTCCAGTGGCAAGATGTACATCAGGACAACTGAAGATGGCCCTGGAAGTTTGAGGCAATTGGGGTTAAGTGACTTGCCCAGAGTTACACAGCTAATAAATGCCAAGTGTCTGAGGCTGAATTTGAATTTAGGTCCTCCTGACTCTAGGGCCAGTGCTCTATCCATTGCGTCACCTAACTGCCCCCAATGTAGGTAATGCCAGTATTATAATAACTACTGCACATAGTTATTATGAGGATCTGATGAGATGTTTGTAAAAATCTCTCTGTATTCTGTAGTTTATGTAGAAATGTCTATTATTATTTTATTATTATTATTATTATTATCATTATTATCATTATTATTACTAACCTGAGGTGCCCAAACAGGCTAGGTTAATGCAATCTGAAAAAATATTAGCCCGAGGTCTTGGAAAGAGAGAAAGGGGAAGAAAAGGGGAAGGAGCCTGAGTCCTGAGGTCTCTTTTCCCCAGAAATCCAACTGTATTGCTAGGTCAGTGCCACTGGGTATGGTCAGGACCACTGTAGCATACCTGTATATTTCTCATAAAAACTATCCCAGGTCTGGGTAGACATTCAATAAATACATCATGATTGACTTATTTCTGACATGAAATTAATCACATCTATATCATTTGCCCACCATGCCATCTCTAGGACATATCCTGTGGTCATAGAGAGAGCATTTGACTCAGGAGTCAGAAAACCTAGATTCAAGTGTCAGTCTCTTCTGGAAATATGTCCTCCTTTATAAAATAAAGATAATTTCTTTATTTCATAGTATTGCTGGGTAATAAAATAAGGTCATTTATCTATGATCTAATGAAACAGGAAGCATTTTATAAATAAAAATCTCTGATTATTATCTTCCATCCCAGGGTTCTTTCCCTTTTCTCCAAATGTCATTTTTAGACACTTAGATATTTGAACCTCATTTGGCAAGATTATGGGAGCTCTGAAGCAATACCAGGGCATTCTTTTTTATTTATTTATTTTTTTGCGGAGCAATAGGGGTTAAGTGACTTTTCCAGGGTCACACAGCTAGTAAGTGTCAAGTGTCTGAGGCCGGATTTGAACTCAGGTAATCCTGAATCCAGGGCTTGGTGCTTTATCCACTATGCCACAAAGCTGCCCCCCCTTTTTTTTTTGGTTTTATTTTTATTTTATTTATTTTTATTTTTTTTTTAGGGCATTCTTAACCACTGACCTTGTAGAAATCTGAGAAGACAAAAGTAGGAAACCGGTTCCAAGATACAATCCTGGCATTTTTATTTCCCTTCTCTTATTCATCACTTCAGTATCTGTCTGACTTTCTTATTTTTGGTCCCATTTGGACAGGGAAAGAATATTGTTCATAGTGCAGACTGATTCCAATTTAGCCCTTGAGCTTTGGGACCACCGATTATTTATGACTTCTCTCTTATAGAACAGCTGGAGCCCCCAGGAGGCCTATGGGGGCAGGAGAGGTCTTTTCTTGATATCTCCGAATGGATGTAAATGACTTCATTAGGTTGGGACCATTTGAGAGGCTCAGCGGGGTAATGTGTTTGTCTCTGGTACTCTGGGTTTTCAATTGCTGTCTGGGTTGTCGGGCCGACTGTTTTTTTCTTTATCGCTGCAGCCAGATAGAAACAAACATGGATGGAATTTCAGAGCTGCAAGGAATCTGAGAGGCCATCTCATTTATCCATTGCTTCTCCCTCCTTACCTCCTTCCTCTCTCTCTCTCTCTCTCTCTCTCTCTCTCTCTCTCTCTCTCTCTCTCTCTCTCTCTCTCTCCAAAATAATGTTTTTAAATGCATAAAATAAAATGCACAGGATTTCAAAGGAAACCAATTATACTGAAATGAAAATATCAACATATTAACAACAAGTTCACAGACCCAATTTTAGAGCCACCTGTCCTAGACTAGCAGGGCTATCAGTGCGATACACACACACACACACACAGAGAAATGGATTTAGGGGACAGAGGTAAACAGATATGAGAACCACAGAGTTTGGGGTTTTCATCCTAGTGCTTTCTACTGTTGTGTGAAAGGAACAAATAACTGTCAGGGTGAGCTTGAGATTGCCAGAACCTTGTCCTTATTGTTGAACAGGTGTAGGCAAATGACCAGAAATGAACCTTAGTGGTTAAATATTAAAATGCAGAACCAGAACTGGAACAGGTATATAACTCTGTCCAAGATGTTGACATCCCAGGGGGCTCAACTCCTGGTCTACACCCACTCACCTGATCCTCCTGCTCCTTCTCCAGCTTTCTTGCTTAGTACTAAGCTGCCACATCCTCAGGTACCATGACCATCATGCCTCTCCACCAGGTGCTTTCCTTCCTGATTGGTACTGATGATCCCACTATCCCTGCCCTGGTCCTGGGGATCCACACAATGAGAGACACCTGGGATGCCATACCCAATGCTGACCATTACTTTTCTTTCTTTTTTTAAATTTTAAATTTTAACTGATTAATTAATTAATTTTGCAAGGGGCAATGAGGGTTAAGTGACTTGCCCAGGGTCACACAGCTAGTGTCAAGTGTCTGAGGCTGGATTTGAACTCAGGTCCTCCTGAATCCAGGACCGGTGCTTTATCCACTGTGCCACCTAGCTGCCCCCTACCATTGCTTTTCTACTCCAGTCTCCTAGGACATTCCCAATCTTTTCTTTCCTACAATTCCCGCTCTCTTCTATTGTGGTGTGTGTGTCTGTGTTGAAAAGGTCACTGGTTGGATCAAATTCCAACCTCACTATTTTCTATTTGTATGATTTTAGGCAGGTCAATTTACTTCTCTGGGCCTTGCTTTCCTTAAATATAAAAGGAAGGAGTTGGATTAGATGGCCTGTAAGATCCCATTCAACTCTAAATTTATGATCTAAATCTGGAACTCTAAATCTAGATCTATTCTTCTCACTTTCCTTCTATCTTTTGATGCTTACTGAAACTTAGCTTTTTTCTTGAAGACACCACGTCTCTTGACACCTTCTCCAAAGCCAGAAGCAAATTTTTTTACACACATCCCTTGAAATATGAAGTTAGAAGGTAGATTTCTTCTTGATCTCAACTGTCACGTTCAAACCATTTCTCTGCTACTATTACTCAGCAACTACTTTTTAAAAAAGTTTACTCTGTCCTCTGCCAAACTGTCTTCTTCATTGAACTTCTAGGTCACACTTTATCATCTCCAATCCTCTTCTCCACACCAAGCTCTTTGAACATTCTGGCTTCCCTCTGGCTTTCACTAATTGGCCCAAAATAGGTCCCAGCTCAAGCCTCACTTGCTCATTGTTGGGGTTTTGATGGCTCAGAGTGAGTATAAATACCAATTGTTTCTGTTCTGATCAGAAGCTCTGAGGGTCTTACCCTCCCAGACGGATTCTTTTGTGAAGGCAAACTAAGCCATCTTTTGCCTCAATTCTTATCCAGCCTTTAATTATTGAATGGGCATTGCCTCAGACAAACTGAGACCTGGGAAAGACCTTAGCTTAAAAAGGCCAAGGTCTCCCATTGCATCTGGGGACATCCATCACCAGCCGTCTTGACCTCTGTCTTGCTACTGACTTCAGTGACTCCGGAGGAAAGTGAACCTGATGACTCTGCACAGCTCTGCTTCACTTAAACCCAATTCACTTGCAAGCCAAGACATCACCCTTCTGATGTGATTCGTCCTCTTTAAGAATGAAGGACAGACAGGGCAGCTAGGTGGTGCAGTGGATAAAGCACTGGCCCTGGATTCAGGAGTACCTGAGTTCAAATCCGGCCTCAGACACTTGACTCTTACTAGCTGTGTGACCCTGGGCAAGTCACTTAACCCCCATTGCCCCGAAAATAAAAGAATGAAGGACAAACAACAACAACAGTTCTGGCTTCCTAATATGTTAACTCCTATGACCTCAGTCTCTTTGCTTTCACCAAGACATGGACAGATATGGTCATACCTTAGATAGTGTCCCCCATCCCAACCTTTGCTCACCTGATTTTGACCCTAATAGCAGTAATCTTAATTTTGCCT
Organism: Dromiciops gliroides; assembly: GCF_019393635.1. Lineage (NCBI taxonomy): Eukaryota > Metazoa > Chordata > Mammalia > Microbiotheria > Microbiotheriidae > Dromiciops > Dromiciops gliroides. The sequence continues at coordinate 323,844,271 of NC_057862.1, read as the reverse complement.
TTTCTAAAATAATTAAATGAATCTGTCATCTCACATTTGTGAATGCTGCCTACACTGGTGAAGATTGCAGCTCATCTTTGACTTATCTCATTGTTGCGCATGTCTTTCCATAAAATGTCCTTAGAGAGGGGCAGCTAGGTGGCACAGTGAATAAAGCACCAGCCCTGGATTCAGGAGGACCTGAGTTCAAATCTGGTTTCAGACACTTCACACTTACTAGCTGTGTGACCCTGGACAAGTCACTTAACCCCAATTGCCTCACCAAAAAAATGTCCTTGGAGGAGCTACCCAATATGCAAAAGGAAATCTCTTAGGGCAGCTAGGTGGCGCAGTGGATAGAGCACTGGCCCTGGAGTCAGGAGTACCTGAGTTCAAATCCGGCCTCAGACACTTAACACTTAACTAGCTGTGTGACCCTGGGCAAGTCACTTAACCCCAATTGCCTCACTAAAAAAAAAAAAAAAAAAAAAAAAAAAAGGCAATCTCTTATTTTCTTAAAATTGTGTGGTTCCAAGTGCAGTTCTTGGGCTGGCCATATACTTATACTCATGGATACATGATCTCTTTGATGTGGGTACAGTATTTCCTTCAACAATGAAGCTATACCAATCATTGCCTATCTAACTCATACAAATCTTGTCCATGCTCTCCCATGGGTTTATAGAGCAACTTTACTTATCCTGAAATTCCAATGATATCATTGGAGTACACAAGCTATATGTCACTTATTCCCTTACTCTCTTCATATGACCAATCCATCTTCTTTTGAAATTGTTTTTTTTCTTGATGATATCCTTTGTACTATTTTTTGACATTCCTTGCATTGTAGCCTTCCCACAATGACCATATTCCTCCCATTGCTTTTTGGGAGACACTCAATTTTAAATCTTCAGAGGTAGTAATGTTCCATAACTTGAAGCCACACAACATACAACATGACTGGATTAATAAACAGTGAAAAGGTAATTAAAATGAGTGGTCCTCTTCTTTAGAGAGAACCTTTACTCTTTTCCAAAGGGAAAGGTAAAATTAGCCTCTTCTCTTTCTCATCTTCAACTGTGGACCTAACTCTCCATTCAGTTACTGTTTTCTCTCTCTCTCTCTCTCTCTCTCTCTCTCTCTCTCTCTCTCTCTCTCTCTCTCTCTCTCTCTCTCTCTCTCTCTCCTCCCCCACATCCATATCTATAGCTATACCTATATGACCTATGGCCACCTAGGTTACACGGTGGATATACAACCAGCCCTGGAGTCAGGAAAACTTGAGTTCAAATCCAGCCTTAGATACTTACTAGGTGTGTGACCCTGGGCAAGTAACTTAACCCTCTTTACCTCAGTTTCCTCATCTATAAAATGAGCTAGAAAAGGAGAAAGCAAACCACTCTAGTATCTTTGCCAAGAAAATCCCAAATGGGGTCACAAAGAGTTGTACATGACTGGAAAACAACTGACATCACATATATTTTCATCTATAAACTAAGGAGAATGCATAAATGAGGTTTTTGTGAAAATCAAATGAAATAATGTTAAACTAGAAGAGACCTTAATTCTCTAACTACTAGTGGCTCAGGGAGGTAGAACTAAGAGCCAAGACAAAGAATTCTGGGGATAGAGAGAAAAGAAGGCAGGGAGAAAGAGGAGGAAAGATAGTTCATTGTTAAAGTCAATAGTTTTTAATAAATTAGGACTTAGTGTGTAAAAGTTTTATGAACTGGTAAAAAATGCTAAAGACCACTAACTGGGAAACATTGCCTTAGAACACAAAGTTAGAATGTTAGAGCTAGAAAATACTTTAGAATATGGAACACAGAATTTCTGAGTTAGAAGGCATCTTAAACCATAAAACAGAGTCTTAGGGCTAAAAGAGATTTTAGAACATGGAATATACAATGTAAAGGATAGAAAGGCAGTCAAATAAGTAGAAGGTAATATCACAAGGGAGAAGAGACTAATTTTAGATCCAGAAAGACAGGTTCAAGGTCTGCCTTTCATATTGGCTATTTCTATAGATCCTCTTCTTTCAGTGCTCTAAATAACTCTATATAAGTTGTTCATCTATAAAATGAGGCCAGGAATATTGTATTCCTTATTGTACAGGGTTATTGTAAGTAAAATCCTCAGTAAACTTTAAATTGCTTTATACAACAGGTTTTTTTTTTAAAGAATTGCAATCTATTTATGAAAGAGTGCTACAAATATTAAGATAATTGCAAATAAAATGGACACCTAGCAAATTGGCAAAGATGATAAAAGATGGGAATTGTCAATGACAGAGGAGCTGTGGAAAGACAAGTGCACTAATGTGTTGTGGATAGATCTGTGAATTGGTTCAACCATTCTGGAAAGCAATTTGGAATTATGCAAAGAAAGTGACCAAAATTTATATTCATTTTGACTCAGCGATCCCATTGCTGGACATATACCCTGAGGAGGTCACTGAGAAAAAGAAAGGCCCTATATGCACCAAGATATTTACCCTTTTGTGGTAACTAAGAATTGGAAACAAAGTAGATTCTCATACATTTGTACAGGCCTAAGCAATTTGTGGTACATGAATGTAATGGGTTATTAATATGCTGTAAGAAGTGATAAATATGACATTACAGAGAAGCATGGAAAACCTTACAGGAACTAATACAAATGAAATAAAGAGAAGCAGGAAAGGAAAATTATACACAACACTACAGCAATGTAAATGGAAAGAACAATAACATGAAAACAATTGAAACTGAAGGCTAAGAAATTCCAAAGCCCTTAAAGAAGAGACAAGAGAAGACTCATCCCCACATTTCTTTGCAGGAGTAGGAGTTGGGGGAGACTATGGGTATGGAAAACTGTATACAATGTGAAACTTTTTTGATATGTTGATGGATTTGCTGATTTCCCCTCTTCTTTTTTAATCTTTATTATAAAGGATGTCTCTCTGGGAAGGGGTGTACAGAAGAATATATTGGGAAATGAAGATGATATAAAATAAAAGATCTCAATTTTCTTTTAATTGAAAGTGTCCCTTGGAGGTTGAACATTGAAAGCAACTAGAGACTTGAAGCAGAAGTGAAGTGAGAGTGACTTCCTATCATCAAAATGGGAAATGGAATGTTGATTTTGGAGTGGTTTTAGTAGGCCTACTTGATTATCAAATGCATAAAGGGGAAAATATCAAATGTCTATAATTGGGATAGCATTGAATATATAAATTAGTCTAGGTAAAATTTTCATTTTTATTATATTGGCCCTGCCTACCCATGGACATTTAATAATCCTCCAATTATTCAAATCTCATTTTATTTGTATAAAAAGTTTTTTAAAAAATAATTTTGCTCATATGGTTCCTGGGTTGTTTTATTTATGCTTGTTTTATTTAGGTTCAGAATAACATAAATAAAATTTTAGAAAAAGAATGTCTATAAAAGCAGGTGGGAGGTCAGAATATGGAATATTTTAAGTGCTAGGTTGAAAGGGTCTGTATTTTATCCTAGAAGGAGTCACTGAAGATCTTTGAGCAAGGGAGTGTCATTTTAAATCATTTTAGGAATATTAATTTGTGTGGAGGATGATTTTGAGAAGGAAGAGAGCAGAAACAGGGAGATCAATCAGAAAGCTACTGGAAATTTTCCTTATTTCTTTGAAAAGGTTCAGGATTCTGGTAAGGACCATTACATAAATGTTAGACTTGTGTTGGTTAGTTTTTTTGAACTGATTTATTTTTTCCCTATTTTATTATTTGTTACAATGGATGGCTAGTTGGTCAGGAGGTGGCGGCAGGACATAATCTGGAAATGAAGGTAATATAAAAATGAAAGAAAAAAAGTTTAAAAACCTTCAATTTTTTTAAAAAGCTATTATAACACTTTAGGTGGCTAGTGGCTGTTTGAGTGGAAAGGGAGGGATGTGATAGCGCACATTTATATAGCACCTACTATGTGTCAGACACTGTGCTAAGTACTTTAATATATTATCTCATTTAATCCTCACAACAACCCTGAGAGCTAGGTGCTATTATCATCTCCATTTTTGTTGTTGTTATTCGGTTGTTTCAGTCATGTTTGACTTTTCATGACTCCATTTGGGGTTTTCTTGGCATAGATACTGGAGTGGCTCGCCATTTCCTTCTCTGGCTCATGTTACAGGTAAGGAATGGAGGCAAACAGGATTAAATGATATGCTCAGGGTTTGTGTTCCTTGGAATTCAAATGAAGCAGAACTGTGGACTGAAAGTGGAGAGTTATCGGGAGAGTCCAGATTTAGCTCTCTATAAAGGAAAGCTTTGAGAGTTTAGCACTCCACCTTCCAGTCTTCCAATCAGAGGACAGAGGAGGCTGAGGGAATTGGGAAAATGTTGAGTGTCCAAAGCTGAGTTAAATAATATGATGATGAGATTTCAGGTAGTCAATTTATCTTGGGTGGGGCATCATGTTCCTTGGCATTCAATCCAAGGAAAGCTGCAGATGGAAAGTAGAGGTAACTGGAGAGTCCAGATCCAGCTCTTTATAAAGGAAAGCTTTGGGAGGAGTTTAGTGCTCCAGCACTTGTAATAGGCAGGCCTGACTCAGTTAGTTAGTTTAGGTTCTGTGTTGGAATGAGGCACTTGTGTAGGTTATTCAACAATTAATAAAAAGAAGTTTACTTAGCCATAGAATAGAAAACTTATTTAAAAGGGATACTGCAGCACTTAGCTTAGGTAGATGTGCCCATCCTTCCCCCTCAAATCTAGAAAGGAGTCTGGTCAGCAGAGGAAGCCTGAAGGGTACTAATATCTTATGGATGGGTTTGCCCTTAGGTGACCAGAAAACCATGTCAATATGGTCAGAGGCCACTGCATTAAAGGAGGCACAACTTAAACTTTAAGATAACATTGTTAGGGGGCAGCTAGGTGGCTGCAGTGTATGGAGTACCAGCCCTGGATTCAGGAGGACCTGAGCTCAAATCTGGCCTCAGACACTTGACACTTACTAGCTGTGTGAACCTGAGCAAGTTACTTAACCCCAATTGCCCCACAAAAAAACAAAACAAAACAAAAGATAACATTATTAGGGGGCAGCTAGGTGGCTGCAGTGTATGCAGTACTGGCCCTGGATTCAGGAGGACCTGAATTCAAATACGGCCCCAGACACTTGCCACTTACTAGCTGTGTGACCCTGGGCAAGTCACTTAACCCTCATTGCCCTGCACAAAAAACCCAAAACAAAACAAAAAAAGATAACATTGTTACTTTTCAGAGGAAAAGCTAGCTTAACCTACAAGGAGAGAGAGGGAAGGGGGAAGAGTTGGGCATAGGGAGGAACCTGGGAGATGGTTAACCTATCACACCACTCCTTCCCAGTGTCATTAGTGACTCTCTCCCTCTCCTGTGCCTTGGCTGTCCTTAAAGAAGCTGTTCTAGGTTCTCTTCTCTTCTCCATATTTTCTCACTCTTCAGTGACCTGTTCCATGAGTAGAATTGTCATCTGTATAAAAATGGCACTTAAATCTATCTATCTAAAAGCTTAAATCTCTGTTCTGAATTTCAGTCCCACATGCCTAACTGGCCACTGGATATCTCTGCCTGAATGTCTAAGCAGTATCAATATCATATGATTGGTAGAAATTTCAAAGGGGTAAATTTAGGCTTGCTGTTAGGAAATATTTCCTAATAGAGCTGTGCAGAAGTAGAAAGGTCTGCCTCTAGTGGTGGTGGGTTTCTCCTCCTTGGAGATCTTCAAGAAGAGACTTGGTGACCACTTGTTGGGTATATATTCTAGTGGGGGTTCCTTTGGGGAGTGAGGTGAACTGAATGGCCACCAAGGAACCTTCCACTTCTCAAATTCCATGATTCTGAGATTATGATTCTGTATTAAATTGAAATAAATCTAACAAACAACAATGCTGCTTTTGGCAGCTACACCTAAAAAAGTGGCCAATGAGCTCCTGATTGATGGATATAGAATATCCAGATAACAGAGACCACTTTTCCATCTAACTTGCCTTCCCAGGGGAAGGGGGGTGCCATGTGATGGTCAGTGCTCAATGCTGGAAACCTTTGTCAAGGCATAAGAAATTCAGATCAAGTTCAGTTTGCACCTTTCAGGTAAGCAGTGATAGACTGACTCTTACCACCCTTCTCATAATGGCACGATGCCCTACTTCTGGTGCATACTGCCTGAGAAGCATAAACCAGTGTCAAATGAGCACCCGTGAACAGCACCCTTCCCCTAACACTACAGGGATGACACACAAGGGGAGAGAAATAGGAGGAAACACAGTTCCTACCTCTCAGCTTCAACTCTCTTCTTTGCTGCATTCAGTTCTTTTTTTTTTAATTAAAAAAATTTTTTTTGGTGAGGTGATTCGGGTTAAGTGACTTGTCCAGGGTCACAGCTAGTAAGTGTCAAGTGTCTGAGGCTGGATTTGAACTCAGGTCCTCCCGAATCCAGGGCCAGTGCTCTATCCACTGTGTCACCTAGCTGCCCCGCTGCATTAAGTTCTAGTGAATTACCACTGGCTCTATTCACCACTAAGTCTTGGCCTGTTTCCGCATACATCACCCCTTTGCAGCTAGCTGGCACCCATGTGTGGTGCAGAGGAATGGTTTGCCCCATCTGCTTCCCCTTGTCTCAGCTGTTTCCTACAGAGGCAGGAGCAGAATCATTTGAGGAGAGTATCCCCTCTACCACCTGTGCTCTCCACTCCTTAAGTCTGCAGATGTTCACTCTTTCTACTACACTGACAGAGGGACATTTGGACTTGATGTTTCAGATGTCTTAAAGAAGATATTTGGGATTCCTTCACCCTTTCTACTCAGGAATGGTCACATGTATCGTGATTGTCTCCTGGCAGGGAGCACAGAACAGTATTTAGCTGGATCCCTGCAGGTGAATAGCTTCCCCTTTGGAGATTCTGCACAAAGCAAGCTGGGGTGTGCTTGTAGTTGGCCCCTGGACTCTAATTATAAGAGACCCATCTGCAAACTGAGAATAAAGAAAGCTACAGAGTCACATCCAAGCGTGTGGGAGCCTAGAGGGGAAGCTCTAGGGAAGAATGCTTGTCAATGAGCTCCGGATGGGGTTCCAGTTTTGGATGTGAGCAGCTAAAGCTACCCTCACAAAGGACAATGACAAGTATATTGCTGAGTGTCTTGAAATTTCATCCAATGGTATTTGGGCCCAACAGATCCCACCCACATCCCTTCAATTTCCCACTCTTGATTTGATTTCATAAATTCAAACTTGGAAGCAGCATGAGATTCATTTGTTCATTCAACAGACAATTGTCAAGAAAGTGGAAATGAGTAGAGTCCTGGGGGAAGATGAGTAAGATATTATGGTGCTGCCTTCAAAATGCTTCAATAAAATCTAGGCTAACTCCTCAGTTTTCAGTTGGGGAAGATAAGAGCTAGAGAGGTCCTACCCAATGTCACACAGTGAGTTAGTAATAAAGCCAGAACCAGAACTCAAGTGTCTTTACCATCAGGCCAGTGAGACCACTTCTACTGTCTGAGGCTCTCTTTCTCCTCTTCTCTGGCTTGTAGAGTTCCTAGGATTCTCAGTCTTTCTCTGATCGCTCTTCTCCCACACCCAGGGAACCAGAAGGAATGGGAGGTAAAAGGATCCTGTACTGGTTGAAAAACCCATAGATAATCTCTCTCCATATCCTTATAGTCACGTGCATATGCCTGGAAGATGAGCCGAGATCCAGTCTGCACAAGCTGGTTACTAATGCCAGAGACACAGCAGGAGTTGGCATTGTTTTGACAGTATAAAAAGGCACTGAAACTTAAATGGCCTAAATTTAACATTCCATCTCTGTGAGCTGTCACTCAGAAACCTTGCTGCAAACCATTGATCTGACATTAGCTCCTTCACTGGGAGACAGATCAATGGGATAGAGTCTAGTTCCCAAGCCACAGCTGAGCAGGGGGAAAAAATCCACCATCCATACATATTGTATTTCTTATGACCCTGCATGGTGGGAGGTTTATTTTTAAAAAATCTTTCTTCCTCTTGAAGGCATTCTTTCTTTACTCCCCTTCCAACCCTCACCTGGTTTTCTACCCTGAGTTAAATTTACTGGGGGAGTTTTTCTTTAACAAGTGTGCATGCACACACACACACACACACACACACACACACACACATGCACATTTTGTCTTTCTGGAACTTTGGCAACCTAACATGTGCTTGAGAAGCAGATTCAATCAATTCTATTTTAATTATTCCTTTGTTTCCACTTCTTCCAATCTAGGAAGTGAAAACTGGACTCCAGTGTCTGCTTTACTACTACCTCAGTGTATAACCTTGCTCAAGTCACTTTCTCTCACTGACCCTGTTTCCACATCTAGATGATTTGTAAGGATTCTGTCTATGCTGTAAGGTCCCCTCTAGTTATAATATTCTATGCTCTATTCTAATTTCTATGTTACAGGTCCTTCTAGGTCTAATATGTATTGGTGTTAGGAGCCTAAAGTGAAATTACCTTTCCAGCATAGGGACATGGAGGTCACCCTGGGCTCTTGAAGGCCCTTGCAGTGAAGCACAAGCTCTGGCAGGACTTATTAAGGCCTTTGAACACAAGCCCAGCAATGCAATGTATGTAGGCTGTGCCTATCTAGATTGGCAGGGCATTTGGAACATTAAATAGGGAAAGTGATTATTTTCTACATAGAAAAAGGATTACATAAAAATAAAGACATGGAGAATGCTGTCTTTTGACCCCTTATCAGAAGTTCTCTATACTCTATTTGTAGTCTCTAGGAATTTTCACTGTTTGCTTCCTATGCCTAGAATGCTCTCCCTGTTCATCTCTGTCTTCTTGTTTCCTTCAATTCCTACTAAAATCCTACCTTCTACAGAAAGCCTTTCCCAACTCCTCATAATTCTAATGCCTTCCTTCTGTTGATTATTTCCCATGTATCCTTTCTATTGGTTGTTTGTACATCATTGTTTGCATGCCATCTCCTCCATTAAATCAAGGGACTATCTTTTCCTTTTCTTTGTGTCTCCAGTGCTTAGTGTTGTCCCTGACATAGAGGAAGTACTTAATAAATGTTTATTGACTGAATGGCAGAGATTCTTTAGTTGGGAGCTGGAAGCAATCTGGAAATCATGTAGGTCAGTTCATTTATAGAAAAGGAAACAGCAACCAAGAGATAAGGTAACTTTTCCAAGGCTGAATAGGTAGTAAATAGTGGTAAAAACCAGTATTTGAATACAAATTGTCAGACTCCAACTTCATAGTTCTTTCCATACACTGTGCTGTCTCTGTTTTCAAAGCATTGGGTATGTGCAAATTTGTCTTGAAATTAGAAATAGCACAATAATATTCCACCACCATCATATACCATAACTTGTTTAGCCATTCCCCAATTGATGGGCATTCCTTTGATTTCCAATTCTTAGCTACCACAAAAAGAGCTGCTATAAATATCTTTTTACAAATAGGTCTTTTTCTCTTTTGGGGAATGTCTTTGAGATATAAACCTAGCAGTAATATTGCTGGATCAAAGGGTATGCACAGTTCTATAGCTCTTTGGGCATAGTTCCAAATTATCCTCTAGAACAGTTGGATCTTTTCACAACTCCACCAACAATGGATGTGTCCCAGTTTTTCCACATCCCCTCTAATATCCAATATTTTCCTTTTTTGTGATATTTGCCACTCTGATAGGTGTGAGGTGATACCTCAGACTTGTTTTAATTTGCATTTCTCTGATCAATAGTGATCTAGAGCAGTTTTGGTCTGTGTTTTCTTTTACATGTCTAATATGGAAATATGTTTCGCATGATTACACATGTATAACCTATATCCAATTGCTAGAAGGCAGGAGAAGGGGGAAGAGAATTTGGAACTCAAATTTTTTTTAAATGAATGTTAAAATTGTTTTTACATGTAATTGGGAAAAACACAATATTATTGAAATTATAATTTTTTTTTCTTTAAAGAAGGCATTCAACTTCACATCTGGTTACAGTATTTCCATCTTGCCCTTCTGTTGATAGAGCAATAGAATTTGCTATAGAATCAATAGGCTGGTCTAGCCTCCTGTTTCATTCATGAGATTTTGACATCTGGGGTACAGAAGTTGTCAAATTCTGTTTTTGTTTCCACAACTGCTCTCATATCCGTTCCCTTCCCACTATTCATGCAGCCACCAATTTAGTTCTGTACCTTACCACCTCTTCCAGGGACTATTCAATAGCCTTCTAATAGGTCTCTTAGTTATCTCCTTTCTACTCTAATCCATCCTCTATTAAGATGCAAAAATGATTTTCCTTAGGGCAGATCTGCTGGGTCACTCAACTACTCAATAAACTGCCGTAGTTCCCTATTGCCTCTAGGAGCAAATACAAACTCCTTTAGTATTTAAAGTCATTTGCAACCTAGCCCTAGCCTATGTTGTTCAGCTTCATTACACATTACTATTCTTGCACATATTCTGTGGTCCAGTTGAATTCACTGTTGCTCACACTTCACTCCATCTCCCCTCTCTTTGCCTTTGTGGTGATTGTCCCCAATGCCTACAATATACTCTCTTTTCCCCTTTGCCTTAAAGGATCACTTTATTTTCTTGAAGACTTGGCTCAAGCTCCATTTTCCTGATCTCTCCAGCTGCTAGTGATCTCCTTCTCAAAACTACCTTGTATTTATTCTGTATGGATGTATGCATTTACACATTGTCTCCCCCATAGAATGTAAGTTCCTTGATGGCAAAAACTTTTCATTTTTTGTCTCTGTGCAAGTAGAGAGGCAACACTTCCTGTGAGACATGGATGAATGAAGCAACAATGGCGGAAGGCATTTAAGTGATGCCTAGCATCATGTTTGCCCGGCATATGGTTGGCATTTGATAAGTGCCTGCTGATAGATTGATCTTACTCACTTAAAATAGCCTTACATAATGTGTCATTATTAGAAGCTATAGAGCCTGCACCAGGCAAATTAAGCCACTACCAAAGTCCTGTAATGACTGGAGTGATACCACCTCTGCTGGAGAGTTACTGTAGGAAAGCTGCGCCATGAGGAGAAGGCATCTGAGGGCAAGGCATGTGGTCAAGTTCCTTGGCATCAGGAAGTGATGTTTGCTCATGGGTACTGTCTATCAAAATTACCAGCTGTTAAAGCAAAAATTCTAGCTAAACTGTCTAAAATATCTAATGAGTGGTCGCCAATAAATTATAAGCTTTAGCAAGAGTTAGGCTTTTAAGCATTTATTAAGGAGAATAAGAATTTGGTAAAGAGAGAGAAAGGCCTACATTCATCTATCTATTAAAGGGAGAACGCATTTCTAGCTCCACTCTCCGCCAGAGTCCCCAGGAAAAGGCCCTAGTCAGAGCGCCAGGCTCTTCCTTCTCCCCCCCCCCCACCAGCAAACATCACTTCCTGACACCAAAGAAAAGACTCCTGGTCTTGCCCTCAAAGACTTTCACTTCATGGCGCAGCTTTTCTACAGTAAGTCTCCAGCAGGTGGCATCATTCCAATCATTACACAGCCAATCAACTTGAGGAGCCTCCCATTGCTGGGAGGAGAACACGAAGTAGGAAGCAGGTGCTGGCTGAGGGCATCATTTGAGGAGAGAAATCATTATAGAGAAGGAGCCCACTTTTCTCGCCACCACCAGCAACAACTGCAAGAGTCCTGGGAGTGACAGTACCTCCCAGACCACTCCTAGCCCTTAAAGCCACCACTCTGGGAGCAACCTCTGTGGAAAGGCAGCCTGTCATCTCCCCCTGAAGGAGCTATAGCTGTCGTCATAGCTAGTGAAGACCCAGAAAAGAAAGTTCTTATCACCAAAGTCCTTGGCACTGTCAAATGTTTCAACATCAGAAACTGATATGATTTTATCTGTGGAAATGACATTGAAGAAGAGACATTACCGTCCATTTGCTATGCACTCTAAGGATCATGGGACTTTTCCATCCACACCATCCTCCTCTCTTGAGCCCCTTGTCCCTTTATCCTATCACTGATCTTGCCTTACCAAGCCTCAGCCTTGGATTATTCCCACCATCTGTTGCCTTTGCTCCTATTCATTTATTGCTGAACGAAGCTGGAAAAAATCATGAAATCATGCTCACTGAGTCTGCTACAGATTTATGTTACATAATCTCAATTGTGCTCTCATCATGTCAAGGCAATCCTTTTATACTGTTTTAATTGACCCATTCATTACAAAAACTTCCAAACCTTTTCCTTCATCCTCAAACTTCCTATGGCTCCCCTTCCCTTTACCCTCTCAGCATGCCTCATATTTCACTAAAAATTACAGCTGAGTTCCCTTTTCTCCCTTCCTCCTCATCTTTGATCTCTCAAATGCCTTCTACCACTATCTCTTCCTTCATCCTTGTCTCCCATGAAGGGGTGGCCCTCTACCATCACAAATGATCTCCTTGCATGTGGTCTTCTCCAGCATATTTCCTCCTCTATCATCCCTATTCTTACTAATGTTCATTTTCTCCCTGTCTATTGGCTGCTTCTTTACCACCTATAAACATGCTCATGTCTCTTAATCCTAAAAAACATCTTCACTTTATCCATTTATACCTGCCAATTATCATCCCATAGCTCTCCTTTTTGTGGCTAAACTACTTGCTTAAATTTCTATGCTCATCTACAGTTAGTGCCTCCTCTTCTTTTCCTCTTGTTCTTTTCTTAATTCTCTTGCTGTTTGGCTTCTGACTTCATCATTCGGCCAAAATTTCTCTCTCCATCATCACCAGTCTTCATCTTGTTTGACCTCTCTGCAGCCTTTGACACAGTAGAGAACAACCTTTCTTCCTTGATACTCTCCTCTCTAGGTTTCTGTGACACTACTCTAGCCTGGTTTTCCTTTTGCCTCTCTGAACACTTCTTCTCAGTATCCTTTGCTGGATCTTTGTCCAGGTTAAGCCCGCTAAATGTGGGTGTCCCCCGGGGCTCTATTTTAGACCATCTTCTCTCTTTGTACTATTTCACCTGGTGATCTCATCAGCTTCCATGGATCCAGTTATCTCTATGAGGATGACTCTCAGATCTACTTGTTTAGGCCTAACCCCTCTCCTAATCTCCAGATGCAATCAATCAATCAATAAACCTTTATTAAGTACCTACTATGTGCCAGGCACTGTGTTAAGCACATACATGCCTATTCTCAAACTGGATATCTCCAAATGCCTACTGAACATCCCAAATTGGATATCTCAGAGACATATTAAAGTAAATAGGTCAAAAACTGAACTCATTATCTTTTCTGTCTGCAACCTCTCCCCATCCCCAACCACCTCCAGCAAGCATCCTCATTTCCAAACTTCCCTATTAATGTCGCTATTAATGTTCTCACAAACTAGCTATCACCTTTGACTCCTCATTCTCTCAAAACCGTCAACCCCATGCCCCATCCCCATATCCAATCTGTTCCTCAATTCTGCCAATTTTGTCTTTGGAACATCTCATATATGCCAATTTCTCTCCTCTGAAACTTCACCCTCCCTGGTGCAAACTCTCATTACCTCACACCTCAATTATTGCAATAGTCTTTTGGTTGATGTCCTTGCCACAAATCTCTCCCCACTCCTAACTATCCTGCATTCAGTTATCAAATTGACTTTCATAAAATACAGATCTGACCAAGGTCATCCTCTATTTAATAACCTTTAGTGCCTTCCTGTTACCATCAGGATCAAATATAAAATCTGATGTTTTGGTTTCAAAGTTCTTTACAACTTCCCTCCTTCCCCCACCCCAACTATCCAGCTATAGTAAGCCTCCATGTGTAGTGAGGTCAATCCCCTCACATATAGCATGGGAATGTCACTGTGTAGCTTGAAAAGAGGTAGAGTAGATATCTTTAGCCTCCCACCCCTTCTCTAAGGGAGACTTTAATTCCTGTCAGGAGAGGAAGTAGGAAATTGGGGTTAGAGGTGATTCTGCTCTCCTCAGAGAGAGGGAGCATGGGGCTCGAATTATGTCTATCTATACACCTATATCCCTTAAATATTGCTGGCCTAGGGGATTAGGTTTTCAGGTTCAATCTAACTTCTGATTGTTGTTTTAATATCAGGGGAAGGAGAACTTAAAGCTTTTTATCCAAGTTTTGACCCCCTTCCCACTGACCACCTATTATGTAATGAACACACGCATCATAGTTAGCCAAGATATCTATTTAATCCAAGTTAGTAGCAAAATAGAAGTCAGAAAAATATACATTAGGGAATACAATACAGAATCAGGGAGCTCTCCCTCTGGAGCAACTAACTCAGGTCAACCAAGAGAGAAAGTCCTAGATCTCACTTGAGGGGAAGTTTTCCCAAAGACTCTAGTGTAGCAACCTGGGGATGTGGACATGATAGAGATTGCTAGCTCCAATTGTGTCTTCCCAGAATCTTTTTCTTAAGCAACCTGAAGTGGGGTTGACTTGTTCCATTTTCCCTCTCAAAATCGGAAGCCAGAAGCACCTAAAGTGTCTGTAGGGACCCAAAAGACTGGAAGCTTGAAGAGGACTCATCTCTCCTGTTTTTGCTAACTTGGCTTCACCCTTGACACAGACATGATCCACCATGAGCTTTGGGATTGGGGTTACATGGTTTTCTAATGCCTTACTCACTCTCATATACTCTTTAATTCAGTGACACTAGCCCCCTTGCTGTTCTTCACATAAGATACTCTGTCTCCTGACTGTGAATTTTCACTGTGACTCAGTTCGGTTGTTTTTTAATTCTGTCCAACTCTTTGTCGCTCCATTTGGGGTTTTCTTGGGAAAGATATTACCATAATTTGCCATTTCCTTTTCCAGGTCATTTGAAGGATGAGGAAACTGAGACAAATGGTTAAATGACTTGCCCAGGGTCACACAGCCAGTAAGTGTCCGAGGCCAGATTTGAACTTAGGTAGATGAGTCTTCCTGACTCCAGGTCTGGCACTCTATCCACTGCTCTACCTAGCTGTTCCTTTCACTGCAGTACCTTCTAAAATAGTCTCCCCTCTCATCTCTCCCTCCTCTTCCTTCTAGTCCCTGCTAAAATCCTACCTTCTACAAGAAGTCTTTCCTCCTTCCCCTTAGTGTTAGTGTCTCCTCTCTTTAATCATTTCTTTTTTGTTTGTTTGTTTGGTTTTTGCGGGGCAGTGAGGGTTAAGTGACTCGCCCAGGGTCACACAGCTAGTAAATATCAAGTGTCTGAGGCTGGATTTGAACTCAGGGACTCCTGAATCCAGGGCTGGTGCTTTATCCACTGAGTCACCCAGCTGCCCCCTCTTTAATCATTTCTAATTGATTTTCTATATATTTTATTTGCACATAGCTGTTTGTATCTTGTCTTCCCCATTAGATGAGCTCCTTGAGAGCAGAGATTGCTTTTTGTCTTTCTTTGTATCCCTAGTTCTTATCATAGTGCCTAGCACGTAGTAGGCACTTAATAAACACTTGATTAACTGATATCTGATTTGCAGCTAAAACATTCCATATGTGTTGTCTTCCCCATTAGAATGTGAGCTCCTTGAGAACAGGGACTGTCTTATTTCTTCTATCTGTATCATCAGCACTTAGCACAATACTTTGCACATAGTAACACCTTAATAAATGCTTTTTCATTCATTCATTCATATGAATGTTTCTTGGCGACATTGTCTTTTATTCTAATGGCATTTATTGTTTTGATGATATCAACTTTTACTAATTATTATGTTTCTAGGGTTGCTTTAAGAGTCTAAGACAAAAATACTTGTTAAAAAAAGAAAAAAACAAACCTGTTTCACCCTCAGAAAATATCACAGAATCACAGAATGTTAGAGTTGGAAAGAAGCTGAGAGATCATCTAGCATAACTTATTCTTCCTAGTGAAATGTTTAATTCCCCTGCAGATAAAGTGGGGAGGGAGCAGGAAAAAACGCATTATTAGAGGTGACGTAATCCCATATTTAGATTGCCAAACTGTCCCCACTTCTGCCACTCTACCCCTACAAGATTTTATGTTTTAGGGTAGTGAAAAGAACACTAGGAATAAACTCCAGGGTTTGTTTATTTTTTTAACCTTGACTCTGCCACTTATTATGTGACCTTAGGAATATAATAACCTCTCTAGGCCCCACTTTCTTCATTGGTAAGATGAGAAGCTTGGATTAGATAACCCTTTTTTCTAGGTCCCTTTCCATCTCTAAAATTTTATGTTTTTATAAGATGTGAAAAAAGGTTCTAAGTAGGACTCTTTAGCTAATATGACTATCCATTAGGAAATAATGGTTTTGTTATTGTTCCAAATGCTGGTTGGACAACAGTTTATCCCATAATTATTTTTAGTGAACATGTTGTATCCTTCCCCCCCCACCCCAGTAGAATGTAAGCTTCTTGTGGGTAAGGATTGCCTTACTTGTATACCCAGCACCTAAAAAAATGCGTGATACATAATAGGTACTTTATAAATGATTGTTGATTCATATTAAGGATCATTTAATTATCAGATTTTATTATTTTATCTCAGTTCTCATCTTCGTTGACCACCTTGCAATATTTTACATTATTAACTAACCTCTCCTTTTAGATACTTTTTACTTTCTGGGTTATACTGACATTACTGTCTCTTGGTTCTCCTCTTACCTATCTGACAGTCTTTCTCAATCCCTTTTACAGGTTAATCTTCAATATTGTACTCCTAACCTTGGATGTTTTTCAAGGCTCTGAAATGGTGTCTTCTCTCTTTTCCCTTTGCAGTCTTTTTTTGGAGAACCTTGACAACTCCCACTGATTTACCAATTATCTCTATATAGAAGACTCACAGAGATCTATATCTATATCACCTGTATTGATATCTATCATCCATACATGCTTCCATGCACCCATGCATCCATGCATCCATCCATGTATCTATGCATCCATGCATCTATCATCTATCTATCCATCCATCCATCCATCCATCCATGCATCCATCTATCTATCCATCCATCTATCTAGCATCTATCTATCTATCTATCTATCTATCTATCTATCTATCTATCTATCATGTATCTATCTATCCCCAGTATCTCTCTAGAGCTTCGGTACCACATCATCAACTACTTATTGAGTATTTCAAACTGGATTCTCCATAGACATCTCAAAATCAACATATCCAAAACAGAATTCATTATAACCACCTCTACACTCTCTTCTCCCACACTTACCTATTTCTTTTGAAAGCATCATCACTCTTTTGGTCTCCCAGGTTTATAATCTTAGTATTATCCTGGTCTCCTCCTTCTTCCTCACCCCACATATTCAATCATTTACCCTTTAAGTAGTACCCATAGGCAATAGCCCTCTATTTTGCCTAGATTTCAGGTCATCTGCTTTTCCTCATATGAATGTTTAATGAATTAAAAGTATTTTCTTATTCAGAGGTTTTCACTTATCTCCAGTATATAACTTGCATGTGGCAAAGCTGGTAAATTTTAAATACCCTGCTCTGAAAAAAAATAGTTAAGACATCTGCATTATTAACATTTTCTTCATAATTTTGTCTAGTCAGTCAATAAAACAATAAATCGAACCCTGATTTGTAGCATTTGCTGATTTCTGAGGTATAAATGATTACACTGAAAATCTAATAATTGGCTCTTGTGAGCCGGATTGAGCTGTCTCCAGAACTCCCCTGGGCAAAGTTCACCAGACACGTTGGTGTGTTGGAGAGGGCACTGAACTTAGAGTCAGATGACCTGAATTTAACTCCCTGTTCTGACACTTACTAGCTGAATGACCTTAGACAAGTCCCTCTAACCTCACTGGATCTTAGCTTTCCTACCTGTAAATCAAGGATATTAAACCTTGGATTGCCCACATCACAGAATTGCCATGACAAAACTGTTTAGTAAACTGTAAACTGGTCTAGTCTTACTATTATCAAAAGGAAGAGAAAAAAGACAAAACCACTGATGTACCTCTTGTCTTTTCAGGGTAGAGACTACATCCTAAAATCTTTGTAAATCTACCAATACCTACAACAGTGCTCTTAATAGGCACCTAATAAATGGGTTTGAATGAATTAGTAGGCACTTAATAGATGGTTTTGAATGAATTAATGGCTTGGGGGTGGGTTAGCCTTGGCAGTGCCATGTAGTTTTTCTCTTTGGGGTGGGGGGTGGGTAATGGTAAGTTTGTGTGTGGGCCCAAGTATTCCTAGCTAATGAATTCAAAGGCACGAACTAGGGCTTACAAAAGGCAGCAGTCTCCCAGAATAGTTTCTAAGGAACATTTCATTGACTTCAGTCCCATCTCAGATGTGCCCTCTGTGATCAAATTAATGAGGAGGAGCACACACACAAAGTCCCTTGGTGTAGGATAAAAAAGACATCACACTCAACAGGAGCAGCAAGGGAGGAAAAAGCAATAAATGATTGAAGTTTTTCTATGATTCATAGTCTGCACATAATCTTTGCAAGAGGGTTGTATTTTTTCCTTCTTTGGAGGTGGAATTCAAGGAACAGGGAAGAAATTGCTGTCTGATTGAGTATATTATAATGAGTTGATTGTACAAAGGAAAGGGCTGTGACTCTTGCCAATTTGTTTAGTCTAATCCATCAAATACTTTTATGCACTGTTTACTCCTTTGCCGAGGCTTTCAAGTTGGCTGGGCATGAAGTGGGTAAAGGGAAGGATCTAGGACCCATGCCAGTAGGAGCCATACTACTTCTTTCATGATGCCTTCCCTCCTGAGGAGTGCCATCCTGCTTCATCTGATCACACAGAACTGTGTATTCTGCTTATGTACTTATTCTAATCTCCCATAGAGTTCTTATCTGTATATTTGTCTAATTACCCCCTACCAACTAAACTATAACCTCCATGAGGGCAGGAATCCTTTCTTGCCTTTATGTCTCTCCCAGTGCCTAGCACAATAGGCCACACATAGCAGATGCTTAATAATTATTTTTTGAATTATTGAAAAAAATGAATAAATGACCTGCTATACTATTTGTGCTTTTCCCAGGGAAGGACAAAAGAATAAAAGGGAATAGAAGGAATAGCAACAACCTGAATCCAGGATCTTGGGAATTTGTCTGCTTTGTCAAGGTCTTTCGACCATGTCAGGTTTGGGTAGCCACATAGCATAGACAACAACTCTTAAATCCTCAATTTCTAAAATGACATGGTCTTCATTGTTTCCAGGAATAGGTAGATGAGAGTATCACCATATTCTGCCTTCAACAGACCTTATATGGAGTATCCTCTTCAGTTCCGGGAACTACTGTTTAAGAAGGACAATAATAAGCTGGAAAATGTCTGGAGGAAGACATGCAGGGATGGGCTGGAGCCAGCTTTAACTTTTCATAGCTGATTGCTAAATTTTAAGTGTGAACCTTGGAAATCAGCATGTTACACCTTGGAAATCAGCATGCTACAAATCAGGACTTGATTTATTGGTTTCTTAATACAGATTAAACTTAAAAGTATGTCCTGCATAGTGTTTTGTTATTTATTATTTTTTTTTCTTTTTCCTGGAGTCAGTTGTTTAACATCTATCAGCACAGCCCTAAAATCAAGCAAGATAGTTAAGGGTCTTAAGTCCACATGACATAAAGACTGGCTAAAAGAACAGAGGTTGTTTGGTTTGGAGAAGAGAAGGCTCATCAGGGTCATTACAACTTTCTTGGAGCATTCGAAAAGCTGTCACATAAAAGGGGGATTAGACTTGTTTAGTTTGCCTCCAGGAGGAGAACCAGGAGCAATGAGTGGAAGTTGCTAAAAGGCAGATTTGAGCTTGATATTAGGAGAAACTTCCTAAAAATAATAGCTAACATTTATATAGTGTCTACTGTATGCTAGGCCATTTACAAATATTATCTCATTTGATCTTTTTTCTTTTTCTTTAGTGAGGCAATTGGGGTTAAGTGACTTGTCCAAGGTCACACAGCTAGTAAGTGTCAAGTGTCTGAGGCCAGATTTGAACTCAGGTCCTCCTCATTCCAGGGCTGGTGCTCTATCTACTGTGCCACCTACCTGCCCCATCTCATTTGATCTTACAACAATCCCGGGAGGTAGATGCTGTTGTTATCCCCATTTGACAAATGAGGAAACTGAAGTAGAAGTTAAGTGACTTGCCCAGGGTCACACAGCTAGTAAGTATCTGAGGCTGGATTTGAACTCTTCTTCTTGACCCCAGACCTGGCATTCCATTCACTGCATCACCCAGCTGCCTTTAAATATAAGAGCTGTCCCAAAGAGGAAAGGGATGCTTCAAGGGGTGGTAGTTTCTTTCTCTTTGGAGATTTTTAAACACAGCCGCTTCTTAGCTATATTATAGTGGGAATTTTTTGTGTATGAGTTGGACTAGATGGCTGTGGTGGTCCCTGTTAACTCTCAAATTTCATGCCTATGATGATGGTGGTGGTGGGAGGATTTTAACTCCTTTAATTTGTATTTCTGCTGAGGCTGCCTAGCACAGTGAAAAGGGCACCAAACTGGACTTTGGGAAGCCTTGGTTTCTAGTCAGTTTTACTACTAACTAGCTGTGTGACCCTGGGCAAGTTACTAAACTTCTTAGATTTCTAGACCTTCCTCTTCTTCAATGCTCTGGACTGGCATAGCTTTCAGTTCCTTTTCAGATCTAACATTCTATGGCCTAAGGTCTCTTTCACAGTTATTTCATTTTATGTTCTATGTCCATACATCCCTTCCGGTTCTAACACCCTAGGTTCCATGCACTAGAGTCTCTTCTCACTATAACATATTATGATCCTGTGGTTCTATATTTAAGGCATGTTATCCAGGAAGACCCGGATGTGGTCTATATGAAGTGACTCATTGTCTGGATCTTTAGTGTCAAACTGAGATAGAAACAAGCCACTAAGCCATACAAAACGATCCTTGTGGTCACAATATTGACTTAGAGAAGTATGCATTACCATGATGTAACACTTTATTTAAAAACACTATGCTGTATTATATTTATTTATTTTGTTAAATGTTTCCCCATTATATTTTAATCTGGTTTGCTGCATTCAAAAGACAAGGAGCTTGGGGTTTGACACCACTGGTTTAAATGGCAAGTGACCCGTACTTTATTCTAGCACATGGGCTTCTCAAATAAAATACCACTTTAATAACTATTTGAAAGAACAATGAGCTCATGAGGAAGGTGGGGCAAGGATTATTATTTCCATTTTATATATGCTCAGAATAGTTAAAGGATTTGTCCAGAAAAGCATGAATGGCAAAGGCAAGACTCAAAAGTATGTCTCCTAACCATAAGTTTAGGGAGTCTTTCTGCTATACCACTCAATCAATCTCTCAGAAAGTGTTTCTCAAATATATTCTATATGTCTAGCCCTGGGCTTTGTACTGTGGGATCAACTAGAGAAGAAAATATTTTTTCTTGAGGACCTTACAATTTATTGGAGAGAAGAGAAAGTGGAGGAAGTGAAATAGAATGCTTTGACTCTTTCCTTTTTGGTAAATTAGGACCTTTAGACATGAGGATTGAGAGGAACTGGGTCCTAGTGGAACAATCCAAAAGCGATGGCATTAAAATAGAAAAGGTGGGGAAGGGACAAGGAGAATTTCCCCCTCTTGTCAAAATGCCATAATAGTGTCAACACCCTCTTAGCTTCACAATCAATTTCAGCCCATTGGCCTAAATCAGCAGTTTGGAAATTTCACAATAGACATCAATCATCCCTTTCCCATGAGGGCACAAAGTGTGATATCTAATGGCTCTAAGCTATAAGAACCAGGTAAAAAAGTGAAAGGAAAAACCAGGTTAAGATTCATATGTTTAATTTTTGTTAAAATTCTCCCTTTTTTTTTGGCTCATGTAACTTTTCCCTGGAGTCACATCATGTCTTCTCAAAAGGTTAAGAGAATATTAGATGATACTTTCTGGTCTCTGGATACTATCTCCTAAAAAAGAACTCCCTGAGTTCTCAGCTCTTCCAGCTCAGTAGCTGTGAGAAAATAATTATTAATAATGGAGTTCTAGAAGAAACCCAGACATTAGTATTAGCTGTTCTCTCTTCCTCACCAGAAACCAGCCTGGGATGAGCCTTCACGTAAACAAAAAGAATGCAGACTGATTCTTTGGTTTAGCTAGGGGAAGAAGCACACCTAGAAAATTGGAATTTGATCTCTAGACCAGCCCCCAAGTCATGTCAATCAATGGAGCTGAATGATGCTAACCAATTAGCTTAGATCAATGTATGGTGACCCGCCTCTACCAAAAAGAGGATAAAATCCCTGGGAACACCAGGTTAGTTCTCTTCTTCCCTGGATTCTCTTTTACTCTCCATGCACCCTCTCCTTGCCCTCTTGACTCAATAGGCTGAGTATATAATTGTAAGCCTGTGACTAGTGGGGAAGTCAGGGAGACACGCAGTCAATACTTTAATAATATGTGATATTAATTAAGAATAAATTGCTCTTAGGGGAAGCTAGGTGGCGAAGTGGATAAAGCACTGGCCTTGGATTCAGGAATACCTGAGTTCAAATCCAGCCTCAGACACTTGACACTAGCTGTGCAACCCTGGGCAAGTCACTTAACCCTTATTGCCCTGTTAAAAACAAAACAAAACAAAACAAAACAAAAGAATAAATACTTCTTGCCCAAACTGGTGCAATAGCCATTAAAATATAATTTAGTAATATTTTAGAAAACCCAGCCTAGTCCCCCAGTAATCTAAATAACACATAGCCAATCAGTGGAAGCTGGCCCCTAACATTTCAACTGATCTCTTTCAGGTCCTTGTGCTATAGACTAAGCTGCTTTGCTTAGTCGGTTCTGCATAATCAATGTAGGCAGTTAAGTTAGTTTAATGCAGTTAAACTGCAGCCTCATATCTATTAGCAGAGTCATGATGTACTGACAACAACATTGGAGAGGATGCACCTTCTAATTTAAGCTCTGTCATTGATTTAGCTCTGGGACTGCATGAAATACTCCTTGGACTTGAATGTTCTTATCTATAAGATGAAAGGGGTTGATTACATGACATTTAAAGGTCTATGATTTTGTGATCTCTCATTCTAAATAAACAACTACTTCATAGAATAAGTTGGTTTTTGAATCGATCTTCATTGTTTCCAGAATGAAAACCTTAAGCTATGTGGAAGTTTTCCAAACGGTAGTCAGGGAAGTTTTCCATACAAAAAGATGACTTCTAAAAGTCCTTGGGTTCATGCATTGACTTCTAGGTAGTACTCATCTGGAATTCATTTTTTTTAACCTTTTCATTGTTGTTCAGTTGTTTAAGTTGTGACTGACACTTTGTGACCCTATTTGAGGTTTTCTTGGCAGATACTGGAATGGTTTGCCATTTCCTTCTCCAGTGGATCCAGTGGTTTAAAAACCTCTAGGTCCAGCAATTTCACCAGCTCCATTAGTAACCTGTTCACATACTTCGTTAGGCTCAACCTCAGTCTCCCTATGCTGTATTTCTTTAGTTCGCCATGAAAATGATGGTGCTTGCATATATATAAACATGATAAAAATAACTACCAATCAAATAAATAAGAGTTAGCATGTTTTTTTTCTTCTTCTCTTTTCTCTTGTAAAAATTAATTATTAACCAAATTACCTTGGTTCAAACTGACTCTTAGACTGTGGGAAAGAAAGGCAATCAGTCTTCTTTCTTCTGCATTTATTTCCTAACTTCTTCCAAAAGGTATTTTGATGGTGATGAACGCATTCATTGTAATAGGAAAGTCCCAGGGAATGTGCTCAAGTTCAAGCAGTTAGTTTTAAAAGGATGAATTCTGACCAGGCTGCTGGCAGGAAACAAGGGTGATCAAAGCCATATTAATCTTAGTACAATCTGAGTTTGGAGGATTAAAAACAGAGAGGGTAAGCCAACTACCAAGTTTCTCTCTTTGTATTACAAGACTCTTGAATTGTGACTGTGGGGAAGAAGCAATTCACAAACACTACATATTTCTTGGCCCTTATAGTGAAATTTAAGAGCTGTATGCTCAAATACTCACATAGAGCTGTGTTTTCACTGATTTGAATGTTCTTTCCAATAATTCCAATCATAAATCTTTTGTGCCCACTCATCCTGTGAAACTCCTGTTTATGTCCTCCCAGAAATTTGATGGAGCTTCTGTTAATGTGTTGCGGACCTTCCTGTCCATCAGTCATTCCAGAGGTGTCAAACCCACACAGGCCTGAATGCTGCAGAACCAGATAAATGGAATGGGGAAGTTTTATAAAACAAACGAGAAGACAATACAATATAGATGATGTTAATTTATGGTTTTCTAAGTCAATATGCTACCCCAGGGATATCTTTCTATTTGAATTTGATGTCACTGAGTGGGTCAAAAAGCATTTATTAAGCTTACTATGTACCATATACTCATTTCTCACCTAAGTGTACTACTTGGGGACTTCTCTGATTGACTTTACCATACCTCAGGATGCTCATTATTGGATAACCTCATCATCTGGCAAGATCTTATCTACCTTGGCACTCTACCTCATCACTACCCTCTGCTCTTCTGATTGGAGGAGGGGGACATGAACTCCTAAATTCAATTAAAATCAATTCAATAAACATTTATTAAATGCCTGCTATGTAGGAGGCACTGTGCTAAGCATTGGGGATGCAAAAAGAGGCAAAAGGCAATCTTTGCATACAAAGTAAACCATATATAAAGAATAAATAGGAAATAATTAACAGAGGGAAAGCACTGGAATTCAAAGGTATTAGGGAAGGCTTCCCGTAGAACGTGGGATTTTAGTTGGGATTTAAAGGAAGCCAGGGAAGTCAGTAGTCAGAGCAGAGAAGGGAAGAGTGTTCCAGGCCTGGGGGACAGCCAGAGAAAACATCTGGAGCCAAAAGATGGAATGTTCTGTTTGTGGAACAGCCAGAAGACTAGTAATACTGGATTGAAGGGTATGTATTGGGGAATAAGAAGACTGGAAAGGTAGGAGGGGGTTAGGTTATAAAGGACTGTGAGTGCCAAATAGAGCATTTTGTATTTGCTCCTAGGGGCAATAGGGAGCCATTGGAGTTTACTGAGTAGAGGGAGGGACATGATCAAACCTGAGTTTTAGGAAAACCATTTTAGTGTCTGAATGGCGAATGGATTGGAGTGAGAAGAGACTTGAGGCAGGCTATTACAATAGTCCACATGTGAAGTGATGAGGGCCTTCACCAGAATAGTAGCATGCCAGAGGAGAGAAGGGGGCATATTCAAGAGATGTTGCAAAGGTGAAATTTAGAGGCCTTGGCAGCAGCCTGGATAGGGGGGGAGGTAGGAGATAGTGAGGAATCCAGGATGACCCCTAAATTGTGAGTGTGAAGGACTGGGAGGATGATCTTGTCCTCTATAACAACAGGGAAGATGGGGATAGGGTGGAGTGAGGGGAGGATTTAGGTGGTGGAAAGACAATGCATTCCATTCTGGACATACTGAGTTTAAGATATCTACTGGACATCTAGTTCAAGATGTTTGAAACTTAGTTGGAGATGCCAGATTGAAAGTCAACAGAGAGATTATGATAGGAATTACCATAGAGATGGTAATTAAATCCTTCAGGGGAGCTGATAAGATTACCCAGTAAAGTAGTATAGAGAGAGAAGGGAAGGGTGCCCAGATCAGAACCCTGAGGGACACATGGTTTAGTGGGCGTGATTGGAGGAGAACCCAGCAAAGGAGGCAAGGAAGGAGCAGTCATATAACTAGGAGGAAAAACAAGAGCAAGTGGTGTCCCCAAAACCTGGAGAGAAGCTAGTATCAAAGAGGAGGGAGTGATCAGTAATGTCAAGGGTTGCTGAGAGGTCAAGGAGAATGAGGACTGAGAAAAAGCCATTGGATTTGGCAACTAAGAGGTCATTGGTAACTGGAGAGAGAAGTGTTGGTTGGGTTAAGCAGAGGAAAGTGGAGGCACCTATTGGAGATGGCTTTTTTTGAGGAGTTTAGCTACAAAGGGCAGAAGAGAAATAAGATAATAGTAGAGATGGAAGGATCAAGTGAGAGTTTTTTCAGGCTGGGGGAGACATAGGTATATTTATAGTTACTAGGGAATGAGCCTGTAGACAGAGGGAGATTGAAAAAAAGTAAAAGAGTGGGCATCATAAAGGGATAAATTATTGGAGGAAATGGAATGGGATGGGATTATTTGAACAAGTAGAGGGGTTAGCCTTTGTAAAGGCTAAGGCCACTTTGTCACATGAAAGAGGAGAAAGTGAAGAAAGGCATTTGAGTAATGGGAGAAGAGGAAAAAGAGAGAAGAGAGAGCTCATGGAGAATGGCCTCAATTTCTTTTCTGTAAAATAGGAGGCAAGCAAAGCTGAGGGAGGATGGCAGGGAGCAGGTGCCCCTCCCTTGCTCCTCCATTCCTCTTCAGTGACTGTTTCACACAATACCCTGAGCCTGAGAAATACTGGAGGGCTATCCTCAACCAGTCATCCCCCCAAGAGAAACACTTCAGCCCTGAGCCCAAGGGACAGGTACTGCAGGTTCCAATTCATCCCCTACTTTCAGTGCCCATGCCCCCACCATTAGGTAATGGGGAATTGCTCCATCACTTCAAACTTGGAATGACCCCCTGCCCCCCGCCCCGACAATAGAGAAGGGGAGGGGGAAAAGACAGTATTTTCTTTTGTACCAATCCTGCACCCCTAGACAAAAGACCTGGCTCAGTCTGGGAAGAGAAGCACTGATATCACTTCTCCACTTGGCCCCATTTACTGTCCTCTTGGGTTTATAGCTACTTCCTAGCCAAACTACTAAGGTGCACTGACCCCAGCCTATGGACCCCAAGATGCCCCTCCCTACCCTGACCGCACTAACTGTGTATACATATATATTCTACATATATGTATATTAAAACCCACTCTGCCATGTTTGCCCTTTTGTAGTTTCTAGCGTTAACTTATTGTCTAGGTCAGACCAGAGAGTTTGGGAAAAGGGGGGTCAGGGTGGAGGTAGCATAGATGGGCAGCCACATAGCCAAAACAGAAGAGAAGGCAGTTTTTTAAAAATCACATTCAAGCCTAGAGTTGGTTTAGAGTAAATTTTTTGTGTTTGATGCTTCTAGGGAGGAAGTAAGAGTAGAAAGAAAGTGAGAGGGATAAGCCAGCTATTGGAAGAGGGAAGAAGCCAGAGACCTGGAGGTTACCTATTACTCCAAATACCCCAATCTATACCCACTTCCCCTGCCCTGCCACTGCTGCAGACACCTGCTTTAACAAATTCCTCTACACACTCCATGGTTTTGCCTTAAGGACCTTCCTGAGACCCCATAGTCCCATCTGGCTTTTCCCTAGGGGTTAAGGGGACACTGGCTCCTTTTCCCCAAAGTAAACAGGAGATTAGTAGGATTGGGAAGAGAAATGAGCTCTTACTTCCTATGTTAGGGGGTACATATTGTTGGGGTAGGAGGAGTGCCACCCCACCCTTGACTGAGAGGGAAGGGGGAAGGAACGAAGACAGGGTCACCTTAGTTTTAAAATTCCTTGTCCTTTGGTTTCTCTAAGTCAGATAAAAAAAAATACTAACCCACCCTCCCACTATCCTGCTCTGTAGTGAGAGTCACCCCATTTCTCCATGCCCCTGTCTGCAGTGTGCCTGGCCTTGTTCTAACCCTGGAATAAAAGTGATTCTACTGAAAAAAAATGAGGCAAGGTTCTTAACTGAGAGAGAGTGGGAGAAGGGAGAGCCACAGGAGGTTTGAGGAGGGATGAAAAGGTTTGGAAGAGCTGCTGTGGAGAGTGGGAGAGTCAGTTGATAAGGAAAGTATGGTCTGATTGCTTAATAACAGGGAGGGCCCAGTTGACATTATTAATATAAATATGTAATGGACCCAGTCAGAACAGTTGTATGTTTATCTCCACTTTTGTTCAGTAGCACGTGTGTAGGTGCAAAGGCCACAAATGGTGCGAGTGCTAGGCTGAGGTTTGGCTGGGCATAATAGGCAATGTGATAAGGGGTTTAGGAATTGAAGAGAGGAGGACAGAGTAGAGTTGAATTGATTTACCAAGGAAACAACATAGGAAGAAGAGGAGAGTGTGACCAGTACAGAGGAGGAAGTTTGGGAGAGAACTGAGGGATCAAGGGATTGGAGGTCATGGTGAGGAAGAAGAGTAAGGTTATATAAGGGAAGGAAGGAGAGTTGAAAAGCAAACAGATTAAGGTTGGATAAAGGGATTTCGGGATTCTTTTTTTTCTTTTTGAGGGGCAATGAGGGTTAAGTGACTTGCCCAGGGTCACACAGCTAGTAAGTGTCAAGTGTCTGAGGCTGGATTTAATTTTAATTAAAAATTTTTTTTGTGGGGCAATGAGGATTAAGTGACTTGCCCAGTGTCAAGCGTCTGAGGCCATATTTGAACTCAGGTCCTCCTGAATCCAGGGCCGGTGCTTTATCCACTGTACCACCTAGCTCCCAATTTCAGGATTCTTGAACATGGAGGTGGTACATTTGTAGGTGATGGCAATATTGAGAATATGACCATCTTTGTGTGTGGCTGAAGTAGAGTGGAAGAGTAATTCAAAGGCGGTGAGTAGGTTAAGGAACTGGATGGTTAGGGTATTTGAGGGAGGATCAGTATGTATGCTTAAATCTTCTAGTATAGCAGGAATTGGGAAGGAGAGAAAAATTTTAAGCCAGGTATTGAACTCATGCATGAAGTAAGGGAAGTGATTTGAGGATCTGTAAACAACAGTACCAAAATTCTGATTGTATACTAGATATGAATTGCATGAACCTCAAAGGAAGAGCTAGGAAGAAAGGGAAAAACCTGGAAGTGGCAATGGGGAGGAAGGAGTATTCCAACTACTACCTCCACCTGCAATCCAAGTACAATTAATGAAGATGCAGTCAGTACTGGAAAGGGTGGCCAGAGAGGCTGTTGAGGGAATTGTAGGAACTGAGTAAACCACACTTGTGGTTGTGTGACTCAATTCTAGAGCTGGCTCAATTTCCTTTCTATTCAATTATGGCTCCCATTTCTGTCTAGTGAGAAAACAATTTTCAATTGTGGGAATTGTGAGAAAATTTTATTGCATTGTTTGAACCTAGCTTTTCATGGTTGGGAAGATGGACTACCTCTTCCTGCTGCTTAGAGACCCCTTAACTAAGGACCAAGGTTATGCTGACCAGAAACTCAGTCAGATCCAAAAAAAATTGATGCAAGGAGTTTTCTCACAATTATACATATCAAACATCCCATATGTCTTTTTTTTGGGGGGGGCAATTAGGGTTAAGTGACTCGCCCAGGGTCACACAGCTAGTGTCAAGTGTCTGAGGCCAAATTTGAACTCAGGTTCTCCTGGATCCAGGGCCAGTGCTTTATCCACTGCACCACCTAGCTTCCCCCCCCCCCATCCCATATGTCTTATCTGAAAACTGATCCTGAATTGGTTAATCAATTATTTCCATGTTCCTTTGCTTGAATACAGACAGTTGTAGGGGGTGGGACACCTATTTTTTCTGATTTCAGGGAATTGTACCTGTTTGCTCTCCCCTTTTAAACTTGGAAAGTCCTTTAATCATTCCTCCAATTAGGAATCAGATTACCTAATTTTGTATCCTGGTTAATTTTCTTCTAATTAATTGGTCTTGTTTGATTAATTGTTTTTAATGCATAAAAAGCCATCTCTCTCTGCATTTGCGGTCCAGTGCCAAAGCTGAAGAGGCCTGGTCCTGATTTGTTATGCAACTGGCGTGCACTGCTTAATAAATCAATATGCTCAGAAGCTTGAACCTTTGTTTCCTCAGTCTTTCATTTTTCACCTGCCACACTGTGTTATCAGAGGAAAGTCAGATTTCAATAAGAGCTAATTGATGGAAGGAGTGGGAGAGGAATAGATTTAGGATGAAGGGAAATTTGTTTCCTATGGAACAAGCAATTCAGAAGGCACAGTGGAAAGGCTGGGTGGAGTAAGGATATAACTTTGGGGTGGGAGGGTTGAGAGGGATGGGAATGAGGAATCGGTGGTGGAGGTGTAGAGTGGGGTTTGGATGATGATCTACAGGAGTTCAGAGTCACTGGGATGTGAAAGGCATGACCAGATGTGAGAATGTTCATCACTGAGTGGAGGGCACCACCCCTCTACCCTCAAAGGACAGGTACAGCAGGAGATGGGAGGCCTGAAGTCAAAGGGAAGATTGCATTCCAGGTTCTCCATTATAGGAGAGAGCTCAGCTCAAACATCTCATTTCTCACCTGGCTGCACAACCTTGGGACTTCTCTGACTGACTCCTTTACCATGTATCCAGTTGGGTAGCTTCCCTCCCCCTTCCCAGTTTCCTTTTGTGTTTTGTCTCTCCACCTTAGACTGTAAGTGCCTTGAGGGCAGGGACTGTCTTTCTTCACATTTGAATCCCCAGATTTTAGCACAGTGCCTGGCATAAGGAAAACATATGGTAAGCACTTAATAAATGTGGACACAAAGGAAGGCTAAAGAAGTTCCTTGAGCTGTTTTAGAAGAGCTTACAGTCTAATGAAGGAGACAGACAGCTCTGTACATACACAGGACAAATTGGAGATTATCAACGTGGAGAAGGCACTTTTCCCAGATGTTACAAGGACTCTAGTGGAGCACATGGGCTGTCTGCTTGTTCTCTCTTGCCCTCACTGTATGATGAGCCCATCTTTTTCAAGCACTGTTTTCCTGACACCATCCTTTACTCCTATTCTTTTTTTTTTTTGGTGGGGCAATGAAGGTTAAGTGACTTGCCCAAGGTCACACAGCTAGTAAGTGTTAAGTGTCTGAGGCCAGATTTGAACTCAGGACCTCCTGAATCCAGGGCCGGTGTTTTATCTGCTGTGCCACCTAGCTGCCCCCCTACTCCTTTTCTTTTTTGAAGCTCATTATTTGTAATATGTTGCAGCCTGCTTTTTTGAAGCTCATTATTTGTAATATGTTGCAGCCTGTTTGCACACATCCTTCTCCTCTTCATTGCCCTCTGTATGCTCTTTTTTTCTGTGCAATCCATTACACAAAGCGATAAGGGATTTTTAAGAGATGTGATAATGCACCTGAGGCTTTGTTTTTGTTAGAGTGGGAAGAATGAAAGACCGAAATAAGAATTAGGAGACCTAAATTCTAGTTCTGGCCTTGCCATTAACTTGTTATGTGGCCCTGAGGATGTCACTTCCCCTTTTGAGGTTTCAGTTTTCTCATCAGTAAAATAAAGAGGGGTTGGACTGGATGGGCACTGAGGTCATTCTCTTTCTCTCATTCTACTTTCTCCTGGGGTTTGATACCTGGCTAACAGTCTGCTTCTCTATCCCAAATCCTGTCCTTAGACTTGGTGGTTTCAGCACATGCTTGATGTTCCCTTAGATGCCCTGGCCTCTCACTTCTTCAATCTCAACTTCCATGGGAAGCCACACACAAGGACAGTCACAACTTGCTCTTACTACCATCTACAAGTATTGAACTTTCATAATCAAACATTCTGAAAATCATTGGAATCTAACCTCCTTTCTTTCCATTTCTCCCTATCCCTCACCCCCTCTTCCCCTCCCATTCTTCCTCCTCCTCCTCCTCCTTCTTCTTCTCTCTCTCCTCCCCCAGTATAATGACTTCCAGCCACTACATTCCTCATTTCCAGGTCATTACTTCTGCTCTTGCTTCACTTTTCTCCCTCCCCAATACTGATCCAATAGCAAGCCACTTCAGTGTTACAGTGTCCCTTTCCTCCTTA
This sequence comes from Dromiciops gliroides, assembly GCF_019393635.1. Taxonomy (NCBI): domain Eukaryota; kingdom Metazoa; phylum Chordata; class Mammalia; order Microbiotheria; family Microbiotheriidae; genus Dromiciops; species Dromiciops gliroides. The sequence goes on along the minus strand of NC_057862.1, from coordinate 323,812,708 downwards.
TCCTATCTCTGCTCACGCCTTGCCAATCTCAACCCTAGATTACCATGGTCCCTGTTCCCTGAATTCCTATGCATGTACTCCTGAGGAGCTGGAGGAAGTAAGAAGAGTGCTGACTAGGTCCCCTACAAATTAATGTTTTCTAATTTCAGCAGGGCCTTCATTGTAACAAGGCAATTCTTTTACTCTTTCCTAATTAATTATTGCATTCCACATATCAGCTATTCCAAACCGCTTCTCTCTTCAAACCACTGTAGCATGCTTCCTTTCATTTGAGGCACTTATAAGCCTTAGTCTTTATTAAGAAAATAGAATCCATTTGCCAGGAGCTCCCTCTCCCCCCCTCCTCAAAACCCCTTGATATTATCTCCATCATTTTCTTTATTCAAATCTCTGATGAAGAGTGGGAGCCCTTCTCCTCATCAAAACCCTTTGTTGCATCCTTGATCTTATACTTTCCTGTCTCCTCTGGCAGACTAGCAATCATACTGGCATACTAGCAATCTCTCCCTGTTGAATGACTCCTTCCTAGCTTGCTGCCTATAAACACACTCAGATTTCCCCATCCCTAAAAATTGTCTTATTTGTTGCTAACATACCCTCAAGTTATCATCTTATTTCATTCCCCTTCACTGCCAAATTCCTAAATAACAAAAGGAAACATAAAAAACCCAACAACTGTCTACATTTGTTTCCTCAATTTTCTTTCTTTTTACTCAATTCTCAATTCCTTCCTATTTGTCTGGCTTCTCACTTCATCACTCAGCTAAGCTGGTACAACTTCTTCCAAAGTTACCATGATTTTCTCATTGCTAGGTCCAGTGGTCTTTTCTGTTTTTTTTTTTTCCCTCATCCTTCTTTACTTCTTTAGCATTTGACACTGTCAATTACCCTCCTTTCCTTGATATTCTCTCTCCTCTGGGTTTTCATGCTGATGGTCTTTTTTGTTCTCCTCCTACCTGTCTGACTTCTCCTGTCTCTTTTGCACAATCATCACCTGTACCCATTTCCTTTTTTAAATTTATTTTTATTTTTCTTAATAATAAACATTTTTAATTAAAGTTTTGAGTTTCAATGTTATCCCTCCTTCCCTCTCTGCCCTCCCCTCTCCCTGAGGTGGTAAGCAATCAGATATAGGTTATATATGTGCAATTATGTAAAAAATTACCATATTAGTCACTTTGTATAAGAAAACTTGAATAAAAGGAAAAAAATGAAAGTGAAAAATAGTATGCTTCAGTCCATGTTCAATCAATATAATTTCTTTCTTTGGAAATGGATAGGATGCTTTATCATTATTACTTTGGGATTGTCTTGGATCATTGTATTGCTGAGAATAGTTAAGTCATTCCCAGTTCTTCATCAAACAATATTGCTGTCTCTGTGCACAATGTTCTCTTGGTTTTGCTCACTTCACTATACTTCAGTTCATACAAGTCTTTCCAGACCTTTCTGAACTGTACCTATTTCCTAACTGTGTATGGTCCTGTCCTGAGTCCTCTTCTCTCTCTCCATCCTCTGGTGACCTCCAGCTCCAATAGCTTCTTTTATCATTTCTATGCAGATGAATCCCAGCTGCAAGTATCTCCTGATCCCTCACCACCATGAGCCTATTAAACATCTTCAGTGGTGTGTCCCATAGGCATCTCAAATTCAAGCTTATTCCAGAAAAAAACCCTTATTATACACACATTTCCTGTGTTGAAATTGTATGTTATTATGGTCCCTTAACCACACTACTAGTTAGTATTCTAAGTAAGTATACTTATACTACTTATATAGGGAATATAAGGAAATAATAAATCGTAAACAGGAATTAAGAGTGTAAAGGACAACATAGAAGCCATTTGCAAAAGAACTACCTCCTAAATTAATTAAGACCACATCCAGAGACTATGTGCTAAATTAGGAAAAGCCAGCTAGGCCCCAATATAATGGTCCCTCAGAACCACTAACAGCCCTTTAGTTTGTAAGCTGGAAAGAAGCTGCAGATATGAGCTGTAAAACCAGAGAAACATTATGCTAATTAAAGAACCCTAAGCTGGCACTGACAACTTTGAGATGATATTGCTATGTTCATGAAAAAACACTAAGGTGGCCTGGAAAAGAGTTGGACCAACCCTCCCCCCAACCCTTTAAGATTGGGACCCTAAAACCCTGTCCCTTGAATATTCTTTTACCTGCCCCACGTCCATGCTGTTTGGCAGTTCCCAATTCTGATTTGCAGTTACATAAATGACGCTATGTCCTCTCCCTTCCCTGTCTCTTCCCCTGTCTGTCTGCTTCCCTCTTATACTCCAGTCCCAGGGCAGTCTGTCACCCTTTCTATCACATTCCCCTCTCTATACCCATGCCATTTGCCTCTGTACTCTTTATGTTTTTTAAAGTGTGATCAATGTATTACTCCCCACTTTTTGCCAGGGTGATCTTTCCCTGAAAGTATCCAGAGACCTAGGAATATTCACCTTGACCCAACACAGAGCTCATTTGAGGCCCCCTTCCTTTAGGCATGAACTAAGGGCACCAGGCCTGAGACTAATTGCTCATAACTACACTTCTTGGTGGGTGAGCAGGGCACAATGAATCTACTGGGAGGAAGCAAGTGTAGATAAAGAACCCTATGCCACCCTCTTGAGTAGGGACGTCCCCTCACAATTGGGTTGCAATAGAATACCTCCTCTGCCCCCCCCCGCCCCCCGGCCAATAAATTTTTTCAGCTTTCTTAATTTCTGTTGAGGACATCACCACTCTTCTAGTCAGTTAATAGGGAAGGGAAAGAAGGGGAAAAAAAAGGATTTACAGGGCAGCTAGGTGGCTCAGTGGATAGAGCACCAGCCCTGGATTCAGGAGGACCTGAGTTCAAATCTGGCCTCAGACACTTTACATTTACTAGCTGTGTGACCCTAAGCAAGTCACTTAAGCCCAACTGCCTCACAACCCCCCCCCCCAACAAAACAAAACAAAACGAAACAAAAAACAAACAAAAAAAGGATTTACACAGAATCTATTATGTGTCAGGCACTATGCTAAATGCTTTACAAATATTATTGCATTTGATTTCCATGACATCTTTGATATCCTTCTTCTTTCCACTTGTATGGCCACAACCCTGGTTTAGGCCCTTATCACTTCTCCCAGTAGTATTTCTTCATGGTTGGCCTTCTGATTCATCTCCACAGGACTTTGTCTACCAAGCCTTCAGGTACCTTCACTCCACCCTCTTTTCAACTCCCCTTAATTTGTTATTTTTCTCTATTATAATGTCAGCTCCTTGAGGGCAAGGACTCCCTTTCTGCTGTATTGATATTTCTAGCACTTTGCACACTGTCAATCACACTGTAAGCATTTAATAAATGGATATTGACAACTGTAATAGTCTCCTCACTTTTATCAGTCCCCCTCCCTTTTCTTTACCCTTTTCCCCCTGTTTCTGCCCTCCCTTCTATCAGTCCCCTCTTTTCCCCTTGCCCTTTTACTTCCCTAAAGAATAAGCTAAGTTTCTTTATCCAAATGAACACATGTTATTCCCTCTTTGAATCAAATCTGGTGAGAGTAAGGTTGAAACAATATTCACCCCTCCCTTCTTTCCCTCTATTGTAATAGGTTCTTTGTACCTCTTCATTTGATATAATTCACCCCATTCCACCTCCCCTTTCTTCTTCTCCCCATAAACTCCTTTTTAACCCCTTAATTTTCTTTATATCATCACATCAAAGACAATTTATATTTATACCCTCTGTGCATAATCCTTCTGTCTTCCCAAATATATATACAGTTCTCAAGAGTTATAAGTACTATCTTCCCATGTAGGGATGTAAACAGTTTAACCTTATTGAATAACTCTTTTTTCCCTCTGTTTACCTTTTTAAACTTCTCTTGAGTCTTGTATGTTAAGATTGAATTTTCTATTCAGTTCTGGTCTTTTCATTAGGAAACCTTGAACATCCCCAATTTCATTGAATGTCCATCTTTTCCCCTGAAAGAGAATGAACATTTTTGCTGGGTAATAGATTCTTGGATGTAATCCAAGCTCCTTTGCCTTCCGAAATATCATATTCCAAGCCTTGCGATCCTTTAATGTTGAAGCTGCCAGGTCCTGAGCAATCCTGACTGTGGCTCCATGATATTTAAATTGCTTCTTTCTGGCTGCCTGGAATATTTTCTCCTTCACCTGATAACTCTGGAATTTGGCTATAATATTCCTTAGAGTTTTCCTTTTGGGGTCTCTTTCAGGAGGTAATTGATGGATTCTTTCAATGAGGATTTTATCCTCCAATTCTATAATATCAGGGCAGTTCTCATTGATAATTTCCTGTAATATGGTGTCTAGACTCTTTTTATGATCATGGCTTTCAGGCAGTCCAATAATTCTCAAATTATCTCTCCTGGATTTGTTTTCCAGGTCAGTTGTCTTTTCAATGAGGTATTTCACATTTTCTTCTAGTTTTTCATTCTGTTGATTCTGTTTGACTGATTCCTGGTGTGTCATGGATTCATTATCTTTCAACTGTCGAATTTTAATTTTTAAGGCATTATTTTCTTCACTGAGATTATGCACCTTTTTCCATTTGGCCAGATTAATTTTTTTAAGGAATCGTTTTCTTCAGTCAATTTTTGTGCTTCCTTTTCCAAGCTGCTGATTCTTTTTTCATAGTTTTCTTGTGTTGCTTTCATTTCTCTCCCCATTTTTTTCTTCTACCTCTCTTGATTTTTAAAATCCTTTTTGAGTTCTTCCAAGAAGGCTTTTTGTTCTTGAGACCAATTCATCTTCCCTCTTGAGGCTTCACATGTAGGCAATTTAAGAGTATTGTCCGCATCTGAGTTTATGTTTAGTTCTTCCCTTTTGACACAGAAGCTCTCAATGGTAAGAGCTCTTTTTTTGTTTCTTACTCATTTTGCAACTTATTTTTTTTTTAAGTTGAGGTCTGCTCTGGGGGGCACCAGGGTCCCTGTTTCAAGCTTCTTGTGCTGGGGTATGGGGGCTGCGTCACTGGCTTTCTACTCTGAGGCCTCTATGGCTTGTGGATTTCTCACCGCCCTGGGCTTGCTTCCGTAGTGCTGGGATGGCCAGGTCTGGTTGCGCCTGTCCTGTGGGTGGCCCTCTAGCTGGCAGCCTGCCCTCTCAGCTGGTGCTGGTGGATCTCACCACTGGCCTGCTGTGCCACCAGCTTGCTGAGCCAGGATCAAGGAGCCTCAGTTGCTTGGCTGTGGCCTAGAGCTTCCTGCTGACTTGCCCTGATGCCCTCCACACTGTGCTGTGGTGCGCTGCGCCTCCCTTTTGCCCAAGTGAGACTGACCTTTCCTGAAATCTTCTAAATTATCTCAGGTTGGAAATTGTGTCTCTTTGTCTTTTTGTAGGTTCTGTAATTTCAGAATCCATTTAGAGGCTTCATTTAATGTTCTTTTTGAGGGAACCGAAGGAGAGCTCAGGCAACTCTCTGCCATCCTGGCTCCCTGTAATAGTCTCCTCACTTATCTCCCTACCTCAACCCTCTCCCTCCCCTATCTTCCACATTGCTGATAGTTGATTTCATATTCCCTTCTCAATAGGCACTTAGAATAGTGCCTGGCACACAGTAGGCACTTAATAAATGTTTATTGATTTTATGGAGGAGGCTAAAAAAGGTTAACAGATAACCTAAGATCTGATTTCTAACTAAGACCCAAACTCTAAAAGAGGCTAATAGATAACCTATCAATTGTAGCTAAAAGGGGGTTAACAGATAACCTGAGATCAATAGTACCTAAAAGCATTAATAGAGAAACTAAGGTTTATGTTCTTATCAACAGTACTGTACCTAAAAGGTTTAGTCCCTACCAACCAATACTATCAACAGAAGTTTAGACAGTAACTAGAGACCATAAACCATTAATAGCCATTAATATTCCTATATGACAGGACACCTAGAAACCAGATCTTAAGTAAAGAGGTATCAAAACACAGAGACTCTCTGGGTCTGACGAATTTGGGCATGTCTTTAAGAACATGTGCAGAAGGGACGAAATGTGTCCTTAGCTTCACCTTATGATGCATAAACCCCAAAAACACACCTCCAAGGAAAAAGGTACCCACCTCGGGTTTGTCTTAGGACCCCAGGAAGTCCAAATTAGGATAAGACCTCCCATGTACCTCCTGAAGGAGGAGATTAAGATAATGAGGAGATAATCTACTTTTTCTCACTACAAATATAACCATTTTCCTCTCCCTATTTGAGACACCCCTCTGGTGATCTCCCTGTAATCATCGGTCTTTCAATAAAACTTGGGAAACTGAGTCACTGAGTCTTGTAATTCTTTGGGATGCCTCATGATCAATCTTATCAATTAAATCTACCCCCTCTCTCACATCATTTTGATTGGAACTCTATTGCTTGGCAGTTAAATCCCTTCACAACTTGTCTCCAGTCTTCTTTCCAAACTTATCCCACTTTAACACTCTTAAGTATTCTATGATCCAGCCAAATTAGTTTTACTGCTGTTTTTCACCCATGGATTCCATCTCCCCTCTCTGGCTTTTGCACAGGCTGTATATTCTCTATACCAGGATTGTGCTCTTTTCCAACCTACATGTCTTGAGCTCAGCTCATGTGTCACCTCCTCCAGGAAGCTTTTCATGATTTCCCCAGATGCTGGTACTCCCCACCAAAAAAGAAACAAACCAAAACAACAACAACAACAACAACAAAAAACCCCAAAACCAAAACAAAACCAAAAACCAACATTGTAGTTACTTTGTATGGATTTGTATATACGTATCTCCATACATTTGTCACTCATGCAGAAGAAGTCCCTAGGGACTTCTGAAACTGTGGAGGACCCACCCTTTCTTTTTTTGATGTGGGAATTGTGTGTCCTGTTTTAGATTGGGGCTTTCAGAATCATTTAGGAAAGGGTTGTCTTGCTATCTATGTCCTTGGAAGGTCAAGGATCTAGCATGGGCTTTTAATTGATATGTATGTCCTGTGCATTGAAAATCTTGGAGATGGGGGTTTGGGGTGGGTGGGGGAGAAGCAGAAGTCATCACTAGGTTGGGAGGTTTATGATATGAACATTCTTGTGTGAGGCACAAATTGACCTGGGCGAATTTCTCAGTTTTGTAGACATGTGCCAGGACCTAATTTCCATTACTCTACAAATCCAACATTCCCAATCAATTTCACATCTCGCCTTTTAAAATATCACTACATCTATCACTGTAATACCTAAATTGACTCTCCTCTTTTACCTCTCCCAACAGGAGCAATTACCCATCAGTCTGTTTGGAGGGGACTTGGTGAAATTCATTCAAAATGAATTTTCATGCAAAAATATATTGGATGGTCATGAGCAGCTGCCTAGTTTTGTTTTGGCCATCAGGCTTACCGGGAGCTAATAAACACTTTCAGCTTCTCAGCTGGGAACTCCTGGCCCACAGAGATTTTGTTGCTGACTATTCAAATGCAGATATTATAAATTCAGTCTGGCCTTTGAAAGTGAAAAGTCATCAACCTCCTATTCATTCTGCAAAACGACAGTGGCCTCTCGTGTTCAATACACAGAACTACAGGTTTTAAATTCTCAAGTCCCTGGGTAGGTTTGAATGATGCCTATTCACAGAGAGGAGGCGGAAGGACCCTAAGAATAAAGATCTTTGGATCTGGAAAGGAACCTATATGTCTTAGAACATAGAATGCTCTGAGAGATTTTATAGATAGATGATCTAGTTCAGACTCACTTTAAAGATAAAAGTGAGGCCCAGATTGAGGATATGATGTGTGCCAACAGTCCAATGGCAACTGGGGGGGGCATCAATAATTAGAACATTGATCTCCTATCTCCTGGTCCAATGCTCATTTTCATTGTTTTTAAATTAAATTATTTTTTTCCATTTAACAAGCATTTCTTTTTTTTCTCCCTCCCCTCTCCTTTCCTTTAACGGAACAATAAAAAAGAAAGAAAACCCTTATAACAAATGCATGTAATCAAAGCAAACTCCTTTATTGATCACATCCCAAAATATGTCTGAGTCTGCACCTAGAATCCATCACCTGTCAGGAGGTTGGTAGCATGTTTTATCTTTTGTCTTCAGTCATCATGGTTTGTGATTGCATCAAAAGTTCTTTCTGCATTTTAATGGCTTAATAAATCGATTTAAAACCAAATGTTTCTCCAAGTTAGCCCTTTCTTTTCTCCAAAAGTCCTGATAATTGTTTTCATTTTGGGAGTAATGTCAGGATAACCTGGAAGTTTAGTTTGTTGCATAGTAAATTTAAGGTACCTAAAAGGTTGATGTTTGTTGGAGGGCTATCTGAGGCTTCAGGTTCATAATCAGAATAAAATGAGAATCATGTGGATTATCTAACAACAAAGATGGTTACTTAGCCATCTTAGTCATTGCATAGAAAGGATGTAACAAGGATGCAACAGCAGTTCAGTTGGGTGAAGCTAATTTGCCTATTCGTGGTGTTATTCAAGCCTGTGGGAGAGCAACCACTGCCTCCTCAAGGGGTGACTTTTCTACTTAGGCCACCAGGAAGAGAATGCTAGTATCCTGAGACTTTGTCCTCTGAGTCAATCAGATTTGGAGGGTGCTTTTTAAAGATGTGTGTAGGTGGGTGGAACTAGCTTTGCTTACTCACAGATATCGATTTTTTTTTTAAGTGTGGCAATTGGGGTTAAGTGACTTGCCCAGGGTCACACAACTAGTAAGTGTTAAGTGTCTGAAGCCGGATTTGAACTCAGGTACTCCTGACTCCAGGGCTGGTGCTCTATCCACTGCGCCACCTAGCTGCCCCAACAGATATTGATTTTCCCACAATGTTCATAGGAACTGAAGAACCAGGACAAAAAGGGATCATCTATCAATAATTAAGCAGTAATCTCTCCTTAAACAAAGGCAGTTAAGAAATTTTGGAGGGAAAGGTGGGCTTAGAAAGGAAGGAATCAGTGGGTTCCCTTCCCAAGGGGAGGGGGAGTGAAGAATTCTAGGGGTCAAAGACATGGTCTTTGATACAAAAATCAGAAAGCATCTTTGGTGACAAGCAATTCACAGTTGAAAGATTGATTAGGAGATGTCTTGATAAGATGTCGAAAAACTGGATAATTCTTAGAGCCCCATAACTGAGTTGGGGGAGAGCTGAAGACAATAAGACCATAAATGGGATATGTTCATAGTCTCATAACTTGCAGCCAGTTAAGTCTTTGAAGACAGCAGTGTCTCTTGAAGGTCCATAAACCACCATCACCAAATAGTTCAGGATCTGCTTCAGTGCTGGTATGATTTTAATTGGCTTCAGAGTTACTAATTTTCCAGCTAGGGGTACTCTGGTAATTGCCAAGGATTGTTGGTGTGTTAGCCAATGTAGCCAGTCCTCATAAATTGTTATGATTACCTGGGTAATTGGGGGACTCAAACAAATTAAGGTATCCATTTCGACAAGCTGGAGAAGGAAATGGCAAACCACTTTAGTTATCTTTGCCAAGAAAACCCCAAAGGGAGTCAAGAAGAGTGACTGAAATGATTGAATGAACAACAGCTACAATAACAGTTTTGTCTCATTTAAGTCTTCTCTTCTCCAGGCTAAATATCTCCAGTTCTTTCAATTGATTCCTGTATGACATGGTTTCAAATCCCTGATCACCATCACTGTGTCTCCTGAGAACCTCAGAGTTTATCATTGCCCTTTCTAAAATGTAGCATCCAGAACCAGACACCATAATCCAAATATGACCAGGACAGGACACAGTGAGATTATAATTTCCCTTTCTCTGGACCCTAAACTTTTATTAATGAAGCCTGAAAGAGTATTAGCTTTTTTGGCTGCCATATCATACTGTTAACTCATATTAAATGTGTGGCCTACTCTAATTATCAGGTCCTTTTCACATGAATTACTACCAGAAAACAGTTCTGTTTTTGTTTTTGTTTTTGTTTTTTTTTGGCAGGGCAATGGGGATTAAGTGACTTGCCCAGGGTTACACAGCTAGTAAGTGTCAAGTGTCTGAGGCCGGATTTGAACTCAGGTACTCCTGAATCCAGGGCCAGTGCTTATCCACTGCGCCACCTAGCCACCCCATTTTTTTGTTTTGTTTTGTTTTGTTTTGTTTTGTTTTGTTTTGTTTTGTTTTGAGAAAACAGTTCTAATAAAGAACTCCAGTAGAGGAATATTCTATCAGGGAGAGAAGCCAATTGCACACAATAAAAAAACAGATTCATGGTTAAACCTAAGTCAATTCTTTTTCTTCCAGTTTCCCAAAGGACCCTGCTCTAAGAAATGAAAGATAAACAAATGATGGTGACTAACATTTAGGTAGTTCTGTATGGCTATGAAACCGTCTCGGTCAGTTATCTCCTTTGATCCTCACAATGATGCTAGGGGATAGGTATCACAGGGATTATTCTTATTTCCATTCTACCTATGGGAAAACTGATCTGGAAAGCTCCAACGACTTCCCTAAAGTCACAGGGTTAGTAAGTAGGTAGAACAGGACTTGAAAACACGTCTTCTGATTATAAGGTAATTTGCTCTTTCTAACCTACCACAGTGGCTTGAGATGACAGGATTCCAGCAAGTTGCTGATAAATATCAAGGTTGATTGTTTTAAAAGGGTTGAATGCTTTTAACAACCACTAATAACAACGGAGGGTGTATAGTTGGAGGCAATGAGAAAGGCAAATCAAATTTCATGGTCCACAACATAAATGATTTGCCAACAGGAGGTCATATGCTGGTGGCACTGTGGGGTGGTAATTGATCAATTGAGAATACAGAGTTCTGGGTCATGGCTTTGCATTCCCTGAAAGGATCTGTTCTGGGAGGTATGATGTTGACTGTGACATACAGATGACATAAAGTTTGGTGGTCATAAAATGTCAGAGTTGTAAGTGGTCCAACTCCCTCATCCTTTCCCACATATTGACATTGTCTGTGTATGCAAATTTACCCATGAAAATTTACCTGGGAAATGAAAGATTAGAACTAGATTATCTCGGGGCAGCTAGGTGGCGCAGTGGATAGAGCACTGGCCCTGGAGTCAGGAGTACCTGAGTTCAAATCCGGCCTCAGACACTTAACACTTACTAGCTGTGTGACCCTGGGCAAGTCACTTAACCCCAATTGCCTCACTAAAAACAAAAACAAAACAAAACAAAAAAGAACTAGATTATCTCAAAGGTCTCTTCCAGTTCTAAAATCCTATGATCAAATCAAACTGAGGCTCAGAGCAGGAGAGTGACTTGTCCAATGGCTCACAGCAGATACTATATTTAGAGAGGCAAAGTGTGATTGAGCAGAAAGAAGATAGGATTTAGAATCAGAAGATTTGCACTTGAGTGCTGGCTCCATCATTGATGAGCTGTATTATGGTAGGCAAGTCACATCCCTTTCTGAGCCTTAATTTCCTTATGTGTAAAATCTTGGGCCAACCTAGCAAGCACTTATTAAGTATCTATTATGTCTTTTTTTTTTTTTTGGTGAGGCAATTAGGGTTAAGTGACTTGCCCAGGGACACACAGCTAGTAAGTGTTAAGTGTCTGAGGCCGAATTTGAACTCAGGTCCTCCTGACTCCAGGGCCGGTGTTCTATCCACTGTGCCATCTAGCTGCCCCTTTATTATGTCAAAATACAGACTCAGAGAGGTTTGGGATATCAAGTCCTGTACAAGGAAAGGTAGCACTCTCTCTTATCTGCCACTTATATTGCCAAGGGAAAAGCCTGAGGGGCATACAGTTGACTCCAGGGCCCCTAGTAACAGCCATAGTGTTGGGGAGAAGGGGAGGGGTCTACCTTTGAGGCCAATGGTTCTTTATTCAGCTCTTGGTGTCTGTCATATGTTCCCTAAGCCCCAAACTTAAGATATAGAGATGGTAGCTTCATCACTAGTCACAGTTCTATATGACAGCACTTGCTTCTAAGGAGAAAACTCACATGGTTGCAAGGCATAGCACCACAGCACAAAGCAGCAGGGGCAGAGAGAGAAAGGGTTAGTAAGCAAAATTTACTGAGGGGACACACTCACACAAGGGAGCAGTGGTCAGGGAGGAGAAACACAGGGCAGTCCACTGGGTCCTAGATGGAGTTAGGTACCCAATGTGGCAGAAGTGGCAGCTAAGTGGAGTCATAGTGCACAGAGCATGGGCTCCAAGCCAGGAAGACCAGAGTTCAAATATAGCCTCAGATTCCAGTTGCATCTGCTTCAGTTTACTCAGCTGTAAATGGGAATAATAATAGCACCCATTTCCCAAGATCGTTGTGAGGATCAAATAAGATAATAATTGTAAAGTACTTAGCACAGTACCTGGCATGTAGTAAGCCCTATATAAATGTTAGCTGTTATTATTATTTTTATTGTTGTTGTTGTTATGTGAGGTGGGTTTTTATAAGGTCCCTATCTGGGGCAAATTGGGACCAGGCAGGTTCCATGGCCTGGGACCAATGCGCCAGACACTGGAGGAAGGGAACAGGGAGGTCAGACCTGGGGTGTAGGTCAAGGCTCAAAACTGGTACTGATGGGGGAGCACTGGCCCTGGATCCAGAAGGACCTGAGTTCAAATCCTGCCTCAGACCCTTGACACTAGTTGTGTGACCCTGGGCAAGTCACTTAACCCTCATTGCCTCACCAAACAAAAACAAAAACAAAAACAAAAATAACTGGTGGGGCAGCTAGGTGGCGCAGTGGATAAAGCACCAGCCCTGGATGCAGGAGGACCTGAGTTCAAATCCGACCTCAGACACTTGAGAATTAACTAGCTGTGTGACCCTGGGCAAGTCACTTAACCCTCATTGCCCTGCAAAACCCCCCCCCCCAAAAAAAATTACTGGTACTGACACAGTTCACGGAGGGACATGGGGAAAATTTGCAACTGGTAAATATTAGAACTACCAAACTGTGGGGGAAAAGGAAATTTCAGGTGTTTCTACAGGTTTTATTCTTACAGAGTGAATAAGGGTTGTTATTATTGCTGCTTTTTTTTTCTTTTAGCTTTCCGGGTGCTTCTTCATTTAGGTGGACAGGGAGGCTATTGCTACTATATTCCTTATGTACTATCTGCAAAGTACTGTGCCAAGCACTGAAGATACAAAGACAAAATTTAAAAGTCTGTGTCCTGAAGAAGCTAATGTTATACTTAGATGGGGGAGAAGAGTAAGGAAGGGGAAATTTAATATGTAAATATATCATGTATAAAGTATAAATGTATACCTATATATACATTGTTCTTGAGTCATTTTTCAGTCATGTACAAACTCTTCGTGATTCCAGTTGGGGTTTTCTTGGCAAAGATACTGGAGTAGTTTGCTATTTCCTTCTCTGCCTCATGTTACAGATGAAGAAGATAAGGCAAACAGGGTTAAATGACTGTGCCACATATATAACTTGAAGAGGAGGAAGAGATCACTAACAATTAGGAGAGTTAGCAAAGGCTTCACATTGAAGGTAGCTGATTGGAATGAAGCTAGGGAGTCTGGGAGGCAGTGAGGAGTGGCTTTCTAAGGATGGAGACCAGCCTGTGTAAAAGGCACAGAGGCCTTTTGGGATTGGATGACAAGTTTGAGGATCATCAAGTTGGCTGAGATGTAAGATGTGTGAAGAGAAGCAATCCTGAAGAGGTAGATGCTGGCCAGTTTGTGAAGGACTTTAAATTTAAGTTGAGTGAATGGTTTGTATTTGGTCCTAAAAACAATAGAAAACTGCATCATAAAGCTTCTTGACCAGGTGAGGAATATGGACAGATTTGTGCTTTAGGAAGATCATTTCAGTAGCTGACCACAGCAATCCCCACCATGGCACCAAACCAGATTAAAATGTAATTAGGAAATATTTAACAAAATGAAATGAAACGCAGATAACGATAATTTATGGTTTTCTAAGTCAATATGTACTTAGCAGGAATCCTAATGGATGGCTTCATGCCTGTTCCTATTTTTTTTTCCCCGTGGGGCAATGGGGGTTAAGTGACTTTCCCAAGGTCACACAGCTAGTAAGTGTCAAGTGTCTGAGGCCGGATTTAAACTCACCTCCTGAATCCAGGGCTGGTGCTTTATCCACTGCGCCACCTAGCTGCCCCACCTGTTTCTATTTGAGTTTGACATTACTGGTGGAGAGGATAGATTGGGGTGGGAGAGGAGAGGGAATGAAAACTACAAGTCTGGTTTGGGAGCTATTGTAATAGTTTACTTGAGAAATTATCAAGGTCTTAACTGTAGTGCTGGTTCAGCGAATGGAGAAAAGACAGATGCAATAAGATGTTGTAGAGACCAAATCAACAAAATTTGGCAAGTGACTGGATATGGGTAGTGACTAATAGTGAGGGTTCAAACATGACTAGAGATTGTAACCTGGGTGACTAGAAGGAGAAATAGGAGTCTGGAGAAGAGGTGGGTTTGGGGAGAAAGAAAATGAATTTTGTTTTAGACATGTTGAATCTGAGGTGCCTATGGGGCACTAGTTGGAGATGTAGGTAGTTGGTGATGTGGAACTAGAATTTAGGATGGAAACCAGGGTTGGATATATAGAAGTGGGAATCATTTGTATAGAGATGATAATTGAACCTGTGTGGTGTGTGTGTGTGTGTGTGTGTGTGTGTGTGTGTGTGTGTGTGTGTGTGTGTGAGAGAGAGAGAGAGAGAGAGAGAGAGAGAAGAGCAGAGGAGGAGGAAGAAGAGGAGGAGGAGGAGAGAGAATGAGTTCAGGAGAGAGCCTTGAATGATGATCCAGCAAAGGAGAGAGAGAATGAGTGGTCAGATGGGTAGGAAGAGAAGCAGGGGAGAGCAGTGTTACAAAAACTCAGAGTGGAAAGAATATAGAGGAAGAGAGTGGAGTTGGTCAGCAATATCATATGATTCAAAGAAGTCAAGAAGGATGAGGGCTGAGAATAAGCCATTGAATTTAGCAATTAAGAGATAACTGGAAGATCCCAACTATTGTGACAAGAACACACTATTTAACAAAAACTGCTGGGAAAACTGGAAAGTAGTCTGACTGGAAAGCAGGAATTAGGCATAGACCATCATCTCATACTGTATCCCAAGACTAGCTTAAAAGGGGTACATGATTTGGATATAAAGGGTAATATCATAAGCAAATTAGGAGAGCGATGAAGAAATTACCCGCCAGATCTATAGATTTTATTGATTGCCTTTTGTTTTTCACATTTCATAGTTTTCCCCAATATCCCTTTCTCTTCTCCTCCCAGAGAGCCATCCCATATAGAAAACTATTTTAAAAGACAAAATAAAAGAGGAAAAAAACCAGCATAACTGGTCGAAAAAGTCTGAAAATATATGGGATGGAGTGTCCTTGATTATCTCTTCTAAGAAAGGCACTATAAAAATTCTATAAAACTAGAACTTTGAATGAATGTTACTTATTTTTTTAGAGAGTGTATGATTTTTCCAAATGTCTGATCTGGAAAGGGAAGGAAGAGTTCCTCTAGTTTAAGACCCTCATTTTACAGAAGAAGCCCAGGGAGCGGAAATTGCAGACCTCATGACTTCCTCTCTGTCTAATGCTCTGTACTCATTTGTTGAATGTGATATATTATTCAGACTCCTGACAGACACAGTATTGACAATAGCTTACATATATTGTGCTTTAAGGTTCATGAGGCATTTTTACTTACAACTACCCTGTGAGGCACATATTGC
Source organism: Dromiciops gliroides (assembly GCF_019393635.1). Taxonomy (NCBI): domain Eukaryota; kingdom Metazoa; phylum Chordata; class Mammalia; order Microbiotheria; family Microbiotheriidae; genus Dromiciops; species Dromiciops gliroides. Next base: position 323,797,089 of record NC_057862.1, on the reverse strand, counting down.
AAGTATTCCTCCCATTTTACAGATGGGAAAACTGAGGCTCAGAGAAGTTAATCAACTTGCCCATGGTCACACAATAAATAAATAAATGTCAGCTGGAATTCAAAGCCAGGCCTCTAATTCCCAAGTGCTCCTCACACTATACCACCCTGCCTTTCCATTTGTTTCTAAAACATCAGTTTGAAAAGGGTGTGAGCTAAGATGGAGAAAAAAGTGGCTCTGATGGAATTAAAGAATAATGTATATAAGCACAGGCTAATTAACATGTGTGGAACAGACTAGACATAGCCTCAGTGAACATATTCCAAACAGAATCAGGCAAGCTGTTAGAGGAAAGGCATTCATTCTCAGGCACAACTGTTAGACAGATGGGTGGTTAGGGGAAGTTTTTCTAAATGTTACTGTGTGTCACAGGATATGAAGAAATATAAAGATGAAACATGAATTCTAAACTCATGGTGGTTAGAAAATGGTCAAGACATTTTAAGGAAAACAGAAAAAAATGAAATTCCAAAAGTTACATATTTGTGGTTCTGTAAGACCTACATAAACTAAGTGTATCAGTTACAAAAATCCCAAAACTGTATAGATGAACCAGCTCTCAGAGGGAAGTGGCCTACCACAGTGAATAGGACACTGGTGTAGGAATCAGGAGATTGTTGTGTTTTTCCTCTTAGCTCTGCCAGTGACTTGCTATCTAACTGCACAAATCAATTCCTCTCTCTGGGCCTTTGCCTCCTTCCTTCTCTCTGAAATGAAGGAGTTGGATTAGGTGATCTCTACGGTCCATTCCAGTCCTAAGATTTCAAGACTCTGGATCATCTAGTTGAATCTCCAGATTTTTATGGATGAGAAGATGGTGGCCCAAGGAGGGGAAGTAATTTGTCTAAGTGCCACACCAGGTATTAGAACTCTTTACCTGGTGTTTGGAAGAGAGTTAAAATAATTATACAGAATTGGAAAAGTAGGAACAATGGGAAGAAGTTACACATAGGCAGATATCAGGTGACTATAAAGGCTTCCTAACAACCACCAATGACAATGAATTGCAATGGGATGCCTTGGAAAATGGAGTGTTTTCTGTCACTATCAGTATTTAAGCTTAGACAAGAGGAATACGTTTATGGAGCCATCACCAGTTGTCTTGATCTATGTCTTGCTACTGGACTCTGAATAACTCTGGAGGAGTGAGGCTGATGACTTTGTGTAACTCTGCCTCAATTAATCTAACACACTTACAAACCAGGACATCGCCCTCCTGATATAATCGGTCCTCTTTGAGAATGATGACCAATAACTACAACAAGATGACCATTTAAAATGAATATTACAGGGGCAGCTAGGTGGTGCAGTGGATAGAGCACTGGTCCTGGATTCAGGAGGACCTGAGTTCAAATCTGACCTCAGACACTTGACACTTACTAGCTGTGTGACTCTGGGCAAGTCACTTAACCCTCATTGCCCTGCAAAAACAAAACAAAACCCCAAAACCAAAAGAATATTACAGGGAGGATTGATTTAAAAAGAAACTTTATGAAGGATCTACTCTTTGCAAAGCACTGGGAGTGTGAAGCTAAAATGACACACACAGAGATAAGAATGATCCAAGGTAGGAAGTGATGGGCCAAAGGATGGATCTAGATAAAATGCTCTAGGAAAATTTGAGAGATCACTTCCAGCTGTTGGGTGATGGGGAAATCAAAGAAGACCATGGTCTTAGTAGAGGACATGGAAGAGGACAGATTTCCACCTGGGCTCAACTTTAATGCATAAAAGATTCTTAAAGACACAGATGAATTGAGATTCCCTGTTCTAGGGATAGGAGATGTCTGAATGCAAGGAAGTGAGAGATGGAATGGTGAGTTTGAGAAGTCTGGGGGCTGTAACATAGACTGCATTAAGGGAGGGAAATGAAACAAGACTAGAAAGGTAGGGTGTAACCAGATTGTTGGATGTCTTTAAATGCCATCCTAATGAAGGCTGGGTAGCTTAGTCTAGAGGAGATAGGGAATGACTAGCAGTTTTTAGGCAGGGCAGTGACCTGTGTCTTAGGGAGGTGACTTTAAGAGCTATGTGAAGGCAGCAGCTTTGGCGAAGGAAGCTACTAAAGGCGGGTTGGGAGGTTTGTTACAACAAGGGCCTGAGTAACAATGATAACAGTATGAGGCAAGACAATGGGACAAATGCAAGATAGGATATGGAAAACTGACAGGCTTTGGCAACTGATTGTAAGGGGCAGGGGACTGGTGATGGAGAGGGGAAAATAAATCACTTATTTTAAATGTGTGTTACTGAAAGCCTATTCCATTTCCTACATTGGCAGGAATAGGCAAGTTGGAAGGAGAGGTCAAGTTTGGGGGAGAAGATAAATTCAGTTGGATTAGATAGTCCTTAGCATTCTATTAAGGCTATTTACAAGACTCTGATGTATCACATCAGAAAATCAAATTAGAATGTTTGAAAAGCACTTTAGAAATATGAGCTACTATTAGGAGATACTCAATAAATGATTAAGTTCCTTGTCATGAGAGGTTTTGAAATGGAAGATGGACTTATCAGGGAAGTTGTAGAGGGAATTCATGCTTCAGGTGCAGGTGGGACTAGATAACCTCTAATATGCTTTTCTTTCTTTCTCTTTCTTTCTTTCTTTCTTTCTTTCTTTCTTTCTTTCTTTCTTTCTTTCTTTCTTTCTTTCTTTCTTTCTTTCTTTCTTTCCTTCCTTTCTTTTTCTTCCTTCCTTCCGTCCGTCCTTCCTTCCTTCCTTCCGTCCTTCCTTCCTTCCTTCCTTCCTTCCTTCCTTCCTTCCTTCCTTCCTTCCTTCCTTCCTTCCTCTCCCTCCCTCCCTCCCTCCTTCTCTCTCTCTCTCTCTCTCTCTCTCTCTCTCTCTCTCTCTCTCTCTCTCTCTCTCTCTCTCTCTCTCTCGCAAGATGATTGGGGTTAAATAACTTGCCAGGGTCACGTAACCAGTAAGTGTCAAGTATCTGAAGCTAAATTTGAACTCAGGTCCTCCTGACTCCAGGGCTTGTGCTCTATCCACTATGCCACCTACTTGCCCCTATACTTTTCAATGAGAAGAAAGATTGATATTAAGTGGACAGTGTACCAGATTCAGGATCAGGAGAGGCCCGGGTTCAAATCCTAATCACTGACATTAACTGTGTTATCACGGGCAAGTCCCAGTTTCTTCATCTTTAAAATTACATCAATTAAGCCTGTAGTTAGAAGTTTGTTAGTAAATGTGTAACAACTAGCTCTCTAAAACACACAATACACTCTTGATATAAATCTGCATTATTATGCTTCTCTACCACTTTTTATAATCTAGACAGTCAACAAGCAATAAATCAAGGCCTGATTTGTAGTTCGCTGACATCCAACATATAAATGCTCACACTGAGAATTTAACAATTGACTCTCATGAGATAGATGACTCTAGCACACCCCTGTCCGTGGTACTTACAATATAAATTTCTTGTGGGGATTCAAGTGTGATAATGTATACGGATTATTTTACTGTTGTTTAGTCATGTCCAACTCTTCATGATTCCATGGACCATAGTACACCAATATTGTCCTTGGGATTTTCTTGGCACAGATACTGAAGTGGCTTGCCACTTTCTTCCACAGTGGATTGAGGCAAGCAGAGGTTAAGTGATTTGCCAAGGGTCAAACAGATAGTTAAGTGTCTGAGGCTGGATTTGAACTCAGTTCTTCCTGACTCCAGGCACTGGGCTGTATTCACCTAGCTGCCTCTGCATAAAATGCTTTATCAACCTTAAATCATTATCGAGATGTCAGCTATTATCATTATCTTTCCTAAACCTATCTTACCAATGTCACAGTGTGGTGGATGTCCTTACATGTACATGGGGGAAAGGCAATGAACGTGGCTGGAATAGCACAAAGAACCCAGTTTATGACTCTTTTCAAAGTGGGATAGTATAAGGAACCTAGGAAAGGTCACTTCAGAATAGGTTTGACTGATCACTAGCAATGTCTAAATTAGGCATAAAATGTAACTACCTGAACTGCTTACTTCACAGGCAGACTCTCTCTTGAAGAAACTCCCATCTCCTCTTTGCATGTCAGTGTCTTCATCTGGAAAATGAAGAACTGTAGCCTTGAATTGCTAAGGTCCTCTATGTTCTAAGGTCCCATCTGGTTCTGACTTCCTATGTTTTAAGGTCCCTTTAGTCCTTAAATTCTATTATTCTAAAGTCCCCTTTTGCTTCTGAGGGTATAAACATTCTTTGACATCCCTCCTGTTAGGGAAAAGTTCTTTTATATATATATATATATATATATATATATATGTACTTTTATTTTCTATTTTTTTTTTTTTTGCAGGGCAATGGGGGTTAAGTGACTTGCCCATGGTCACACAGCTAGTAAGTGTCAAGTGTCTGAGGCCTGGATTTGAACTCAGGTACTCCTGAATCCAGGGCCAGTGCTTTATCCACTGCGCCACCTAGCTGCCCTCAGAAAAGTTATTTCTAAGAGGGAGGATCTTTTAATCAAAAAATCTGATTCACTAGCATCTAGGACACTTCAGTCCTGCTATTTGTTGATGCAAATCCAAAACGAAGACAAAACAAAGGGCTGCCAACTGTTAAGATGAGTAAGCCACGTGTAACAGTTTGGATCCTCTAAGCAGATGGATAGACATATGTATATTTACATATATATTTCTAATCAATTGAGTCCTAGTGAAAACATTAAAACTCAAGAGCATGATGGGAATCTGCCACATTATGGAAGTTTAGCACAATCCTTTCTCAGGTTTATACTTCTATATTTTGGTCCATCAGGATCTGTGATGTCATCGATATGGATTCTCTCTAACAGTACGAATCACAAATCATCCACACCCTCTTGACCTGTATGACTTTTGTCAGACCCTGTAAATCCTCCATAGGGAGCTCACCCAACATGCTGGAGGCTGCCTCCTGGATTGCTTTATGTTATGTGGGTTATCAATGAGGCAATGCGTCATCCTTTAATTATCTCTTGAGCTTATTATGAGATTGACCTGCCTGCTTTTTGTTGTTGTTTATATGTTTTCCTGATAATGTCTTTTAGGCTGGTCTTCCTACCCAATTCTTTCTTGGCAATACACTTCAGCCTACTCATCCTCAACTAGTTCTTCAGAGACCATGATATTCTATGTCTCTCAACACACTTGAGAGCATCACTGCAAGAATATTGGTGTTAAAAAGATGGGCCTCAATATTTGAGGAATACCTGGACAAATGGAAGTATATGCACATAAGAGATTCTTGTTGCAACACAAGGAATGATAAATATGTCAGAGAAACATGGGTAGTTTTGTATAAGGGGTTATGGGGTGAAGAAAGCTGAGCTGGAAGGAAAATATATATATACACACATACACACACATATATACACATATATACATACACACATATAAATGGCTAAAAACTACAACAATGTAAATAATTTAGGGCACTTTGGTTGCTCAGTAGAGAGCTGTGCCTGGAATAAAGAACACTTGGGTTCAAATGTGGTCTCAGGAACTTTCTAGCTGTGTGTCAGTTTCCTTACCTGTAAAACAGGGATAATAAGAGCACCTAACTCCCATGATGGTTGTGAAGATCAAAATGAGATCTTTCTAAAGTATCTAGGGAAATAGTAGCTGCTTAAAAATGTTTGTCTCCTATGTATCTTTTTTACACGCTTTGGCAAGGAGAACAACTGTTTATTAAGGCAATTTCTAAGCTCTGAGTGAATTGAAGGGATTACCACAAGAACTGGTTAATTGTGGGAACTGAGTGAAGCACAGACTCCTTATCTTGTGATTCAATTCTGGAGTTAGCACAGTTACCTTTCTATTCAATTATGGTCGTAGGGGCAGCTAGGTGGTGCAGTGGATAGAGCACTGGCCCTGGATTCAGGAGGACCTGAGTTCAAATCCGGCCTCAGACACTTGACACTTACTAGCTGTGTGACCTTGGGCAAGTCATTTAACCCCAACTGCTTCACCAAAAATAACCAAACAAACAAAAAACCCAATTATGGTTCTAGTCCAATTTCTGTCCTGTGAGAAAACTTTATTCAGTTGTGGGAATTAAGAGAAAACTATTACATTGTTTGCACCTAGTCCTGCATGGCTGGGAAGCTGGACCACCTCTACCTACTGCTTAGGAACTCTTAATTAAAGGACCTAGTTTATGCTGACTAGAAACTCAGATCTGAAGATTGATGCAAGGAGTTTTCTCACAGTTATACATCTCAAGCAACCAATTATGTTTTATCTGAAAACTGACCCTGTATTGGGTAATCAGTGTTCCTTTGATTAAATGCAGAAAGTTGGAGGGTTTGGGACACCTCTTTTTCTGATTTTAGGGAATTGTACCTGTTTGTTCTCCCCTTTCCAACTTGAAAAAGTCCCTAATCTTTTCTCCAATAAAAAATCTGATTGACTAATGTTGTATTGTTTCTCTTCAATTAACGGGTTTCATTTGATTGTTTTTAATGTATAAACATCTGTCTCCCTTTGTATTTTGGGGTCTAATGTCAAAGCTGAGGAAGGCTACTGGTTGTGATTTGTTGGGCAGTTGGCATGCATTGCTTAATAATCAGTATGCTTGGAAGCCCAAACCTTTGTTTCCTCAGTCATTTCTTCTTTCACTCATTACACTCTTTTGGTGTCCTCCTTGTGGTGCTTAATTTCAATTGGTTAAACTTCTTTAGGAAATAAGTCCATGTCAGTGTTCTTGATTCGTTTCCCATTTTTCTGTTAATAATATATTTAGGGAGCAGCTAGGTGGAGCAGTGGATAAAGCACTGGCCCCAGATTCAGGAGGACCTGAGTTCAAATTTGGCCTCAAGACACTTGACACTTACTAGCTGTGTGACCCTGGGCAAGTCACTTAACCCTCATTGCCCCACCAAAAAAAAATTATTTAAATAGGTTGGTTGGAGTTGTTTTGTCTTGCATATGCCCTCAATTTTTATTCATTATGTTACTTGATTTTGATCTTTGCTCTGAAAATTTAGTGATCTGACAATCATGTCACAATCTAATTCTGCCATTGTGTCCTTCATCTTAGATAGACCTCTACCTCTAGGGGCCCTTCCTTTTTTTGACACTTGTGAAGGCCTAGTTCCTTCCTGGCCATTCTTTTTAGTACTGGTTGTGTCTTTACTCATTCATTCTCCTCCCCCTCCCCCACCCCCAACCCCAGCCATCCTGGAGGTATCAGAATATTCTTTGCTCCCCATTGCCACTTTCAGATCCTCCTGCCACCATCACTTAGAATCTCCTCTCCTCTCTGAAGTTTACACAAGTCAGATACATCACCCAATCCTGATCCTGGTAGCACTTAAGTACTGGCCCCCAGATCATTCTCCTTCCTTTCTCAAAGAATTCAGTCACTTTCTTAGTCTTCCTCTCTACCCCAACCTCTGCCCACATACTAGGAGATTTTGAGATACATATTGATATTCTCTCAAATACTCAGGCCTCCTAATTCCTTAATTTTCTCAGATCCTATGACCAAACTTTATTCCATTTCTGTCACATTCTCAGTCTTCCCATCATTCAAAAATGTTTTGCTTCCATGATCAAGAATTCTGACATTTTGGGAGCAGCTAGGTGGCACAGTGGATAAAGCACCAACCCTGGATTCAGGAGGACCCAGGTTCAAATCCGGCCTCAGACACTTGACACAAGCTGTGTGACCCTGGGCAAGTCACTTAACCCTCACTGCCCTGAAAAAAACAAAACAAAACAAAACTGAAATTTCTTACTCTTCCTAAGCCACCCCCCCCCCCCCGCTTTGGTTTTATTCTTACCATGACCTCTAGGCTCTCTATTCCTCACTATACTCCCAGTCCATCACTTCTGCTCTGGCTTCATTTCCTTACTATGTGACCCCTGGAGTAATTTAGCCTGTATTGTTTCCTTGTCTTTACAAAATAAAACTAATACTTGCCATATTTTACGGCAAAGTTATAAGGTTAAGTGCTATGTAAACCCGCAAGAATTAATGTTTTGGACACAGTAAACATAAGAATTTGTTTTACTTGACATTTGTTACAAGGGTTCCGGCCCCGCCCCCATCCCCAATCCCCTCAATGGTGTGTGTGTGTGTGTGTGTGTGTGTGTGGAAATGGGAAATAAGTTATGTTAATTGAAAAAAAGCTCTTTATTAATGTGAGTTGTTACTATAATATTAGTCTGTTTGGACAGAGATGGCAATAACATTTACTGAACATAAATTATACATAAATAAATTTACTGAACATAAAATTACACAGATAGAGTCACCAGGTTTACTAAGAAGTGGGAAGCTGGCTTCTGAACTTGTCTCCTGATTCCCTGTTCATTGCTGTTTCCTGCTCCTTGACTCCAATATTAATGGTTAAATGGTTATAGACTTTGAGAACTGCCAAGGGCACTGCTAGGGTGGGTCACATAGGCAGTATATATGTCAGATATTGGACTTGAATTACAGGTCTTCCTAACTCCAAGACCATCTATCTACTATAACATGCTGCTTCTCCTAACAACAATAGAAATTAAAATCAGAACAACTTTGTATCAGCTGATAATCAAACTGGCAAAACCTATAAAGTACAATGTTGCCAAGGTTGTGGGGAGATAAAGACTGTTGTGTTATAAATGGGATTGTAGAATCATCCAAGTTTTTTGGAAAAGTCAATTACGAAATTGAACATACCTTCTGACTCAAATCCCACTGGGACTATACATATTCTAAAGATATCATTAAAACATAAAAAGTGCTTATGTGTATAAAAATGTGCCCAGTTGGATCATTTGTAATGGTAAAAAACTGGAAACAATATGTTCAAAGTCTAGGGGATGGTTTGCTAAATTATAATAAAATTATGATAAATCAAAGTAATTGAATACTTCCCTGCCATAAAAATTACTAACATGAACAATTAAAAAAATAGAAAGACTGATGGAAGTGATGAAAAACAAGTCAGCAATATACAAATAACAATATATGTTGAATATAATTACAATATAAACACAAAACCCCCCAAATAACAAAACTTAAGCACATAGATTAGAGATTAGAAAAGGCCACAGAGAAAATAGATTGAAATAGTTTGGAACTCATCATTTTATTTGGGGATCAACTTCATATTCTGATTATCTGTATGTGTTGGGACCGTTTTTACTTAGTATTAACTAATTAAGAAGGGTTCTTTATCTAGGCAGTTGGTAAGAAACAGATGGTCAAGGGGCCTGAGGCCAGGACATTAAAACATGACAAAATGTTGTAATAACAACATTTTTGTTGTAAAAATAGAACAAAAAGCCCAATGCCACAAATTGGACAGCACGCAAACTAAACCAGTATCTTCTTGAAAGACAGTGCTCTTGATTTTAATGAGAAAAGAGAAAATTCTTCATTTTTTTTGGTAAAATTTATTCTGTAAGTTTACCATTGATAGACAACATTTTTGGTTGTTCATAAACCACAATACAATTTAAAAATTACAAATGTCCATAATGAAATTATTTTAGAAATATTATAGAACAGCATTTTATAATCTTTAAAAAACCAAGTCAGGCTAAAAAGATAAATACACTACAGTGATTGTCCAGAAACTGTAGTTTTAGTTCAGAAAGTTAAGAATTTTACAAAAAGTTAAAACCTGACAACATATGAATAATAAATACAGAGAATAATAACAAACATGGTTTCTTCTTCCTGAAAACATGTGTTAAACAATGTAGGGTTACTTTGCATAACATTGCTCAGATCAAACATTTGAGATCACTACTATGATAATTGATCCTCAATATAATATTGGAAAATTAAAAAATAAAACCTCATTTATCTGTTTGCCTGAGATGCAAAGTGACTGGCAATGATTTGAATTTGAGCTGGAGCTATGAATCCAACATCCTCATAATTTTGCCCAATGTATTTTCAGGGAATCAATTAATAATGCTGGTGGTAGGGGGTAGATAGGAAAGGGAGAAGGATGCCTGAGATAACATCTCTGCTTAAATGGTGATTTAGACTAACTGCCAAGAGGACTATTCTCTCTAGGTTGTTCACAATTATGCAGCCACAATTGCTTCAAAACCAAGTTATTCTTGTATACTTTCAAAATATTCTCACATATTTCTTGGTTGGCTAGTTCTCATCAAATTGCATGCTTTAGTGTGAAACTATGCAGAAAAAAAATCCATCAAACTGGGGTGTCATTTTGTTGGAAAGTAATCATTATGGACCATATATTAGCATTCCTAAAACACTTCAATTTCTCCCAGCAAAATATTCCATATAAAGCTATTTTCTGTAACATGGCAGTTGTGTTCTAGAAAAAGATGTATTTTCTGATCAAATTGCATCTTCTTAGGTCAAAGCCACATCTGGGACATAAAACAGAGTGTACCAGGTCAACTAAATAAAACGCATTTTGTTTGTTCTTCTAACATTATGGTAATAGTGGGAAAAGAGAAAGAAGTGTTCTGAAACTTTCAGATGTTCAAAATCAAAGACCTTTGCTCCACGGCCAAAATCTATAGGAAAAAACAATATTTGTAGAATTATATCGGTTCATCAGCTAAGAATACCCAACCTTTCACTAGTTCGGAAATGGATGCATCATCTCTTTTTATCCTTAATGGCATCTGATACAATTGTACATGGATCTGTTCCTGTCCAGGGCAGATGGGTTACTTCTGTGAAACCAGAAATTAAATGCTTATCAAATCTTCTCTAAGTTTCCCTCAGGAGCCATTCTTTCCGGTTATGTTTCAATAATTGGAAGCCAAATGAGAGAAATGTGAGGTACTAAATAGCATTTTAGTTGCCAAGTTTTTAAAATTATATGGCACTGTACTTTCAGGAACTGAAAGAAATTAATCTGTATAGCATGTTTATGAGAGATAATAACACCACATCTCAAACAAGAAATGCAATCTGAATGGTTCATATATACAACTGAACCACAAATCCCACATTACAAAATTCATGCTTTGAGATAATTCTAAGACCAACTGGTATTTTATTTTTATACAGTAATATAACCACTTCCACTAAAATCCTACTGCTATGGATTCACCATGTCATGGAGGTGAGCCTGGATCCTTTTTTTTTTTTTTGCAGGGCAATGGGGGTTAAGTGACTTGCCCAGGGTCACACAGCTAGTAAGTGTCAAGTGTCTGAGGCTGGATTTGAACTCAGGTACTCCTGAATCCAGGGCCAGTGCTTTATCCACTGTGCCACCTAGCCACCCCCGAGCCTGGATCCTTTAAAACCATGCCTGATAGTCCCATAGCAGGTTCCACTGAGCTGAAAGGGACCAGTGATAGATTATGTGTCTGTCATTCAAAAGCCCAGGAAATTCAGATGAGGCTTATCATCCAAAGGCTGGCTTTCCAGGTAATGAATTTCTTTGGCCATAGTAACTGTGAGTTAGTGGAAAATATATAAACATCAGTAAAATCATCGACCCATCAAAGTATAAAAGTAAACATAACATAGATTTTATTAAAGGTTTAAGACTCCTTAGTAAACCTCTTGAATTTCTTCTAATTGGCCACTAATGCAGTCCTGTCTCCAAATTCAAATAGGGTTAGAGGGGTTAGAGGATAGGGGTTAGATACCGAAAGACAATCTTCACTGCTATATTTAAATGACTAAGGATAATTACTCTATGGACTTTTGAAGACTGAGAAATGGTTAGAATGGGATTTCTCTCATGCAATCTTTTCCCAAGGCCCAGAATATCTGGAAAAAAAAGTTAGTCTGAACAATTATTTAAAAATCTTAATATCTCATGATTTATACCAGAGAAAGACAGTCGGATCTTGTATCTTATTCAAATAAAACATCAAAGAAAAAGTTCTTTTAGGTGAAATTACCTTTGTGAATGGACCATTTGGTAAGTTACTACCTTCAATGCATTAAATGGTAACCCAGTGACCTAAAAAACAAATAGACCTTTCGAATGGGAACAATTTATTCAGAGTAATTTATTCATGGATTTAAATTAGTATCCTATATTATCTGGATATTAATTTTATCTTGTATATTAACAAATATACAAGCATAGTTCATCATAGAGATTTAGCCAAGGACATATAATTTCACTATCCATGTGATAAAATATTTGGGGAAAAAAACCAAACAACCTCCCAAATCCTATCTTTTGGCATCATGACATTAGAGTAGACATCTAAACAAAGGAACAAAGTCAAGCTCTAGGCCCTTTCCTAAATTGGTAGTGAAAGACTCAGGGAAAGATTGTTTTTTTTTTAATTGGGATGTGTTAAAGATTTTGCTGGTTTAGAGAAAATGGCTAACAGAACTTTAGAGCTTGAAAGTGGCTTAGAGATCATCTAGTTTGATCCCCTTATTTTACTGAGGCCACGAGATAAAGTAATTGTTCATGGTTACCAATAGAAGGGCAAAGACTACAACTCTGGGTCTTCTGACTTCTAATCTGATTTCTCACTATGCCACAACGATTTCTAACATTTTTTTACAGCTCTAAAATTCAAGGAATCTATGTCTGAAAAAAATTTGGGGAGCTGACGACCATCAAACAAGAAAACAATTGCATTCCCCTCTATGAAATTTGGCGATTTTCATTCTGCAAAAAAAGCCCAGGAACTGCTGTTTGTCATTGTTGACAGAGGCAGGTGTGCTCTCCTAGATACCTTCCCCCATTTGGTGTGAAGATATCAAACGTTAACTTTCAGATGCCCCCTCTTTGCAGTTAGAGTTGAGTTCAGGAGATCCTACCTCTTCGGATGGGTTGGAATGACAGCTGTTATGAGAATCTGTACCAATGCTTTGAGTTTCTGACTGGAGATGAACAGACACCTGAACTGCTATCTCCTGGCCCTGCTCATTCAGGGAGCCATCCTCTGAATCTCCTTCTGGGGAATTACTACGTCCAATTTCTGAAGTGATGACATAGATACCACCTTGGGCACTGAGAGCTGGTCTTTCTTTGATTCTTTCTCCCATGTCATCAGGATCATCCACCCGTACTGCCTCAAACATCTCCTCTACAAATGCCCTACAATTAAGAATGAGAGGTGGGAGAGGAACACTTCTCGCCAGTTCCTCAATATAGCGGGCAAACTCCATGGTCTTAAACTGTGTAACTTTGGCCAGTTCTAGGGTCTTGGCTGAAGTAATGATGGGGATGCGTTTGGCAATCTCAAAGGCCTTCTGAAGCTTCTCTGCACCTTCTGTCCTAAAGAATTCATTGATGGCTTTCTCAGTCTTTCGAAGGTGGCTGCTCATCATGCACAAACGTGTAATATTCAAGATAAGTGTTATCGTGAAGGCAATCAGACAAACAATCATGTAGTAGATGCTCATGTCTCCTGAAGTGAAGATAACTCTTAGGGTGACAGAATAAGAAGCATGGACTGGAGAGGTGACTAGACAAGTATAAAGCCCACGGTCAGCAAAGGTTATGCTGGTGATATTCAGGTAGTTTTTGAAGATCAACCATTTTCCACCTAATAACACAAGAGGAAATTAAAAAAATGACATAATAAAGTATAATATGATTAAACAAGCACATTTTTTAGTAATATCCCATTACAAAAAGTTCTTCATGAAAATATTCTACCCCAAATGCTATAAGAAGTTTGGCATTAGACAAATGGAAATTTGACCTCAAACTAAAAATGTGATTCCTTCATGCTAGTAATTTTTGTAGCTACCACATATTTCACTGCTTGATGATAAGAATAATTTGCAGTATTCAGTTTTCTGAAACTTAGAAAATTAGTAGATTGTCTACCCAAAGAAAATGATTTGAGTTGGTAAATCAGAGAGGTTGGACCAACATCACTGCTCTGACTCATTTTTCAATAGGTTATTCTGACAAATAGTAAAGACTGCAGGTTATTTTCTTTTAAAAGCTTTTGATGATGAAATTGATTTTTTAAAAAGCAGGTTATAATATTTTCAAAATATAAATTATATAATTATAACAAGATTTATAACATTTCACAGCTGGAAGTGATTTTAGAAGTCATCTATTTCATCTATCTAACCTTAAGCAAGATCTCGTCCACAGGAAGTTACATCTATCATCCTCTTGAAGACTTAGTGATGGGGAAGCCCATTTTATTTCTGGACAGTTTACACTGTCAGAAAATTCTTGTTTATTGAGCAAAAATCTAGATATATTTTCACACATAAGGGGCCTAGGCTCTAGGTCACTTAACCCCAATTGCCTCAAAAAAAAAAAAGAAAAAACACCTCGAAGACCACAAAGCTATGAATATGACCATCATTTCTTAAAAGTTCTACTTTTTCCTCTGAACTTGCCTTGTAGGTAGCACACTACATGAATATACTATATATGAATCCATGCTATTAACAATAACAGTCAATTTATCAACTGTTTCTCTAATAATTCTAAATCCTGTCCCTTACTTGTTGGTAACAAAAGATTTATGAGCCTCATACCAGGCTGACATGCTATATAAGCTAGTCTCATTGAGATTCATAAACTTGAGCCAACACAATTTCACAGCACAGTCAATGAATGTATCATGAGCAACATCAATGGTGTTCAAACCTAGGAAAGGCAGGAGAATGAAATGTGCACTCCATTTAGGAGTCCTAATATTTCAGAGTTGGAAGGAACCTCAGAGAATATCTAAGTCTAGTTCCCCCATATTTTATAGATGAGGAGACTCAGTTCTAGAGAAGAGCTTCTTAAAATTTTTCCACTCACAACCACTTTTTGCCTGAGAAATTTTTATGTGACCCTGGGTATATAGGTATATAATATAGGTGTATATAACCTTTTATTGTTGCCAAATTTTTCATGATGCCCGTGTTCAGTTACACGACCCCACATAGGGCTGCAACCCACGGTTTAAGAAGCTTTGGTCTAGAGAAGACAAGTCACTTGCCCAAGATCACAGAACAGAGCTGGAACTAGAAGAACAAAAGACTGCTAATCCAAATTGAATGCTTTTTCCACTTGGCAGGTCTACTCCAAGGCTGCAAATATATGGACGAAGTTCTCTAACTTTGTGGAAATCAGTCATTCAGAAAAAAATACTGTTCTTTGTAGTGATCATGATGTTAATGGTGGGCAGCAAGCCCATCTCTCTCTCTCTCTCCACACACAAACACACACAATCATATGAGGCTTTGCAGGGTTTGATTATTTGTCTACATTGAGGTTTTTTTGTTTTTTGTTTTTTTTTAGTGAGGCAATTGGGGTTAAGTGACTTGCCCAGGGTCACACAGCTAGTAAGTGTTAAGTGTCTGAGGCCGGATTTGAACTCAGGTACTCCTAAATCCAGGGCCGGTGCTCTATCCACTGCACCACCTAGCCGCCCCTACATTTGAGTTTTACAGAAAATTTCACTTCAAATTTTGGATTTTGTCTGGACACAGTGCTTTCCAATTCCTGTAACTGTGACATATATAGTATTTACATTTCCTATGACAACCTGGGAAGGGGCTTAAAAAAAACCAACCCAACATGCTATGTGGTTTTTTATGTTGTATTTGTGAAGAGGGGAATAGTAGTTAGGCATGTGAAAGGGATACCTGACTAGGATAATGAAGGAGGAAATAAAAGGGAAATCACAGAGTGAGGTGGGAAGGACAAAGAAAAAAAAGAAGGGATGAGGAAGTTAGCTGTCTTCTCTGACTCAAACTTGATGGTCTGTATAATCTTACTCAGCCACAACTTCTTTCAGACAAAGAGGACTTGGAGACACTGCTATTGTTGCAGAACTGTTTAAAGCCTTCAGGGATACCCAGACAGAATTGTTTTTGAAGGACATCCTTATTGCTAACATATGAGAAATCTTGTCTGGGATCCAACTCTCCCTTTAAATATGGTAATAGTAGAAAAGGGGGACAGAAGTTCTTCTAATAGTCTAATTCTGAGCTCCAAAGAAAATATTTTTTTAAAGGTTCCCCTCACCTTCAGAGGTTGGCTTAGCTATTATATGGACTAGCCCATAGAGACTATCAATAGTAAACACCATATTTTAGGGAGATTTGAGACAGCTGATGGTTACTTTGGAGTTGCTTATAGGATCTAGAAAGAACATCTGTTCCAACTCTCCATCAATGTATAAATGAAAGACTGAAGTCCTGAGAAAAGAAGCGACTTGTCACACATAGTTAGCTTATAAGCATCAAAGTCAGAATTCTAATCTCAGTCTCTGGATATCAAATCCAGTGTTCTGCTATATCACATAGCTTTGTAGTTACGTTTAGTAGTTAGTAAAATCCTATTCTTCTTTTCCTAGGAACACTATATTTCTTAAATCTTATTTTTATTTTCAGTTCCAAACTCTTTCCATCAAACCCCTACCCTACCCATTGAGAAGGCAAGAAATGATACCCATTATACATATGAAATCATGCAAAACATATTTCTTCATTAGCCATCTTCTGAAAACAAAAAGAAGAAAAATAAAGGAAACAAATATGGTTCAATCTGTATTCTGAGTCTATCTGGAAGTAGATAGCATTTTTTATCATAAATCCTTTGGAGTTGTGGTGGTAGATCACTGTATTGATCAGAGTTGCTAAGTCTTTCACGGTTGATCTTGTTACAATATTGCTGTTATTGTGTACAATGTTCTCCTGCTTCTGCTCATATAAGTCTGAGTTCATATAAGTCTTCTTGGGTTTTTCTGAAACTATTCCTTTCAGCATTTCTTACAGCGCAATAGTATTATTCCATTACATTCATAACTTATTCAGTCATTCCCCAATTGATAAGCATCCCATCAGTTTCTAATTCTTTGTCCTTTGGTCATAGTTCCAAATTGTTCTTCAGAATGGCTGGACTAGTTCACAAGGTCTACCAACGATGATTTAGTATCCCTATTTTCCCACATTCCTTCTAACACTTGTCATTTTTCTATTCTGTCATCTCAGCCAATCTGATGGGTGTGAGGTGATACTTCAGACTTGTTTTAATTTGTGTTTCTTTATTAGTGATTTACAGCATTTTTATATGACCACTGATAACTTTGATTTTCTTCCCTGAAGACTGCCTATTCATATCTTTTGACCACTTATCACCTGGGGAATGGTTCTTACTGTTATAAACTTAGATCAGTTCTCTATACATGTGAGAAACAACACCTTTATCAGAGAGACATGGTATAAAAAATTTCTCCCTAATTTCCTACTTTTCTTCTAATTTTGGCTGCATTGGTTTTGTGCAAAAAAACTTACATTTTATTTAAACAAAATTATTTTACCTCCTGTGAATACCTCTCTCTCTCATTCAGTCATGGATTATTCATTTATCCATAGATCTGACAAGTAATTTCTTCCACATTCCCTTAATTTGCTTATGATATCACTATGTCTAAATCATATATCCATTTTGAGCTTAACTTGGTATATGGTATGAGATGCTGATCCATGCCTAGTTTCTGTCAGACTATTTTCTAGTCTGCCCAGTAGTTTTTGTTAAATAGTGAGTTCTTGCCCCCAAAGCTGTGATCTTTGGATTTTTTCAATAACTAGGTAACTGTGTTCATTTGCTTCTCTATATTGTGTACCAAATCGATTCCACTGAGCAACCATTCTATTTCTTAATCAGTACCAAACTATTTTGATGATTACCACTTTGGAATAGAATTTGAGATCTAGTACTACTAGCCCCCACTTTTTTAACATTTTTTCATTAATTCTTTTGATATTCTTGAGCTTTTGTTCCTCCAGATGAATTTCATTTTTTTCTAGCTCTATAAAGTAATTCTTTGGTAGCTGTTTGGTATAGCTACTGAATAAGTAAATTAACTTGGGAAGTACTGTCATTTTTATTATATTGGTTCAGCCTTACTCATGAGTAATTCATATTTAGCTGTCTTCCTTTGTGTGAAGTGTTTTGTAATTATGTTCATACAGCTCCTGAGTGTGTCTTTGCAGGCAGACTCCTGAGTATTTTATTTCTGAAGTTATTTTAAGTGGAATTTCTTTTTCTGCCTCTTCTTCCTGGGTTTTGTTGGTAAGATGGAACCGTATTTTCAAAGAGCCAAAACCTCTAACTTTGTGGAAATCAGTTCCTTTGCTAAGTTGCAATTTAAAAAGACAAAGTGTCTGAAAAATAGGGCACTCCTACTGTCGGTTACCATCTTTTCTCTCTCTCCAGACACAAATACTAGCTCAGGATACTTTGTATGATGGGGGTAGGGGTGGGCAAGGAGGAAACTGAAAGAAGTTTACTTGGCAAATAATGAGGTGGGGGGGCTTTCTGAAAATTTTGCTTAGGAGCTCAGAATTTACCTTTATGTCCCAGGAGTAATGTTTATTTTCAGGGGTACAACAGCTTACGATTTTGCTATACTTTTTTTTTTTTTTAGTGAGGCACTTGGGGTTAAGTGACTTGCCCAGGGTCACACAGCTAATAAGTGTTAAGTGTCTAAGGCCGGATTTGAATTCAGGTCCTCCTGACTCCAGGGCCGGTGCTCTATCCACTGCGCCACCTAGTTTTTGCTATTCTTTCTTGAGCAGAGACTCAAGTGAGCACTGGCAGGGAAACAATGGTCTATATTAAAATGGTGGTTTCACTGAAACTATAGGCAAGTTCAGCAAAATTCACTAAGCAGAAACACTCTTCCATTAATACTGTATTTGTGTAGTTTTTAAAGATCAAGGGAAAAAACAAAAAAAACGAGGGGGAATATCTATTGTCAAGTTTGTGAGAGTATTATAGAATCGTAGGGCAGCCTGGAAGTAAATCCAGAGCTCTTCTTGGCCATCTTCCAGCCTCCAGGTGGGTAAGCCCCTCTAAACAGATGAATATCTAAAAACTCTCCAGGGAAGCCAGTTAAATAATCTCCTTAGGCAGTCCATATTTCAATGTAATCTAAATCACTTATTTATTTATTTATAAATAAAATACTTTATTTATATTTAACCTAGTTCCTTCCTGACACATTTCCTTTTAGTTTATCTTCAACATAAAATAATTGGTCACTTCCTTTTTATTCTTTAGCTTTTTCTTCATTGTAAATGATTACATTTATAAATTTATAAATGTCTTTCTCTTAGACAAATGTATCTTGTATGAAGTGTGTAATACTCATGCTATGCTTGTGGAATTTAAAGAGGAAATGCAAATTGTGTTCAAGTATATGCTTCAAAAGTTCATTGTACAGAATAGAATACTGAGGAAAGTCATGTAGAAGAGGAAGATCACTTCTAATACCAGGTCCATAATTATTTTACCTAAGGGCCATGCACCTCTGCCTCTCCTGCTAGTCTAGAGTAAAGCACTGTAATCTTGGATACATGGATTCCTCTTCCTAGAACTGGGGTTACTAACACTCAAGCTGTAACTTACTAACACTTAAGTTAACAAATTTCAAGGCAACAGGATGCCTACTAACAGGACAAAATAACTTTTATTATTATTTCTGCTACATAATCTGTGACTTACTAAAGGGACTTTGCCCAGAAGGAAGCCAGTCTAGCAATAAAAAGTATTCCATAAAAAGTATTATTAACCTTGCACATTTTTGTTGGGATCAAGAGAATGTATACCCTGGGTTCCTGTTCTCCAAATTTAACACTCGACTTTTTCTTTCCTGCTTTTCAAGGCTTCATAATTGTTTCAAATGTTCCTTAGGCTTCATCCATACATTTTCCACATTGCTATTTCATAATAGGTCCCTGAAGGTGAAGAGAGTAAATAAAACAGATCAAAGTTTAGCACTGCTTACCTCCTCCTTCCTGATCAAGCAACAGCCCTTTGGAATTGTACCAAAGAATATCTTCATAATGGCTGGTGGTGAGAAGACATTCAATCAAAACGCTGGTTCCTTCTTTGGCTATAATGAAATCACCATTTGTGTGAGAATTAGATGAGATTTCAAAGGCTGGGTGAAAGGAGACATTGTAAGTGGTATGATTTGTTTCTACTGCTATCGTTCCATTGTATTCTATATCATCCAGGAAAGATGCAGCCGGAATAATGGCATTCACCACCAAAGTGAACAAGCAATAGTGTGGCTTCATGAGAAATTAGAAAGAACTTGTGCTTTTCATTGAATTTGGAACCTTAATCAAAAAGCTGAATAGGAAGCCAGAGCACTTGTATTGTCATCAGAGGAGTAGATCTATTTCTTGGCATTAGTTTCCTGAGGAAAAAATGTATCCCAAATGCACTTTGAAATCTTCAAGTTTAATAGAGGTGACCAGGAACTAACCTAGAAGAAAACCATAATTAAATTTTAGAAGACACAGATATATCAATCGTTCAACAAACAGCAAGCACCTAAAATGTGCAATAAAGTGACAAATACAGATATATGGTACCAGCTTTCAAGGGATGGGGTAGGGGTGATATGTATACCCAGATAAACAAAATACAAATCAGAGTTTCTAAGTGTATGAAATTACAAAATATTGTGAGATCAGAAGAGGGATCACCTCTGGCTGCTGAAGTTAAGGGAAGGCTTACAGAAGAAATGTATTTGAAATGGACCTTATATATAGCTATGAAGTCATGAGGCAGGCATTGGGTAGAGGAGAAGAGGGAGGAATATGAAGGCATTGTGTAGGAATAGGGAAGAGCAAGAGCAAAGGTATGGAGGCACAGGGAATGTGTTATATAAAAGGAAGCAGTCTAAGGTAAGTCTGGAAAGGTAGGCTGGAGTCATATTACAGTGTCATATTGTAGATCTTTTAATACCAAGATCAAGAGTCTTTAATTTATTCAGTGGGTGCCAAGGAGGCACTGAAGGGACAATGGGATGACAATTATAAAAGTTCTAGAAATATTAATGAATAGGAAATACTTTTTTTTGGAAGCATACTCAATCATCATGATGTTTCATTTCATCAGTTTAAAAGGAGGGGGTATTTTGTGGATCATAGTTTCAAATTCAAATTCTTTTACAAAGCAATATAACATAATGTTTTAAGTTTTATACATCATGCAGATTTAAAGAAATTCACTTAAACAACTATTTTGAAATTTCTTGAACCAGTATTGAAAACATGATAACTTTTCTGTAATGGCATATTTTATTAATGAATATGAAATACTTAAAAAAAAAACAGTGGTAGAGACATTTGGTTGTATAGGAAGAGTCAAAGGAGGAAGAAAAATCTCACTATAGAAAGACAGTATGGTATAGTAGGAAGATCCCTGCCTTTAGGAGAGTTGGATTCTAAATCTGGTTTTGCCACTGTCAGGAAAATTTCTAAGTCCAATGGAAGAACAGAAACAATGAAGTCTCCAGGCTGAAGCAAATAGGTTTATTGAGAGAGGGCCAGTCCCACAATAAAGCTGGTCAGTCAGGGGTTGGACCTGAAAGACCTTGAGCTAAGGACTCAGCAGGGTTTTTATACCCCTACAGAGCCTAAATGCTTATATACCATACTAATTAAAAGTATCTAAAATTAAAGCATCTTCTTAGGAAATATGGAAACTGCCTACGTGACAAATGTCAGCATTTTCCAATACTCGTATCAGTCTTCTTCTGGCAACAGGGTCATAATTCTGCTGCATGACCCCTTCTAGTCAAGCATATCACTAGTGAGCTGCATGACCCCCCTTGAGTCAAGCATATCACTCATGGTTTCTAAAATATAGTATTGCTGACTATTGTATCTTCTGATATTACTTAATGCTTGACATCGGAAAGTATCATCTGACATTATTACGTAGTAAGAAGAGAGACTTAATCTACTAATACAATTAAAATAAGATACCTAAATATAATAAATCACAATTTTTAGTTAATATGCTTATTAATATCATAATTAAATCACTTTAAATCTCTTACAACTAAGGGGTGGGGAAAATCTCACTCACATCACGACCTGTGTGACATTTTCTAAGTTCTGTCTGGGCCTCAACTTCATTTGTAAAATGAGAGGGTTGAAATACATGATTTCTGAAGTTCTTTTCAGATCTAAAATTGTTTCTAAAATTCATAGTGATGATTATATCGGCTAACAGGCTCTGTGACTTTTGGTCAATTTCATTAAGTGGGCTGAAAGAAATCATCTTGAAGGTTCCTTACAAGTAAAAAAATTGTATGAGTCCATAATTCTATTTCATTGAAACAAAAACCTACATAATAAGAGCCAAATGCCAGATAACATATTTAGCATAATGATATTTTGTTTGAAACCACACCTTTGCCATCTGTTGTTATATTTACACAAAGTAAACAGAACTGTTTCTTATAACCATAGCAATGAGAAGCAACGACTCATTTAAATACATACATATATTATGGGTAAATAATGCAGTAGTTCAGACTGTCTCATTCTTTGACTTAGGAAGAAAACTGCATATAAAACATATGCAAATAGTTAATGTTTTCTGAAGTTGTAAAGTTCCTTTTCATAAAAGTGAGCATGGATAATATTTGTAGTTTTTCCATTAATCAGGAGTGAATATATTTATAACATTTACAACAGAGAAATATCACATTCTATTCTCAAAGTCTACAGTCATACTTTGCGATCTCAGGAACCTCTTCTTTTTGCTGAAGTTTTTTGCCCTCCCCAACTTCTTTGCTGCTTGGGGACAGGGTGCTGAGTAGAAAGCTGGGGCTAAAAATGTGAAAAATCAAGAGAAAAACAGGACTACCCCTAGGAAGGAAAAGGTCAGTCATTCCCAGATAACCATAGCCTGGAATTCAGATGGGGGAAAAAAAAAAGAGTGCCAAATATGAGGTGCATTTATTCATAACTGGCATTTCCAAGAGTTTGTAATGAGATGGTAAATGGTGAAGCACTGTGGTACTATGGAGGGTGCAGAACTTAAGAGAATTAAGAGGATTTCAATCCTGTCTCTTTCATTTACTTCCTGTGTGACTGTGTGTCATTTCCCTACTCTTGGCCTCAACTGTGAGGGAAGATGGGGGGAGGGGGGAGGGGAAGGGGTGGGGTGGTGGGGAGGGAGGCCAAATGTTTACGCAAACCAGTCTTACAAATGTCCTATACATATCAACAACTGATTGCATAAGTTACACTTCCTATCCACTTAGAGGCCTCATCTGGCTCTCCCAGTTCAACAATGCTATTTGTTAGCTGATAAAGAATGGAAATGATCTTTCCCCTACTATCACCTTAATGCCCCTAAGAAGTATTTATCCACTTTTCTTCAATCACAGCTCAAAGCTCTCTCACCTGTACATTACCACATTTCCTCTTGATTTCCAGCTCCCATATGTCAATGTTCTGTTCCTTCTACTGGACTATATGCTCCATGATGGCAGGTAGAGGTGGTGGTAGAGGGAGGTGGGGTATGTTTTATGAATCTTTATACCTTGTGCTTACTAAAGTGTTGTTATGTGCATAGTAGGTACTTAATATAACCATTAGAACAGGAAAAGACCCTAGATATAATCTGTTTGTTGAACTAAATTCTCTATTTCCGTCTGTATCTTGCAGTTACTTCAGACAAATCTCTTGTCTTTTCCTATTAGAGGTTTATTTTAGACCAGTTGTGGATTTTAAAGGCAGCACAGCTGCCTAAGAAACGACCTCATCCATAAGCATTTATTATATGCTTACTCTGTGCCAGACATTGAACTAAGCATAGAAGATACAATTGAAAGACAAAAAAGCTTCTGCTCTCAAGAAACTTGAATTCTAATGGAGATAACATGCAAAAAATTATAAACATAAAACATAGTTTATTTTTTAAGCAATAAACATTTTTATTTATAGTTTTTGGTTCCAATTTTTATAAGAAAAAATAGTTTAAGTGGAAGGTAATCTTAGAGAGAAGGCACTAGCAGGCTTGATGCACAAAGTGGGATTTGAGCTGAGCTTGAGGAATTGGAGGCGAGAAGTGAAGAGCATTTCAGGCCTGGGGAAAAGTCAATGAAAAGATATGGAATCTAAGCAATGTCCCTGTGAGGACTAGCAAGGAGGTCATATTTCCTAAAACTATAAAGTTAAATAAAATTCCTCTCCATAACCCTGGGTCCTTCCCCTCTACTTCTTGGTCCTTCCTCCCTTAACCCTTAGAACAATCAGTCTGACGCTTCAGAGTGAAAAACAGTCCACTACAGAAAATGTAAATATTTTATCCATCTGTAGTATAGTTTAGATTGGGAAACATTGAACTAGTTCTAGTAAGTACTTAATAAATGCTAAGTTCAGGGGCAGCTAGATGGCACAGTGGATAGAGCACCGGCCCTGGAGTCAGGAGTACCTGAGTTCAAATCCGGCCTCAGACACTTAACACTTACTAGCTGTGTGACCCTAGGCAAGTCACTTAACCCCAATTGCCTCACTAAAAAAAAAGTAAATAAATAAATAAATAAATGCTAAGTTCAACCTCATGTCTGATGCATGAGTCCCTAACAATTTTTCATCCTGCTTCTCTTTGCCCACTTTAAGACACAGGGACTTCATTTCCTAAAGTGGCAGCCTATTACAGTGCTGGACAACTTTACTTGTTAAGAATTGCAAATTTTTCATAAATCTGAAAATCTACTTCCCTGTAACATCTACTCAGTGGTTTTAATTCTCTGTTCTAGAGCTACAAAGAATGAGTCTAATCACTCTGACTTAGAAACCTTTGGAAAGCAAACAATTTCTAAGTTGGAGTCTTCTGATAATTGTTTTTATAAGTATTTACAAATACTTGAGGCATAGTTTCATAAAAAACATCAAATCAGTCAGTTTGTAAATAGTAACAGTAGTTAGGTTAAACTTAGTGTGATATACCAAGTTACTCTACAAATATTTTATCTTACTTGCTATATGTTAATAGGAGTAAAATGATAAGTATTCCACTGATTAACAATTCAATTTTTTCTTTCAGGTATGAAGGAATTAAATATAATTTATTAAATAGAATAAAAATGCAGAATATTTTAACCCTGGAAAGTAATTCTGATTAACTTAACTAATTGAAAAGATGAAAGGAATCTAAAGCTATCTTTCTGTACAGATTGTCCCATTCCTATTTTTGCTGACTTTAAAAACATTTCCTTTCTGAAAAACTAAAAACAAGGAAGTAATATGACTAATTTCTGTTCTGGTGGCTTAGTAAACACGATTAGTTAGGAAAACTGATGTCTGCGGACACGATTCAAGAAAAATTCACAGTTGCCAAACATATGTATATGCATATGTATATAGCTTTTTAAAAAGTGAGGTATAATTGGGGTTAAGTGACTTTTTTATTCATTTTTTTGCCCAAGGTCACAATAGCTAGGAAGTGTCAACTGTCTGATTTGAACTGACGCCAGGGTTGGTACCCACCCCCTCATCTTAAACTCAATATGTCTACAACAGAACTTATCTTTTGCCACAAAATCCTACCCCCTTCCTCATTTTCCTATTACTACTGAGGGTACTGTCATCCTTCCAACCACCCAGGCTCTCAACCTAGGTGTCATCCCTAATTCCTTACTCTCTCATCTTCCCCCCACCCCCAACCCCCACATCCAATCTGTTTTCAGTGCCTGTAAATTTTACTTTTCTGTCATCTCTCCCATGTACCCCACCCCTGACCCCGCTCCTTTTTTCCTTTTACACTGCCACCATCCTGGTGGCCCTCATTACCTTAGGCCTGGACTACTGCAACAGCCTAACTAGTTGGTCTGCCTGCCTCAAGTCTCTTCCCACTCCAGCCCATCTTCCACTGTGATTTTCCAGTAAAAGTGGTTTTCCTAAAGTACAGGTCTTACTATATTGCACCCCTCACCCTTTCCTACTCAATAAACTCCAGTGGCTCCCTTTCGCCTCTAGGATCAAATATAAATCTTTCTTCTGATAGCATTAAAACCTCTTCATAACTTACCTCCCACACCCCTCCAGTTTTCTTATACTTCATACCCCCTCCCTACCTCTCCCCACTTTAATCCAGTGACAGTGGCCTCTTTTATTCAAGAGACTCCCTCTCACAGCTCTGGGCATTTTTACTGGCTGGTTCCCATATTTAGAATGTATTCCCTTCTCATCTCTATCTCCTGGCTTTAAGTATCTGCTGAAATTCCAACTTCTACAGGAAATTTTTCCTGATTCCTCTTAATTCTAGTGCCTTTCCTCTGTTGATAATTTCCAATTTGTCCTGCTCCTTGAGAACAGGGATTGTCTTTTACTTTCCTTTGTAACTCTAGTGCTTAGTATGGTGCCTGGCACTTAGGTGTTTAATAAATGCTTACTGATTGACTGGCTTGGGCAACTTTGTACAAGATAATTGTTATGGTGGAGAGAATACCAACCCTGCAATCAGGAGGTGCTGAGTTCAAATTCTGACTCACACACTTGCTGTGTGACCCTGGGCATGTCACTTAATTCTGTTTGCCTGTTTTCTCATCTGTAAACTGAGCTGGAGAAGGAAATGGCAAACCACTACAGTATCTTTGCAAAACAAACAAAAAACCAAATGGGGTTGAAGAGAGCTGGCTATGACTAATTGACCAAAAAACCCCCCAAAAAGCAACCAAACAATGCCTTAGTAATTTCACACTCATAATTAACAGTTTGGAGGCTTTCTGATGCAGCTTTGAAAAAGCATGAGGAGAGATCTCGATTTTAACTCAGAAGACCTTAGTTTAATCCTCTCCTCCCTCTCTACTTGTTAAAAATGTGACTTAAGGCAAGTTCTCACCTTTCTAAAGCACTGTTTTTTCCTCTCTAAAATAAGGAAAATCATACTTATTCTACCTAATTGGGTAAGTTATTTCACTTTCCTGAGTCCTAGTTTTGTCATTTAAAAAATGAGAGACAGGTGAACCATATCTATTTCACAAAACTGTCCTGTGGATCAAGTAAGCTGTGAAATTGCTTCATAATCACAACACACTAAAAAGTTACATTATTATCATAGCTCCCTCAAGTTTATTTTCAAATGTAATCTTTTACCATTTTACTGTGGTAGTTAGCTTACAGTGAGCACTTTTGAGGTTTTCAGACAAGTTCTTTTCCAAATTCTTTTCAAGTCTGAGGTGAGAAAGTTATTGCCACCCCAAATTATCCTTCGGTCTTACACTAGGAAAACCATTACTGCTATGTGGTGACTTTGACTATATTGTAAGTGGAAGTGGAAGATTAGAACAGAATTTTAGTTCCAACTCTGTAACAAACTAACAACATCATGATTCTGGATACTGATTTCATATAAAAAACTAGAAAACTGTTCTTGATCAAGGATTCTTAACATTGGGTGCTGTGAATGTATTTTAGAAAAATATTTTGATAGCTGTATCTCAATAGTTTTCTTTATAATTCTATATATTTTGTTTAGTGCATTAAAAAACAAACATCTTGAGTTCATAAATTTCACCAGAATACCAAAAGGATCTGTGTCACAAAAAAAGGTTAAGAGCTTTTGAACCTTGTTCTCTAAGATCCCTTCATTTTTACAAAGCTATTTCTACCACTGAGACAGCTTAGATACATACTTGAAATACAATACAGCAAACATTTATTAAATGCCTACTGCGTGCAGAGCACAGTAGTACAAGGCACTGAGAAGCTAAAAGCATCTTCATTCGATTCAAGAAATCATTTCTTATGCACCTATCACGTGCAAAGGACCAAGACAAAACGAACAGTTCCTTCCCACCCAGAAGCCCACATTTTGGCTTGAGTAGACAAAAACATGTACATAGATGCACAATATATATGATGAACTGTGGGGAAAAGCACCCACAGCAACGGCGGGGGGTGGTTCGGGAATGGCTTTCCAACTGAGATGTCTTGAAGGGAAAGGATTCCAGGAAAGCCTGAGGACAGGTAGAGTGTGTAATTCAGGCTTGAGGGGCAGCCTGTGCACGGAGGCGGGAGATGAAGATTGAGTTCCTTAAAATTAATTAAGTTAATAAATACGGTTCTGATTCTCGACAAATAAATAAATCTCTGACCTCGGCCAGGCTTGGGGGAGGCACTTTACCATTCCAGCCACCTTAAAAAGTGATCACCAATCGCTGTGACCAAATCACTCTGTATCATTATCTAACTTGGTCCCCAAAGAAAGGTTCAATCAGGAGGAAGGGGAAGAGGGGCAGGAGGGAGGAAGGGAAGAGGATGAGGACGTGGGAAAGTCAAGGGAGATAGTGTCGTTCCCCCTAACCCCCTTCGTCCTCCCCCATAATGCACCCCCAGCCCCAAATGTGAAGAGCCGACTGGGGCCAGAGCAAAGAGGACCAGGCAGGTGGAGGGGACTCGCGGGGACGAAGGACGGGTCCTCGGCTCCCTGCCTAAGCATCTATTCTCCCGCCCTTCCACTCGCGTGCTCCCGCGCTCCCGCGGCCGTTACCTCACCGGCTTTAACTGACCCCCTTTTCTCTGCCTCCCAACAGAAACACCGACCTGCCCCAGGACAGGAGACCAACGTTCCTTCCGGCAGCGGCTGCCTCAGCAGCTGTGCCCTCGGAAGCACTTTCCAGTGGGGAAAGGCAGGGCCGGACGGAAGTCGGGCTGGGAACAGAGGGCTCCCTCCCCTTCGACGCTCTGCGGTGACAGTCCACTTCCGGGGCGCCGGGGATTGCTTTGGTCGGCCGCAGCGGCTCTCTATGGTGCGGAGCCCCTCGGAGAGGGAAATTGGGGTAGCGAGGCTGGGCTTGGAGAATGGTAAAGGAGGGAAGGGGCGCGGTGTGTGGGAGGCAGCAGATGGTGGACAGGGGACCCCCCCCCCCCCGCAGGGGTTTGGGTGGGAAGGAAGAGAGGCTTGAAGCATCTTAGCCTCCGGAGGCCGGCTGCACACGTCAAGGCTACGTAAGTGCGTGCGGTAGCCGGGCACGCAGCTGCGTGGGTATCTGTGACGTCTGTCAGCCTTGGGATATGCCCCTAAAATGCCATGGAAGAGTTCCTAGACACCTAGGATTTCCTAGCTGGAACTCCAACCCTCCCTTCCCCCTTCTTTAGAGAGCATCTATTTCCACCCCCCACATCTTATTTAATGAGGCGTGCCCACTGCCCAAGGTTACACAGCGAGTTAGTGACAAAGCCGGGACTAGAACCCAGGGTTTTTTTCTGCCGCTGTGTGACCCCGCACCTCCCTTCCTCCACCCCCACGCGCCTCCCTCCACCCCCCCTGCATTCCAATCTTAGATGCAGCTCCATTAGTACTTAGGCTGTGCCGTCTAGCAAGTCACCTATTTTCCCCAGACTCAGTTTCTTTATCTGAAAACGAGGAGTAAGAGCTAGATGATCTGTAAAGACCCAGCCAGCTCTTATGTGTGATGAATCTGTGATTCCCTGATTGTTTTTCTTGTAACTACTTAATTCCTGTCACCAAGCCAGATTCTACTTAGCTTCTGCTTTAGAATAACAAAGCTGAAGTTTCAAATGCTTATTTTAGGCTCTAAGTATTTGGAGAGTCTTAGAAAAGAGGCATTACTACTTTTGTTTTTGCAAAGCTCCAGAGGGCCTGTTGAGAGTGGAAATCATAGGGAGACAATTTGTGTTACCATAAGGAAAAATCAATCAGAACTGTCCAAAAATGGGAGGGGCCTATCAGATAGTGAATTCCTCATGATTTGAGACTTTCATTACTACCTCTTCTTTTTTGGATGCTTCTAATTATTGAATCAGATGAAACTGGGTTAAATAAAGTTTACATATACAAGATGGATTATAGATGACCTATACTCGTCCTTATTCATACTTACAGCTTGTTAGAGCTATATGGAACCTTAGAGATAAGCTTGTTCAAATCTTTCATTTTAAAAATGAGGGAATTGATGCCGGAAGAACAAAGATACATATAATCAAACAAGGTGGCAGGCAAAGTGAAGACTTAAAAGATTGCAAGACTCTTGAGTCCTAGCCAGTTGCTTTTGCCTTTATCTCAAACTGCCTGTCTTTGAGGTAGCTTCCATCTGGAAGAGTCTGCTTTTGTAATTCAGACTTATCTATTAATGGCTGTAGAATTTAATTTTGTGCCTTTGCTTTATCACTGCCCTGGTGTAGGAATGTCAATAGCCTGGAAGTAAACTATGTTTTTATATACTATATCTATCTTGATTTCTTGCCCCAAAACTTTGGTGGTGGTAGTGGGATGGTGGTGAGAGCTGGGGAGGGAGGTTTGATAAGATTGCACAGGAGATCAAACAGTAAGACAGGAAAAGTATCATGCCTGATCCAAGAGCTGATTTGATCCAAAAATTGTCACAGATGAAAACTTCATTTACCTCATTTCCCTCAACTTTTCTTTTTCCCAAGGGGTTTGAACTGCTATTCCCTTTTTAACAATGGAGGTAAAGAAGTTACTAAAGTATATGTATATCTGTAACTATTAATGACTTATAAAAAAGTTTAAAGTAGGGGGCAGCTAGGTGGCACAATGGATAAAGCACCAGCCCTGGATTCAGGAGGACCTGAGTTCAAATTTGGCCTCAGACACTTGACACTTACTAGCTGTGTGACCCTGGGCAAATTACTTACCCCTCAATGCCCTGCAAAAAAAAAAAAAAAAAAAAGGAAAGAAAAGAAAAGAAAAAAAGTTTAAAGTATTTAAAGTATTTACCCAGAAAAAGTTATGTTATAATATTAGATGAAAAATCTTGATTTTTGTTCTTGTCATATCATTTTTATTAGGAGATGTTCTAATCATGTCTGAAAATGATGGTGTCAAGAATATGGCAACAGTAGAAGAAATTCCCAGTTTGGAAAGTGGAGACAGTGAGCCAAACAAGCAACTTCATTCTGCTGACCTGAGTGCCAAGCAAGAATCTGAATCAGAGCCTGTTGCTCCTACTCGTAAAAGACCTGAAACAAAACCTCCCAGTGAGCCTGTGACTTCAGAAGTTTTCCCTGATGAAGGCCTGAAGTCTGTAGGCAAGGTAGAGTGTCAGTTATAATCTGAAGTTAAAAATCTCTGAAAAAGAGTGAATAAGAACATATCTTAGACTTATAAAAAACATCAATTAAGCACTATTTAATATCTCCCAGCACCTAAGAAATCTTACATATTATACAAAAATTAAATGGTTAATGTTATTGTTCTTAAAGGAATTTAGAACCTGGACCAGCTTCCCCTTGTATACTCATTTATGAAAGGCAGTATGATAATAAGAACACTGCTTAGAATCAGAATCACGAGTCCTGGGTTTTAGTACCAACTTCTTTACTTGTAAGCTATGTGAACTTGGACAAATCACTGCACATTTCTAAATTTTAGTTGTCATTTTTAAGGTAGGAGAAATAATGTGAAGACATTACTGTCAAGTCACTTAATCTCTGTTTCTCTCAGTTTCCTCATCTGTAAAATGGGGATAATAACAGCACCTATCTCCCAGGGTTGTAAGGATCAAATGAGATAATTTTTTTTAATCATAAAAGTATTTTATTATTTTCCAGTTATATGTAAAGATAGTTTTCTCCCTTCTTCCCTTCCCTCCCCGTTCCATAAGACAGAAAGCAGTCCAGTATAGGTTATCTATGTACAATCACATTAAACATATTTCTGCATTAGTCATGTTGTGAAAGAGGAATCAGAACAAAGGGGAAAAATCACAAAAAAAAGAAAAAAACAAAAACAAAAGTAGAAACAGTATGGTTCAATCTGCATTCAGAATCCACAGGGGTTTTTTTTCTGGATGTGGAGAACATTTTCCATTATGAGTAAATGAGATAATAATTGTAAAATGCTTACCACAGTGGCCCCCATATACTGTGTTATATAAATATGTATTATTATTATGACTTCTCTCATTGAGTTGTTCAGTTGATCAAATGAGGATATGCATAAAGTACTTTGGATATATAAAGTCATTTGTGCATTAGGTGTTGTTTTAATCATAATTATACTTGCTATGTTAGAGGACTTTGATATATGTATACTCTGAAAGATAATACAAAAAATATAGAAGGCATTCATGTTCACATTTCTGTTTTCTCTCTTGTTTTTATTTTTTTTTCTTTCCTGCCTGTTTGAAAAAAATAGGATCCTGTTTCTAAAGAAGTACCCCAAACAGGATGGGGATACTGGGGAAACTGGGGCAAGTCATTGCTTTCTTCCGCTTCAGCTACTGTAGCCACTGTAGGTAAGTTCTGAAGTCATTTTGTTAACTTTTGCTTGTGTTTTGTATAAACATTCTTATAATTTCTGTGCCTCTAGCTTTGTAGGAAAAGTTGCATTACATGAAGAAACATAGAGAATATTAGGAAATAATTGTGATATAAAAATAAAGATTTCAATGAAACTTTTTTGGTTTTTGTTTTTGGCAGGGCAATGGGGGTTAAGTGACTTGCCCAGGGTCACACAGCTAGTAAGTGTCAAGTGTCTGAGGCCGGATTTGAACTCAGGTCCTCCTGAATCCATGGCTGATGCTTTATCCACTGTGCCACCTAGCTGCCCCCTGAAACAATTTTTTTTTAAAGAAGAAAGCATGGGCACATTAGCTAGTCGACTAGTAAGTTAGCAAAATATTGCAGATTCCAAATTGTAATGATAGGGCTTACTGAATTTTTTTTTACCAGTAATTTGAGATCTAGTAATTTCTAGTATTCTAAATCACTTTTTGCTATTAAAATAAAAGATAAACTATGTTTTTGCAAGGGGTAATCCAGGTAACCTGGAATAGCATATATATTCAACTGGTCCTGCCTATTGTGTTGATTTTAAAAATCTGTATTATTCATTTAGAATTGGGTTTGTTTTGATATTTATTTATGCAGTTTTGGTGACTGTGATCATATATATGTAATAGAAGTGTTGTTTTCCTTCACTAGGACAAGGCATTTCAAATGTCATTGAGAAAGCAGAGACTTCCCTTGGCATCCCTAATCCCACTGAAATTTCATCTGAAGCTCAAAACACAGGTCAGTCTCCCGA
Source organism: Dromiciops gliroides (assembly GCF_019393635.1). Taxonomy (NCBI): domain Eukaryota; kingdom Metazoa; phylum Chordata; class Mammalia; order Microbiotheria; family Microbiotheriidae; genus Dromiciops; species Dromiciops gliroides. Next base: position 323,764,347 of record NC_057862.1, on the reverse strand, counting down.
AATGTTAGAAACTACATTTTTCTATTCAAGTAGAGTACTTGAAGTCATCATTCATTTAGCAAATAACTTATTGCAATCGGAAATAATGCACTAACATAGCAGGAGATTATATTTTTATTGTGTTAAACTTTGCTATCTTCAGAATATAGTGTGATTGGTTCCAAAAAGATTTTTTTTTCCTGAGAAGGTATTTTAAATTGTATTTATGTAATTTAATATAACTTGATTAGATTAGAATGCCTGTAGAAGAGGTGGCCAAGGTGGTGAAATATCTGTAAGCTATATCATATGACAAATAGTTGAAGGAGCTTGGATTATTTAGTCTATAAATGAAAAATATTTTTATGTCATATCAAAGAAGGATTATATTTGTTCTCCATGCCCTTCAGAGGGAAATGTAACTGATAGTTGAAAGCTCGAGAGATGGAGATTTCAGATCCATTAAAGAAAAAACTTACTAATTATTAGAGCCACCCAAAAGCTTAATAAATAGTTCAGGTGGTATGTGGTTAGAATGTTGGCTTTGGAGTCAGGGATACCTGAGTTTAAATCCTCCCCCAGCTTCCTTATCTTAGAAATAATAACACTTGTGTCATAGAGTTGATTGTGAAGATCAAATTAGATAATACGGTGTCCAAAAAGTCAGTCTCATTCTTAAGCTTAGTTTAAAACTCCACTAAGACTTTTGGGGCACCATAAATATAGAGTGCTATATAAACTAGCTACTTTCCAGGTAGTAAGTTCTACTTCATTAGAAGCATTCTAACAGAAACTGGATGATGACTTCTTAGGTATGTTAGAGAAGAAATTCATTCTTCATGAAAATTTGTTCTTCTTTAATTGTATACCTTTTTTTTTTTTTTGGTGAGGCAGTTGGGGTTAAATGACTTGCCCAGGGTCACACAGCTAGTACGTGTCAAGAGTCTGAGGCTGGATTTGAACTCAGGTACTCCTGAATCCAGGGCCAGTGCTCTATCCACTGTGCCACCTAGCTGCCCCAGTTGTATACCTTTTTGAAGTTATTTTTAACTATAAAATTTTGCCTCCCTCACTGGTTAAAACAGTTTTTAGGATGATATCTCAAGCTCAACATATGTTCCAAAAGAAAACATATTGGGGCAGCTAGGTGGTGCAGTGGATAGAGCACCAGCCCTGGAGTCAGGAGAACCTGAGTTCAAATCTGGCTTCAGACACTTGACACTTACTAGCTGTGGGACTTTGGGCAAGTCACTTAACCCTAATTGCCTCACACACACACAAAAAAGAAAGAAAACATTATTTCATTAAAAACCTACTAAGTTCTGGGTTCAAGTCTTTGTTCCGCCATATGCTGGTTGTGTGAACTTGGGCAAATCAGTGTTATTCTCTGAATTAAAATTTTTTTTTTTGGGTGAGGCAGTCGGGGTTAAGTTTCTTGCCCAGGGTCACAACAGCTAGTCAGTGTTAAGTGTCTGAGGCCAGATTTGAACTCAGGTCCTCCTGAATCCAGGGCCAGTGCTCTATCCACTGAGCCACCTAGCTGCCCCTAAATTTTTTTAATCTGTAAAGTTAGATGGGTTAAACCAGACAACCTCTAAGAGATCTTTTAAGGTATGAGGTCCATCAATATTTATGCAGTTTCCTTTTCTCCAACTTTTTCTCTTTCTGTGAAATACAGGAGAGATTAATGTCAAAGAGGATGGAAATACCTCACCAATGGGTGCAGCACTTGGTGTATTCTCAACTATTTCTACAGCAGTTCAGAGTACGGTGAGTATGAAAGGGTATGCTTCTTTTATCCCTCATATAAGATGTAGTTTTGAGTAGAAGAAAACGGGATAGACTTGTCTAGGAGATCCAGGCTTTATCCCAGGGTCTAATACTAAACAGGTTAATCTTCTTGAGCCTACTGTGCTCATCTGTATAAAAATGCTTGTGGTACCTACTACATAGGTATTGTAAGGAAAGTACTTTGTAAAGCTTAAAGCATTATAAAAAATCAGTTATTATTTTTCAAATCCTAGCATTTTCAAACTTTTTGCTCTACCTTTTTATTTAAAAACCATGGTAAATGATACTATTTATATTTATGACATTCGACAGTATAGATTATATGTCATGACTTGGATTTATGTCTGGGGTTAAAAACATCTATAAGAAAAAGTGGTGATAGATGGGGCCAGGGATAGTGTGAAGGCAAGAAACAGCATTTTTCATATTTGGAGCTTTAAAAATTTGTAAGTAGACTAGACTTTCTATCTTAAAAATATTGTTCACATGTAACAAGCTATAAAACTTCATATCCTTTGATCCAATAGTTCTGTTTTGGGGAGCATATTCCAAGAATAGCCTAAAAGAAAAAAAAAATTATATACGTGTTCATAGCAATGCCATTCATAATGGTGAACATTGGAAATGACCCAAATGTCTGACGGTAATAATTACAGACTCAGATTTATAAAAAAACCAACCTTTTATAGTCCCCATAACAACCCCATATGGTGAGTAGATAAAGTATTATTTTTTCACAGATAAGAAAACAAACTCTAGAAAGGTGACTTGCCAAAGTTCATACAGCCTATATAAATGACAGTCCTCTTGAACTTTAGGCCTTCTGACGAGTCTGAGACTCTTTCTATTATATTATATATCGTATATGAACACAAAGTCACTTTTAACAGCAATATATTACTGATAAGTGGTCCATATTAGCATGTAGAAGTGTTTCTTAAAATAAATAAGCTGTTCTTTTTGTGGTGGCAAAGAACTGAAAATTGAGGGAATGGGTGCCCGTCAATTGGGCAGTGGCTAAACAAGTTGTGGTATATGATTTTTATGGAATACTACTGTGCTGTAAGAAATGATGAGCTGGTTGATTTTAGAAAAATATAAAAAGTTTTGTACGAAATAATGAAAAGTGAAGTGAGTAGACTTAAAAGAACATTGTGGGCCAAAAGTCACAAAGGGGTCTGATGTTTTAATAACTTTTTGAAAATTAGTTTTTCTTTATTTCATATATATATATATATATACATATATTTATTTATTTCCTATGCATACTGTATATGATGCATATGTATTGTAAATTTAAAACAAAAAATAAAGGAATTATTTAATATTGAAACCCCTTCATGGCTTTAGGCCCACCATGTATATAATAATGTCAATATTGTTTGAAGAATAATTGTGAACAATCAAATTATTCTGAATACTATAAATAATCAGATCAACTATGAAGGACCTTTAAAGGGAGATGCTATCTACCTCCAGAGAAAGAACTGATAAATATTTATGTATTTACATATGCATGTATTTATATATATTTATAAAAATGCAGCAAATGGTGGTCTGTAGAGGGTGGTGGAGAGGGAGGGAGACAATTCAGAACTTAAAAGTAACAAAAAAACAAAGAAAAAAAGTTGTTTGCCTTTACCTTATTGCTGTCATTGTATAAATTTTTTCTATTCACTTCATTCAGCATGAGCTCATACAAATCTTTCCACCTCTTTCTAAAACTATCCCTTTCACCATTTTTTTTACAATTCAGTAGTATTCCATCATATTTATATACTTGTTCATCCATTCCCCAATTAATAGTCCCCATCCCCAGATTCCCATTCTTTGCTACCTCAGTACAGCTATAAATTTTTTTTCTTGTTATCTTTAGAGTTTGTTTTACTTAGGACTCTTAATTTACCCTCCCCTTCTCCCCTTTCTCTCCTATTTCCATGTTGAATAAAATATTTCTGTACTAAACTCTGTGTGTGTGTGTGTATGTGTACTTTCTTTTAACCAGTTCAAGTGAGACTGGGGTTGAAGTTTCAGCTGTTCTCCCATTCTCTCCTCTTTGTATAGATGTCTACTTGTACACCCTAATTATGTGAGATAATTTCCCCTAACCTTCCTTCTTCCCTGCACTGCCATGTATTCCTCTTCCCCTCTTTTTCCATTCTTCTCTTAAGATCATCAAGACATAACAGAACCACTCCCAGGCCTAGTCTAATTAGACTCTCTCTGGGATTCTTGACGAAGACAGAGTTCAGAGAGGACATATGTATCATCTCTCCATAATTGAATGTAAGCAGTTTTTCGTTGCTTAGTCCTTTATCATTGTTTGTTCATGTTTACCTTTTTATGATTCTCTTCTTTTTTTGAACTAAAAAGTTTTTATGCAGCTGTTGTCTTTTCATCAGAAATGCTTGGAAACTCTTTGTTTCATTAAAGGTTCATTTTCCCCCCTGTAGCATTCTACTCAGTTTTGCTGAGTAAGTTATTCTTGATTGTAAGTCCACATCCTTTGCTTCCTGGAATATCATATTCTAGGTTGAAGACTCCTAGGCTACTAAATCCTGTATGATCCTACTTTAGGTCTTCAGTACTTGAATTCTTTCTGGCTGCTTGAAGTATTCTTTTCTCATTTATAAAAAACAAAACAAAACATTTTTAAAGTCCTTATAAAAAATTCTTGCTTCATCTCTTCCAGAAATTCTAGTTGAGTTTGTGCTCAAACTTTGTTTTCATCTGAGCCATTGTTTATAGATGTTCTGGAGTCATTCTTTCTTAACCATTTGTGTCTTATGCATCTCTGCCACTGTAATAATTTTTTAATGTTTTTTTTTTGGTTTGTTTTATTCTAGGCTACCTCTTGACTCAAGATTTCATATTAGGTCTGGGTTTTGCCACACTTCTGGAGGGAATGTCTGGGCTAGTCCTGTAGCTGTCTTATATACTTGTCAATATTGAGTATCAGAGACAGCTCTGGCAGGGGACCTATAAATTTTCATTGCTCCCAAAGTGGTCTGATTCAGGGTAAAATCGGATTGCTGCTAGCCCTTGTCTGAGCTCTGCAAGCTCTTGACCTGGGTTTTGGTCAGAGGAGTAGTAGACTGTTGATAGACTTAGCCATCATCAGCTAGCTAGGAGGAAGTTCGGCTGGTTCTGAGTGACAGAACTGCAGTGTCTCCTTTGGTCTGGGATTCCTTCCCTGGTTATTCCTCTGCAAGCTGGTCTTGATGCTGGAACTGATATTCTATTCTGGTCCTGAGGTCTGAGCCACATTACTGCTGCTGTTGGCTTCTGGGCTTCTTCCTTTCTCAGTACACTGCACAGGGTCTCACTATGCAAGAACACCACCACTGTGCGTACATTCCTTTTTCTATCTGACCTGTATCTGATACCCAGAACTGGGTAGTAGGCAACTAAGCTATCTGTTGTTACTTGTCTCTGTCTGCATTGCTTCTTGCTATGCTGTCATCGTGGCCCAGCATGCCATATAATTGATTTTTTAAAAGAGGAGTGAGCAATCAGTTCTTTAAGATATCCCCTGTGGGGCAGCTAGGTGGCACAGTGGATAAAGCACCGGCCCTGGATTCAGGAGAACCTGAGTTCAAATCCGGCATCAGACACTTGACACTTACTAGCTGTGTGACCCTGGGCAAGTCACTTAACCCTCATTGCCCCCCACAAAAAAAAATCCCCTTGTGGTGTAGTTTTGGAAGACCTTGGTGCATACCAGTTTTCTTGTTCTACCATTTATTAACTTTGAGTTTTGGCATGTCGCTCCTCCCATCACTCCTTGAACCTCATTTTCCTCTTCTTTGTAAACTTAGCAGGAATATTATGAGCAAAGTACTGTGAACAGTAAATACACTATAGAAATATGAACTAGTGTCTTTATGATTATCAGTGTATTGATTTTAGCATTTAATAAGTCTTGTAGAAGAATCATGACATCATCACCAGATGTGGCTCAATTTTGTCTGCATTTGCACAATTGGTAGGTACTAATTCATTTTCCTAATGCCATTCTGAGTTTTGTACATCTGTTTTCCAGGGAAAGAGCGTTATTAGTGGAGGTTTAGATGCTTTGGAATTCATTGGGAAAAAGACAATGGATGTAATAGCTGAAGGTGATCCTGGATTTAAAAAAACCAAGGGCCTAATGAACCGAAATTCTACATTGTCTCAGGTACTATTTCTTCTTACCACCATGTTTCTTCTTCCCATTGTGATCCATATTGGTGCCTGTGGTAAGAATCTTAAGCCCTTCTTTATTTTTTCTTTTTGACATGTTTTCAGTAGCTATTTCTCCAGGCAACCAAAACTGATGCAATCTTTAGTACTTGAAAAAGATTTCTGATTTTATCAGTGTGGGTATTGTTTCCACTGATTCAGATAGCAATTAGTGTTCACTTTCTAATGACAAGTGAATATATTGTTAATATAGTAATAATTAATAAAATCTAAAAATGAGCTAACAAGGGGGCGGCTAGGTGGTGCAGTGGATAAAGCACCGGCCTTGGATTCAGGAGTACCTGAGTTCAAATACTCAGACACTTGACACTTACTAGCTGTGTGACCCTGGGCAAGTCACTTAACCCCCATTGCCCTGCAAAAAAAAAAATGAGCTAACAATAATTTATGTTCATATGATGCTTTAATAATAGCTGGTATTCATATAGTATATGTACTATCCATGTGACCTTGGGCAAGTCACTTAACTCCTCAAGGCACTCAGTTTCCTCATCTGTAAAATGAGAAGATCAGACTAGATGGTCCCTTTCAGCTCTAAATTTATGGTCCTATAATTCCTACTTCCTTCTGGGGGAGAGGGTTGGACTAGATAAGCTCTGAGGGACTGAGATTCTAAAAATCTGTGGTTAAAGAGCTAATGATCTGAAATGGGGCTGGTTCTTATTTTTCTTTTCAGTTTTTGCCCTTGCATATTTCTACTTTATTAATCGTGTCTAAGCTTTGAGATGTATGTGTACATTAGGTTAATGTCAAAGCCATTTTTCTGAAAAATATTTGGTTTCTCAAGTATTCATTTTGCTGCTCAGTACCAAAATAATTGTGACCAATTCTACAATGAATCTCCTCAGTATTTCCATCTTTAATGTTTCATGAATTAAAAGGTCAGTACTTTGTACTGTTAATACCCTTGGTACCTGTCTTGACTTCTATTTCCTCTGCTTTTAGAAGTCACCCTTGAGCTACCATTGTGCAAACTTAATGCTCCTGTTTCTTTTCAGGTTTTGCGAGAGGCAAAAGATAAGGAAGAGCTGAGGACAGCCAATGAGGTTACTATGGATACTGACAAGAAAGCTCATTACGGATTATTCTTTGATGAATTTCAAGGCCTTTCACATCTAGAAGCTTTGGAGATGCTTTCTCGAGAGAGTGAAATAAAGGTACTGTAATAGTTTGAATATAGAATGCTTCCCAAAGTAGACAGCTCACTCCTTAAATGAGATCTCTTTGAAAGGGGGGAAACTATATAGTATAAACTGAAAAAGAATTATGCAAAATTACTTTGATACTCCAATGACTTTTTGATGCTCCATGACTTTTTCAGTATGATATACTTTCTAACAATGCAAAATACAACATCTCCATCCTCTATAGGAAGTCTTTATTAATTTCTGTGACTTAAAAAAATGATCATCATGTGGCCAATCCTTAGGTGAGGCATCTGCCCATACTTTGTTTGATTAGTCATAGCAATCTGTTGCCAGATCTTTACTTAAAACTTTCCAGTTAAATAGTAGCTATAGAGCATGCACGTCAATGGCATAGGTTCAAGAACCTCAGGTTACCTCTGTTTTGTGATAGTACATTGAAATGCACACATTTAACAGATATAAAAAACACAGTTAATATGAAGGGTGATGGAGTGTCATGATGGGGGATGTGGGGAGAGGAAAAATAGGCCATACATTCTGGGACTGTAGGGAGAGGATCCAGAGTTTGCAAGCAGGCACCATTGTCAAACTCACAGATCCATACTTAGGTAGACAGAAAGAAAGAACAAAAGAATGGTTGGTATCTATTGAAAATGTTATTGTCAATCTTTGACTCTTGCTTTGGGAGATATAGGGCTGAGGGAGTTGGAATAAAAATCAGGGAAAACATGATTAAAGATTGCTACATTCAGGTTTTGGATTTATCAACTTTTGAAAGAACATACAGTTTTAGTTTCAAGCAAGATGTAAGGCAGAAATGAAACTGGAAGTCATTCTTCAAGAGGGAAGGGAAGGCATTTCAAAGATGGTGGTTCTAGATTCCTTAAGTCATGTATGTCAGTAAGTAACAACTACCTAGTATAATCCAGGCACTGTGCTAAGCACTAGGGATACAAAAGAAGGGCAAAAACAGTCTTTGCCTCAAAGTGGCTCACAATCTAATGGGGAGAGGCAACATGCAAACAATTATATACAAACAAGATATATACAGAGAATAAGGTGCAAGCATTAAAGGGGTTTGAAAAGGCTCTCTTGCAGAAGATGGGATTTTAGCTGAGACTTGAAAGAAGTCAGGAATCAGAGGCAAGGAGGAAGAGAATTCCATCCTTGGAAGACAGCCAGTGAAAATGCATGGAACAATGTCTGAACCTTATGCTTGAATTAGAACAAGGAAAGTGTTGTCTCTCAGTAGCCATGGGAACAGAGTTTTCAGAAGTCCAGCTGTTATTTTTTCCTTTACCTTGACCTGCTGGTTCCATAAAATGTGCTGTTTTGTTTGTTATTAATTGATTCAATATTATTTCACATGTATTTCAAAAACAGTCATCAGGCACTAACAATTTTCTAGACATCTCTGATCTAAGCTATAATTTGGATTTACTATATATAGTTGAAAAGCCTAATACTAATAAAACAAACAAGTAAATAAATGTGTATACATGTTATCTCTTTATATCCTCTGAAGGGGCCAACCAACCTTCCATCCTTAAACTTTGGTAAACACAACTGTTATTGACCAATGAACTATTGCTGTTACTGCAGAATTGATCTTTAGCCCCTTAATCTGTAAAATGGTTATAGAATACTTTCCTTATCTGTAAAATTTATTTATCAGTAAGGACTTCACTGGAATTTTTATCCATTTTCAATTATTTTTTATATTCATGTATATTTTCTGAATATCTTCTTTGTAACCAGGCGAAATCCCTCACTAACTCTCTGTCTGGTGAAGAATTAGAGAATATAAAACTTGAATTGGAGCAACTCAAAGAAGCTTTTTCATTAGCTGAGTTCAGTGATGAAGAGGAAGATGAAAAAAAGGGTAATATATAAATTCACTTATTATTTGGGCCTGAAGTATAATTACCATTGAGACAATCTGAATTTAGAATTCTAGATCACTGGAATTACTCTCATCTACTCTGGGTTAAGTATTCTTGTCCCTACAAAGAAATTATATTTCCTACTGTGATTTGGCAAGTTAACATTCTGGTTAATCAGCCAATCTTTGATCAGTTTAGTTAGTGTCATTCAGCCCTTCAGCTCTGATAGGAACTGACTAAATTGAGTTTGTGAGCATTCAGACCTTGGAACTAATACCATCAGGCTTCCATGATGACCCTTCCAAAGTGCATACTTCTCATAATAACCATTTTTTCCCCTTGCACTTTCCTATGAACTTTTGTTGTTGGATAAGATGTTAGAACACAATACCAGCTGACTGTTCAGACTAGATTTTACTGGTTCTCTGCACTTTGGGAGGTTGCTGTTGGACCAGCTTTGCATTTTCAGGGTCTTTATGTTATCACTATTTGCACTAAACTGTGCTGCCTCTTGTTCTAGGCAATGTACTACTATATAATATACCCCCAGCTCCTTAAGAACATGTCTCATTCAACTTAAGAAGCATTTTAAAGCATCTATTTGGTGCATACCAGTACACTCTATTCTTATATTTCATTTTACCACCCACAAAAACTTGAGGTTAGTAGATGGACCCTCCTTCAGAGTCTCTGTGTTGTCATTTCTTACTCAGGCTCTGGGGAACTAAAATGTGGTAAATTGAGGAAACCTCAAGATCTCTGATGTACATAAAGTGTATTCTACTTTACTTTAGCTACCCAGAGGTTTTCCTTTGAAGTTCTTGGTTGTGCCTAATAAGTGAGCTCAAGATGAATGAAGTGTTGCTGTATATAAATGCATAGAATCACACTTGATGTGATTAGAAAGCAGTTATTTTGAGTACAGATTTACAGAACTAACTATTGTTATTGAGGCAGCTTGTGGGAACTAATGGAGATTTCACTTTTAAATGGTTGTGTAGTATACACCTAAATCTGATTTTAGTTATCCAAGTTGCTGAGTGATAACCCCATTGATATTAACCATACTGTGATAATCCCCAGTTTTTTATAAACTTCATTTAAGTTATTGGTACAGAATGCCACTAACAATATTTGTTCCATTTAGTCGACATCTGCCCTTGCATAAGTAATCAGAAACTATAATCTTTAAACACCGTTTAAAGTGCTCAAAGGAATTTTCTAAACAGATGTGCATGATTTATATCTCTAATTAGCTGCTTTACCTGTCTGCCAGCAGTCAGGACTCTGAAATGGTAGATCTGGAATTTTTGTGATAAACTTCAATTGAGTATGCCACTTCGATGTTTATGGACACCACCCCTACACAGCTTTTACCATCTGAGTCGGGTAGAGAAATAGCACTGAGGCCTTTGGGGACCACAGGCCACAGAGCTTAGTGTTCACTGTTTTGTAGGCTTCAGTTTCCATTAGCATCCTTAATTCTTTTCCCTAATCCTTGATATCAGGGAAAGCAATGCAGTCATGAAAGCAACATTGGACTTGGATTATATAGATTGCACATTTAGAGCTAAAAGGTGCCGTAGAGGTTATCTGATCCATTTATATATTCAGAGACTGAGGTGAAAGGTTCTGCAGGTTAAAAGTGGCAGATGTAGAATTTGGATCCAGGTCCTTTTAACTGGAAATCTGGCACTGTTTCCATTGCATCACACTGCCTCTTATATTTCCTTTACTTCGTTCCAAAATTTCCCTTTATCCCAGAAGTTTTCCATATCCCCAAACCAACATTTATAGGTTTTGTTAATATATTTCAAACTCCAAAGAGTCCCATGGTCAAATTAGTCTGGGAAACATTGGGATAGACTATCACCTGTTAAAGGAGATCAGAGAAGGGCTTTGAAAGATAAATGGCTTTTGGATGGGCAGAGAGGAAAGCACTCATTCCAGGTGACTTTTTCCACTTGCATTCTGTTATATGCATCTTGGTGTGGTCCTTTGTAGTGGTCCTGATCACCTGTTAGAGATTATGAGCTTTGGGAGGGCACACGTTCTCCATTAATAGGAGTAGTGACTGCACAGTGCCCTCTGGGCTGTATACATCTGCATGTCCTGGCCATGCTGTGCAGTACTTGTTGCTGACGTGCCTTACTGGTCTACCTATAGTGTTTTCTATGTCATTGGTTGTCTTTCAGAAGATGAAGATTTCACTACAGAGATAACAGAGCTGTTTTCCCAGCTTCATGTTTCTACCAGACCTGACAAACTGACCAAAGTGAGTCACTCCATCCTGTCTATTTCTTTTTCTAAGTAAGAGTTGAGCAGACATACAAGATTTTGGATAGATGATTCTAAACTCCTGGTAGACATATCACAAAGATTAAGTGTTTATTCTTTTGTTTTGTTTCCTCTCTAATAGATTCCATAATGTTTTTATTTTCCCACTGCCTAGCACAGGACACTATGTATAGTGGGCACTTAATAAATGTTGGTTATTATTACTTCTCTTACCTTACATTTATGTAATACTTTCTTCACCACAATCCTTTAAAGTAGGTAGTCTAGGGTTAGGGAGATGGGGTTTTCAGTTGTGATTTCAATGGTTTGGGAACTCTCAGATGAGGAAACAACCTTTACCAATTCAATTCAGTTTGGCCCCTTCTCTGCAACCACAGACTTAGTGAGTTACCTAGAACACTACAAGGTTATATGATTTGTGTAAGATTGCCTATCTAAGTATATGTACGAGATAAGACTTGCAACTCAAGTCTTCCTGCCTCCAGGCTATCTCTTTATCCACCTCACCTCTCTGGTAGTCCAAGTATTATTATTTTAATGTAAAAGGATATTTACTTAAAATAAAATTGCACACCTCTTCTCCAGCATTAGGAACAATCTCTGCCTAGTCACTTTCAAGGAGCTAGAGGGCATTAGAGAGCAGCACATTGTCTAAAAAAGTAGGAACATGGAACAGTGGAAGGAGCACTGGACTGGGAGGGAGGCAGCATTTTTAGGGAAACTTGGGTTTGTGCCCTTGTTCTACTATTTACAAATAGCCTGTGCATAATTCACATAAATGTATGACCTCTGGCAGATTTCTTTGCCATTTTCTCATCTGTAAAATGAGGATTTCTGTTCTGTAACATTGAGCTGATTAATGAACTTCTCTGAGATTGTTTCCCCAGCTATAAAATAATTTTAATAATCCATGCCTTCTGTCCCTCAGAAATATTGTGAGGATCAAATGAGATAATGTGTATAAAAGAACTTGGAAAAGTATTGATCTCTGGGTGTGGTGGACCTCACCTGTAAGCCCTGCCTCTGGGGAGGCTGAGGCTGCTGGATCACTTGAGCTCTGGAGTTCTGAGCTGCAGTGAGTTAAAGTTGATCAGGTGTCTGCATTAAGTCCAGTAGCAATAAGGTAAGTCCTGGAAGCAAGGAGCCATCAGGCTGCCCAAGGAAGGAGAACCAGCTTAGGGTCCAAAGCAGAGTTGGTCCAAGCTCCTGTGCTGATCAGCAGTGGCATCAGGTCTGAGAGTAACTGTTAACACTTTCAGCCAGGGTGAGGTAGGGAGCCCCAGTCTCAAAGGAAAAAGAAAAAGAAAAAAAGAAAAGTATAGCAGATTATGCAGATGTCATGAATTATTACAGTAGAGGCAGCATTGGGTAATGCATAGAGAACTAGACTTGGAAGCAACACACCTGAGTTCAAATCCTGCTTCAGATACATATTCATTATATGATACTGGACAAATCTCGTATCCTTTCTCAGTATAAGTTTCTGTATTCTGTATCCCTATCTGTAAAATAGGAATGATAATAATAACAACAATAATGATAGTAGTAGTAATAATAATAATAATAATAAAAATAAATACCTACCTCATTGGGCTGTTGTAAGACTAAAGGAGGTTATATATGTAAAGTGCTTTGTAAACCTTAAATTGCTATATAAATGTTAGCTGTTATTGCTATTAATAATAATAATAATAATAATAATAAAATAATAGGTAGCATGTATAAAGGATAGAAGATAGGACTTAGAGTTAATCTCCCCATGACCCTTACTAGATGTGTGACTATGGGCAGGTCACTTCTTTGGGCCTCAGTTTGCTCATCTGTAATCTGAAGATAATAATGACCTGTAGTACCTATTGCAAAGAGTTGTTGGGAAGCTTCATTGTGATATAAAGTGCTTTGAAAACTTCAGAGTGCTACATAAATAATTGTTTTTGTTGCATTGTAGCACTAAGTAGCTTAGTAGATAGAGCATGGGATTGGGAGTCAGGAAGACCTGAGTTTGAATTCTCCCATAGACACTTATTAGCTGTGTGACCCTGGGCAAATAATATATTTAACTTCTCTGTGCCTCAATTTTCTCATCTCAAAGATGGGGACTATAATAGCACCTACTACCCCATACAGTTGTTGTAAGGATCAAATGAGGTAATATGTGAAGTGCTTCGCAAATGTTAAAGTTCTATATAAATGCGATCATCATCATCATCACTGGCTTAATGGCGAGCTATTTATTATCTGATTGTTTGGGCTAAGATGCCTACCGTCATATTTTTAGGATTTGGGGGCACTTTAATCTGAGTTCAGAGTCCATAATAGCAACGTAGGTTTGTTTTTAGAGTACTTAACGGATCAAACGGTAGTATGTAGTATATTGAGCTATAGCAGGCAGGGCAATTTTCACTGGTCCTTGAACTAGTTGAAATCTGTGTCCTGTCCTTGTAATAGCCACCATAAGTCCACAGGCATCACAGGTAGGCACACGCTTCTTTAGTAATTGGCCCCTATGTATTTTATAATAATTTCTACCTAGCCTCAAGGGGCCAGAAAGAAAGGGCTTCAAAACCTGGCACAATATTTTAAGAGGCTACTTTTTCCAACAGATTGTTTTAGAAGCAGCATAATAGGGTGGAAGGAACATGAACATGGAGTCAGAAGACCTGGCTTTGAGTTCAGGCACTGACACAATCTAGCTGTCCCTGGACAGATCACTTAGCCTCTCTGAGTGTCAGTGTCTTCATCTATAAAATGGGGGTGATAGCATTTTTGTGACCGAGGCACTTCATAGGGTTATTGTGAGTAAAGTACATAATTTAAACTATAAAGTGTTATATTTTTCTTCTGAAAAATTAAATCTTAAGATTTATTATTATTATTATTGTTTATAACATCTCTTCTCTACATCCACTTTCATTCTACTCTGCCACAACCCTACTTTACCTAGGTGGCCCAGTGGATAGAATATTTGGGCCTGGAGGCAGGAAAACCTGGGTTCATTTCTGGCCTCATATACTTTCTAGCTGTGTGACCCTAGGCAAGTCACTTAATCCCTGTTTGCCTCAGTTTCCTCATCTATAAAATGGAGATAACAATAGCACCTATCTCCCAGGGTTGTTATGAGAATCAAATGAGAAAATAATTGTAAAGCACTTGGTGTGGTGCCTGGCACATAGTAAATGATGGCATTATTATTATTACATGTTGTTGTTGTTGTTATTATTATTATTGTTAATTTCCAGCCCCCATTACCTTTTTTTTTTTTTTTGTGAGGCAATTGGGGTTAAGTGACTTGCCCAGGGTCACACAGCTAGTAAGTGTCTGAGGCCCAGATTTGAACTCAGGTCCTCCTGAATCCAGGGCCAGTGCTTATCCACTGTGCCATCTAGCTGCCCCCCCCCATTACCTCTTGTCTGGGCTACTTCAATAACCTTTTTATTATTCTCTTTGCCTCAACTCTCTCCCTACTCCACTCCATTCTTCACTCATCTGTCAACATTATTTTTCTAAAGCATAAGGGTCTGACTATGCTCCCCTTTCTTGCTCCTTGCTTAGTGAGGTCTAGTGGTTTCCTATCATCTCTTCATCATCTAGCCCCTTCCTACCATTCCAGTTTTCTTATACATTACTCCCCTTCTTGCACTCTACACACAGTTACACAAACCTACTTACAGTTACTCAAACATAACACTTCATCTTCTACCTCCATGCCTTTGCACTGGTTGTAACCCCCTCATCCCTGCCTCTTACTATTCTTGGCTTCCTTTGAAGACTCAGCTCACATCTCACCTTCAGCAGAAATCCTTTCCCAGTGCCCTTGGAGTTGTTATTGCCCTTCCCTTTCAGACTTTTGGTAGAAAACCTTTCTTAGTGGCATCTTTCTATTTCAATGAAATCACAGGTGCAGTCCCTAACCCTATGCCAGTATTAATTATTCATATGTATAGTTTATACTAGAGACCATATATGGTTCAAAGAACATGAGACAGGGGGTGGCTAGGTGGCGCAGTGGATAAAGCACCG
This sequence comes from Dromiciops gliroides, assembly GCF_019393635.1. Taxonomy (NCBI): domain Eukaryota; kingdom Metazoa; phylum Chordata; class Mammalia; order Microbiotheria; family Microbiotheriidae; genus Dromiciops; species Dromiciops gliroides. The sequence goes on along the minus strand of NC_057862.1, from coordinate 323,748,986 downwards.
GCCCTGGATTCAGGAGTACCTGAGTTCAAATCCGGCCTCAGACACTTGACACTAGCTGTGTGACCCTGGGCAAGTCACTTAACCCCCATTGCCCCCCCCCCACAAAAAAACCAACTCAAAAACCCCAAAAAAACAAAGAACATGAGATAGATGGTCCCAAAAGCTGGAGTCTAAAGGTCATGGCCTTGCTACTTAACTTTCTTTGAGACCTTGTATAAATCACTTTACATCCCTGGGCCTTACTTGTCTCATCTGAAAAATGAGAGTTCAGACTAGAAAATCTTTAAAGTAATTACAGCTTTAGGATTCTAAAAGGGATTTCTCCTGATCTTATCAACAGGCAACACTGTGTTGAGCCACTAGGTAGCATTGATATTATGAGAAAGTTGACAATCATTTGTCTTCGACTAGATTTTTTGGCCACTGTGTTTTTATTGCAAGGTGGTAGCTTTATGCCAATGCGTAGAGCCTATTAAAAATGTGTTTTGTAACCACAGGTATGATGTGGACTTTATCTAGTCATTAGAACTGAAGAAGGAACATTAGAGATCATTGAGTCCAACCCTTTTGTTTTATGAGTTTCAGTTCTATTACTGGTGCAGGAAGCCTACTCAAGGTCTTGTTGGTTTGATGGTCATCTATCTATCCATTTATTTATCTATTGATTTAATTATTTATTTAAATTTATGTATTTAGGCAAGAAATACTGTTCATGAGTGGATCAGCATGTCTAGTTCCAAACCTTTAACAGAAGAAGAAGAAGAAGAAGAAGAAGAAGAAGAAGAAGAAAAAGAAGAAGAAGAAAGAAAACAGGTAGAGTTGGAGAATTCAGAGCAAGAAGATAAAAAAACAATAGAGGTAAATAATAAAGCAGAAAAGAACCATCTTACTATACGTTTGAAATATAAGTGCTATGTTTAGTTTTTTACTTAGAAATAGCAATTTAAAATGCTAAGAGCATTAAATCTGTTGTTTACTAGTTATGTCATGACTTTGGACAAGTGTCATTGGTTATGAAATGAAGATGTTGGACTAAATCATCCCCCTGGCTCCTTCTTGCTCTGACATTTTATATTTTAAGATCCTTTCTTGCTCTGACATTCTATGTTCTGTGGTCATCTTCTGTTCAAACGTCTAACATGTTTCAGGATGTTGGATATCAAATTGTTCAACACAGGGTGAAAAGATGGATAATGTTTCTTAGAGAAAAATCACTTACTTATATAAAATGAGTGGTTTTCTTTGTCTCCCAGGATATCCATGCATTTGCCATCCAAAGCCTGGCAGAACTGACAGCCTACTCCATTGAAATGTTCCATAAAACAGCAGCATTGATTCTACATGGTCAAAAACAGGAGATAACTGCTTTAAAGAGAAGCAAAACACTTTCCCAGTGAGTATAATGAGTATCCTTTGTAAAATCAAGACTCTTGTCAAGTATGAATCAGTATCAGTCATTAGTCCTTCCTTAGCTACTTCCCACAGCTTGAAAACTTGCCTGCTTTGCTCACACCTACTCTGATTATTTGAATTAGCTTCATTTGGGGCTCTCTTAATAGATACATTGGTTCCTTTGTGTGAAGCCACAATCCCAGATAGAGTTGTTACAAAAGTAAAGGACAAATGAAGAAGTGTAATTACTTATGCTGGCAAAGGATACCCTACTCAAGATATTATTCTGACAATGAATGCAATTATCTTTACAAAGTATACACAAAAATACAATGAAAACCCAAGTTGTAAGAAACAAAGCTATTAAAAAAAGTATGATTTAAGAACAAGATAAAATTCCTAGTTGCTAAAAATAATTATGAAGATTTTCAGGGATTCATTGAGAAATATTCTAAATATGTCATTGTATTACTGGCCTCCTCCACCAGAGGCCTCTCTTGATATTATTTATCATAGTGTGGATGTGACTGAGCTTTCAGTGCTATGTCAGTGATTTGCAAAACCTGGCGGGTCCTAGGAAGCTGGTTTTTATGTAGTGGCTCATTGATGATCTGTGTATTTGTCATCCATATACTGCCCTAGCTGATTAGGAGCAGAGTGGCCTGGAATTACAATGATGGGCTTTCAAGTGATCTTTCTTTTGGACACTTAACTGCCTAGTAGGTAGGATCTCTGTCAGTGGAGCGAATTCCAGCACTGATAAAGTTATAGATCATTTGAATGATTATAGTACTACTGTCCTCTTGTGGTAGGTATCAAGCCCTTAGCACTGGACTATATGAGCTACAGGATTAAATTTGCTAAAGGAACTGAGCAAGTGGCCAGTTTAGCTATCTACTATACTTTGTAGAAGGGAGTCCATAGCAGACAGAAAATGAGACTTCCTTATTATAGTGCTGTCCCCTGGCAATAGGGCAATAGTCAGTCAGTCAGTAAACACTTATTAAATGCCTACTAAGTGCCAGGAATTTTGTTAAGTACTGAATGCCATTGGTCCAGATTTAGAAAAAACTCATTATCAGAAGAATATTGATATAGTGCTTACACATAATTTTTGGTTTGTTTTATTAATGTGTTCCAAGCTTCTACCAGTGCATAAGGCTACACAATCCCTGCCCATTCAATTAAACAAACATGGCTTATATGCCTAATTTGTGCAGAGTACTGTACGTAGGTATTGGGGAAAGAAAAGTTAAGGCAAGAAAAATTAAGGTAAGGTGCACTTTGTTTCATGGACTGTACTAATATGGGGAGTATACCTCCATTAATCAGCCATTCAGCAAGCACTTATTAAACACCTAGCAGATGCCAAGCTCTGTGCTAGGAGATGGGAATTTAAATATAAACAAATGAAACAATTCCTACTCTCAGGGAACTTATAGTTCTGTCAAGGAAGACAACTTGTACATATATAAGTAAATTCAGAAACTACTTGGCATGACATCTAAGACCTTTTACAGTCTTCCTTCAACTTAGCTTTACAGTTTGATTGGGACAGTTAGGTGGCACAGTGGATAGAGCACTGACCCTGAAGTTGGGAGGACCTGAGTTCACATTTGACCTCACTTATTAGCTCTGTGATCCTGAGCAAGTGGCTTAACCCCAGTTGCCTTAAAACATCTGGGGCCATCTCCAGTTGTCCTGATATATGTATATATATGTATATATGTATGTATATGTGTGTGTGTGTATGTATATACACACACACACAACACACACACGTATACATATATATCTTGCCACTGGACCCAGATGGCTCTGGAGGAGAGAGTGAGGTTGGTGATTTTGCACAGCCCTCCTTCACTTAAATCCAATTCATTGCAAGTAATGGCATCACCCTGATATCATGGTCCTCTTCGAGAATGAAGGACAAACGACAACAACAGTGATTTGATTCCACATTGCTTCCCCTCTCACACATGATGTTCCAGTCAACTTGGCTAACTTGCTCTTCCATGTACAAGGTATTCCATCTCCTGCCTCAGCACATTTTCACAGGTCGTCCTCCATGTCTGTCTTGTTCTTTCTCTTCCTTGGAGAATTTTTAGTGTCTTTCAAATCACAATTCAGATGCTAATCTCCTGTAGGAAGCTTTTCTTGATTCCCTTTGTTTTTGGTGTTCCCCAATCCCTCTAATGAAGTTACTTTGTCGTTACTTACTTTATATTTCTTATCTGTATGCATACTGTTTTCCCCAGTAGAATGTAAGCTCTTTGAGAGGAGGGACTGTTTCATTTTGTCTTTGTATTGTCATCAATCAATGCAGTTTCTGTCATATAGTAGGAACCTAATAAATGCTTTCATCCATTGAGTAAATGTTAGTCAACTTGAACCTGTGATGTTAGAGAAGGATGGAGTACCTTCTAGAAAATGTATAGGGTACAACTTGAGGAAAGGCATGAAGATAGGAGAATACAGGCCAAGCTGGGGGTTGTAGCAGAAAAGTAGTTTAGTTTGGCTGGAGTGTAGTGTGTGGAGAAAAATATGATAAGCCTGGAAAAGTAGGATGGTGTCGAATTTCAGTGAGCCTTGAATGCAAGGCAGTGGGGAGCCACTAAAACCTTTTTTAGAAGGAGAGTGATACCACTAGATCTTTGCATGAGAAAGGTAGTATTTACAGTGGTTTGGACAGAGGAGAGGTTAGAAACTAGAAACCCTCTGACTTAACTCATGTAAGTCAAGGCATTTGGTAATAAGGGCCTACACTAGGATGCTGCCTAGGAATAGGGATGGATAGGAAAGATTTTGCAGTTATCAACAAGACTTAGTAACTAATTTAATATGAGAGGTAAGGAGAAACAAAATAAAAAATAACCCTGGTATTTTGAACATTGGAAAGTGGATAAAATGGTGTCAGGGAGAGAAATCATGAAATTATAAAGAAAAGCACATGTTTGGGGGAAAAAGAAGATCAATTTTGGAAGATGATTTGAGTTTAAGATGTGGTGGATCAGGCTCATAGGTAGCTGGAGATTGTGGATTCAGAAGTCAAAAGAAAAGTCAGACCTGGAGATTGGAAAATCATCTGAATGGAGAAAGTGGAGGCATTGGGTATAGACAATTTTTAAAAAGAAGCTTAACATTGAATGACAAGGCCTGGAGGAGACAGGACAGAATGGAATCAAGGGTGGAGGTTGAGGTATTAGTAAAGAATAGGGTTACCTTTCATATGGAAAGAGAGAGAGAGAGAGAGAGACAAAGACATTGACAGATGGACAGACAGACTGAGAATATGTTAACATTTAAGGAATAGAGGCTGCTTGAGTCAAATAATTTCAGGCTTCTCAGTATAGTTGGAGGCCAGGTCATTTGTGAATGTTGGTAGTGAGAGGAGAGAAGAAAACAAGATAGGAAGTCTGTATAGATAGAATAGAAATATTGTTATGTATCATGGAGAATCTAGTTGATACCATGTGTCCTAAACTTTTATTTTACATAGTAATTACTTTTAATATATATTTGGTGAATTGAATTTGACATATGTACTAGTTACCAAGAGGCTACCTTTTGGACATATGTTTCTGATCTTGACATGGTGACATGTGCCTATAATCCCTGTGACTGACGAGGCTGAGACTGGTGGATTACTTGAACTGGGGCTTCTGAGCTGCAATGGGTATTCACACTAAGTCTGGCACCAGTATGATGAGACACTCCCCCAAGTGGGGATCGCTAGGTTGCCTAAGGAATGGTGACCTGACCAGGTTGGAAATGGAGCAAGTCAAACCTCCCCTGATAATTAATAGTTGGGATTGGACCTGAGAGTGACTCCAACCTGGGCGAGATAAAGAGACTTAGTCTGAAATTTCTTATATATTTGATTCCTGACTTAGACACATATCTCCTTAAGAATCTTTTATCATTCTCATTTGGCACACATGGAGATGATTTGTTTTCTTTTTGAGATTTTAAAATTCATCCCATAAATATAGGAAAGAAACACTTGATTTTTCCTTTTTTACTTCTTCAGAATGACAGTTTTGTTGTGTAAAGAATTGTCTTCGATGTCTAAGGAGTTCGCCACATGCCTGACAACTGTTGGGGTAAGAATTACTTTGTTTCACTAGATTGGAATGTCTGACTGCTTTTTTACAATTCTTTTGTTATCCTTGCCATATATATTCGAAATACACAGTATATGTTGTCTGTAACTAAAATTTAGAACCTGAAAAAGATCTTTGACCCTTGCATTTTTTCCATTGCTAGTATGAGAAGTCAACCATTGTTTCTTTGGACATTTTAAGGTTTTTAATTGTCAGTAATTTTATTCTCTCTCTCTCTTGCTTATCTTTAGTTCTCAAATTTTCTTTTCTATTTTTCTTTCTCCAGTCTCTTCTTTTATTGTCTTAATGTTTGTTTTTGTTTCTTTTGCATTACCAGTTCTTGCTTAGTTCCTTTGAATGCAATGTTTATCAATCTGAGAACACCTCTTGAAATATCTTGCCTGATTCCTTACCCCATTTTTGTTTCTCATATTTTATCCAGTTCAGTTGTCTTATAATGTTTTGAAATTGTATAAGTCTTCTTTGCTTTGTTTATTTTATTTAGTTGTATTTTTTTTCTTGTGTGCTTTTTTTAGTTTCGTCTCCTTTTTTTTTTTGATGTTTCTATTTATTTTTCATGGAGTTTGTAAGGCGTCTTAGCTCCTTTTGATTCTCTCACTCTGGCATATTGGATCAGGCTTTGACCCTTGTATTTTTTTTTAAGTCCTCCATATACTTACAATATGATTCATACCTGGTTTCAATAGCCATTGAAAGCGCTATAGTTACAACACAAATTATGAAAATAAAAACTAAAAATCCTTATTACAAAAGGTATTTGTGTGCTTATCCCTTTGAGTCTCAGATTCTTCCTCTAGAAAGTGATGGAATTGGACTAAATAATCTCTAAAGTCATTGGTGTCTCTAATGTTCTATGTCTCTGATATTACATGTCCTATGTTTTAAGGACCCTTCCAGCTTTAACATTCTATGTTTCACATTTTTGGACATAGCCAGTAGGAATTTATTATTCTTGACTATACATATTAGTGTTTTTTGTTTTGTTTTGTGTTTGTGGGGCAGTGAGGGTTAAGTGACTTGCCCAGGGTCACACAAGTAGTAAGTGTCAAGTGTCTTAGGGCCGGATTTGAGCTCAGGTCCTTCTGAATCCAGGGCTGGTGCTTCATCCACTACGCCACCTAGCTGCCCCCTACATATTTGTTTTAAGGGCTTTGTTTTTTTCTATTTTTCAGTTGTGTGAGGATAGGGGAGGAAGAGGGAAAAAAATTCTGTTCTAAGGTCTCTTTCAGCTCCCCCATTCTATATTTTATATTCCAGAGTTCCTTCTAATGTTTCCTGATGTATTTCTTAATCATGTGTCCAACATGTATCCTTTCCTCACAATGAGCTCAACTGTAATAGCTGCTTATTACTAAATTAGGTGACAGCATTTTCTTCCTAAAGTTTTCCAAACAGCTCCTCTGAAGAGTTACTGAATGTGTTCTTCAGTGTTTCATGGCTCCATTTACATCCTTTAGAGACACCAAAATATTTTGGGAAATGCAGTAGACTTGGGGTTAGAAGACCGTAATTTGAGTCCCAATTTTATCGCTTATCAGCTTTCTAATCATTGACAAGTCACTTTCCTTCTCTGAGCATTAATTCTTTCTTCTGTAAAATGGCAGAAATAGGACTTATACTACCTGTCTTACAGAGTTGTTTTGAGAAAAGTACTTTATAAACTATAAAAAGTATGGGAAAAGGGAGTTGCTAGTTACTATTCTCATTATGTAAGTACAATGAAAATTAATTTTTCTTACATTTTTTCCAGGTCAAAGAAAAAGCAGATGTACTTAATCCACTAATAACTGGCGTGTTTCTAGAGGTTAGTTTTGATTTTTTAAAAAATCCAAAGCTTTAAGTCTTATGCTTTAAGAGTACTTTCTGATTCTTTCACTAGTGGCTTTTTTTCGTACTCAGATAATAATTTAGGTGTATTTAAAGATATTGTTGATTCATCTATTTATTCATTCATCTATTTATCTTATCTATAAAAACATAAAGTTGGAGGTACAATGTAAAGTGTGTATATATTGGGGAAGATATCATTGAGTTACTCCTTTGGTAGCTTTTAATGGATAATTTTCAGTAATGAAACACTTTCTAGAAGTCAGCTGGTTAACACTAATGGGGATGAAAATCATAAATAGACTAGTATGACTTCCAAAAGGGATAAAGTTTCATTAGAAGGAATTTTTTTTTCCAAAAAATTTATCATGGTCCCCTTGCAAAAAAAAAAAAAAAGTGCTTTGTTTTTTAAAGACTGTGCCTCTGCTGTATCCTAGACCTGTGTTCTTCAGAACCCTTCTATGTATTCTAAGCCACATGGGATCCTGTGTAGAACCTTGAAAAAGTATTGATGATAGCCATCTAGAAGGAGTGTTGCTTCCCCTAAATTTAGAGGAAGGGTGACCTTTTCTAGATGGATTTCATCAATACTGACCCAGTAGGGTGCTGCCATATCACTCCTAGAGGCCTATCTCTCCTCTCTAACCCACAGGGGTTGGTGTCCATGGAGGAAAGATACAGGCCACTCTCGCTGTGGTCTCCATTAGGAAGTTGTTTGAATTGCTCTACTTGCCAGGGTTATTGTGAGGATGAAATGAAAATATTTGAAAGCGCCTGTGAAAACGCTATTTTGGAGTCACAGGACCTCAGTTTGAATGCTGGCTCTGTCTCTTATCTGTATGACATTTGACAAGTCTGAAGTCCCTTCCAGCTCCAAAAATCCATGTGGATCCTGTAATCCTAGATTGTCATTTTGGCACCACAAAGCACTGTATAATATTAATCATTATTATTATTATTATATTCTTCCATTAAAGTCCTCCTTTGCTGCCTCTTCATTTTGCTGAAATAATCCTGGTTCCTTAAAGGACTCTACTAAGAAAGCACAAATACTAGTAGGTCCTACTAAGCTGTAGAAGCCTGAAGGCTTTTAAAAAGTCAGCCCAACAACACATCGGCATGTTTCATCTGAAAGCCAGTTTAGTTAAATTGGGAAGGGTTCATTACTGGAAAGTTGGCTGCCAAGTGATGAATTTTTTTTTTTAATCATTGAACTCATGACAACTGACTACTAAGATATGGAAGGATTGTGACTTGCATTGATGGAAGGTAGGCACACTTCACAGAAATAAAAACATTTTTGAAATTATTTTCCTTTAAAAAGCTGATTTCACTGAAAAAGATGGGATTAATATGAATTGAATCACCAGGTGCAAAACTAATCTACTCTTACATTTTTTCTCTTAAGTGACCATCATTTCTTTTTTGTCTCAATCTCAATAGGCATCTAACAGTGCTTCATATATCCAGGATGCCTTTCAATTACTTCTTCCGGTGCTTGAAATCTCCCTCATTGAGAGCCAGATTGAATCATCACAGTCACAATGAGCTCCATACTAGTGGAAGAGAGGGGATTCCTTATTTACAGAAGCAAATATGAAGACATGTTTAAGGACAATAAGTTTTGATCTTGAGCTTCCAGCAATGGCTAAAAAGTGCCAGACCACTTCTGGGCCTTATAGTCTGATGTTGCAGAAGCAAGAGAGAGGCTAATGGGGAATTTCTGTAGTCTAGAAAATCAGGCAGTCTAGCAGGTTAAAAGAGTAAAGTTTTTGCCTTCATTGTTTGACTAAGACTGTTTGGTTCCTCTTTCCACTACAGCAGATAGTTATGTGCATTAATAAATTCTTTGAAAGAAGACTTTTGGAGAAGATCCAAGATGAAAACTTTTGTAAAAAGGTTAGCATCTTCTGCTAATGTGATGTTTAACCAAAAACATCTGTTCCACTTTGACATGATGCATATAACCCAAACACTACAAATTCTTGCTAAAGGAAAAACTGGATCTTTGAAAACAGCTTTTTCTCTTCAGGCAGCACACAAATCTTTCGTTGTGTGGATGAAAAACAATTTAATTTTGTATGCCCAGATCCTATTGTTTGATCTGGAAGTGTCACATACTCTTCTTCCCAGAATAAAAACTTCAGCTATATGATGTCTGTCAGGTTTTATATGTATTCTGATGATTACACCTTGTCACCCAATCCTTGACTATGATTACAGTACATACCCCAACTGCTTTTTTCCTTTCCAGTAAACATTTAGCATTGAAGAGAGATTTGTAAGGTGTTATATTTGAACTCATATTAATCTTACTGTGGGTAAGGAATGGCTTCTGGTGCCTTTAAAAATGAAGACCTGACTTCATCTTTAACCCTTGCTCTTTTAATTACGTAATAGGAAGAAAAGTAAACCTAGGAAATGTGGGGGCATGGCCTTTCTTGTGCTAACTTTTGAATGTTAGATGGGTCATGTTGAGTTAGCTTTTATTTCCATACATGCCTTTTTACTTATTTATGCATTTTATTAATCATGATCGGTTTTTAAAAAGTGATCACTGACAGATTCCCAGAGACAGATGGTGACTTATTACCTCTCAACTTCCAAATAACAATCAAACCAGATAGGATTACTTTTTAAGTACAACTTTGATAAATTGTTTTATATATACACATTTGGTGTGAACCACTCCAGTATATTTTCCATGTATAAGTCATGTACAGGTTGAATCCCATTATAGATAACTTTAAACTGGTGTTCAAATTCTTCTATACAGTACTGGGTTTTTGTCCTATCAATTATGAATATGACATTTAGATTTCCATTGTGTATAGTCTTCAATCAGCCCATCAACAAGCATTTATTAAGTATCTGTTATATGCTAGCTATTGTGCTACCTGCCAAGCATACATACATACATACATACATACATACATATCTATCTATCTATCTATAAAATAAAACAGTCTCTACTTTCAGGGAGCTTATCTGTTATTAGTTGTAATAGAATCTCTTGTATGATATCTTATCCTCTCCTACCCCTCCACTCCCCCCACCTCGAACTAGATTCTTGGCATTGTGACCTTGGGCAAGTCACTTCTCCATACCAGGCTTCAGTTTCCCCATCTATAAAATAAAGGGACTTGAATGATTTCCAAGGTCCCTTCCAGCTCTTAACTTTTGAGCTCTATGTTTCAAGGCTCTTCTGTCTATATTAATACAGTTTATGTATACTCATGAATAGCGGGCATAGCATAGTAACCATAAGAACTACTTCTGACACATACTGAACTTATGACCTGGACAGATCTTTCAACCTCTAAGACTATAAGTTGCAAACTGTTGTCAATCTGCATCTCTCCTGTTTACCTCTGCTGCATTTTTTTGGAACTGTAGCTCTGTAATCTTGATTTTGTATTCCCCAAAGTCTTTCAAATTGAAAGTAAAACGTGTATTTTTAAAAATTAGGCTTAAAGGAATGATTGATTAGTGTTCACACAGCTAGTTAGTGGCAAAGCCAGGACTTAGAATATAAAAAATTGGGAAGACCCATGGATTCCATCTAGTCCAGTCCATTTCAGAGTAAACATCATTTCTATTACATGCACTCAGAATGGCAGCCCGGCCTTTGAAGGCTTCAAATCAGAAAGAATCTCCTGTGAAGTTTACCCATTTCACTTAGTGATAGCACTAATCATTAGAACATTTTTCCTCACATGAAGCCTAAATCTTCCTTTTTCTAACCTACATGAATTGTTTCTAGTTCAGCCCTCTGGGTCCAAGTAGAATAAATCTAATCCTATTCCCATGTTACATCCCTATTTTAAAATAAACAAACTTGAAGACTTCTAGGTCTTCTGCTTTGGAGGTTAAATCTCTCTAGTTCCTCCAACCAGAATTTCATGTGGCATGGTTTTGAAACCTGTTACCAACTAGATCATTCTCCGATGCACTCCAGATGGATGTCTTTGCTAAAATGTGATATCTAGAACTGAACACGATACCCATATTCAGTCTAGCAATGCATAGTATAACATAATTATCACTTCCTTAATCCTGGACATCTGCCTCTCATAATGTATTGTGGGGGAAGGGGAGGAGGAGGCTGACGTATTGAGTTTGCAGTCTACTAAAACCTTCAGTTTATTCAGTTGACCTGTTCGTCTAATCATATCTTCCCTTGTGATTGTGATATTTTTGAACCTAGTAGTAATCTTTTAAACCTAATGTAAAATATAAGACTTTACATTAATGCCTCTCAAATTTTGTTGCATTAGATTTAGACCAGTGTTCTGACTTGTCAAGACTTTTATCAGTACTTCCTTTGTCATCCAGTGTTATCTTTCCCTTCAAGCATTGTGTCATCATTGAAATTAATACATGCACTAACTGTGTCTGTAGTTGAAATTAATACACAACTGTGTATTACCAACTGTGACTATAGTCAATTGCCAAAAAAAAAAAAAACAAAAAACCAAATGTAGGCATGATAACAGAAAAAAAAACCTAACAATTAGAGTTGTCAAAAAGTGGAATGAATTGCTTTAGAAATAGTGAATTTCTTCTCCTTGGTGGTCTTCAGGTAGAGGTTGACCATGTGTCAGGCATGTTATATTGGGGATTTCTTTCAGGTTATGGGTTAGACTAGATGGTCCCTTTAAACTAAAATTGAGGGATTCAATGAATAATTTTTCATTACTTATATATCAGAGTTCATCCATTTCCCAAATGGTTAACACTCAATTTTCCACTTCTTTGGTACCACAAATAAATTTGAAGTAACTTCCTCTTTTCTTCCTTACTATAATGGTTTCTCTTTGTGTCTTTAGAATTTTATTCTTGAGAGCTTACTGTCTCTCATGGGATGACCTTATAAAATTTTTGGCCATGGGATATCTATCCTTTCTTGGAATCCCTGGAAATCTGTTTCCCTGACATCAAGGGTACATGACAGACTATGCCCAGATTCTTTCTCTATCACAAATTCTAACCTGGATTGATCACTTCTCCCAAAGGTCTCTATTATTTCAACTTCAGCAACCACTTTCTTCTTGTGAGTAAGAATCAGATCTAGAATAGAATTTTCCCTTGTTGAATTGTCAAGAAATGATTAGCTGTTGTACTTTGGGCAAAGAGTGCTCCAGCAGATGGGTTAATTGAAGCCCTCCGTGACTACTATATCATATATCTTTGCCAGGCTTAAGTTCTATTTCCTAAATTCCTCATCTACTTCCTCTTTCTTTCTTGGTGGTCTGTTATATACTTCATGACATATTTTTTGTTTGTTTCTGCCTCAGGTTCTTCACTTAAATATTCTCTACTAACTCCTCTATTTCCTTGATTTCCTCACAATTAATTTTCTTAATAGACAATGCTAAAAAAAAAATAGACAATGCTACTTTTTCCCCCTTCTCTCTCCCCCTTATCTATCCTGTTTCTTTTAATTAAGATATATCCTTCCAGAGTCATTCAAGTTATGTATCTCATTCTATTAAATCTGACACCTTTGAGGTCAAATTTGTCCTCTTGGGTTAGAAGCTGTAATTCAAGTGGCTTATTACCATATTTTATACACTTTGTGTGTAGATATGCATGATGTTATCGCCATGGTGACATAGCCATGGGTCTTATTGCTCTCTCCTTTGTTCAATTAATCTTATGTGCATTTCTAGGCATCTCTACTGCTATTTTTCTTCCAACATTATAGCTTTTCTCTGTGATATGTTAGCTTAGTGGACATAAATTCATTTTTCTCCCCCATCTTTAGCCTTCCCTCTTTTCAATTTAAGGCTCTTTTAATTAAATTTGAAGGATTTCAGGCAAATAAATGCCTTCTTATCAATCCTTATAGATAGACTCCATCCTTGATTAGGAGCCCATTATTTTTAAAGTTAAAGCCATGGTCCAAAATTCCAAAAGCAATTCTCAAACATCTTTTAAATTAGCTATTTATTTCCCAGCTCTATATTTCTCTTTTGAAGCCCCTGCCTTTGATCAACAGAAGTGATGAAAACACACTATCTGGGCTCCCTAAAAGTCCTCAGCTCCTTGTCCAAGATTTCATAGTCTTTAAGTAATGCTTCATAAATTCTTTCCAGCAGCATCACTGATGAATCACCAAAAATGGGTAGTCATCATCCAGTTCGAAACCTTGGAAAGATTCCCCATCATGTTCTGCATACATACTCCAGGAAGATACCAGATCTCTGTGATAAGGTCAACAAATATCTGCCTCATTACTTCTCAGTAGGGAATCACCAATCACTACCACTCATTGCTTCTTTCTTTGACCTTTATTGTGTGATATTTCACCTCTGACATCAGCTATGACTTCATGGCATTCATTATTCTAAAATTTAGAGGATAAGAGATAGCAGTTGCTTCTTCCTTAGAGAGTCAAGCTTTTTCATCTTTGGAAAGAGCTTTATTATATCTGTTACTTAGTTTTCAAGTGTTTAGTGGTCTTTCTTTTCTGTGTCACATTCTTTAACCCTCCTCACTCATTTCCTTCTACATCTCCAAATGTATTTGTTACCACATTGAAGCCCTTCTAAGTAAAATAAATGAATGAACAAAAAAAATAAGTAGTTCATTCTTCCTAATTACCTGGAGAGTGGAAACACATTTCTATAGTCCCTTCATCTTCTTAGAGGGAAACCAGCCTTGACAGCCTGGAACCTTTCACCTCACACCTGGGCTATTGCAATAGCCTGCTGATGGGTCTGCCTATCTCAAGTCTCTCCCCACTCCAATCCATTCTCCATTCAGCCACTAAAGTGATTGTTCTTAAAGTGCAGGTTTGACCATGTCACAACAATCCCCCACTCCCTTAACCCTCCAAGACCCAACACATACACACACTCAATAAACTCCCGTGGCTCTCTATAACCTCCAGGATCAAATATAAATCCCTTGGCATCCAAAGCCCTTCATAGTCTAACCCCTTTTGACAATTCCAGTCTTCTTATACGTTGCTTCCTGCCATATATTCTTCTATCCAGTGATGCTGATTTTCTGGTTGTTTCATGAGCAAGACACTCCATCTCTTGGTACTGGGCATTTTCACCAACTGTTCCCTGTGCCTGGAATGCTTTTCCTCCTCAAATCCACCCATTGACTTCCCTGGCTCCTTTTACGTCCCAACTTAAATCCCATCTTTTTTTTTTTTTTCCCTTTGGTGAGGCAGTTGGGGTTAAGTGACTTGCCCAGGGTCACTTGTCAAGTGTCTGAGCCTGGATTTGAACTCAGGTCCTCCTGACTCCAGGGCCAGTGCTCTATCCACTGCGCCACCTAGCTGCCCCTAAATCCCATCTTTTTAAAGAAGTCTTTCCCAATCCTTCTTAATTCTAGTGCCTTCCCTCTGATAGTAATTTCCTATTCATCCTGTACATAACTTGTTCGCATGTATTTGTTTGCATGTTGTCGCCCACATTTAGATAGTGATTTCCTAGTAGCAGGGACTGCCTTTTGCCTTTTGTATCCCTAGTATTTAGCACAGTACCTGTCACATGCTAGGTGCTTAATAAATGTTGACTAATTGATATTGATTGGCAGAAATACAAATATAGCATACTCTATGCAGGTCCTTGCAAAGTCTTTCCTGCTCTCTATTTTTTTGTTTGGAAATGCGATCTTCAGTTCTTTGCTCTTCTTGCCAATAGTTTCCTAAGGAGAATGCTGTGGCCAACAGCTTGTTGGGAGTGTTTCATTTTGAAGTTCTCAGTCTTCTCCCCACGGAACCTGAAGAAACAGATATTAATGAGACATTTGTGCCTATTTACTCATTATACTCTCTTGACAACCACACTCAACTTTCTTTCCTCTGTTTGGTTTACTTCTTGCCCTGCCTTATCATTTTTCTTTTTCTAGACTCCCTTTAGCTCCATTTCTCACTCTTATAAACCTCTTATGTTTGTCTCCTATACCAGCTCCTGAAGTCTTAATAGAATCCTCTTCTGAAAACTGTCTCCTTCAGCTTGATTCTTTCAGCTCAAATTCTTTTCTTTTAGCTCTATTCTTTCCCCTTTCAGTTTTTCACCTCCAATTCAATCTCTGGATTTCATAATTTCAGAACCTTCCAAATGTTCATAATTCCTTATTTTTTCAGCTTTACTCATACTGATGTTTTTTCTCCCACTCAGCCTTTTCCCACTGAAGCTAGAAATAGGGGGCTCAAACCTCTAGGTCGCCTGGTCTTCCAGGCCACGTGTCTTTCAGCTACATCCCATTGTTCTATCTTGGTCCTTTCCTCCTCCTCCTCCTCCTCCTCCTCCTCCTCCTCCTCCTCCTCCTTCTCCTCCTTCTCCTTCTCCTTCTCCTCCTTCTCCTCCTCCTTCTCACTTAGGGAAATATAGCCCACTGCATATTTTGAATTTTATACTTATTACTGCCCCCACCTTCCCACTCTCCAAGTTGAAAGAATGCCCAGAACATTGTGCACCATGACAGCAATATTATTTGATGAAGAACAATTCTAAGCAATACAATGATCCAATACAATCCCAAAGGACTAATGATGATGCATACTATCCACCTCCAAAGAAAGAACTGATATTGATTGAACACAGGCTGAAGCATGTTATTTTTCATTTTTTTTTCTTTTGAGTTTTCTTATACAAAATGACTACTATGGCCAGGAAAATAGGGAAGAACTCAGGAGACGAAAAGAATGTAGTTGTTAATCTTGGATGTATTCATCATTACCTAAATCTCAGTGCCATAAACTTAGGCAATTTGTAACACAGAGCAGGGCTCCTGCAGGGTTCACACATAGCACAAGATAAGACAAAGGCACACAGGGAAAGGCCGAGAAACATCAGAAAAGCAGCAAGTTGGGGAAGGAACCACACCAAGACTTGAAGTCAAAAAGACCTGGATTAAAATTCTGGATCTGTACCTTACTGGCTATGTGACCTGACACCTGAATGAAGTAATTTCATGTCACAAAGACTCAGTTTCCTCACCTACAGAATGAGGAGATTGATCTATTTGATTTCTGAGGTCTCTTCCAACTCTTTTGAAAGCTGTTCAATTAGCTGTGAATCAACACTGTTCAGCCTTAGAGGTTTTACTTGGTTTTCTTTTCCTCCTTCCAGACAATCAACTCTACAAGCACAGTTTAATGGACTAGTCTCTAACAAAATCAGTTTAGAAAATCTTCCATCCCGAATAGCTATCAAACTATATCTTCTTTTTTTGTTGCTAAATTCCTTGAGACAGCTGTCTAATAACAGATGCCTTTACTTCCTTTCCTCTATCTTTTTAACTCTTTGTAGCCTTTTAAGCATGATTCAACTGAAACTCTCAAAAATAAACATTTCTTAATTATGAAATCTAATGACCTTTTTATATTAAAGTGTTTATCAAAATATTTTTTATAAACCAAGGAAATAGACCCCCAAGTTAAGAACCCTTGTTTAAGACAATCTAGAGAATGTTCTAGGCATTTTTTAAACTAGGGCCTATTGTTCCCTTCCTTACACCCCCTTCACAAAGTTTTACTTTTTTTTAAAGTAATAAACATTTTTATTTATAGTTTTGGGTTCCAATTTTTAATCCCTCCTTCCCTCTCTCCCTTCCCCCTCCCTAAGGCAGTAAGCAATCAGACGTAGGTTATACATGTACGATTATGTAAAACATTACCATTTTGTATAAGAAAACTTGAATAAAAGAAAAAAATGAAAGTGAAAAATAGCATGCTTCAGTCTATACAATCAACATCATTTCTTTCTTTGGAGGTGAATAGTATATTTCATTGATAGTCCTTTGGGATTTCCTTGGATTATTGTATTGTTGAGAATAGTTAAGCCTTTCACAATTCTTTATCAAACAATATTACTGCCTCTGCACAATGTTTTCTTGGTTCTGCTTTCTTCACTATACATCAGTTCATGCCTTTCTGAAATCATCCTGCTTGTTATTTCTTACAGCACAATAATATTCCATCACCATCATATACCACAGCTTGTTTACTAATGACCTTTTCAAAATTATGAAGACACTGAAACTCTTACCTTTTTCCTTCCCTTCCCTCCCATATCTCCCAAGAAAAGATTTGGGATTACTAATGAATAACTACAAAGATTCATTCATTCTGAGAACTATAATCTTCTGCCTTCTCTCAGTCAAAACAATCCAGCTGGATGGCTAACTGGATAGAGTACTAGGCCCCAGAGTCAGGAAGATCTGAATTAAAAGCTGACCTCAAACACTAGCTGTGTGACCCTGGGAAAGTTACTTAGCCTTACTTTCCATATCTGCAAAATGGGGATGATAATAATAGCACCTACCTCCCAGGGTTGTTGTGAGTATTAAATGAAAAAAAAAATAATTGTAAAGTGCTGGGCACATAGCAAGTATTATATAAATGTTAGCCATTGTTATTATTTTGAATCAGAAAGATAATGAAAAAGGAATATAGTTCATTTCATCAGAACTGACAAAGGAGGAAAAGTATATATGCATTTATTACTTTTCTAATACTCTGCCATGAGAATAGAATAGAAGACTATCATTGGAAGAAATATTGAAAATATAGAACAGCAGAATGCTAGAGCCAAAAAGGACTTCAGAAGATAGAATGTCAGAATGAGAAGACATCATAAAACATACACTGGTAGAAATGGAAAGGTCATTAAAGATTAGACTGGTCCCAACATTTTACAAGTGGGGAAACTGAGGTCCAGGGCTGGGAAGTGACTTGCTTGAATTCATACAATAAGTTTGTTGTATACTTGGTTTGGGAGGTGTAAACATCAGAAATAATTTCAGAATTTTGATAGAAAGTTATAGTCATAGTACTCACAATACTTCCTTTATTATTCTGTTCCATATACATACATATTCTGATCTCCTAATCTTTAATAACATTTTGGTTCTACTTGTATGCATCTAGCTCTCAGGACTTACTTATTTTTGTTTGTTTGTTTGTTTTTGTGGGACAATGAGGGTTAAGTGACTTGCCCAGGGTCACACCGCCAGTAAGTGTCAAATGTTTGAGGCCGGATTTGAACTCAGGTACTCCTGAATCCAGGGCCAGTGCTTTATCCACTGCGCCACCTAGCTTTCCCCAGGACTTACTTATTTTTAATATTTTGTACCCAAGTCTCATTTACCTTAATAAGGGCAAACTACTTTTAGTTCTTTGTTATATGCCATTGTCTTTAGACTTTATAAGCCAAAATTATAAAGAGACTCCTTATATTTTGATCTGTAGTTAAAAACAAATGGACAAAACAACCCTAAAAATTACTTTCCATTTGTCAAGAACTATGGAAACAATACAACTTCCTCCCAACTAATTCTTTGGTTACTGACTTCAGTTTTTTAAGAGAGATTAACAATATCATCACAAAAAGAAATTAACAAAATGTCATCACTTTCAAATGGATTAACTTTATAAAAATATAAAGCTGGCTAGGTATGGTGACAAGTTATGATAATCCCCACTACCTAGGAGGCTGTGTTAGAGTGGGCAGAAGTCAGTTGGGTGTCTACACTAAGTCCTTAGTCTGGTGCTAATACAGTGAGCCCCTATGAGTAGAGGGGGAGAGGGAAACCAGGCTGCCTCAGAAGAGAACTGGTCCAGGTCTTACCTACTTAATAGTGGGATCCAGTCTGTGAGTGACTATTGCACTTCCAGCCTGAGCAAGTTAGGGAGATGCAGTCTCAAAAAAAGTATGTACATACATACATACATACATACATACATACATACATACATACATGCTATACTGGAATTATATTTATATTGATCAGAATATCCATATAAATGAAGATTTTAAACCAGATTCACTGCAAAAACATGTAAACCTAATTTTTTTCCTGCATAGATTAAGGACAATCTGTGTTTTATATTTGTCATCATTCAAAGTCTTATTTGGGAAGAGGGAAATTTTACAAGTTATTACTATTGGAGGTACTTTTTTCAATAATAAAATTTTCCCTATTGCTTCCAGATCGATTTTTGTGATATCTATGAATCTCAAAAGAAAAGAAAGAAACATCTTAAAAGAGAGTACAGTCTTCATTATAGAAGAGTTTCATTCTAAATTTTTTTATACACGATAGGTACTCAGTAAATATTTATTGAATGAATGCTTTAAAATCCCTGTTGCTATTAGTGGTGTCAAGATTATATGGTTTCATGAGGGGTTTTGAAATTGTGTCTAAGAAAGTGGTGAAGCTTAAGTATCTGTGCAATGACATCAACTTGAGACTTGAGTGACAGGAACTTTGAAAACTGTTTTTCTAAAGTTCAGATTTCTAATTTTTTTCTTATTCCAGCTGTACTCATCTTTATTCATCATTTTACTGTAAAATTACCATTGTAAAAATCACATAGGTTCAATGGAAAGATCATAGAATAAGGAATAAAGAAAGACAAGAGTTCTAATCTTGGCTGTGGCATTAACTGACATGCTACATTTGATCTAAGGCAAGATATTTCACCTTTCTGGGTCTTGATTTCCTCATCTGTGTAAAGGGGTTGGGGGAGGGCTTGGCTAGATTATCACTAAAGCATTTGCCTTAGTGATTCAATATAATTACAGTCCCTTCCTAGATTTGATATTTTTTAATTTAATTTTTTTCAATGAACAAACATTTGCTTTCTCTCCCTTTCATTCCCCTCTGCCCCTGCCCCTTGAAAAAAGTTTCTTTACAGATTTAATATTCTATGTACTGAGACCCAGGGGGCAGCTAGGTGGTGCAGTGGATAAAATGCTGGCCCCGGAGTCGAGGAACTAAGTTCAAAACTCACTTCAGATATTTACTATCTGTGTGACCCTGAGCAAGTCACTTAACTCCAATTGCCTTAAACATATATATATATATATGTTAATATATGTTTATATCTATATCTATATTGATATCTATATCGATATCTATATATCTTGCCACTGGACCCAGATGGCTCTGGGGGAGAGAGTGAGGTTGGTGACCTTGCTTCACTTAAGTCCAATTAAGTGCAAGTCATGACATGACCCAAATATCATGGTCCTCTTCAAGAATGAAGGACAAACAACAACCACCAAAACCCAGCCAGGTCTCACATCATTTGCTCCAATGTTCTTATTTCTAATTTTCTTCTAGGTTTAATATGCTATCTTCATATTTTAAAGTCCTTCCAAGCTCTATGATTCTATGTCTTTTAAGTACTTTTTGAGTTTTCCAAGGGGAAAAAACCCTCAATTTTCTCTTACCTCTTCTTTCCAAAGATCGTAAAAGAAGAGGAAACTGCTCTTGGCATGTCATCTTTGCAAGTCAATGTTCAAAATATCAGTGCACAGAAGGAAGTTTTTGACTAACTTCTTTTGGCTCCTGAAGGTAGGAAGAGAAGTTAATTACATTAGTGAAATCAACATCCATCTGTGACTGTTTGTCTGACAGACATTGTTAGTCTTTTCCAGCTTTTTGGAAATGCGGTCAAACTGGTTCTAAAGAAGCAATCATCTTTCTAGCATTTCTGTGATTTATCCAATATGTAGTTGTGGGTTTTTTTTTTTTTTTTTTTTTTTTTTTTTTTTTTTTTAGGCAATGGGGGTTAAGTTTCTTGCCCATGGTCCCACAGCTAGTAAGTGTCAAGTGTCTGAGGCCAGATTTGAACTCAGGTACTCCTGAATCCTGGGCTGGTGCTTTAACCACTGCGTCATCTAGCTGCCCCTAGTTGTGTATTTTTTTAACCACAACATCTAAATAGGAATAGTGTCTTAGGTATATCTGCATCAATCAAACAAAACTTATAACCAAAGTACTTATCTGGAAAATTTTAAGCATTCTCTTAGACTTGAATGAGAGCAATAATGGCTGACATTTATATAATGCCTTATGATTTTCAAAGATCTTTACTTTTGTCCTTCACAACAATCTAATGAGAATAGTTAGTACAAGTGCTATAATTTCCATTTTACAGATGAGGAAACTGAAGCTAAGAGAGGGAAAAGGCTTTTTCTAGTTATCCATGGCTGAACCTTGGCTTTGTGTGTGTGTGTGCTGTGGAAAATTGGTACATTGGGTCGAAAAGTGTGCACAGTTTAGTGACATTTTGGATATAATTAGCTAGCTCTAGATGGTCCAATGGATAGAGCACTTGGCCTGGAGTCAGAAAGACCTGAGTTCAAATTTGACCTCAGAAACTTACAAGCTGCGTGACACTGGACAAATCATGCAACTTCTGTTTGCCTCAGTTTCTTCAAGGGTAAAATGAAAACCCTTTGAAGAGGTGTTATGAGGATCAAATAAGACAACATTTATAAAGTGCTGCCTGGCACATAGTAGGTACTATAAAGATACTAGTTGTTATATAGTTCCAAATTGCTTTATGGAATGTGTTGGGTCAATTCACAGCTCCCCCTAACAATATGTTAGTGTGCCTGCTTACTTCTGCCCCTCCAACAGTTGCCATTTTTTCAACTTTCAGTCTGATGAATATTTACTGTAGAACCTCAGAGTGGTTTAAATTTACATTTCTCTTTATGATTAGTAATTTGGTCCTTCTCTGCCTCTCCACTGTACCAATGGGATCTCCATTCTGCTGCTAAGAAACCTCCTCATTTTCTGCATCTTTGTGTTAAGCAAACTTTGACTTTTCCTTGGGTGTCCCACATCTTTGTTACCTTCTACTTCAATGCTGATCAGTCCTCTGTCTAATCTGTTAGGATCTTCCTTGGGACCTTTGTTCTGACACCATCACTGTAATATTCTTTGATTTTCATTCCATTACTTTTTTTTTTTTTTAGTGAGGCAATTGGGGTTAAGTGACTTGCCCAGGGTCACACAGCTAGTAAGTGTTAAGTGTCTGAGGCCAGCTTTGAACTCAGGTCCCCTGACTCCAGGGCCGGTGCTCTATCCACTGTGCCATCTAGCTGCCCCCATTCCATCACCTTTTATCATCCTTTTCTTGATCCTTGTAGCTATCATCTGTTATCCTTCTAGACACCCATCTCACCTCTCACAACTTTGTGGAATGATTCATAGTCTTATGCTCCAACTCCTCATGTGTCACAATCCTTTGAGACATCAGTGATTTTGCCAATGGCTCTTCTAAAATAATTTCTTTCCATTTCCTCAAACTTCTTGGTTTCTTTGACTTCCTTGTCACTCTACTTCAACTACTCACCATGGTGTCCAGACGTTAGAGTTTACAGTCCCTTGAAGCTGCTTCATGTTAAAGATCTTGAATTCTGAAATTTCTTTCTCCTGCTATAATATCATATATTTCCATCTTTTCCTCTTTCTTCTTTTTTTTTTCTTTTTTTTTAGTGAGGCAATTGGGGTTAAGTGACTTGCCCAAGGTCACACAGCTAGTAAGTGTTAAGTGTCTGAGGCCGGATTTGAACTCAGGTACTCCTGACTCCAGGGCCGGTGCTCTATCCATTGCGCCACCTAGCTGCCCCCTTTCTTCTTCTTTTCATACCCATTCTTCACCTTCATCATGACTTCAATCCTTCCAATTCCTTCATATCTTCTCACTCTGCTAACTCTATTCTGGTGGCACTTTCTTTCAAAACTAGAAAGCCTATAAAGTTTGTATAGCCAGCCATTTTATGAACGCCCTCCTCACTCTTAAATCAATTGTTTTTTAAAAAATTTCCTTTACTTCTTTCTTCTGAATTTCTACCATCTTCTTCTTCTGTTCTTAATCCCAAGAAGTACACTCTGTAGGAGAAAGGACCTAATTAGAGGGTGATTAAATTTATTACAAAGATATGCTATAGAAACTCAACTGGGGCCTGCCTACTGCATAATAATCCTTATTCATTTCTTGCAGATTTTTGTGATTCACACAATGGCTATCATCTCTACTTCAGTCTCTACCTCTTCTACTTTAACCCCTTAATTTTAGTAAATAACTTTGCTTCTTTTTTCCCCATCAGAAGCTGAAGGCAATCCGACATGACCTCAACTTCCCCAACTCTTCTAAAATCTTAAATGTCCTTTTGCATTCTTTTCCCATGATCACAGAATTACAGAATTTGAGTTATATGGGACCTCAGTAGTCATCTAGACCACCTCACGCACAAAAGGAATCTTTACTATAACATACCTGCAAGTGGTCATCAAATTTAAAGACTCCAAAAAGGGGGGGGGAGGCCACCATCTCTCAGAACAGCCCATTGCACTTGTGGCCAGCTCAAATTGTTAAGAAAGTGCGTGCGCGCACACGCGCGCGCGCGCACACACACACACACACACATACACACACACACACGCACATTTCTTGACATCAATCCCAAATTTACTTTTTTGTAATTTCCACCCACTGTTCTTTGTTTCTTCCCCCTCTGGGGCTACGCAGAACAAGCTCAATTCTTCTTTCACATGACAATCCTTCAAAGACTCGAAGACAGGGGCAGCTAGGCAGCGCAGTGGATAGAGCACCGGCCCTGGAGTCAGGAGTACTTGAGTTCAAATCTGGCCTCAGACACTTAACACTTACTAGCTGTGTGACCCTGGGCAAGTCACTTAACCCCAATTGCCTCACTAAAAAAAAAAAAAAAAAGATTTGAAGACAACTATCATGTTCCTTCTGGGTTTTCTCATCAGTGGCCTAAATATGCTGTCTCAGAAGATGAGGTGATTCTCCTTGATAAAGCACCTCCTCCTAATCTTCCCAACCCATCCCCCTGTTATATGCTCCATAATCTTTCTCCATCAATAATTTCTTCTCTCATAATTTTCAGTCTTTTCCTCACATTAGGTCCTTATCTTTTGCCTAGAAATATGCTCAGGTCTCCCAAAACTCATTGGTTTCAGAAACTTTCAGTGGTTCTTCATTATCTATTGAATAAAATATGAACTTTTCCAAAATCCTACTCCTTTTCCCTTACTCTAGCCAAACTAAAATACTTTCCATCTTTCATTCTTGACTACTTTATGGTTTTTCTCATCCCATATCTCCATCCTTTGAATGAATTTTGCTTGGACTCTCTTTCTAGCCAAATTCAGGTTCAGACTTTTTCATGAAACTTTTCCTATCCTCTCTGACACAAGTGAAAGTAATTGCTTCTTTCATTTACTTGTAATGAATTGCAATGACCTATTCTTTGAATTATTATTTTCTGCTTTGTATCATAATTATTTGTGTATGTGTATATTTTTTCTTATTAGATTATAAGTTCCTTGAGAATAGTATATGCATTGTATTTCTTTTTTATACTCTAATACAGGGGTAGCTAGGTGGTTCAGTGGATAGAGCGCCGGCCCTGGAGTCAGGAGGACCTGAGTTCAAATCCAGCCTCAGACACTTGACACTTAATAGCTGTGTGACCCTGGACAAGTCACTTAACCCCAGTTGTCTCAAAAAGTAGATGATGATATACTTTAATACAATGTCTCACATAATAAATGGCATTTTATGATACTTAAGAAATATCTGTTGATATTGAAATGAGTTAGCTGGGGCTAGACTGTCCTTATAGATTCTCCAACTCCATCACATTCAATCCAAAGTAATAATGTACACTGAGCTTGATGTTATAGTACATATAGTGCATATTTTTGATTTGCATTATTCACAGTATTTATTAAAATAGATTTTTATTGATATTTTTGTTTTTATATCACCTACATTTTTCCTGTATCCCTTCCCATCATCCCCTTCCCACCCCCACCTGTTGCAAGAAGAGAAATAAATTAAACATAACCAACCAACACATTGAATAAAGTCTGATGTTATATGCAATGATGTGGATCCTCCCCACTTCTACAAAGGGGTGTATTCTCATAATCATTCTTTGGAACCAAGCTTGGCCTTTATAATTTTACAACATTCAATTTCAACTGCTTCGTTATTGTTCTTCTATCATACATTGTTGTAGTCATTAGTATATATCGCTTTCTTGGTTCTCCTTACTTCACTTTGCATCAGTTCATATAAGTCTTTTCATGTTTGTCTGTATTCATCATGGTTGTTATTTCTTATAGCATAACAATATTCCATTACATTCAGGTACTACAATTTGCTTACTCAATCCCCAGCTAATCTTTATCCACTTTGTTTCCAGTTCTTTGCTACCATAAAAAAGTACTACTATAAATATTTTGGTGTACACATGGAGCCTTTCTTTTTATCTCTGAACTCCTTGGGGAATTTACCTAATAGTGGAATCTCTGGGTCAAAGGGTATGGACATGTTAGCCACTTTATTTCTATAATTTCAAATTGCTTTCCAGAATGGTTGTATTAATTCATAGCTCCACCAACAATGAATTAGTGTGCCTGTTTACCATAACTCCTCTATAATTGGCTTATCTAATGCAGGTATTTTTAGTATCATTAAATATTTAATTAGGAAATGTAATTATTTAAAAATTTTCCTTTTAATTATGAATTTGGCAAATAGCAAACATGAACATTTCTATATACAAAGAACAGAAAAAGAAGATTGTATATGAAAGCATGAATCTCTGATACATATAGCTTATTTTTAAAAAGCATATCCTAGGGGCAGCTAGGTGGCACAGTGGATAAGGCATTGGCCCTGGATTCAGGAGGACCTGAGTTCAAATCCGGCCTCAGACCCTTGACACTTACTAGCTGTGTGACCCTGGGCAAGTCATTTAACCCCAATTTCCTCACACAAAAAAAGCATATCCTAAATTTATCATGGTATTACCAACCCTGCCCTACTTGTCTAGGTTCTCCACATCTTCTTCTCAACTTCTTCCTGTTCTCTTTTGTATATTTTAAAAATGTTTATTGATCCTCTTTTTTTTTCTTTTTGTTTGTGGCATCAATATTACAACCCATACTATTCCCATTTTGACTTTTTTCTAATATTTCTTGTTGTTTTAGGAATCATTGAGTTGTATTTATTCCATTCTGGTCTTCAAGGGCATATGTTACATGGTGAGGTTTACAATCTTCTAATCCAAACCATTTATTCTCTTTTCAGTCCTCCCCCCCCCCCAAAAAAAGCTCTGATTTCACTTTTTATTTCATGTTTCATTTCTTTTAGTCATTTTTGGTCCTTGAAACCAAGTTCTTGTTGTGGAATTACTCTCTCCTAAGTTTAACTCTTGTGCTTTTCTTAACCCATAGTATTTCTTCATTGTGTTCGTGTTTTCTTTTGTTTCCTCATATTTCTGGATTGGGACTTTGTGATAAGGTCCTCAGGCTCTGTTCTCTTTCTTAAACAAATAGTCAGGCCTTCATTAATCCTTTCTCTTCTGTAGTTTGAATGTTATTGGTATTACAGTTAGGGATGGGGTGGCTGGGACCAGGCCCAATGCCCTCAACATCCCTGATTTCTGTTTCCTTTCTTGGTAGCCCAGTGCAAGTATTGACCTCTTCCTTTTTCTGTCTCCTTATCCTTGCACTGAGATCTCCACTGGGAGTTCATTCTGTTCCCAGCTATGTCCCGTACAGGTCCCAGTTGGATATTAGAGCTCACAATGGTTTCATGTCTTTTGAAAAACCCATCAAGACATGTGCTCTGTGGTTGAAGCAGTCACTTCTCCTGCTATGGCTCTGAGTGTTCAGAGAAACACGTTGCACAATCTCTCTGAGCTGTAACTTATGGGAATTGGTTCTGTTATGGGGTAAAATTCTAGCTGAACTGTCTAAAATATTTAATAAGTGGTCGCCAATAAATTATAAGCTTTAGCAAGAGTTAGACTTTTAAGCATTTATTAAGGAGAATAAGAATTTGGTAAAGAGAGAAAAAGGCCTAAATTCATATCTATTAAAGGGAGAGCACATTTCTAGCTCTGCTCTCCACCAGAGTCCAAAGGAAAGAGAGCAAGAGCGTGCGCCAGTCTCTTCCTTCTTCCTCCCACTAGCCCGCGTCACTTCCTGACGCCAAAGAAAAGACTCCTGGTCTTGCCCTCAAAGACCTTTGCTTCATGGGCGGAACTCTTCTACAGTAAGTCTCCAGCAGGTGGCGTCATTCCAATCATTACAGTTCTATTCTCCATGTTTCTTTAATAGGTGAGGGCTGAGATCCCATTGGCTTTAGGCCCTGATTTCCAAAATTCATGCTGGTTTCAGCTTGCCTTAGTGCATCTTTGCTCAGTGGGCCCACAGGCTTCTGGATCTACAAGATAGAGACCCACTCATTCACATATACTACCGCAAATATGGATCTCTTTCATATCATTATCCTAACTGTAAGTGTGCAATAATTTGAAAAAGAAAATGACACCAGCATGGAGAAAAACAGAGTACCTTATCCAAACAAGAGATAAATTCCAAGAGAGATATCCCTTGCCATCTTGAAATTTTCTCCCCAAAGCATCAGTGCTTGGGAGAGAACAATAGTTTTCAAAGTGTGGTCTGGGGATCCCTGGAGTCCTCAAGGTCCTTTCAGAGAGTCTGTGAGGTCAAAACTATTTTCATAATAGTACTAAGAAGTTTTAATTTTGAACATGGTACATACATACATACATACATACATACATATATGTATATATATATTTTAAAAAACCTCCATAAATAAGAGCTCTTTGGGGAGACTTCAATAATTTTTAGGAGTGTAATGGGGTCCTAAGACCAAAAAAATTGAGAATCACAGGCATAGAACAAAACAGGAGAGTTTGCTAACCATTTTTCCTCCCCACTCTTCATAATTAGATATGGCAAGAATTATAGTTCCTGTTTTCCAAATAGGAAACTGAAAGGATGAGGACCCAGCTTACTTAAACAGAACTGGTAAGTGTTGGATCTGGACCATAAAAATAGGTCTTCTAATTCTCAATTCAGTGACTTTTTCACTACATCAGAGATGTCAAACATATAGCTTGCACTATCCTGAAACACTACCAGGTATAGCCCAAACCAGATTAAAATAGAATTGTTTTTTGTTTATTTGTTTGTTTTTATGGGGCAATGAGGGTTAAGTGACTTGCCCAGGGTCACACAGCTAGTGTCAAGTGTTTAAGGCTGGATTTGAACTCAGGTCCTCCTGACTCTAGGGCCAGTGCTGTGCTACCTAGCTGCCCCCAACAAAATAAATTTTTAAAAAATGAACATAAATAATATTACATCTTAATACTGTCAATATATAGTCCACAGAGTTCCTTATGTATGGTTAAATGGCCTTCTTTCCTAATTTATTTAGACTACTACACAACACTACTGGGTCTACTAAGAATGTAAGAAGGCCAAGGCCTGGAAATGGGTCATTTAAGATAACTGTGGGGATAATGGGAGTGCAGGTGAGAAGAAGACTGGAGGAGTGAGAGGCATGAACTCTGCTCATCTAAAAATAATTTCTCAGGCTATAAGAAAGCTCTGTGGGAGGATACAGCTCAATTTTGCCTTGCCCATAGCTCCTGTTTGGTAGCTTTGGAACTTGAAGGCCTAGTTATGTTCCATTCCCATTTCCAGGGTCATATGACCTCAGGCAAGTCATTACCTGCCTTTGACCCTGTTTCCTTATTTGGAAAATAGGAACAATGATCCTCCATGAAATTCCCACTTTGGTGCCTCACTGTGGAGTGGCAATGACCCTGACTTCCTGAAGGCCAGGACAGTGGACCGTAAGCTCTTGGAGGTTTTTTGTGGTGCTGTCCAAAGAGTGCCAAACTTGGAATCATGGGAACTGAATTAAAATCCTGTATCTACCATTTACTGCTTATGTATACTAGAACAAATTACTTATTTTCTCTAGATCTTATTGTCCTCAGCCACGAAAAGAGGGGATTAGACTAGACAAGCTCTGTTGTTCAGTTGTTTCAGTTGTGTCTGACTCTTCATGACCCCATTTGGGGTTTTCTTAGCAAAGATACTGGAGTGGTTTGCAATTTCCTTCTCCAACTCATTTTATAGATGAGGAAACTGAGGCTAATAGAGTTAAGTGACTTACCCAGGGTCACAGCTAGTAAGGGTCTGAGGCCATATTTAAACTCAGGAAGATGAGTTTTCCTGACCCTAGGTCCAATACTTTATCCCCTGAAACACCTAGCAGCCCAAACTCTAGTTTTCCATTAATTCTAGCAGCCTTTTTTTTCATCTATAATCTATCCTATGATGCTGTATATAGGCACAGCAATGGATTTTTTCTGTTGTCCATGGATTAGACTAGTTAAATATGAAGAAAAGCTCAGCAACCAAAAGGGGATAAAATTTTAAGCCACAATAACTCTCAAATGACCACTACGTGGTGCAGACTACAT
Source organism: Dromiciops gliroides (assembly GCF_019393635.1). NCBI lineage: Eukaryota > Metazoa > Chordata > Mammalia > Microbiotheria > Microbiotheriidae > Dromiciops > Dromiciops gliroides. Next base: position 323,719,528 of record NC_057862.1, on the reverse strand, counting down.
CTGTATCAGTGATGGGAGTTACCACATTGGTGAAATTTCAGATCTTTGAAGTACTGAAGAAACAATGATAGCTGCCCAATTTATCTAATAGGGCAGTGGTGAGATTAAATGGGATGTCAAAGCTCTACCACATGTCCACCCTAAAGCAAAATGCTTTAATAACCAATTAAGTTCCATTAATACTGGTCCAGTGTCAAAAAGGAGGGAATGTTCCCAGCTGTCCTCAGTTCTAATCAAATCTCATTTGAAGTTTTGTGACCAATTCTGAGGACCACAATTTAGGACATTGGCAAGCTAAATTACATCTAAAGGAGAGTGACCAGGATGGTGAAGTGACTCAAAACCATGTCATATGATGATCAGTTGAAAGGACTGGGAATATTCAGTTTAAAAGAGGAGACTTGGGGGTTAGTCTTCAAATATCTGAAAGATTGTCACATGGATGAGGGAACAGACATTATATTTTGTTTTGTTTTTTGCAGTGCAACGAGGATTAAGTGACTTGTCCAGGGTCACACAGCTAGTAAGTGTTAAGCTTCTGAGGTTGGATTTGAACTCAGGTCCTTCTGAATCCATGGCTGGTGCTTTATCCACTGCACCACCTAGCTGCCAAGCAGACATTCTTTGACCCCAGAGAGCAGAACTAAGTAACTAGAAGTTAAAGGAAGGCAGTTTTTTTTTTAACATAAGGTAGAACTTTCTAACACCTGGAGTTGCCCAATAATGCAATTTATTGCTTTGTTAGGTAGTGAGCTTCCTGTCACTTTAGGTGTTCAAGTCGTGACTTGATGACAGTTTATTGGGGAAATTTTGGGGAGGATTGCAGCTTTACATAAAGGTTTAACTAGGTGGTCTCTAGGATTCCTTCCAACTGTGAAATTCTATTACCTTCTCATTACAGGTCTAGGTAGGACCTATCTCTCTTGAAACCCTGAGGCTCAAAGCAAATGGACATGACAAGCCTTGCTATACTTTGACAAAAAACAGTGGCTAGCCAGGTGGCTGAACTCTCCCATGAGGGTAGAGTGCTGGCATGCCGACCACAGAAGCTGCTGCAACTTGTTTTAAACTCCTTACTTCTGAGGGCAGAAGATATGAGAGGATAGGGATTTACATTTACCATACTGGGCATGTCCCCCTGGTCTCAGGAATCCTAAATTTCTTGTTTGGGATTATGAAAGAGAAGATTGGTTGATTTCAGGAGGATCGTGATGAATTCTCCCTTTGGTTACCCTGACCTCGTTGGACCTGCTTGCTCTGTCTTGGTCCCTTGAGTCAAAGTGTCTTGTTGGATTTCATTTTTCCCTACCAAGTCCTTTGAAGTATATGGAAATTAATTTTCCCCAGAGACTTCCTTTCCAATCTAACATGTTTTTTGAGGAGAAATCTTGATTTGGAACATGACAAGAAATAGTCTAAGGTTTAGGATGAAAGAAGTATTTATTTCATTTAATGATCACCAACCTAGCTCCTTGAGGGAGCACTATCCCATTTCTTTGTACCTAGCATAATGCCTAGCCCATAGTAGTATTTAATAAATGCTTGCTGAGTTGAACTGACAACAACTTGGAATAATTCTCCATTCTTGGCAACTCACTCTCCAAAAGCCTAGTCAGGGAGTAAAGATGGTGGCAGCCCCAGCTTTCTCTGAAGACATGGTGATAGGCAGTTTTGTCCTTGAAGGGAGAGACTAATGGTAGAAAACACTCTATTGCCTTATCTTCCTTCCTCTCCAAATGGAATTGATTCTTATTGTATTCCACAAAAAGATGTTTGCTGGTACTCAATACTTCACAGAAACGCTGAATTTCAGAGTTTGAAGGAACTTCTGAGACCCCCGTGTCCAACCAGACCTGATCAAGAATTTCCTCCACACTATGGAGGACTAGTGGTCATGCCACTTTTGCTTGAAGACTTAAAGTAAGGAAGAACTTATCACCTTTGGAGACAACCCATCTCATTCTGTGGCTACTCTGTGATTTCAAAGCCTTTATTTAGTTGCTCTTCAGTTATGTAAAGGGAACATTTTTCATAGGGAGAGGAAAGAATTCTAGAATGTTTAGTTTTAGGGTTTTTTTGTTTGTTTGTTTTTGTTTTTGTTTTTGTAGGCAATGGGGGTTAAGTGACTTGCCCAGGGTCCCACAGCTAGTAAGTGTCAAGTGTCTGAGGCCGGATTTGAACTCAGGTACTCCTGAATTCAGGGCCGGTGCTTTAACCACTGTGCCATCTAGCTGCCCCGAATGTTTAGTTTTTATTATTTAAGTCCACTTTCAGATCCAACTTAAATTATATAACAAAATTAAAGTATTCAAATTTTTATGGTAGTCCCAAATGATGAGGGCAAAATGCTGATTCTTTCTGACACTATCCTATATTCCTATCTTTTGAATCTTCAAAGAGCTTACATTCTTTTTTTTTGGGGGGGGGGGTGAGGCAATTGGGGTTAAATGACTTGCCTAGGGTCACACAGCTAGTAAATGTCAAGTGTCTGGTGTCGGATTTGAACTCAGGTTCTCCTGACTCCAGGGTTGGTGTTCTATCCACTGCGCCACCTAGCTGCCCCTTCTTTTGAATCTTAAACACTGGGTTGAAATCCTGTTCGAAGCCCCCAGTCTACAGTGGGTGACAATCTACAATCTATCTACAAATATTTATTGAACACCTTCTGCATGTTCTATCACTAACTTACTGCTATTGTCTTGGACAGACTATTTTCCTTTAAGGACCCTAGTTGCCTCATACATATGGACTGGTCTAGGTCATTTCTGAGGGCTCTTCTGGCTCTGACCTTTTAGTATTTATGCTGTATTTGGCCTTATTCTAGGTGCTGTGTCAGCTACAGAGAGGCAATCTATGAAGTGTTTATTATGTGCCAGGCATTGGGTTAAGTGTTGGTAATACAAAATCATGAAAATAAGATGGTCCCTTCTCTGAAGAAATTTACGTTTTCATAGGTGAAGACAAAACATAAAAGGGAACATAAAGCCCAGGAAAATCCCTGTAAAACTTATCCCCTTTTAACACAATTGATCTCTCCAGGGGTGTGCTGGCAAATGTTTAACAACCAGCTCCCCGGAAAAAAGTACTCATTTTACATTTTATTTTAACTTGAATTATTAACATTTTCTCCCTTGCTCCCTTAAGTCTAGACAATCACAATAAATTAAACTCTGATTTGTAGCATTTGCCAATTTCTGAGAGGTAATTGTTCACACTGAAAATTTAACAACCAGTTCTTATGAGCTGATTCAAGCTGGCTCCAGTGGACCCTCACATCTCTCTCCTCTTTAATTCTTCTTTTGCTTATTGTGTGTTCATTAGGGCTTTTTCTTTGGTGGTCAGGGGCTGAATGGGAGAGGGAGCCATGACCAGAGTCAGTTTCTCCTCCGTCTTCTTGGGAGGAGGGAAAAGAAGATAAGGTACTGGAGCATTTTCTGCCATTAAACCTCTCTCTTCAAGGATAAAACTGCTTGTCACCATGGCTGCAGAGAAAGCTGGGGCCACCACCCTCTCTACTTCCAGGTTTTTGGAGAGCAAGTAGTCAGGGATGGGCCTCTGGGACATCCTAAAGCTTAAACAACAATTTTATGTCCAGTCAACAAGCATTTATGAAATACTACTATTGCCAGGCACTGTGCTGGGTACAAAGAAATGGTATAGTATTCTGCCTCAAGGAGCTTCTGTTCTTCTGGGTTGGTGGAGATAAAAACTAGCTGATATTTCTATTGGCACTTTGCAGTTCCCTAAGTCAACTTTCTTCCATCAACCTTGTGAGGTAGGCAGTTCAATCATTAGTATTATTATTACTACCACTTTACAGATGAGGAAACTGACGTTCAATAAGAAGAAATGACTTTCCTAAAGTCACACATCTTGGAAGCACCTGACGTAGGATTAAAACCCAGATCTTGATTCTAATTTCATTGCTCTTTCTATTACACACAGCTGCCTTTGTCTGGATACTGTTATAATTGCTACAGCTGTTTTATATGTTTTAATTGACTGTTTCCCACTGGGCACTTGTCCCAGCAAAGAGATTGAGTGAGAAGAGTTCACTCTAATAAATTCTATCACTAACTGAAATGTGTGAATGAGATGCTCAGTGTGGGATAGGCAGCTAGCCCCTTAGCTGCTTTTGGCCAGAATTCTTAACCAGTTCATTTCGAGATGTGTCTTAGTTGGAATATAGTTGGTGATCTGAGGTTGGGGAAGGGGATGAAAAAGGACGGGAGGACTTATACTCAAGGCTTTCATAGGAATGTCAGTTCCCACCTGACTAAGATTCCTCAGAATGCTGAGATAACCAGTTTTTCTGCTCTTGAAGGAGGAGGTCTGGAGGGGACAGTATAAAGGGACAAAACAAGCATTGAGGAAACATTTGCCATCTGGCTGTGAAGGCAGCAACTCATCCCTCTACTTCTCAGCAAAGTAAGTGAATGTTTCTTATTTTCTTTTGATTTTTGCTGTCACTGGGCTTGAAGCTCTTGGCCCTATGTAGGGAAGTAGGTATGAAAATAGAAGTGGGGAAGGGGAGAGAGCATGTCCCCAGTGACCGAGACCCAGAAGAAGGTTCTGTCATCTAAAAAAAAAAAGGTTCTATCTAAATCATAAAAGTATTTTATTATTTTCCAGTTACATGTAAAGAAAGTTTTCAACATTTGTTTTCATAAGATTTTTAGTTCCAAACTTTTCTCCTTCCCTCCCTTTCCTCCCTCCTCCCCAAGACAGAAAGCAATCTGATATAGGTACAATCACATTAAACACATTTCTGGATTAAAAATGGTTCCATTTAATTAGATGGAGAATTTCACCTTGAGTTAAGAATCCAGCCAGAATGTAAGGAAATTCTAAAAGGTGGGTTTTAAACTGGGTCCAGACTAAATCTTTCTTCTCCCCCACCCCATCTAAGAGCAGAAACTGGAGTATAATTAAACTTACTTCTACTACTTTGATATCCAGGAGGTTCCTCTTCCTTCCTGTTTCCAGCCTCTCATCGTTTATTTTGCTGTAGACAATTATCAGACACCTTCTGAAATTGCCAATGCTTTCTCTTTTTGATAGGATGGGAACATCCCCCACTCTAGTAGATAGAGGTGCCTCTTCCAAAAAGGCAGCTAGCTACAATGGGAGTGGTGTCCCCTATCCGTTCTTTCTCTCCTCCTGTCCTATCACTCCCAGCCTTCTCTACCAACCAAGAGGCAACTTTAACCGTCATTGCCCTGGAAAAAAAAAGGGGTGGGGTCTGGGCCTCAGCTGAGACTTCACATCAGCTTATAGCATCTTCTACCACACATTACCCCAAAATACAGCCTCCTTCTTTCCATTCAAGGAATATAGTCAGACTATTTAATGAACACTGATGAATTTTAGTTGCCCCCCCCCCCACCTTTTTTGCAGGGCAATGATGGTTATGTGACTTGCCCAGGGTCACACAGCTAGTAAGCATCAAGGGTCTGAGGCTGGATTTGGACTCAGGTCCTCCTGAATCCAGGGCTGGTGCTTTATCCACTTTGCCACCTGCCACCCCCCCCTGCCCCTTTAATCTGCATTTTGCCTAAGTAGAAATATGCAGATCCATAGCTTTTCAAAACTAGAATAAATCTTAGAACATTATACATTAGAATTGGAAGGGGGGGCAGCTAGATGGTGCAGTGGATAGAGCACCGGCCCTGGAGTCAGGAGGACCTGAGTTCAAATCCGGCCTCAGACACTTAACACTTACTAGCTGTGTGACCCTGGGCAAGTCACTTAACCCCCATTGCCTCACTAAAAAAAAAAAAAATTAAAAATAAAAAACATTAGAATTGGAAGGTATTTTGGAAACTAGCCAAACCTTTCCCCTTTATTATTATTTGCCAAGAGTTGGCAAATGACTTTCCCACAGTTATAAGGATATTGCAAGGAGATTACAAAGACTGATTTCACTACTCCAAGAGGACCGGCTGGAGAATACCATGATGCCCTCCTTTTCAAATTTCAGCTGCACCGTTCATTTTAAAGCATTCTAATGCTAGATCTGCCTCCCTGTCTTTCTCTTAGCTCCAGAATCAACCATCTGCTTGAACTGTCTTGAAGCTTATAGGTAGGTTGAGCGGGAGAAAAAAGCTTGGAGAACCACTGTATTGGACCATACCAGCTGCTGTAGGAATCTAGTTTTAGGTGGATCCAAGGAGGGATGACCTGTATTGCATACAGCTTGAGGAGAGGGTGACCACAATGGTGTGTAGCCAAAAGTCCTTGTTCCTAACACCCTGTAACGGGGTCTCCTTCACGCAGGTCCCTGTTAGTAGACAACAGGAATCTCAAGCAAGATGGCATCTGTTTTGAAATGTGAGTTTTGGGGGCACCCATTTTTGTGGGATTCTTAAAGCAAAGTTTTACAACTTTTCTCAGAATGATCTTAGTTTTTTTTGGGGGGAGGGTGGGTGGGAGGAGGTAAGGATCAGCAGGGAGTTATGCTAATTAATACCTGGAACATTCCTGAAGGATTGGGATTATAAGGAATCATACAAAAAGAAATGTCAGAACTGACTGGGGCCTAATTCACTTTGAGAAACATTTATTAAGTACCTATTACATGCATGGGACTGTGCTGGACACTAGGGATACTGATACAAAAATGAGACTAGCCTGGTCCTCTAGGACCTTACCTTCGACTAGAAGCTACTTCTAGATCACAGCATCTGATTCATTCATTTTTTTTTCAGAGAAGGAAACTGAGGCCCAGAAAAAGGAGGTGATATATCTAGCTGAACCCAGGTTTTCTGAATTCAAATCTAATAAATATTCTTCCTACTCTGCCAAGATGCCTCCTAATTCAGGAAAAGGGCTGAGAGTAAGCAATGTGGAGGTAGTAGAGGGAACACAGAATCTGGAGTCAGAGGACTTGGTACTGACTATCTGTGTGATCTTGAACAAGCCACTTCCCTTCTCAGGACTTCAGTTTTCTCATCTGTAATATGGGTGGGTTGGAACACCCAGATGATTTTTGAGCTTCCTCACAGTTCTTAAATCCTATGAGCTTAAGCAGACATTGACGTCCTTTTTTTTTTTTTTGGTGGGGCAATGGGGGTTAAGTGACTTGCCCATGGTCACACAGCTAGCAAGTGTCAAGTGTCTGAGGCTGGATTTGAACTCATGTACTCCTGAATCCAGGGCTGATGCTTTATCCACTGTGCCACCTAGCCGCCCCCTGATGTCCTTTTTGTACATGGGGCAAGCAGCGGCAATGCTTCATGTATAGCATTAGATTGTGTATTGAGAGTTGGAAGGAACCTTCAAAGTCATCTAGTCTGAGTCCTTCATTTTATATTAGAAGAAACTGAGGCCCAGAGACATTAGTTGACTTATCCAAGGTCACAAGGAAGTAAGAGGCAGAACCAAGATTTGAACCTAAGTCCTCATTTTAAATCGAAACCTTGCTGTGGTTTTCTTTCTGCTTTCCCTGCCATACCCCTGCCTCCACTTGCAGGGTTTGGCAAAGACGATGACAAGCACAAGGAAAAAGAGCAGGAGAAAGAGAAGATGAAGGCAAAAAGTAAGAAGGATGATCTAGAGGAGCAGAAGCAACACCTTAAAATAATGGTGAGCATTGACGGTCAGTATGGGGGATAGCAAAGGCTGGGATTGTCCCCATCATTTGCCTTATTGATGTCTTTTGTTGAGCCAGGACTGCCCTCCCTTGGTGGGAGGGAATGCCATTCTCTGAGGTGACTTCAATGTATAAGTGTAAAAGACCATGGCCTATACTGCAGTTAGGAACCTGTATATGTCATTGGGCTCCTAGACTTGTTCACTTAACTGGACTGGTCTTTAACTGAATATGGGCTTCCCAGCCTGCATGAATCTGAGGTCTTTCTCTAACTTTCCCCACCCAGCTTGACAATGACGATTCTTTCCCCTGCCCATTCAATGGGTTGTTAAAGTTTTGGGATCCTTGCTTCTCCCTTAAATAGGGAAGTGGTTTCTGTGTCACCTATCCAGGATAGGGCGACACACCATTGACTTTCAGCAACCATCAACAAGCTCTTAGAAATCTTTAGAATGTGACAGGAAGATAGGACATAATGTCAGAGCTGGAAGGGACTTTGTAGATTATTTGTTTCAAGCCTCTCATTTTACAGAGGAAACTGAGACTCACAGGGGAAGTGATCAACCCAAGATCATACAGTGAGCTGGTGATAGAGCCAAGAGTAGAATCTAGTTCTCTTGAAATAAAAACTGGTATTTCCATAGTGCTTTACATGTATTTCTGATTTAAATGTCAGAACAGCTCCGTTAGCACTGCATATAATATCACTATCCCCCACTCTTTTGTTTTTTTGTTTACAAATAAGTAAACTGAGGCTCAGAAAGGTTAAATGACTTCACCTTGGTTTCACATTTGGGAATTTAAACCTGCATCTTCTTGAGTTCAAATGCAATACTATCTACTACAACAGACTTCTTCTCTGGGACTCTTCCACAAGATGGGGTGGGGCAGGGAGGTGGGAGAGAGGAAAGACCCATGAGGAGTAGCGAGGGGCTCCATAGGTTATCCCAAAGAACTTCAGCAGCTTCATCTCTCTTACAGGAGGACCCTGGGAGTGAGAGTGACAGCAGCCGCAGCAGCAGGAACAGCGATGGGGAGACAGAGCAGGTAAGGAGCTTTATGACTGGGGTCATAGAAGATGGAAGTCTAAAGCTTAAAGCAACCTTGAGATCATCCAGGTCAACTGGGTCATTATACAGATGAGGAACTGACTAGCTTAGTGTCATAGAGTGAGTTAGTGGTGGAATTGGGACTGGAACATTGGCTTCTTGACTCCTTGTCCAGGGCATTTCTGACTGCATCACGATGCTATCACCTTCATGTGTACACCTGTGCTAGGCAATACGGGAAATATAAAAGAGAGAGAGAAACCAGGCCCTCTGACCTTGCATGGTTTAATTGAACAGACAGGATACAGTCACGTGAATTGGTTAGTATAATATCAAGTGTTAGATTGTGTGAGTCAGTCTATGATATAAGACTTCTGAGAGGGGAGGTCACTGGGGGTAGATTAGGGAAGGAAGGCTTCCTGGAGGAAATGGGATTTGAGCTGGGTCCTAAAAGCTGGGTTTGGCTGAGTGGAAAGACATAGAGGATGGCATTCCCAAGGAAGAGCATAGACAAAACTCCAATTTTTAATTTAGTGAATGAGGGGGTTTGGAAAACCAATATGCCTAATATCTTCTATAGGATCAACACTCTTGAGAGGTTGGGGAGTCTATTTGGTAACTAGATCCTTTGGAATAAAAGGTTCTATACTTTGTAAGCCATTAATTCACTCCATCAATCCATCCATGCACCCACCCACTCATCCATCCAAACAAAAATTTATTAAGTGCCTACTAGTGAAGGAGATACAAAGACTCCTCTAGAGTCTTGATCCTTGACTCTTCTTCCCTAGACCCTGTCATCACCATGATCCCATATAAACTCTTGTTCTTACTTTACAGGTTGAAGAGAGTAAAAGGGCAATTACAAAGAAAAAGAAGAAGAGCTCCGGTTAGCTAGGGGACCTGGTTGACTGTCATGGAGGAAAAAATAAAAGTTACAACCTAAAGGATTGAGATGAAATAGTTCTCCAATAAAGTTGTCTATGTTCCCCATCCAAATGACCATTGGTGTTCATTATTATGAGCATTTCTACCCTGTCTACCTTCCTGTTTTCATCAGGTGTAGTGGAGGCAAAATGATGTGGTAAACAGTCTTAAGAATCCAAATACCTGGTTTCTAGTCCTGTCTCTGCCACTAACTAGTTTTGCGATATTAGGCAAGTCACTGTCTTTGTCTCTGGGTCTTCATTTCTGCATCTGTAAAGTGAGTGAATTAGAATAGGAGGTATCCAAGTCCTTATTGGAGTCTGTGATTCTTATTCAGGGTCTCTCCCTTTACAAAAATGTGCTTTTCTGGGGGCCCAGGGAACCCAGGTTGGTGTTTGCTCCAGTTTCTTCCTCATGTGTGATACCAGGGCCTTGGTTTTCTGGGCTAGTCTTTCTCTGCTGCTCTCTTCCTGTGCCCTTATGCCATTCTTGTCCTGTCTCCCAGGGACCTTGTCCTGCCTCCTGACCATGCAGTGGCATGTCTGCTGGAACTTATCTTCTTAGAAGCTCTCCCTATTCCAAATCACATGCTTCCCCTTCAACCCCCTTCAACTTGAAGCAAAACTTCTTCAACCTATATAACAATCTCATACAACCACACTCTATGCTAACATATTCCCTGCTATTCTTCACTTACCACATCTTACACAGGAGACAATAATCAAATAAATATTACTATACTATCGGATCATATTTCCCATCCCCATTCCACAACCTTCCCCAACTATCTTTTTGACACCTGTCTTACTACTCACTAACTCCACCCCCACCCCCAAAACCCCATCCCTTTCTACTTTTTGCTCTTGGAACTTGAATCAAATAAACAATCATTATTGCTTCTGGAAAGGCCATTTCAATGGGCTCCCCACTGGCTCTGCTTACCATCCCTGACACTTCCCAGGCCAAAATACTTTTCTACCCTTCCCTGGAGACCGCTCCCATATATGTGTTGTATCTCCTCTCAAAATATAAGCTCTTGCTTTGTATTTTTATCCCAGTGCAGTGCTTAGCTGATAGTCAATGCTTGATAGATGTTTTTCACCCCCTCATTCATTCATTTGTTCATTTACTCATGCCAGTCAATTGCCCCATTGTTCTACTCACTCTCTCAGGAACCATCTAATTCAAACTCCCTTCCCCATCCACCATTCCCAATTATTTGTTGTATCCCCCTAGTAGAATGTATGTTTCTTGAGGGACTGTCAATTTTATATTTGTATACCAAGAACATAACCCAGTGACTAGTATGTCAGAGGCACTTAAAAATATTGATTTATTAAATAAAACCATCAGTTTTGAACCCCTCTTTTAGGACCTTAATGAGTAACTGGCTGCTAATATCATATTTAATCATTGTGCTACAGTTTCAAAGGTCTTAATGTAGGACTTCCTCACAAGAAAGTTTCTCCATACTCCGATAATCATGATATCAAGGTTGAGGCAGCATGGTGCAGTGGAAAGAAACTTAGGCCTAGGAATTAGGATGCCTGAGTCTGAGTTCTAGTTTTGCCCACTGACTTGCTCTGAGTGACTTTGGGCAAGTCATTTCCCAGGTCTGATCTGTAAAGTAAAGGGACAGTTACAGATAATTTCTGGAGCTTCTAGGTGGTGCAACGAATGGAACAGTGGGTTTCAAGTCAGGAAAACCTGAGTTCAAATGTGGCCTCAGACACTTGCTCACTGCACGACCCTGGGAAAGTCACTTAACTCTGTTTACCTCAGTTTCCTCATCTGTCAAATGAACTGGAGAAGGAAATCCAAACCACTCCCTTGTCTCTGCCAAGAAAACCCAGAGAGTCAGAACTGAAACAACTGAACAACAATAAGAACTAGATAATCTCTAAGGTTCCTTCCAGATCTGTCATTCTGTGTTGCAGCTCTATCTGAACATGAGCTTTGGAAGAGAGTCTGGAGAGATAAACTTCACTATATAGACTCCAGGTCTCCTGCTCCCTTCCATGAATAACACTCAAATATGCTTCACACAGACTCCTTATGTCTTATTTTTTCTACAACCCAAATAAATCCTTAACACTTTGCCTCATGGTGTTGCTAGCTCTGAATTACCCTAAAGGATCTATGAAATTTCTTTTACCCTTTTACCTTCAGGGCACCTAAAAAGCGTAGCTGATCTTAAGAGTCAGGAAGATCTGAGTTCAGATGCTGCCTCAGACACTGACTCAGCTGTGTGACCCTGAGGAAGTCACTTAACCTCCCTGTCCTCTTACTAGTCTCTTCCCTCTGAGATTAACTTTCATCTACTCAGTATATATCTTGAATGTGCCTAGTTGTTTCCATATTGTCTCCCCTATTAGAATATGAACTTCTTGAGAGCAGGAGTTGTGTTTTTGCCTTTCTTTCTATGCTTAGAACTTACCACATAGATACATAGTAAGCACTTAATAAATGCTTGTTGACTGACATTATGATCTTCAAAAGCAAATAGTGCCATCTAGTGGTCAGTTGGTGTCTTATAGCTGATCATAGGATTGTATATTGGGAAGAACACTGTTCAATATTCCCTTCAAGCTTTAACATTCTATAGTCATCCCTTCCACATCCCGATTTTCCCCATTGTGGTTTTGCATATCACAGGTTGGCATAAGAAATTAAATGGGAATTTGGGGGGAGTTTTGCAGAAGTTGTAGATGACATGCAAAATCTGGGAGACAACACAGAGCCCATGACCAAATAATTAACCCAAATTTTACCATGAGGTATTGTAAACACTCCATAAAAGAAAAAGAAAAAATTCAGACATCTTCTCTGTTATGAAGGGAGGGCTAAAAAATTTTTACACAGATTTTCCAGGTTACAGGGGTGTTGCTCCCCCTAACCTTCAGGATGTAAAAGGGGAAACTGTATTTTTAGTATCATAAAGTCCCTTCGGGTCTTGACATTTTGTGTTCTAAAGTCTTTTACAGTTCCAACTTGCCATTTTTTGTGAGAAAAACTTTATTTTGAGGTGAATGCCCCCCCATTCACACCTTTGCTGAGCGCTGGTCCTATTACAACCTTAAGCTAGAGAAAGTGGGAGGATTGCTTCTAAAGATCATTTCAGTGAGCACCCCCTCTAACTGTTGGGTCACTTACTTTTTTTGCAAGGCAATGAGGATTAAGTGACTTGCCCAGGGTCACATAGATAATCAGTGTCAAGTATCTGAGGTTAGATTTGAACTCGGGTCCTCCTGAATCCAGGGTCAGTGCTTTGTCTACTGTGCCACCTAGCTGTCCCCCCCCCCCCGGGTCACTTACTTTTAATCTGCCTTGCTGAATACTTCTCACTGTCCTATCCTCTAATTTTGACTGTACATCAGGGCTCTGTCCTGGATCCTCTTCTCTTTCCAGGTACATTCTTTCTTGGGGATTTCATCAGTTCCAATTAGTTCAGTTGTCATCTGTATGCTGATGACTCCCTGACCTATATATCCAGCCGTCATTTCTCTGAAGCTCATTCCCACATCACCTGCTGGGCATCATCATGTGGATGCCCCATACATTTCCCCAATTCAATATATCCAAATCAGAATTCATTATATTTATCATGAAACCTGAGCCTCCACTCATCTTCTCGATATTTTTGCAGAGGACACTACCATTCTTTCAGCTTCTGTAACCTCAGAGTTATCCACAACCCTTCCCTTTCCCTCTCTCTCCATAGCTAATCAATAGCCAAGTCTTGTAGATTCTACCTCCACAGCATCTATTGTTTTTGCTCCCTTCTCTTTTTCTAAATATGGCCACTACTTTAGTTTGGGCCCTCATTATTCCTGACTTAATTTTTACATTAGTCTATCCCCCTGCCCCCATCTTTCCCTTCTATAATCCACCCTCCACATAATTGATAAATTAATATTCTTAAAGTCCATATGTGACTATGTTGCTCCTCTGCTAGGTGGTGCAATGGATAGAATTGTGGGCCTGGTGTCAGGAAGACCTGAGTTCAAATCTGGACTCAGATAATTACGAGCTTTGTTACTCTGATCAAGTCACTTGATTTTTGTCTGTCTCTTTTCTCAACTGTAATTGGGGATCATAATAGAATCTATGTTCCAGAGTAGTTATGAAGAGCAAATAAGATAATATTTGTAAACCCCTTAGCATGGTGTCTGACACATAGTAGGTGCTTAAAATGCTTATGTCCTCCCTCCCTCCCTTCCTTCCTTCCTTCCTTCCTTCCTTCCTTCCTTCCTTCCTTCCTTCCTTCCTTCCTTCCTTCCTTCCTTCCTTCCTTCCTTCCTTCCTTCCTTCCTTTCTTCCTTTCCTTCCTTTCCTTCCTTCCTTCCTTCCTTCCTTCCTTCCTTCCTTCCTTCCTTCCTTCCTTCCTTCCTTCCTTCCTTCCTTCCTTCCTTCCTTCCTTCCTTGCTCAAGAAGCTTCAGTGGCTTTCATGATTTTCTACAGTTTGTCTCTAGACTATCTTTCCATACTCAGTTTACATTAATCTCCCTCAGCCAAATTGGCTTACTTAGTGTTCTTCATACATGACTTTTTATCTCTTCCAAATTTAAAATGCATTCTCTCCTTCCCTTTGTCTCTTACAATCCCTCCCTTCAAGGCTCATCTCCAAGAAGACTTTCCTAATCTTCCTTGTCTGCTCCATTCCCTCATTACTTTGTACTCCTTTGTTTGTCTTGCATATTATACAGCAGGTGCTTAATAAATACTTCTTTCAGGGAACTGAAATGAATTTGGGATAGGGGAAACATAGCTTGAAAGCAGTACTGTGAAAATGATCTGGGTTTTTTTAGTGACTTGCAAGCTTCAATCAAAGCTATTATTTAACAGTATAAGATGGAAGACTAGGGAGATGTGTACATAAGGGCAGAGAAGCACAGTGTTAAAAATTAAGGAAGGGGGGCAGCTAGGTGGCACAGTGGATAAAGCACCAGCTCTGTATTCAGGAAGACCTGAGTTCAAATCTGGCTTCAGACACTTGACACTAGCTGTGTGACCCCGGGCAAGTCACTTAACCCCAATTGCCTCCCCCCACCCCAACAAAAATGAAGGAAGGAAGGAAGGAAGGAAAGAAAGAAGAAAAGAAAAAAATGAATGAAGGAAAGAAGGAATTGTCCAGCTGTCTCTTTCCTTGACGATCTGATCATGTCTAGAAGAGAAAGAGTGGGATAGTGAGGGAATTGAAACCATGTCATATATGCAGTAGTGTGCTACTAGTTCTTAAGATCTGATTGTTCAGTTTTCAGTGTGAAATTGGAAATTGGCAAAGGCTACATAGCAGGGTTTGACTTATTGCTTTCCTGACAGTCTAGATTTAAGAAATTGATAGTAATGTTAGATAGAAAACTTTAGTAATGCAAATTAAATTGCAAATTAAATTGCCCCATCCAGAAACCAGTTGTTAAACATTTACCAGCATACCTCTTCTCATAAGGATATGTTGAAGGGCCTTGGATTGCTTCAGTTGGAAAATAGAAAACTTAAGGAGTTTCAGGCATTGGGGGGGGGGCATAATAGTTATCTATAAATATCTGAGGGGTAGTCATATGGAATAGGGATTAGACTTGGTCAGTATGGCCCCAAAGAGCAGAACTAAGACCAATCTAGGGAAGTCGCAGAGGGAGATTTTGACTTCATATAAAGAAAAAAAAAATCCTTAGAAATGAGAGCTGTTCAAAAGTGGAACAAGTTGACTCAGTAGATAAGTAGCGTGTTCCCCATCTTTGGAAGTCTTCAAGAAGAGACTTGATGGTTGCTTGGTGGGAATGTTGTAGAAGGATTCCTGCTCAGTAATTGAGTTGGACTGGTTATACCAGATGCCATGATGTGTCAAGATTCCTTTTCATGTAGTGACTCCTAAAATCCTCCAGGTGGCACCATGGGATTGAAAACATTTTCTACAATCCTGGAAAAGAGTATAGCTACCAGTCATAATAATTACTACAGCTAATGTGTATATGCTTCTTTAAGTTTTACAAAACTTTTAAATGACCTTCAAGGAAGCTATTGAAATAACCCCATTTTGTAGAGGAGGAAACTGAGACCTTGAGAAATAAGGTGATTTGCCTAACATCACATAACACTGGTAAGTATGGAATCAGGGATTCAAATCTAGATCTTCTTACTCCAAGCCAGTATACTTCCTATGGGGAATTAGAGTTCTCTGAGGATTGGATGAGCTGTGCAAGGAGATAATGAATTCCTCACAACTGGAGGTGTTCAAATGGAGGCTATATGACTGCTTGTTGGTTGATGATGCTTTAAATGATGTGCAATTCCATGTCTGTACCTGGCTGACTCCTTTCTCCCTAATTCTTAGCTCTTCTTATCTGACCAGTTAGGAGAACTTGTTCCCTTTATTTCCCTGGATTCTATAGCAGTAAATGGATAGCTGGGTACAGAGACTTCCTGGTACACTCAAACACGTTATGTAATTCCAAAATATATTGATACAATTTGTTTTTATGTCACCAAATATTTTCTGATTATATTGTTTCCCCATTCCTTACCCAGGTCCAATTCCTTGTAACAAAGAATAAAAAAGAAAAAGAAAAAAAAGTAGTTGAGGAAAACCAGTCAATCCATTATTGCCTTTATGGGAATAAGCAACATTCCAAACCCTAATCTCTCATTTCTGTAAAGAAGGGAAAGAGGTGTGTTTTTTCACTTCTCCTCTGGGACCAACGTTGACCATCACAATTGATGTAGTTTTCCAACAATTGCCAAACTACCAGGCCAATGACTGGACTGGAATCTACAGGTAGTGCCAGTTTTATACATAGGTGGGATGGAGGGCAACTCAGTGGTGCTAGGAAAAAACAACAACAACACCCACCTTTGGTTTAATATAAGGAATTAGAATTCTCCAAGGGTTGAATAAACTGCTCGAGAGGTAGTGAGTTCCCCACAAGTGGAGATGTGTAAGTGGAGGCTATATGACTGTTGATGATATAAAAAGGAGCATAGGATTTGGAGCTCGGAGGGATCTTAGAGATCACTTAATCAAACTTCTAATTTTATAAAGGGGAAAATTGAAGAGTAGATAGGGGGATTTACTTGCCTAAGTAATAAGTGTGGAGCTAAGATTTAAACCTTTATCCTTTGATTCCATATTTAACACTCTTTCCACTTCACCATACTGCTCTATCTAGTATGAGCTTGGACTAGGTGTTCTCTGGGGTCTTTTCCATTCTATGCTTTCTGACTTAAAATATCTCCCCTACCAGCCTACCCTATGTCCTGATGTTCACCATTGTCACTTTGGAGTGAGGCATTAAAAGTTTCTATTAAAATGTAAAGGTTATAAAAAACAAAAAAAATGTAAAGGTTCTCTGGCAGACAGAACATTTTGTATGTTAGATGTTCCCTTCTTAGTTTCTCAGATGAGTGCTGCTGGAGAATGGGCACAGAACAAGATGCAGGTGGGCTTTAATAGCTAAAAAATTGGAGAGTTAGCTCCATAGCTCTATTCTGCCATATGCTGCCCAAGACAGCCATGCTGCAGAGTGGGTGAAGTAAAGGAGTCTGGGTTTTGTGGAGGGGGAACATAAAGGTTAATGGGAGAAGTTTAACAGAAGAGGGAAATTGGATCTGGATCTTGAAGGGTGTGTAGAGTTGGAACAGATTAAAATGAGGTGGGGGGGGGCGGGAGGCATTGCAGACAGCAGGAATTATGTACCTGGAAGCATGGAGGTAGGGATTAGGCTGATGTCTTTGGAAGACAGTGCCCAGCTTGGAAAGACAAAGTTGGGCCAGGCTCTTGTGGTCCTTGAATGTCAGGCTTATGAATTTAGCTTTAATCTTTTTCACAGATGAAATTTAGGCAGCATAGTATAGAGTAAAGTTAAACTCATAGAGAAATGGGCCACTAAACCCATACACAAGGATCCCTGTGGGCAGCACATTGACTTAGAAAATCACATGTTCTGAAAAAAGGGAAAAGGACATATTTGTTCAAAAACATTTCTAGCAGCTCTTTTTGTGGTGGCTAAGAATTGGAAATTAAAGGGATGCCCATCAATTGGGGAATGGCTAAACAAACTGGTATATGATGGTGATGGAATATTATTGTGCTATAGGAAATAACAAGCAGGATGATTTCAGAAAGGTCTGGAAAGACTTACCTGAATTGATGCATAGTGAAGTGAACAGTCAGGAGGACATTGCACAAAGTAACAGCAATATTGTTCAACAACTGTGAATGACTTAGCTATTCTCAGCAACACAGTGATCTAAGACAACCCTAAAGGACTAATGATGAAGCATACTATCCACCTCCAAAGAAAGAATTGATATTCAAGTCTTCTTGTACAAAATTACTAATATAGAAATGTTTTACATAATTTCACTTGTATAACCTATCTATGATTGCTTACTGCCTCAGGGAGAGGGGAGGAGAGGGAGAAAGGGATAGAATTTGGAACTGAGAACCTTAAATAAAAATGTTAAGAAAGTGGAAAAAAGAAAACCACATGTTAACATTATCTATGTTCTACTGTATTGTTATTTATTTTGTTAAATATTTATTTTGTCAAATGTTGCAGCCACAGTGTGCCACGTAGGAGAACTGTATGACACCTCTGGTGTAGATGACCCAGCTTCAAGTCCTGGTTTAAACATTTACTAGTTATATGACTTCAATGATAGTTAATTATAATGACAGCTAGCATTTATATAACATTTTAAAGTTTGTAAAGCACTTTATAAATGTTATTGCATTTTATCCTCTCACTACTCCTGGGAGGTAGGTGCTTTTATTATCCCCATTTTACAGATATGGAAACAGAGGCAGAGAGATTGACTTGCTCAGGGTTTCACAGCTAGGTCTGAACTCAGGTCTTGCAGACGCCAGGTCCAGTTAATTATCCACTACAGCTCCATGACTAGATCAGGAAATTTTTCTTTGGGAAAATCACTGCCATGCTCTGACCTTTATTTCCTTCATATGTGAAACTGGCACAATAATATTTGTGCTATCTACATTATAGAACTATAACAAATGGTAGAAAACCCTGTGATAGGAAAAATAGCTACCAGCATTACCCCTCCCCCACAAAGTGGCCTGCACTAGTTTTGACCATTAAAGGACATTGAAACTCTCCTTGAGATTTGATAGGCTCAGAGAACTCAGGCTCTGGCTTTTGGAATGATATCCTGAGTACAAAAAGCTATGAAGAGTTCCATCAATGTCAGGCAAGGCAACAAGCATTTATTAATCACTTACCATGTATCAGGCATTGCGCTAAGTTCTGGGGATACAAATACAAATAAAAAGAAAGTCAGACCTTGTCCTCGAAGGGCTTACATTCTAATGGGGGAAGACAGCACACAAAAGGGAGCTGAAGGGGGCAGCTAGGTGGTGCAGTGAATAAAGCACCGGCCCTGGATTCAGGAGGACCTGAGTTCAAATCCGGCCTCAGACACTTGACACTAACTAGCTGTGTGACCCTGGGCAAGTTACTTAACCCTCATTGCCCCACTAAAAAAAACAAAACAACAACACAAACACACACACACACACAAACCAAAAGGAAGCTGAAAAGCAAAGGGAAATTGAAAGTACCTGATTGGGGGGTAAGCTGGGAGACTAAATGGTTGTCTAGGATGGGCCCCTCTCCAAAATTCGGATTCCTCTGAGAGAAACTCAAGGCGGGCTGGCGTGGCAGATAGACATTCCAGAATGAAGAGGCCCCAGGCACTAGGGAGATTCTAGGAGGTGACTGCAGCTGAGGCATGGGGTTGAAGTCTCCAAAGTCAGAAGCACACCCCAGAGGAACCCTTAAGATTGACTGTGGACCACCATGGACAGCACCAAGTCAGTGACGCCACACTCAATTGAATCAACACTGTATCCTCAGCTGCATATTATTTTCCTTCTCTGAATGTCCTTCTCCTGATATGGCTAAATAAACCTCTTTTTGTTAACTGTCATATAGAATAAAAGTATCTCATTTCTTTGAATCTTGAACTTGGGGTATCAGCCTGACCTGGTCAACTTTGGCCTATTTATCTCAGGTATATAAACATGAACTTTTATTTTCATTATTGTTTCTGCAAGTATTTACTAAAAAGAAAATATTGTGCTAGGCACTGGGGAGGGGAGAATTAAAAAAAAAAGAACTCAGTCTTTGAGACCTCTTCTGTTTATAACTGAGCTCACACAGTCTGCCAAGAGCCTTATTACAGAAGTTAGATATTTGAACTATCTGGGGCAGAGTCTGGATTGGTAAAGACTGGTGCAACGGAAAAAAGCATTGGACCGGCAGTGAGGATGTGAATTTTAGTTCCAGCTCTGGCCTTGAATCACTAAGTCACCTTTCCTCTCTGGGGCTTAATTTTTAACTCTGAAAATGAGGGGGAGGGAGTTGGTGGCACAGTGGATGGATTTGGAGTCAAGAAGACTGAGTTCAAATCTTGAGGGAGCTTAAGGGTCATCTAATAAAAATCATTAGCATTTATGGATTTTATAGACATTTTATTATAGTCTATATAGGTTATTTACATAGCTTTAAGGTTTACAAAATGCTTTTACATGTATTACCTCACTTGATCCCCAAAACAATCCTTTGAGGTATATGCTATTATTATTATTATTATTATCATTTTACAGATGAGGAAATTGAGTCTGAGAGAAGTTAAATGACTTGTCCAAGCTCCCATGGTTAAAATGTGACTGAGTTTCCATAGACAAATCGACATATTTTAAGGTCCATTTACACTGTTCAAGGCCAGAATGCTTGGGAATGCTGCCATCATGTGGTTCTCTTTAGTAATAACAGCCTACAAGTCCCAGAATTTCCATTGTTCACTAATCAGACAGGACAGAAAAACGATTTTAAAAAGGTAGAGAAAAGGTGGTGGGAAATGGGGAAAGTGCTCCTGTCACAATCGTTTCCTTCCTCCTTTTAGTAGTTATACAGATGAGGCATATTTCCAGCACCTGGAAAGGGAGAGGGGGAGTACAGGCTAGAATTAGTCAAATGGACCGGTAATTAATACAGCAAGTGCTTTGTGGGTGGTGCCAGGGTCTGCAGGCATCTGGCTCAATGCCCTGGTCATTAGCTTAGAGTTGGGGACAGAAGTTCCCTCCCTGGCTGGGACCCATACTATAATTAGGCTACGTGAAGCTTCCTGTGAGAGGGAGAAAAGCTATGTCCCTGGGTTCCACAGAAGGAGTAAAGGGCAATGTGGATGATTGGCTTTCTCTTGCTATCCTGTCTATACTCCCTGCTAGCAGAGTATCCTTGGCCAAGAGAGTCACCTCATTGGGTCTGTTTTCTTGTGTGTAAAACGAGGGGGTTGTAGATGATCTTTGTGTGTGTGTGTGTGTGTGTGAGGCAGTTGGGTTAAGTGACTTGCCCAGGGTCACACAGCTAGTAAGTATCAAGTGTCTGAGCCTGGATTTGAACTCAGGTCCTCCTGAATCCAGGGCCAGTGCTTTATCCACTGTACCACCTAGCTGCCCAAATGTAGATGATCTTTTTATCTCTACCAACTCTATGATCCCTTTGTTCCCCCCTTGCCCATTTTTCTCCTTTCTCTTCTTATTTTGCCTTCCTTTCTCTTCCTCCTTTCTTTATGCTTTCCTCTAGACCTCGAGGGTGAGTGATATGCAATTTTCAGAGAGCCTAGATTCCCCCAAACCCCTTTAAAGGTAGTAAAGAATACTGGGGAGGGAGTGAAATGTAATCTGCTTGGTCTTCAGGCAGTGGGACCAGGATAGGCCAGTGATACATATATACATATACATATAACACACATACATCTATACATCTTATATACATATAAACACATATGAATATATAATATACAAACTTATATACTATATACAAACATATACACATATCTCTCTCTCTCTTTCTCTCTTCACTTTACTCCTCTAGAATTTAAAGTTCCTTGAAGGCAGGCCTCTGTTTCTGAATATAACAAGGGATTAATCCCTGTTGTTATATAAGGTAAACTCCCAGGATGATTTATTATTGATTTAGGTCTAGAGACATGATTAAAAGAGCACATTATTATTAAATAATAATGATAGTAACTAATTGTATTTCTATAAGCTTTAGGATGAGTGGCCTGGTAATCTAGGGTTCAAGTTCCCTGCTATGCCACTGACTGATAGATCTACAGCACTCTAGGCAAATTATTTCTCCAATTTAGGGACTAGGTGAGTTCTAAGCTCCTGTTCTGGCGACAAGGGTGCAGGATCTGGGGGTCTGAGGACTCAGGTATCAGGCTTGATAAATGCTGAATTGAATTGGGATAATACGTTGGAGCTTACATTTTCTGTGTGATCCTGGAGAAGAGACAATTCCTCTGGGCCTCCATTTCCCCATCTGTAAAGTGAGGGATTTGGACTAGATAACTCCTAAGGTCTCTTTCACTTCTAATCTATAAAACTATGATCCTTCCACCCCTGTGATCCTATATTCTTTGTTATAATATTCTTACTACCTTTCGATATTCTGTTACCTTGGAATAGGTCTAAACCTTCCTGTGAGCCCCATGATGTCTTGTTCAGGAATGGTGGCTAGTCTGTGATCACCAATATGGCCAAAATCTAACTTTCATTCTATTCAGCAAACTATAGACCACTATTCTGATCTCTCTTTGGGGCCTTGCGATCCTCTTCCCTCCCTTTAAATATTTTGGGAGTTTTCAGGCCTTTAATATCTCAGGATTAAACATTTATTTTTGGCTATTGTAGTGAGCCAGAAGAATGGAAACTGGCAAAATGATTCCTGAAGTTGGATATTAGCCAATCTTAGAACCCTTCCAGGACTGTCCTAAGGGGGAATGGAGGCCTATATTAGTAATAATAACAAGAATTACAATAACTCTTCACACTAATACAATCATTAAGGGTTACAAAGTGCTTTTCATACTCATTTTCACTTAGTCTGAGGTAGGAAAGGCAAATACTATTACAGTCACTTGATCAGCAAAGAAACTGAGACTCAGCGAGAGGAAATGGCTTGCCTAGAGTCACACGGCTGCAGGACACTGGGCACTGATGAAACTGGTGCCTGAGAAGAGGCCTCCTATGAGGCAGAACTCTGATCTGGATTGGAACCGGTGCCTTGAGTTCTCCAATTTGTAGGTTTGAAAGATATAGGAAAAAGGACAGGTGAGTGCTGTTTCTCGAAGGAGAGATAATCAGCCATGTTTGCGATGCTGGTAGCATATGCTTTGCATTTTACCCAGTTCAAGGGATTTTAAGTTTATAGGAAGTGACCTCAGAAGTCAACTATTACAACCCCTATCTTTCTGAGATGGGCTCACTAAGGCCAAGAGAGGTGAAGGGACTTGCCCGAGGTGACAGGGGAAACACATGACAGATTTAGAATTTGAACCTGGATCTTTTGAGCACAAACCCAGCACCCTTTCCACTGGACTCTACTCATGATCATGAGGAGGCTGGATTTGGAAGCAAGGGAGAGCTAGATCGGGAGGTGAGTGGAGTCTTCTTTCTTCCCCGTGGAAGTGTTTCCTATTCTCAATGGTAGTTCAGGACTGGGCTACCATTCATTCATCAAATATCCATTAAGTACTTATTATGTTCAAAATCCTGTGCTCAATGTGAGAGGAGATAAAAAGATGACTTAGACAAGCTTCCTACCGTCATGAAGCTCACAGTCTGGTAAGGAGAGAGAAATAAGATAGGGACATGTAATTATGATACTTTGATTGATTTCTCTGCCTCAAATTTCTTAGTACTCCAGTCTGTCCTATACACTGCCACCAAAATGAGTTTCCTTAAATGAAGAACTGATCATGTTACTCTCCTACTCAATCAACTCCAGTGGCTCCCTATTGCCTTCAGAATAGACTTCAAACTCTGTTTAGCTTTAGAAGCCCTTCACAGCCTGGCCCCAGTTTATCTTTCCAGCACCACTGGACATTACTCTTCTCTTACTTAGCAATCTAGTCAAGCTGTCCTTTCTGTTCTTCACACATGACACTCCTCTTCTATTTCTGTGCCTTTGTACTGGGCATCCATTCCCTAGATCTGAAATTCATTCCTTCTTCCTCTCTACTTCATAAAATACCATTCTTCTCTCAAGATACAGCTTGAGGACCAGCTTCTATATAACATCTTTTTTGATCTCCCCAAATTCAAATTTCCCTCTTCTCCAACTACCCTGTATCCAACTATGTTGTGCTTATTTTCTTTATATTAAATCGATATTTACTTAACTATGTATTTTGGGGGGTTGTCTCTCCTACTAGAATATAAGCCCCTTGTAAGTCAGTATTCATTGTTTTTGCAATGCTAGGTCTAAGCCCAGTGCTTGGCACGTAGTAGCCACTTAATAAATGCTTGTTGATTGATAGATCAATGTGAATGCTCTGTCTCTCTGTCTCTGTCTCTGTTTCTGTCTGTTTCAGCAGATCTGATCCCAGCTATGCTGTTTCCTCCTGCAAACCTTTCCCAGAGGCTCTTTCTAACATGCCTGGGGCCTTCCTTTAGATTATTTGACTTTGGCCTCCATCTGAGCACTCTAGATACCCATAAGTTATCCCTTTCTCTTGCTTCCTGACCAGCCCACCTCTTTTTCTAGCTATGTATCTCTCTCATGGCATCATTTACACGGCTTCTCCTACACAATTCTTTATCGATGATATGTTGCTGTCTGCTTACCTCCCACCACGTGCCTCTCCATTGTCCTCTGTGTGACCTACGGCTTATCATTCCTTATAGATGGTGGTATTTCATAGCTCACAGTCATACCACATTTCCGGAAGAATACTGTTGTTAAAAGGATAGCTCTTTCTTAGCTACTCTGATCAAGATAATGATCCAAGACAATTCTAAAGGGCTTATGATGAAAAAATATTATCCATCTCCAGAGTGGGAACTGATGAACTCTGAGTGCAGTTTGAAGCATACTTTTTTTTTTTTTAAAAAAAGGATATGTCTTTGTTTCAGGGAGAAATGTGCAATAATCAGAGATACTATGCAATTTCCCCAAGGCCACCCAGGCTACTTTCCCTCTCCTTTTCAATTCTAGGCCCTTTGTCTAGTCCTGAAACTATGATTCAAAACAAAATTTGATAAAATAATTAAGAGATGAAGACAAAATTCCTCACTCTAGAAAGCTCTTTTGACTAGGGAAATCAGGGCATTCAAATCAATTGAATTCAGCAAGCATTTGTTAAACATCTACTGTAGGCCAGCAGCTGGGGATACAGAGTCAAAATGAAATAGTTTTTGCTTTCAGGGAGCTTACTTTCTACTGTGAGGCAGAGGAGAAGAGGGAGCTTCTTTTTTTTTTTTTTAAGTGAGGCAATTGGGGTTAAGTGACTTGCCCAGGGTCACACAGCTAGTAAGTGTTAAGTGTCTGAGGTCAAATTTGAACTCAGGTCCTCCTGACTCCAGGGCCAGTGCTCTATCCACTGCGCCACCTAGCTGCCCCAAGAGGGAGCTTCTTAAGGGGATTTTTGTCATTGTATCCCTAATGTCTGGCAAGAGCATCTGCTTAACAAATGCTTATTGGAGCACAGAAGAAATACAAAATTGTTTCTGGTCGAGAAAGTAATGAACCCCAACAGCTAATATGGAAAAGCCTTATTTTCACAAGTAGCCCTTGAGCTAAGCCTTGAAGTATAGATGTTGGCACATATTAAGTGCTTGAAGCATTCCAGGTCTAGGGCACAGATGGTGCAAAGGCAGAGGTGGGGAGACAGAATGGTATGTTTATGGAACAACAAGTACACTTGTTTGCCTAGGATGTAAAGCACATGTGGAGAAGAAAGGTATCACCAGCCTAAAAAGAGCCTGCAGCCTGGTTGTGAAGGGTTTTAAATGACAAATAGCAACGCAGCATCTCAGAGCTGGACGGAATCTCAGAGGTCATCTAGTCTAGTTCATATCTAAAAAACGAATTCCTTCAACAATATCCTTCCTACTTTATAATGTATGATTTGATCCTACAAGTAATAGGGGGCCATTGGGCTTTGTTGAGTAGGATAACATTGTCTGACCTACAATTTAGGAAAATCATTTTTAGAAGTTGTATGGAGGATAGATTAGGGTGGAGGAAGAGAGAATAAATAAGAAGAGGCTATTGCAGGAGTTCAGCCTTTCCCTTGTTTTTTTTTTTTTGTTTGTTTGTTTTTGTTTTTTTTTTGCAGGCAACGGGGGTTAAGTGACTTGCCAAGGGTCACACAGCTAGCAAGTGTCAAGTGTCTGAGGCCGGATTTGAACTCAGGTACTCTGAATCCAGGGCTGGTGCTTAACCACTGTGCCATCTAGCTGCCCCCTCCCTTGGTTTTTTATAGAAGAAGAACTTGAAGCTCACAGAGGTGAGCTAACTTTTCAGAGCCCACTCACTGAATTAATGTCACAGCCAGGACTAGAACTAACTTGTTCTGACTCTTTGCCCATTGGCCTTTCCATTACACTGCACTGCTTTGGTGGATGCCATGGAGACTGAAGAATTGCCATAGATACTTGAGATGGGAAAGAAAGTGGCAAAAACAATGCTGGAGGAATAGGAGTGGCTTTTTCCAATAGTGAGCAGAATTTCAGCCAGTAGTTGGTTTCCATGGTAATAATTCAGATTTATAGAGGATTTAATAATTACAAAGTGTTCTCTGTTCTCTCATTTTATCCTCACAATAGACCTTGGAGGCAGGCAGGGTAAGGATAATTGTCCCCATTTTACAGACGAGGCAACCAAGGCCTGGATAGGCTAAGTGACTTGTCCAAAGTTACATAGCTAACAAGCATCAGAGGTGGGGATTGAACCCATCTTCTGACTTGTAATCTAATGTTCTCTCCACTACACAACACTCTTCCACACCCCCTGGCTGTTCTGACTGGGCCTATATCTGATTCATGATTTCACAGAAACATCCTAGCCCAGGCCAAATATTTACAGGACTAATGGGATACAAAGAAAGTGGGAGCGAAGTGGGAAAGCGCCTGTGGGGGGCTTATATTTAAATAGGATGTTCTTTAAATCAGCTATGCCTTTTAGCAAGGACATAGCTCTCTGTTTACCTTCATTATCTACTCCTACTCCCAATTAATTATAATTTGAGAGGGAGACTGGAGTAAATTAAAATAAATTAATGGAATTTGTTGATTCTTTTGTGGTGCTCACTCTGGCAGCTCTGAAGCAACTGGGCATGTTTGGGAAGGGGCACAGTTTGGGTGAAAGAGTTTATTAAATCATCACTACTCATTTCTTTATTTTTGGTATTAATCAATCAACATACATTTATTAAGTACCTGCTGTGTGCTGGGCACTGTGCTAAGCACTGGGGAATAAAAAAAGAGGCAAAAGGTCTCTGTCCTCAAGGAGTTTACAATCTAATTAGGGAGACAACACACAAATGAAGCAAGCTATATACAGGATAAATAGGAAATAATTAACAGAGGGAAGGCACTGGAATTAAGAGGGAGTTGAGGAAAGCTTCCAGTAAAAGATGGGATTTGAGTTGGGAATTCAGTAGTTGGAGTGGGGGAGGAATGATGTTCTAGGCGTGGGGTTAAGTGCCAGAGAAGGGGGAGCCCTGTACACCATAGAGCTTCAGCTCATTTGCTACAGGATGGCTTAGAAAGCACTGATAATTCATTCTCAAATGAAGTCTTACATGATATCAAGAAAGTTCATCCAGCCAAAGCAGAGGCCTCATTCAGGACATGTTCTCCCTCTTCATCTCTGCCTCCTGACTTCCCTGGTTTCCTTAAGGTGTTACCACCTTCAGCCAGAAGCCTTTCCTGGTCTCCTCTCCCCATCAACTGCTAATGCCTTTCTCGTAAGATTACTTGCTATTTACCTTGTACATATCTTGTATGTATACAGTTGTTTTCAGGTTGTCCCTCTCATTAAAATGTGAGCTGCAGTGTCTGACATATAGTAGGTATTTATTAAATGTTTATTTTATTGAATTGAATTAGAATGTGAGCTCCATGAGGGCAGGGACTGTATTTTTGCATTTCTTTGTATTCCTAGTACAGTGCCTGGACTTGTTGATGCTGATAATGACAAGGAAGTCCAGGAAATGACACCGGGAAAGCTGGAAATGGGGTTAAGACACAGCAGAAACACAGAAATTCGAACAGGATGCAGGAGCTACCACAATTGGTATACTGAATTTGCATCCTGGGAATTAATAGGATCTCAAAGGGCATGCAGTCCAATCTGTACTTGTACTGCCCTAAAGAAAATAATCCCTTTACAATATCCTTGGCAAGTGCTCATCTAAGCCTCTACCTAAAGACATCCATTAGAATGGCTGTTACTCAGCCTATTTTATTGTTGGACAGCTCTTAGTTTTAGGACTCTATATTGACCTGAAGTTTGCTTCTCTATAGCTTTCTTTCATTAGTCCTATATCTTAGTGTTGTGCATAAGAAAAACAAGTTTAGCCTCACTTCCATATGACAGCCTTCAAGTATTTGGAGAAAGCTGTCACAAATTTTCAAGTCTTGTTTTCTAGGCTAAACATCTCTAATTCCTTTAACCGATCTAATGGTATAGTCTCCAGTATTATCATATCCTTGTTGCCTTCCTTTGGATGGGTTCCATTTTGTTAACATTCCTCCTAAAATGTGGTGCCAGGAACTGACAAGGGTAGGGTATGTTGGCATTTTCACCTTCTTTGTTCTGGATATTTTGCTTCTATTAGTGCACCCTAAGGTTGTATTAAGTTTTGTGACTATCATGTGATACTGTTGAATCTCTGGCTTTTATGTAACTTATATTTGAATACTCAGGATTTGGTGACCCATGGGTAGTTCTTATGAACAGATGTCATCCATGGCCATCTGTGCCTCTGTGATTATTCTTCATCAGTGCTGCTGGTGATACTCAGATACTGAAAAGTCTGGGGATGGGAGCATGATGGCACATCCGATCTTTGAGCTATACACATTGAGAGTTGGGACTGGCTGAGGAATTCTCCATGGTTGCCAAAAGGAGGCTGCCATTCCCAAATATTTTCCCAACTGATGCTCAAAGATTTTCCATTAAAGATTCATTTCATTTATTGAAGATATTATCCCAATTTAAGTCTGAACATTCCTCAGAGAAACAACTAAGTTTTATAATAATAGTTTACACTCACAAGTTAAATGATATATAGAAATGTGTTGTTGCTTTCAGTTGTGTCCAATTCTTTGTGACCCCTTTTGGGGTTTTTGGGGCAAAAATACTTGTAATGGTTTACCATTTTTCAGTTCATTTTACAGATGAGGAAACTGAGGCAAACAAGGTTATGTGATTTACCCAGGGTCACACAGCTAAGTGTCTGAAGACAGATTTGAACTCATGAAGATGACTCTTCCTGACTTCAGGCTAAGCACTCTGTGCACTATGGTGCCACCTAGCTGTCCCTATGCAGAAATGCTATCCTACAAATTTCTGCATTTCTCCTAGAATTTAACACAGTGCGTGCTCTCTCTCTCTCTCTCTCTCTCTCTCTCTCTCTCTCTCTCTCTCTCTCTCTCTCTCTCCCTCTCTCTAATGGGCAACTAACTAATATTTTTTGAACATTGAATGAATGTAATACTCTATATTTACAGTGTACTTTCACAATGATTTTCTCATTTTATCCTCCTAATAGCCACAAGAGGTTCCATTTGCTCCCACTAGCCACATATTTGACACCTCTGGAAGCAGGAGAGAGACTCACATCCATATCTAAATCCAATATTCATTCTTTCTTTATTTTTTTCTTTACTGTACCACACTGACTAATGTGATCTCTCCAGAGTAATTTCCCCCTCCTTACTATATAGCATCTTCATAACATCCTGAGGCTCAGATCCATGAGCTCCATGATTTTCACAAGAAGCAAGAAAGGAGGGGACTCTATACCATTTCACCTATGGAAGTTGTACCGAGTCCTTAACCTAGTCACAATTTGTAACTCCTAAATAATATTTCGACTTGTTCTGCCTTAGCTAAATAATAGGGCTACTCTAAACATTCCCCTTGTGGGAACCCTTTACTGCCCTTCATACACCAACTACAACCAGCACTGTGAGTCTGCTACCTAATGTTTCCCTTGTACTTACATTGACAGCTCTATGTTGGGGTATGGGACTACCCTACCTCTACATGACCCTATTTATCTACATTCTTTACTGTGATTTCCACAAGAAAATTTCTACCATTTTCTTCCACCTCCACAACAAACTTCATTATAGCCTTAGCTTGGAAAAAAATCAAAATTCCATTAAAAAAACCAAAGCAATCTTTTGGGGAAAATAGTTTTCTGGAAAGGTGATCATCATTCCTATAATACTTGAAAGAGTTCTTGCCCTAGATGGGATTTTTCATTTTGCACTGGCTCATGCAGCACAGGAGGATGGCAAAAGATTATAGACAACTCAGATGGCTTCTAATACAATTTGGGAACCTGGTAGGAAAGAAAATCCTTCTTCCTAAGTGGCCCAGCTGAAAGAAAGAGATAACTTCATCAGAGTCTCTGCATCTATCCTACAAACCTCCCCTCCCCATTACCTTCCCTTCATTTCCCAGTTAGAACAAAAATCTCAGTTCCCATGCTGCCATGCTTTGTGTTTTCACACGGAGATTTATGGCAGATAGCATCACAGAGAACATTTTAGCATAACAAAATTTCCCCCCAATGGTAAACACCAAACAATCTATTTCCTACCACTTGTTAGTGATAAGGAAGATAAAGACATAAGAAGCCCAGGATGATGAGAGCCTCTAAAATGCCTCTCCCATGAGTTAGTGAACATGGTGGTATTTATTGGGTGATTACATCTGCAGAAAGAATCTTTTATCATTTCATTCAGGCCAACAGACTAAGGCAGAAATTCCTTCTCCCCCATTCCCCAGATACTGCCTAGGATGAAGAATAAGCAATGATGGTGGTTCCTCTTGAATTCAAACATTCAAGTTTTCTTCTTTAAAAAAATAATTGGAACCAGCTGGTTATCCATATAGAAATCAGTTTAATCAATTCAACAGATATTTAAATAACTACTATAGGCATGGTGAAATCCTGGAGAAATATAGGATTTAAATAAGAAAGAGTCCTTGCCCTCATGGAACTTATAGTCTAGTAGGGAGATTACATTTATATGTTAATAATTCAAGTATCTCTTCCCCCTGACACAAGACAAAAGACCCTTTAGTACCATTGTAGATAATTTTGAGTGGATGTGACCAATATAATTTTGTGCTTGGTAGACTAGTTCTCAGATGAGAAAAGCATAGTCCATTGTCGGACTTTGTGTGCTAAGCCTTTCTGCTTGGCATATGATCTTGTTAGCTCTTCACTGTCATAGCCATCCAGTGCTCAAGGTAACCTTCATACTTCAATAGGGCATCAGATGAGCACTTCAGCATCTGTGACACATACTCAAGTAACTGTAATAAAAAATAATAGATGATAAGGACATAAAATATGCAGACAAAATGCTATGCGAATTGGAGAGTGGAAAAGTCATTACTGACTAGGGATAATCCTGGGGAAAGTGACATTTGAGTTAGAATTTAAATGATGGCAGGAATTCAGTAGGGGGAAGGTCAAGGAATACATTCCAGCCCTAGGGAATAGCATGGACAGTCAGAGGCAAAATACGTCCAATTAAGTCCTTCAGATACTTGAAACTAGCTATTAATATTCCCCCAAACTATCCTCTTTCTCCAGGCTAAACATTCTTCCAACTGATCTTTGAATTGCATTGTTTCAAGTACCCTCATCATCCTGGTTACCCTTCTACTTATTAATACCTTTTCTAAAGTATAGCTTCTAGAACTGAACATAATACTCCAGTTGGGATCTGACCAAGGCAGAAGAACCACTCATTTTTTAGGTGTTAGCATTCTCTTACTGCACTCAAAGACCACATTAGCTCTTTGGTGGTCAGCCCCACTATATTGCTTACTCCTATTGAGCTTAGGTCTTTTTCACATGAAGTTTATAAGATGCAATGCTATATGATGGAAAAGAACACTGGATTTGGAGTCAAATGGTTTGGGTTGGAATCTTGGCTATGGTATTTTTGCTTATGTGACCTTGGGTAAGACACTTAACCTTTATGGGCCTTCAGTTTGTCATCTACAAAATGAGGGAGTTGGACTAGATGACTTTTAAGGTTCCTTCCAACTCTAAATCTATGATCTTATGTCTCTTCTATCCTGTACTCATGCATTTGGATTTTTAATTGTTATATATTTATAATTTCTACATATTCTTACATACTATTTACATGCTACAATTAATTTTTACAAGTTTATTCTACTACCAAGCAATAATCATTTCTATAAATACTCAGTCACTTGTAAAAATCTTATAAAATACAATAAACTCCATTTTTTTCTTTTGCTCTTTCTTTGATTTTCCTTCCTCTTTTTTATAGTGATTAATTACTAGTGCCTTCCCTCTATTGATTATCTCTAATTTATCCTGTATATATCTTGTTTACACGTAGTTGTTTGCATATTGCTCCTTATCAGGATTGTGAGCTCCTTGAGAGCTAAATATTCCCCTTTTTTTTTTCTTTTTTTTTTTTTTGCGGGGCAATGAAGTTAAGTGATTTGCCCAAGGGTCACAACAGCTAGTAAGTGTCAAGTGTCTGAGGAATGGGATTTGAGCTTCAGGTTCCTTCTGAATCCAGGGCCAGTGATGTATCCACTGTGCTACCTAGTTGCCCCTAAAAGATTATTTAAAACATTTTGTGTACCTTCAGTGTTTAGCATAGTGCCTGACATATAAACTGAATGCTTTTGTTATTGTTTGGTGCACGCCCCCCACTCTTTGTGACTCCATTGGGGTTTTCCTTGGCAAAAATACCGGAGTGGTTTGCTCTTTCCTTCTCCAGCTCATTTTACAGATGAGGAAATTGAGGCAAACAGGGTGAAGTGATTGCCAGGGTCACATAGCTAGTCTGAAACCAGGTTTGAACTCAGGGTTTTCCTGACTCTAGGCTCAGTGCTCTATCCACTGCACCACCTAACGCATTAGTAGGTGCTTAAAACTGCTTATTGGACTGACTACTTTAGTCATGTAGTATTTCTTTCTTTTGACTTTTATTTTTTTTCTATCTTCAGCACTTCAGCCATTCCAGAGAATCTTAGACTTATAGAATCCAGAGCCGGAAGGGTCCTCAAGGGGTATGCCTTCTATTCCATCCTTGACTAATGGTCAACTAGCTCTGGGCTTGAACACCTCCAGTTATGAGGTGGCTCACTAACTTCTGAGAAATCTCATTTGATTGTTGATCACTTTAAGTATTAAAAAAACTCCTGATATTGAGTCTATTCTCTTACTCCCTGTAACTATCTCCCACTGCTCATACTTTCACTTTTTGGGGCAAAGCAGAAACAAATAAATTCTCCATCTGAATGTCAGTCTTTCAGATATTTGAAGTTACAGATCATGTTTCCCTAAGTCTTTTCTTCTTCCAGGTTAAATGTGGAAGGTCCTTGAAGATTATGGCATATTTTTTTTCTGATCTTTGGCAGTTGTATGCTCCTTATCCTTTATGATCAGAGGCTTTAGAGTTGGAGGAACTTAGGAAATCATCTATCCAATCACCTTCATTTTACAGATAAGAAAACTGAGATCATAAGAAGGAAAGTAACTTGGCCAAGATCCCCAGAGTGACTTACATTAGTGATTAATAGACTCTAGATTTGAACCCAGATCTTCTGACTCTCATTCTAGGGTTGAGTGCTTGGTTCTCAGGGAAGGGAGGAGGGAGACAAAAAACTCAAAACACAAACCCAAAACTTCTGATGTAATGAGGTAGGGTTTTACTCCCTAAAGTACAAAGACAAAAGACATGTCCGGCTGAAAGAAGATGAAAGCAACCTGAGCAGATTCACAGCTCCAAAGTTTGTAATTAAGGAATTTTGAAGGTAGCATCAGTTTCCTATTCATAGAATTTTAGAATGTTCAAACAAGGGAGAGCTCCCAACAAAGCAATCTGGCCTCTAAATCTGCCAGACCAGTTTTGACCTCACAAAGTAACTCCTCTGGGCTTAAAGAAGCTTTGTAAATAACAAAATAAAAGAGCAATAACAATCAAATAACAATCCTACATCACACTAAGATTTTCGACACCTTCCTCCCAGCAACCCTGAGAATAATGCAGATAGCATGAGCATTATTTAATCAATTAATCAATCATCAATCAAACAATCTTTTTAAAAATTCATGCTTTGTGTCAGACACTATGCTAGGCTCTAGAAATACAAAGACACACATCTCCTGCCTTTAATGAACTTATATCTTCTTGCCCCACTTAATAATGACAACAACAACTAACATTTATATAATGCCCTCCTATGTGAGGGGTAGTTAGCTTTGTCCTGGTCCATGGACAGGAATGGAAACCCGAAATGGCTCCTTGAGGACTGATTCTTTCTTTGGTTCAAGATGGAATATGAGGGTAGCTATGGTCCTGTCATAGAAATATGGTATTTTTTCACTTGGGAATTATCTAGAGCACTTCTCCTCGCTTTTTCAATTTCTATGGACTATTTATTAGCTGTTTTCTGGTCAAGTGACCATGTATTCAATCCTGTGTCTTTGGTTACAGGAATGATTGTTGATTATTTTCATATGTTTTGGCCATTTTACTTTATTCATCACTTTTGTTGTTTATTCTGGAATCAGCAAATATCAGAGCTACAGAAAAAGGAACAGAAATGTCAGAGATCAGAGAGACTTTAGACCACAGATTGACCAATTGCTTGTTGGACTTTCCATCATTTCAAAAACCAACCTGTCAATCTTGAACTTGTTATTACTCCCCCTAAATTTTCTCCACTATCTGACTTCTTTATGTATGTTGAGGTTTCTCTATTCTTTTTTGCCACCCGGGGTCAGGGGTCACAATCCTATATTCTGGCACAATGAACCTCATGGAGCCTGAGGGTCTAAGCAAACAGTCCTTTTACTGAAATTGCTTCCAAAACCCTCAGGTATAATAAATTCTCAAAGGTGATTTTAAAACAGTCCCAGACAATAAAAACAAATAAGTACTGCAGGAAAAAGGGGTTTAAAAATTAGTCAGCGCAAGGAGGCTCCCTGGAGTTTTTAGGAACTCCCCAAGAGCATCTCAGAAACTTCTTTTATATTTTCTTGCCCAAAGGGCCCACACCAGAGTCTCAGAGCATTACATGGAGGGAAGAGGGGGGATGCAAAATTGAATCCTAAGTCCTGACCACCACAACTTTCTGCTTGCAACAGTGGGTTGTGGTGTTGTGGGAATATGGAAGAGGCTTACTTAACCTTCCCCAGATCTTGGCCCATAATGTATAGGTAGACAAGTAGACACGATGTTCATCCCTTTCCTCTTACTCATCCCTGCAAATCCAATAGTGGAAAAGTCCTTTCAAGTCTACCTCCTCATCTCATGTACCTGTCCATTTTCTTCACTCATGACTGCCCTAGTTCAGGTCTTAACACCTCTCCTTTGGACTATAGTAACCTTTTCCTAATTCATCTCCCTGTATCCAGTGTTTCTCCCCTCCAGTCCGTCCTCCAAACAGCTGTCAGTTGATATGCCTAAAAGCACAGGTTTGAACATGTACTGCGATGTTCAAGAATCTCTATAATTCCCTGTTGCTTTTAGAACAAAATATTACATCTTTTGGTTGAGCATTTTAAGCCCTTCTCAATGAAGACTCAGTCTACTGTTCAGGCTGATCATATATCACTTCCCCTCAGACACTGCATTCTAGAAAAGCAGACCATGTGCTGTTACTCAGAAACAACATTTTACCTTCTTTCCTCCTACATTTGCAATGTTGCTCCCTGTACCTAGAACACCACCTTGCCTTTGCGCTCTTCAAGGCTTAACTGGTAATACATCCTATACTTTATACACCCCAATATGAACCTTTGGATCCAGTGATACCGATCTTCTTGCTTTCCTTGAACAAGACACCATCTCTGACCTTGCGGCATTTTCTTTGGCTGTCTCCATGCTAAGAATACTCCTCCTTATCATCTCTTGCCTGCTGACCTCTCTGGCTTCTTCAAGTCTCAACTAAAATTCTACCTTTTATAGAAAGCCTTTCACAACCTCTCTTAAAGCCATTACCTGCCCTCTGTTAATCATATCCTATTTATCCTGTTGTAACCCAGCTTTGTCTGGGCAACGTCCAACTCTCTCTAACATGGAGTCACCCTTGAGGAACCTTGGAGCATGCTCAGATTGCCTAACATGGAGGCCTCTGCACCCCTTACTAAGGGGGTGGGTACAGCCTCCTTTGATTTGGTCTGCTTTTGTCTTAAGATGAGTGAGACTGAGGCTTTCCTGTCCTCTTCCTTCCTGCTGTGCATTTCCTCACAGCATGAATGCTCTGAACTGAGTCAGTGGGAGGAAGGACTTCCTTCCCCTGCTCTCCCTCTTTTACCCTGGCTCCAAGAAAAAGTGACCTGGGGGATGTTTCTGTTATTGTTGCTTGTCTTCCTTAGTTTCAAGTGCCAAAGGTCACCCCACAGGACCTTGGTATTTGAGCCATGATGACTTTGGAACCAGGATTGAAGGCAGGAGGTACAGCAAGCCAGGTCAGCCTGGAAGCCTGAGAAGCCAGGGTACCCAGGACTCTAACCTTAGAGAGTTTCCAGACTTGGAACTGGGACTGTGCTCTACTGGAACTCAGCTAAGCCATGAATCTAATCCTTTCCCCTCCTCAGAGACTGAGGTGGTATAAAAGGAGAGAGAATTATGCCCCACCATGTTCTAAGGGAGTAAGTTTTAATACTTGTGATTATATCTTTTGATCTAAATGTTTCTTTGTAAAGGCTATCTAACAGTGAGTGGTTAAATGGAACTGGATTGCAGGGGGACCCCCCCCCTACATTTGAGGAAACAACATCAGTGGGAGCTGGAGTCATTTGCAGACAACCTAGATGCCCTCTCCCCCAATCCCCTAAAGGGTATGGAAAACCCTGGAAGAAGAATGAAATCTAACCCACCTGGCCTTCCAGGCACAGGTCTTCTAGGATGTGTGATTCTGCACATAGCTTGTCTGAATACACACACACACACACACACACACACACTTTTTGTTTGTTATATTTGTTTGTTTTCTTCCCAGTGGATTGTAAACTCCTTGAGGGCAGGGGCTGTCCTTTGTCTCTTTTTGTATCCCTAGTGCTCAGCACAGTGCCTGGCACTTAATAAGTGCTCAACCACTATTTAATGACTGATTGACTGACTGACCATAGAGGTTCTTTTTTTTTTTTTTTTACAATCTGAGTGAAAAAAGGGAAGCTTTATTGATGAATGATGAATAGATGTAGAGGATATAATGTTTATAGATAACATTGTATTGATTCCATGGAAGCCTGGAATACTGTAGAACCTTCAATAATCTCTCAAAATAGTTTGTCCTAATTATCCACATTGGAAAAAATAAAGAATTGAATGAAGAATTCCTATTTTGCAGACTAGAGGTGCTGCAGCAACATTCTGGAGTGCTCAACCAGATTAAAAAGTTTAATAGAATAAAAAGAAATAAAAATGAACATAGATAATATTAATATATGGTTTTCAAAGTCAATACACCTTCTTAGAGATCCCTCTTATATGGTTTGGTGGTCTCATAGAGGGCCTTTCCTGACCCTCCTGTTTGATAAGAACAGGCATCCGAAGAATGGATAGTTCCAAGTACCAGACCATTTTATTTTTGTTGGCAGGGCCCTCTGCTGCTTACTCCCCTCTCCCCTCCCCCTCTCTGTGATGTTTTCACTGCTTTGTTAGAATTGTCTCATTAGAGTCTATACCTGATTACCAGCACTCTTTTGGAAGACCTTATAACTGGGCTAGGTTGATCTATTCTCACCCCTGCTTCTGTGTGTAGAGCCAAGGTGGTATTCCCGGCAAGTCCACAGGCCAGGTCCTTAGTGGTTTTTAATATGCAGAATAAAAGTATTCGGTAACCCACCGGAAAAAAATATTGCCCCTCTCCCCAATAACTTTGCATTTATTTCTGATTTATTCTGTATTTACTTATCTATGAACATTTTATATCTTCCTATTAGAATGTTCACTCTTGGGCAGCTAGATGGCGCAGTGGATAGGAGCACCGGCCCTGGAGTCAGGAGTACCTGAGTTCAAATCCGGTCTCAGACACTTAACACTTACTAGTTGTGTGACCCTGGGCAAGTCACTTAACCCAATTGCCTCACTAAAAAAAAAAAAAAGAATGTTCACTCTTTGAGAACAGGAATTATTTCTCCTTTGTATTTATATATCCATGACCTGCTACAGTACCTGACGTATGGTAGTTGTTTAATAAATGCTTATTGATTGATTAATATAATATAAGGTAGCAAGGGCCTTAGAATTTAATAACTTGGGAATAGAACGGAGTATGTCAGAGCTGGAAGAGGCTTGACAACATTAAAAAATAGAATGTCAGAGTTAGAAAAAAATCTTAGAACATAAAATCTTATAACTAGAAGGTACCTTAGAGAGAACTTAGGTTAACCTACTTATTTTACAGAGAGGAAACTAAAGCCCAGAAAAGTAAAATCACTTCACATAGTGGATAGAGGACTTGCCTTGGAATTAGGAAGCCCTGATTTCAAATCTAGCCTCAGACACATATTAGCTATATCAAACATAGTCATTTAACCTCTGTCCACCTCAGTTTCCTCACCTATAAAAATGGGGATAATAACTAGTAAAGTGCTTACTATGGGCCTGGCACATAGTAGGCATTAGATAAATGCTTATTCCTTTCCTTCTCTTCCCCAGAGTCATAGAGCTGGAAAGCAATGGTAGAACGCTAAAACTCAGGTTTCCTGATTTGTAGTTCTGTGCTCCTTGCAGTATACTAACTCCACCTTGAATGAATAATACTTGGAAACATAGAATTATAAAGATATAAAAATATAAAAAAGTGAGACAGAAGGGACCTCAGAGACCATCTAGCCTAATCCCTCATTTTAAATATGTAGAAACTGAGGCCAAAGTCACATAGGTAGAAAGTGACAGTGGTAGGGGTGGAATTTTGATCCTCCAGCTCCAGAGTCAATACTCTTTCCATAATTGCTTCTGTCCTATTGTCATCCAGTCCTCAATTTCATAAAATCATATGATCACAGGGCAGTTAGGTGGCTCAGTGGATAGAGCACAGGCCCTGAAGTCAGAAGGACCTGAGTTCAAATCTGGCTTCAGACACTTACTAGCTGTGTGACCTGGGCAAGTCACTTAACCCAGATTGCTTCCCCCTCAAAAAAATCACACGATCACACATTCACAGCTGGAAAGATCCTTGAAAGTCACTTAGTGCAACCTCCTCATTTTAGAGAAAAAAAATCTGAAGTCCACAGAGGTTAAGTGACTGGCTTGAGGTCACACAGCTAATAGTTGGTGTTTGAATTCAGGTGTTTTAACTCAAAATCCAATGCTCTTTTCATTGAACCACTCTGGGTGCCTGTTCTACTATCTCAGGGTCATAGATTGTGACTTGAAAGGGAACTTAGAGGCCATTAAATCGAACTCCCTCATTTATAGAAGAAATTGAGATTCAGAGAAGTTAAGTTCACTCAGTTAGGAGGTGTCTGGGGTGGATTTGAACTCTGGTCTTCCTCATTCCAAATCCGGTACTCTATCCAGTGTACCACCTAGCTTATTTTTCTAGGGGTCCAGCATCTCCTTCCCCTCTCCTCCACTCAAAAGGGTTTGAACCCAGTCAGGTTCTTTTTACGCTGCTTCCTACTTTTCCTCTCCATGCCCCACATGAAACATCTAACAGAGAGGTTTCTGTAGGTGCCTGCAGCCTGACAGCCTGAAGATAGGGCAGGAAACAAAGTCCCTGGATCCCTTTGGGCACAGGGGACCACAAGTGGCTGAAGTCTTATCTATCTGCCTGCTGCCACTGCTGAAAATGTGCAGCAGAGCTGGCATAGCACTCAGAACTGCTTTGACTCTGGCAAATGCGGCCGGAGGCAAGGAGCTCTTCGGGGACTTCGTTTCCTAACTGCAGACACCGATCTTTTTGCTTTGCCCTGAAACAGAGTCCCCAAGAGCATAATTGTTTGCTGCTAACCTTTTACTGGAGACACAGGCAAATATGGAGCTGGGATTAACCCTGCACGACACGGAGTCCTGGTAGGTCCTTGTTGATCCAAATCAACCCTGTTGGCAACTCACTTAAAGGGTCTGTGTGGGTGATGTGACATCATAGAATCATGGATTCACAGGAAGTTAGGGCTAGAAGGGACCTTAGATTTACAGAACATAGAACGTCAGAGATCAAAGGGGCAAACAAATGATCAAATTAAATACTAACATTTGACAGATGTAGAAAGTGAGACCCAGAAAGGTTGAAGAGACTTGCTCGAAGTCACACAAAAGCAAAAGCGACTGGAACCCAGATCTCCTGAATCCCACTTGTTTGGATTTTCAAAAATATACTACATTTGGGGCAGCTAGGTGGCACAGTGGATAAAGCACTGGCCCTGGATTCAGGAGGACCTGAGTACAAATCTGGCCTCAGACACTTGACACTAGCTGTGTGACCCTGGGCAAGTCACTTAACCCTCATTGCCCTGCAAAAAAAAAGTATGTATATATGTGTGTACACTACATTCATTTTCTAAGGAAACCCAGCAGTGTGTGTGTGTGTGTGTGTGTGGTCTGAAGCTAAATTAAACTCTAAAAGTATAAGATTTAAAAAAAGGTTTTTTTTCTGAAAAAAGATCTTAAGGGCTGCAAGCTTAATATGAGTTGAAAGCATAATATGGCCAGACAAACAAACTAATGTGATCTTAGGGTGCATTAAGAGAGGGCATTGTATGTAGGCCTAGCTTGCCGATAGTACTGCTGTACTTGGTCGTGGTCAGATCCCATCTGATGCATTGTTGTTAGTTCTATGTGCTCCATTATGAGATAATGACAAGATGGAGGAGTATTCAGAAGAAGGCAACCAGGAAAGCTTAGGGCCTTTGAGATCAGGCTAAGTCAGCCAATTGATCATGTAACACATTATTAAGTGCCTACTTACATGCTGGGTACAGGGGTAGGCAAGTGGTACGAAGACAGAAATGAAACAATTCTTGCATTCAAGGATGTTATCTTCTATAAGAGAGGCAGCAGAGTCCCTTTTATCTCTTGGAATACCTTGTTTTCCTTTGAAACAGCTTAAGTGCTGCATTCTACAGAGACTTTTCCTAATTCCCTCAGCTGCTAGGGTGTCTACTCCCCTCCACATTAGCTTGTAACTATTTTGTATTAACCAAATGATATGTGTGTATGTGCATAAATATACACAATATATGTATACACATAAATACACATATACACACACATATATACATATATATGTGTGTGGTGGTGTATGTGTATACACACATCCATCATCCATCCATTCACATACATATAATGTAAACTCTTGAAGCCTGGAAATTTTTCAATTTTGAGTTTGTATGTCCAGCACCCAGGACAGTGCCTGGTGCATTTAGGGTGTTGCTTGTAGATTGATTTAATACATAATAATGTGAGTCTTTTAACGGGGAGTGGGTAAAGGCACTGGTAGCTGGGAGTCACAGAATTTAATATTTGGCGTTAATTCTATAATTGGCTTGTTCAAAGGAATAATTAAAGGACTCTTCACTATAACTTAGCTGATGAGTGCTTATCTAGCCTCTGTGTAAAGACCCTCTTCCACCCCAATGAAGAAGAGACAATCACCTCCCAAGGCAGCCATTCTACTTTTGGACATCACTAAGTGTTAGGAAGTTTTCCTGGCATCAAGCCTAAAATGACTTTTTGTGTGTGTGTGCAAATTCTACCCTATTATTTCTGGTTCTGCCCTCTGGGCCAAATAGAACAAATTTAATCTCTCCTTCACATGAAAGCTCTTCAAATACATGAAGACAGCTATCACATATCCCTCCAGGGTCTTCTTTTCTTCAGGTTAAATATCTCCAGTTCCTGGAACCTACCCTCATTTGACATAGATTGAAAGTTCTTCACTACCTTGGTTTCCTAATCATCAATGTCCTTCTTTTTTTTTTTTTAGTGAGGCAATTGGGGTTAAGTGACCTTGCCCAGGGTCCACACTGCTAGTTAAGTATTAGTGTCTGAGACCGGATTTGAACTCAGGTACTCCTGACTCCAGGGCCGGTGCTCTATCCACTGTGCCATCTAGCTGCCCCTCATCAATGTCCTTCTTAAACCATGGATGCAGAAGCCAAATCACCAATCACGTATTAAAGTACCTATTAAGTTCCAGGCCCTGTTGTTATGTGCTGAGGATACAAAGAAAGACAAACAAAACAAACTGAACAAAAAAGCCCCAATTCATACTCTCAGGAGCTCATAGTCTAATTGGGAGTGGGGAGGTAGACAATAAACAATTAATGACAAAAAAACAATTTATATGCAGGATATATTAGATGAGGTCTGATAAAGACAGATTTACAGTGAGACCTCAGCCCTAGAAGCTATGCCCCTCTTAATATAATTCCAAATTGTATTAGTAGGGTGGATCCAAGATGGTTGGAATGAGAGGTAGCTGTTTTCCGCCTTAGCTCCTCTACAACCTTCTCTACAATAGCACAGAAAGTGTGACAGACTGAATTCTGATTGGAAAATCACAAAAAAGTAACATTGAGTCATTTTTTTCCAGCTCAGGGTGGCCTATGAAGATAGACAGGGAGGTCTGCAGATGCTGGGGCAGGGGCTGGCCAGGACGTGCAGCACTGAAAGAATGGTTTGGCAGCAGTGGTAGCAGCACTAAGGAGCATTCAGCACCCAGGGATAATAAGACTGAATAATTGGAGCAGTAAAAACCTGGGTAGAAAAAAGATCCCAGGGGAATCTGTATTAGTACTAGGAGTAGGAATAGGTGTCAAATGGCAGTTCTGTTGCGCCCATTTGGGTAATGGGTGATCCACCTAAACATTTCTGGGATAAAGAATAGTAGTGAGAGAGCAGGGGCTCTACTTGTATATGGGGTAAGGTATAAGTGCCAGAAATTTAGCCTATTTCCAAGAGTAGAGGGGGATCTTATTCTAATGTTTTACTCCTTTACATAACCTCCAGTGAATAAACAAGACAGAAGACCAAAGCAAGGGGAAGCTTTACTCACAAAATGAAAATTCATACAAATATTATAGCCACAATCCAGAATGCCACACGTCAAGTAGCCAGAAAGAAAGAATTCAAGTAACGAGAATTCATAATCAGAATCATATAAGATTAGGAGCTACCATAATAAAGAAATGGAGGGCTTGAAATATAATATTTCATAAGGCAAATGATCTAGGGATTATTGCCAAGAATACCTATTCAGCAAAACTGAGTATATTTCTACAGGGGAAAGAACCAAACATTTAATAAATTAAAGGGCTCCAAGCATTTCTGATGAAAAGCCTAGAGCAGATAGAAAATTGACATTCAAACAACAAGATTCAAGAGTCACATAAAAGGTAAACATGAATAAGAAATAAGGGGATAACAAAGTTAACCTCTCTGAGGCGATAAACTCACCATTTGACAAAAATTGCTAGGAAAAATGGAAAGAAGCTTGGAAGAAACTAGCATAGACCAACACCTCACATAATATGCAAGATAAAGTGAAAATGGGTACACAATTTAGACATAAAGAGTAATATAATAGCCAATTAGGAGAGCATAGAAAATTTTATGTCAGATGTATGGTTAAGGGAAGAATTATGACCATATAAGAGATATAGAGGAACATAGGAAATAAAAATGATAATTTTGTTTACATTAAAAAGGTTTTGCACAAACAAAACTATTGCAGCCAAAATAAAAGGAAAGCAGGAAAACTGAGAAAAAAATTTTTACAGCAAATTTCTCTAATAAAGTCCTTGTTTCTCAAGTATATAGGGAACCAAGCCAAAGTGATAAAATTGAGAGCCATTCTCCAAATGATAAAAGATCAAAGGATACAAACACATCAAACTAGCAATAATTATGTGAAAATATTTTAAATTACTATTGATTAAAGAAATGCAAATTAAAACAACTTTGAGGTACACCTCATGGCTATCATATTTACTAATGTGACAGAAAAGGAAAATGTCAATGTTGAATGAGATGTGAAAAATAGGGAGCGTAATGCAGGGTAATGCATTGTTGGTGGAGTTGTGAACTGGTCTAAGCATTCTACAGAATAATTTCAAACTATGCCCCAAATGTGATAAAACTGTATATACCCTTTGAACCCGCAATACCACTATTAGGTCTGTATCCCAAAGAGATCAAGAAAAGAGAAAAGGATGTATAATACAAAAATATTTATAGCAGCTCTTTTTGTGTGGGCAAGAATTGGACCCTCTCTATCTCTT
The DNA here is from genome assembly GCF_019393635.1 of Dromiciops gliroides. Taxonomy (NCBI): domain Eukaryota; kingdom Metazoa; phylum Chordata; class Mammalia; order Microbiotheria; family Microbiotheriidae; genus Dromiciops; species Dromiciops gliroides. The sequence continues at coordinate 323,675,667 of NC_057862.1, read as the reverse complement.
GTTTGGCCATCAACTCTTCCCCCTACTGTTGATCTGCCAAGTAATTTCCTCTCAGGCTTCAGTAATTGCTTATTATATCCTCATATCTAATCCTGTAATGTATTTTGAGATTATCTTGGCATATGCTAGCCTACATTCCAGTTTTCCCAGTAGTTTTTGTCCAAACGTGAGTTCTTGCTGCAACAGCTGGAATCTTTTGGGTTTATCAAATACAGGTTACTACGTTCACTTGCTTCTGAATATTATAAACTTAATCTGTTCCACTGATTAACTTCTCTTTGTCTTATCCAGTATGAAATTGTTTAGACAATTATAAGTTTATATTTTAGTTTGAGACCTGGTATTGCTAGACCCTCTTCCTTTCCCATTTTTTCTTGATATTCTTGAATTTTTGTTCTTCCAGATGAATTAACTTTTTCCCGGAGCCCCTTAAAGCAATTCTTTGATAGTTTGATTTGTATGGCACTGAATAGGTAAATTAATTTAGGTAGTGCATATATATATATATATATGTATATATACCACATACATATATACACACACATATATGTATACACATGCGCTTGTGTGCACATATGTACTTTTTCCCCCTGGAGGCAATCTATGGGTTCTTTTCAAAGGACACTTTGATTCCTATGTTCAGAAGTTTTGCACAGTTTCTTGTATAACACATTTGGGCTTTTTGACATCTTCTGGAAGATTTATGATACTTAAGCATTCTCTCTACATCTTGTCCTTTGCGATCAATGTTTTGCTTATATAGAGATTGCATTCTTTTAACGCTGTTGTTTTTTTTAATTTTCTTCTTCTAGACAATCCTTCACTTTTGTGTATTCTTATTCCAATCTGTTGCTTTCTTTTTTTCTTTGGGGAGACTTGTCGCTAAGTGTTCATGTTTTTTCTATTGTGCCAATTATTTCTGTTGTTTAGGCAATGTTATTTTTTTTTAAAATGACTTTTCTCTTTTGGACCATTCAGAATAATCCTGCTATGATTATATGTTTTCTTGGGAATCCATAGAGATTTCTATCACATCAGAAGTTGATTCTTTTTCCTTTCTTTGGCAATATTTATTCATAGATGTCTGGACTCATAAAGCTGATTCGGAGACCAGATTCCCCTTCTGTTATAAATATCTTTCCTGTTGTTATTACTTATGCTCTAAGGTCTTTATCTGAATTGTCTTCCTCCTGACTCTTTGGTAATTTGCAGTCCTTTTACTATTGTCCTATGGCTCACTTTCTGACTGCTTCCTTTTTGATGATCTCAAAGCTGTCTCAGCCCTTCCAAAGCTGGAAAAATTAACTTTTCATAGACCTCATTCTCTTGCCACAAGTGACTGACAGCTGGGGTGTACAGAACTACTATCCAGTTAGATACTAGTGCCCTTTGTTTCAGGTCTGCTGGAGCCCCACATACCTTTTGGTACTCCATCCTGGATCCTTCTTTTCTTTTCTTTTTGTAATTTTTTTTGTTCACTAATTTATTTGTTCAGTACTTCTTTATGTTGGTTTTTCTCTTTTTCTTGGTAGTTATATCTTTTCTCTTGTTCCTGCTTATATTCCTTTTTTGCTCATCTAACCTTCTACTTTTTTCTTTCTTCCTGACCCATCTTCTTGTTTCTTCTCATTTTCAAGCATTTAAAATTTATTTTATTTTTAATTTGTGAAAATAAAATAAGCATTCCCATGACATAGTAGAATAAAAAAAGATGATTGCACATGGAACTGCATATTCTATTATGTATACTTGCTATTCCTTTTAAATATATAATAAAGTATATGTAACTTTTTTCTTTTTTTCTCTTCCCATCCCAGGCCCAAGAGATGGCTACCCATAGACAAAAATATTGTTTGTATACACAACACATAGGCATATATGTAAAAACATTCTATAATATGCTTCTATTTATCTGATCTTTTTCTGGATGCAGATAGTGTCTTTCATCTAGGACCTTTGTAGTTAATATAGTATTTATAATAATCAAAGTGACTTAGCTCCTGCGACAAATGATTATTTATCTCATATTAATAACCAATTATTAACTCTGATAAGACTTTCCCCATCTTATTTCCTCAGTCAGAAACCTGAAACTTGTAATTTCGAAGGATGTTGTTGATCCTCTGAAGGACATTGTTGATTGATAAGTTTGCCCAAATCCCTGGTGTACATACTTTCCTATCCTGGGTGGAAGATTTCCATCCAACTAGAAAACCTTAAAAAAAACATTTAATGTTTACCAGCTGTGTGACCCTGGGCAAGTCACTTAACTCTCATTCCCTGGAAAAAAACCCTCCAATGCATTTAATGTAAGGTGAATTCTGGCCCATTATGTTCTACTCAGGTAGGCTCCACTGAGGAGTAGATCCTTTGTCTAGATTGCCCAAGGCTGGGAGTGGTCTGGGAGTAAAAGTGACATAATCAAAGTCATGTTCTCCAAATCTTCATTAGAATAGGTTCACCTCTCATTATAATATTCCATTCTTCTCAGTAATTGTTAACCAATCAGAGTTGATTGCCACCTGTTGGAACACTGGCTGTTCCAAGAGCATATAAGCATCAAGAAGCCATCATGATTTGTCTTTGATCCACAACAGATGGCCAAATGATCAATCCTTTTATTAATTACTCACTAGCCATAATGAATAAAATTATTACTTGCCAAGAAATTATGTTTCTCGAACTTTTTATACATTACATTGCTCAAAGTTGTTCTTAAAACAATATACTAATACTGTATATAATGTTCTTGTGTCAAGATAATGGAATGTGGTAGATAAGGGGATTTAGCAGATACTCAAAGGCCCACCTAGAGATTAATCTAAACTTAATGAATTAAGTGAGAGTGATTGACTGCTGATTAGCCTACTTCCAGTTAAGTAGATTGTAAGCACATCTGACTGGCCCCTTAAGAGGGTATTGTTCTCAGAAGCTAAAAACTTTGAACTTAACTCTGGACCACCTTCAGGTCCAGTGAACCAATGAATTTGAATGACGCTATCCAATCAGCTTGAAGAACCTCCCATTTCTGGGAGGAGAACATGAAGGAGGAAGTTGATGCTGGAGGGGAACTTTTTCCTTTTTGGGGTTCGAGACATCAGTTTGGTGGCAGGACTTCAAGTGGAGGTTTAGGAAGGCTAATATTTCCATGATGTAAGAAATCTGTTCTCAATCTTTCTCTTTCTTTACTATCTTATATCTTTAATAAACCCTTTAAAAGCCTAAACTTATTTATCAGTGATTTTAGCCAGTTTCCTCCCAAAATTGGGGGAACAGATTAGAACCCACATTTAGAATTTTAAAATACACATTCTCTTGGTCTGTTCATTTTATTCTTCATTATTTTTGTGCAAGTCTATCCATGTTTTCCTAAAATCAATGAACTCATCCTTTATTAGGTGTCCATCAATTGGATACCTCTTCAATTTTCAGCTCTTTGTTACCAATAGAGAAAGCTTCCCTTTCTTATAAGTCTACCTTCTCCATAAGGGAGTTGTACAGGGACAGAACTGAGTTGCTTGCTTCTTGCCACAGAATGGAGTGAGAGTAGGTGTGCTGGCAGAAACCTTGGCACAAGAAATAAGGGATTTATTGAGTGGATCTCAGAGCACAGATCCCTGGCTTTGTTGTGCAGCCCTGTCAGAATTTAGAGGCAGATAGGGAAGGGGTGAATGTATTAGGGAATAGGAAGTAGGGTTCTCAATTCTTAATTCATCAGGCTGTTACCTCGTTAGGGTTACTGGAGTCTTAGCCTGTGTAGATAGCTTTAACTGCTTTTTCTTCTTGCCTGTACTTCTATTTTAGAGAGTTTTGAGTGTAAGGATTAATTGTGATTTGGGGTTTTCATAACCCTATCTTTGTTTCATTATGGTCAGACTGAAAAAATTGTAAGCTTGAAAAGCCTAAGACAAGATGGATATGTACTTTGGGAGATAATTGAACAAACAAGAGGAACTCTGACCACAGGGAACATTTATTGAAATTAAGTAACTAAGCCTGGCCAGGTTATAATTGGGACAGCTCATGTGGGTGTGCTGAACCTATTGGAGACTCAGCATGGCTAAGAACCACCCCTTCCCTTCCTGTGAGAGGGACAGTTAGAGGCAGTTAGAGGAAAAGGCAGTTAGGGAGGTTTTTCTGAGGAGAGTTCTGAGGGAAATGAAGAAGGAAGGCAGACAGTTAGAGGAGCTGCTGGTGTTTGTCCTTTGGACTGAAACAGAAGAGACTGCAACCTAATTCTCCTTAGAGTTACAGATTTCAGGAGTTGGTGAGTTTGTAGAGTTTTTTTGAGGCAAAGCTAGTTCTTTGGAGCTGGCTGGGCTGGAGGCAGGTTCAGGGTGCCTGGGGCCTTTTTATTCCAGAGATTTAGATTCCTTAATTCTATTAATCTCACTTGCATTTTGATTTGTTCCCATTAATATAAAACCTGTTTTGTGTTTTGAAAGAGACTATTTCCTTTCTTACCCCAATATTAAGGCGAGCCCCAATGAACTCTTCCCATACGAAATTTGGCCCTTACATGAGGATGGGAGAAAATAATCTAATCCTCCATCTTGTTGGTCACATGATCCATAAATTGACTCTAGGCAAATCAAATTACCTTCTTTATACCTCAGTTTCTCCATAGATAAAATCTATGATCCTATTGTCCTTGAGAGGCAATAGGCTCTCATCCCTAGAGGTCTTGAAACAGAAGCTGGATACCTAGTGGTTGAGTATTTGGTGGAAAGGCTTTTTTTCTAGGCAGAGGTTGACCTAGATGGCCTGGAAGGGGCCTTTAAACTTTTGAGATTCTATAAAGAGGCCTTTGGAGAATGACAACTTTACTCACAACTTTCCAAAACCGGAAAAGTAACCTCTCTCATAGTTTGCAAACCAATTCTGGGCTCTTACAGAAATCCTTCATCAATGGCCCCTTCCCTCATGCCCCTGACAAATCCCCAGGAAGGAAAGATGGACCATCCCCCCCACCCCTGTTTTAGGGACAAGCTTGATTGAACCAGAATCATTTGCCATGTTTGAGCTTTGGATTTGCAAGTGTAATCTTCTCCAGGACCAGGTGTGTCTCCAAAGATAAGTGTGTCGGGAGGGGTACTTCCATGCTGAAATATCCACAGATTAATTTGAAGCAGCTTCTTAATAACTAAACATTTCTACATTTGGATTACTACGACCATCCCTTTAGCTGACATATTTCTGAAAATATCAAACCATTTGGCTTAAAAAATACTTCCACTCTCTTCCCCTCTCCCCCCAATCACCCTGGAATTCAATAAATAAAACTCTGGTGTTCAGCTTATTGTAAAACAAGGGCTTTTGTAAAAACACCCACAGGGGCTGGCTTGGGCTACAAGGGCCTGAGACCTTAAGATTAATGTAAAAGCTGAAATGGATTTTATTGTTATTACTAATGGGACTACTTTTTGCTATTATTATGACAATAATAATAATAACCTGCATTTTCATAGTACTTTAAGAAACCATGTAAAGTGTTTTTCCACAACTATCTTTGCAAGGCAGATAGTGCAAATGTATTATATATACTTTACAGATGAAGAAATTGAGACTGGGAGATTAGGTGTTTTTGTTGTTGCTGTTGTTGTTGTTTTTAGTGAGGCAACTGGGGTTAAGTGACTTGCCCAGGGTCACACAGCTAGTAAGTGTTAAGTGTCTGAGGCCTGGATTTGAACTCAGGTACTCCTGACTCCAGGGCCTCTATCCACTGTGCCACCTAGCTGCCCCATTTTATAGTTTTTAATGAGTGATTAGGTGATTTGCCCATAATTCCAAAGCTAATAAGAGTTAGAGCTGGGTTTTTGAATTTAAGTCTCCTGATTTTAAGCCTACCAAAAGTCTAAGAACATAGTAAGGTCTGAAAGTACTGAAAGGAACCTTATAACAAATACTACTACTATTACTACTACTACTACTACTACTACTACTACTAATTATTCAGGTTTATATAGCACTTTGAGGTTTTTAAAACATTTTACTTAAAAAAGCACCCCCAAACCCTTGAATACCTTTTGCCTTTGGTCACAGAGCCTTAACTAGATGAAATTGCACTTGGGAAAAATTCATTTGGGAGGTTAGGGCAAAGATATCACAGAAGATAATCCAAACATTGGTGTAATTGTGCCAGGTGGAGTGTTGGTCCCCCCAGAAAATCATGGTCTTTGCTGAGCTAGAGGGGGGAAGGTCATAGGTGAGGGGGGATCATGGTGATAGAAATCCTGAATGTGGCAGTCTTAGTCTCTGGAGGATTGGATGACAGGGTGTGGGAAAAGATCCTCACTCCTCCCCTTCCTCTCTATTCTCCCCCACCCCATCCCAGTATGTCAGTGCCCTGGGGGCAAAAAGCTCAGTTTAGTGTTAGATATATCTCTGGCATACATATCCCCAACAAACACCCAATACCAAACCCCTAGAAACATTATCTTGAAAATAGTTGAGCAAACAGTTTAATGGGGAGATTAGCAATTTAAGTCTTGCAAATTACTTTTCTGACAATAGCTTATAGATAGTGCAAGTATTTTTACCCTTAATTTTATATCTGAGAAAAATGAGGCTCAGAGAAAATAAATGACTTGCCCAAGGTGTGACACATGTAGTGAGTCTCGAAACTGGGCTTTGAAACACAGTCTCCTGCCTGCCTGCTGGGTCCAGCACTCTTTCCATATCTGATACAGAATGTGAAAATTTAAAAGCACAAGAGCAGGAAGGGCCTTTAGACAAAGAACGTAGAGTGTTCATACTGGAAGAAGTCCCTTAGCATAGAAAGCATAGGACGACAGATCCATAAGACTTCTAAGACAAAAAAATAGGATGTCAGAACTGAAAGGAACCTTAGTGCTGGAGTCCAACCCCTTCAGTTTACAGATGAGGAAATGGGACTCAGAGAAGTAAAATGAGCTAGTCCAAGATCCAGTAAAAAGTTATTGGCAAAACTAGGATTAAAATCCAGGTCTCCTCGTTCCTGGTGTGAGTGCTTTCTCCGCCAAATGAGAAGTGCTTTCCCCTCAGCTTCAGGGGACCTTGTGATCTCAGAAGACTGTTCCAAATGAACAGTGTAGCCCAGGCTATATCAAGAGATATAACCAGAGATACATCCATTAATCAATGATTTCCTGTGTTCTAAGACCCAGGGATAAAAATAGAGATATAAGATGCTGTTGCTGCCCTCTCAGAGCTTACACCAAATTCTTGATATCAGGGACCTCACAGGACAGAGGATGACTGAAATGATAATGAAATAGACACACTGGGTACAAACTGGAAGTATGGTAAAGGTTGAAGAAAAGGGAATAATCATTGTGGGAAAGAGGAGTCCGGGGAAGCTTCCTGGAGGAAGAGCAGCTTGGGTTGTATCCTTTATTTGGGGGGGTATGTGTGTGTAATGAGGGTTAAGTGACTTATCCAGGGTCACACAGCTAGTAAGTGTAAGTGTCTGAGGCTGGATTTGAACTCAGGTCCTCCTGAATACAGGACTGGTGCTTTTTCTACTGTGCCACCTAGCTGCCCCCTTGGGTTGTGTCTTGAAGCCTGGGGCCCACTTCGGGGGATGCAAAGAATGGGGAAAGAGGGCAGCATGAGCAGGGCCTGTGTTGGGGATAAAGGGAAGCCATTTGGGAGATGTTTTGAGGACCTGGTTGGGGCTGCCTCTCAGCTCTCTTCCCACTACCAGATACAATGAGAGAATTTTCAGAAAGCACATTCTGAAAACCCAGACCTTTTTTTTTTTTTCTGGGACGTTGTGATTGCCATCCTTCGACCCTGCTCAGTGGAGGTAAATGCCATCCTGTTGGGGTGGCAGCAGTAGAACAGTCAGTTGGTGATTCAGATAATTACTGACCTGGACTTGTTTCTAGATTTTTAACACTGATTTAATCTAAAGGCTTCTGACATTACTCAAGGCAACCTTGCACATGTTCTATGTAATCCCTGTTCCCTCTGCACCTTAGTCTTGCAAACAGGGATAAGGCCTATGGGATGTTCTAAGCCCTCTCTGGGAAGTAAGGACCTCTTTAGAAAGTGGTGTGCCTGAGGAATGTTGCATTTCTTCTCCTTACAACCAAATATTCCTATGTCTCTCAAATTCTAAGTGGAGAGCAACCTTCCTAGGGGGAAGGAGACAATGTGATTAAGTGGAAAACAACACTGGCTTTGGAGGCAGAGGAGCTGCATTCAAATCCTACCTCTGAGACCTATTGCCTGTGTGACCTTGGCCAAGTTACTTCCCCTTCTTAGGTCTCTCTGGATCTTGTAAAATGAGGGCTTTGACTGGAGATCTATGGTCCTTATGTGAAAGGAAGGGAATCACTGAATGACAGCAGAGAAGATCAGAGCTGGAATTCAACCTTCCAGTCACTGGGTCCAACCCTTACCTTACAGAAGAATAAGAAGAGACTGAGGGCCCAGTAAAGTCCTGCAGTTCATTAACCACAGAGCTGAAGTTAGATTCAAGATCTCTTCACTCTCAACTTATATGACATTTACATTGTACTTTTGGTTACAAGGAACTTCGCACTTAGCTCCCTGGATCATTTCAGTGATCCAGTGAGGCAATGAGTGCAAATCTCTTTCCTTTATGGATGAGAAACTGAGGCAAGTTCACATAGCTTGTGGCAGTGCCAGGACTCAAATCCAGACCTTGTGACATAGGGCATTGTGAAGGTACAATGTGCACACCGAGTACTATGCTGCACTGCCTTACAGTTTTTTAGAATTGGGACTTTAGCCAACATAAGAGTACAGGATTCTAGAGCCAGAAGGGAATTTAGGGGTCATCTCTTACATCTTTTGCTCATTCATCCTTTTTCTGAAAACCTTGGGAATCTGGAGCTTTGACAAGACTGTCCTTTTTATTTACAGACCATCCTTAGGCAGGGATTATCAGGATAGATGCTTTATGGGGATGGGGGGAGGATGTGGGGGTGGAAGCAGGCAGCAGGAGGGAGAGAAGAGGTCTGCATAGGATATGCTGTAGAACTCTAAAAAACAAGCTTAGGCTCATAGATTTAGAGTTGGAAGGACCATGAGAAATAGTAATCTATTCCAGTTCTCTCATTTTACAAACAGGGAAATCAAGGCTTCCAGAGGTGGCATCATTTGCTGAAGGTCACACAGGATACTCAACACTTTCCACTGCGCCAAGTGTTCACCTGCATCATTGTTTTGCCCAGGGTCACTCTGGTCAACTCCTGATCTAGACACAAACTAATTTCATATTTTCATTTCATATCGCACCTCTTTTTCCTTTTGTGTGTTTATTTCCTTTCTCTTGTGTTCTACAGAATGCTTGTGGCATCAGCTATTACAGAATAAACTAACTATTCCTCCAATCTCTTTCCTCCAGGAGGCAAAAATCAATCAATAAACGATAAATAAGCAACATGCAAACCCTTAATGGGTTTTCCATTCCATGAATGTCAGTGAAACCCTGAAGCGGTGGAAGGACTTGAATTTCACATTTATTAGATAGTCCTCCTGTTTCTTCCACTTCACTCCAAGCTCTCTTCTGTCCAATGATTTTTTCCACCAGGTTTTTATGCCTTCTGGTTTGATGGGAGGAATGGGGATGGCTCCCTGAGTGAGGAAGAAAATCATCTTGGGTTTCCAGTCTCTCTGTCTGTCCCTCTCCATTCTCTGTCTTCCTCCCTGTCTCTAGTTCTCTGTCTGTGTCTGTCTCTCTGTCCTCTGTTTCTCTCTGTCTGTCTGTCTCAGATTTGGGATGGTAAGTCTTGTTAGATTGCTGGAGGGACCTCTTCAAGGGTGAGGGAAGTGGTGGGGTGGAAAGGAAGGATCATGTGATCTGAGGTGAGAGCTTGGGGGCAAATAAGGCAAAAGTTTGGAGTTTGATTCCTATGGGGTACACTTTACTCTGCAAGACTGCAGTCTTGCACAGATAACATACTCCCCCAGCCCCTGAGCAGTCACTTTGCAAATGTTGGGGTACTAAGGTATGGCAGTCCCTAGGACTAGGAAATTGGATGGCTCAGTACAGCCTGAAGAAACACAACCTCAAATCACATACCTTGTAACAGAGGGTGTAGAGAGGAAAACCATAACACTTACATTTTCCCTAATACTTCTGTCTCTCTCTAGCGCTTAAGCTTGGGCAAGTCACTTGACAAAGTAGATAATGTGTTGAAAGTGCTTTGGATCCATAAAGTGCTATTGAGGTGATAGCTATATGATCATTATGGTTTCTAACAATTGGTGGGCCCAGTACTATTATCTTCACAGATAGATACCTCATTAGAAATGACACCAAGAACAATCTAACATGTCTAGAGGAGCCCCTTTATCTCTGAGCACACTTCTAAACCATTATTTTTTAAACTCAGTTTTCTCTCCATTCTTAGTCAATCAAAGTTCCAAATTGCTCAAAAAATTTGGCTCAGCTTTATTCTTGGGGTCCCCTCTAATTTTGAATATTACTGATTCTAGGATTAAAAAATTCATGGATACTAAGATTCTAATTTCTATGACTCAACAATGATAATATTTTGAAGCGTTATACTTCTAAGGTTCTAATATTCTATGATTAAGCAAGATATCTTCTCAATCACTAATCACATGAAAAAAGACAAACAAGTTGACCCTATAAGGTCTTCCCAGCCCTAATACTCTAAGCATAGGCCCTTGGGGGAATCACTTTTTCTTGTTGGTCCTCAGTTTTCTCATCTGTAATCAGGGGCTTGTGCCTAGATGGGCTCTAAGGTCTCTTTCCAGCATGAAATCCTATGATTCCCCACCTGTGCCCAAACTCCTTTTCTTTCTACCTGCCCACTGCCAGTGCCCTATTTGTACCTGCTACAGCTGTTGAGCTCAGTCCCTGCCAGAGCAAGGGCGGCTGTCTGCTTTATCAAGTGCATAATTAATAGGTACACCCCAGTGGCCACATGGGGGTAACAAGCTTGGAAATCAATGGTGCTTTAAAGTGTCTGTTTGTTTACAAAATACAGAAGGTTGAAGGGAGGCAGCAGGAAGAGGTGTTGTAGACTTTTCAAATTAGAAACCCAAGGCAATCCCCCATTTCCCTTCTTTGCCTCAGCTCCATGATATTTGGATGAGCTTTGCAACAAACAAAATCTTTTCCTCCTTCTAAGTCCTGCAGGTTTCTTTCTTAGGTTTGCAGTGTGGTATATAGAGAAGCAGCCCAGGGAAGTAGAAAGAGGACTGAACTTAGGGTCCAGATTTAGTGCTGATTCTGACCATTCATTGCTTTATGACATTGGCCAAGGCACTTCAAATCAGTCTTCACCTCCGAATTTCTTTTTTCCCAAATATAATTGAAAGCCCACACAGCCACCACCACTACCACCACACCACCATCACCACTAACACTCTATTTAGTCCCACAGGATTATGGTGAGGATCAAGGGAGGTAAGGGAGGTGAGAGCTGTTTGTCAACTCTCACACAGAAACATCTACTTGGATATTTTGACATATCTATCTACCTATCAATGTGGATAGTCTTTCTACCAGTATAGATCATTATTTGGGTATGCCTTTTTTAAAAATCTTAAGCCCAAATACTGCCTCAGACACTAGCTGTGTGACCCTGGCATGTCACTTAATCTCTGTTTGCCTCAGTGGGGATAATAACAATACTTTACTTCCCAGTGTGTTTGTGAGAATCATAATAGATATTTGTCAAGCACTTAGCACAATGCCTGGCACATAGTTGGAATTAAATAAATGATTTTTTCTCTTTTCTTCCTCTTTCCTGTAGGAGTCCTGATTTGCAACAGAATGCTCTTAATTCTATTTGTACAATGCAAATCAATCTGACAGTTCAAACATTGAAAGCAAACTACGTGATAGGGACAAACAGGGAATCTTTGCAGATAAGGGAGGTCCATATAACTCCAAATGGCTCAGGAATGTTGGGGAGCCAAGACAGAAAATCTCTAGCAGATAATGATGTCTCTGGAAGGAACATATAAATTCCCAAATGTCTCAGGAGAAGTCTGCATGGTTTGTGCTGCTATTGTCTTCAGGAATGTCTGACTATTTGCATATCCAGTTAGGCAGATAAATGTCACCACAAAGGACCTTTGATGTGTTCAGATAGGCTTTCATACATTTCCTCTGGAAAAAAGGAAATTCTACAAGACCCAGGATTGAATCTAAGCTGTGTGACCATGAGGAAGTCATTACTTAACTTTTCTGATTCTCAGTTTCCTCATCTGTAAAGTGGAGGCAATACTATCTGTAGCAGCTATCACACAAGAATCTAATGAAGCTCAAATGAGATAATATGAGAAAAGCTCTTTGCAAATCACAAAGCACTAAATGTCAGCTGGGGCAGCTAGGTGGCACAGTGGATAGAGAACCAGGTCTGGAATCAGGAAGACTTGAATTTGGATTGGGCCTCAGACATTTATTAGCTATACAACCCTGGGCAAATCACTTAACCCTGTTTGCCCCAGTTCCTCATCTGTAAAATGAGCTGAAGAAAGATATAAAAAACCATTCCTGTATCTTTGCCAAGAAAACCCCAAATAGTGGCATGAAGAGTCAGAAATGACTGAACAACAGCAACAGCATGAGAGCTACAATAATAATTATAATATAATAATTAATATTACCACACATAATTATACTGTTATTGTTATTATTAGAAGTAGGTACTAGATCTGTGATTTCATTGGTATAGGGACTCCTGGGTGAGGAAACATCCTGTACCCATACAGATTGGTACTCTTCTGCAATTGACAATCGATTACCTAGAGTGCTGAGAAGTTATAGGACTTCCATAGGGTCACAGAGTCAATAGGTTTCAAAGATGGGACTTGAATTTAGGCCTTCCTCATTTTGAGGGAGGCTCTCTCTTCACTGTGCCATTCTGCTTGTCATTACTATTATTTTAATAAATTTTCCATAGAGAGTCTTCTCTCATAGAGAGAGCTCAAAAGATCATAAGCTGTTAACAAAATATTCATCTGCTTTTGGCAGATGCAGATTTAAGAAAACAAAGATTTTTGTTTTTTTTTTTAGTGAGGCAATTGGGTTAAGTGACTTGTCGAGGGTCACACAGCTAGTAAGTGTTAAGTGTCTGAGGCCGGATTTGAACTCAGGTACTCCTGACTTCAGGGCCGGTGCTTTATCCACTGCGCCACCTAGCTGCCCTGAAAACAAAGATTTTAAAAAATTGCCGGTCAAGGAATTATTTTCTTTGTATTACTTTAAATACTTCTATTATTAAAAATTAAAGATCATCAATGCTTCTAGAAAAGGCAGAGCATTCTTTTTCTATACATGGTATCACTTCAAGAAGGCCTCCTTTTGAATTTGAATATTTCAACTTTAAAATGGGGAGATTGGTTATTTCACCTCTTTTGTTATTGTTGTTGTTGTTGTGTTGTGACCAGCTCTTTGTGACTCCATTTGGGGTGTTCTTTGCAAAGATACTGGAGTGTTTTGTCATTTCCTTCTCTAGCTCATTTTGCAGATGAAGAAACTGAGGCAAATACGGTTAAGTGACTTGCTCAGGGTCACACTGCTAGTAAGTGTTTGGGGCAGGATTTGAATTAAGGTAAATGAATCTTCCTGACTCCAGGCCTGCATTGTACTCAGTAAACCACCTAGTTTCCCCTCTTTAAGCTGAGGTTAAACATTTTTCCCTCTTTCTGCCTATGGGCCTTGGGTAGAGAACAAACTTAGGCCTGGCAGAATGCAGAAGGGGTTCTAGAATTCTAGGATCCCAGAACTGGAGAGATCATTAAATCCAGTACTACTTGAATCCCCCTCTACAATATCCTGGACAAATCCAGCCTTTATTCAAAGGTCTCCAGTCATAGATGACAATGAACTTTCCATGACAGTCCTTTCTAACTTTCAGACTACTTTATTAGGAGATTTTTCCACAAGAGAAGAGAATTCTGTCTCTCTAGCCCTTAGTCTTTTTTTGTTTTTGGTGGAGAAATGAGGTTAAGTGATTTATTTGTCCAGGGTCACATAGCTAGTAAGTGTCAAGTGTCAGGCTGGATTTGAACTCATGTCCTCCTGAATCCAGGGCTGGTGCTTTATGCACTGCACCACTTAGCTGCCCCCTCTAGCCCTTTAGTCTTAAGCATGCCATCTGAGGCAAAGCAAAGCAAAGCAAGTCAAGATTCCTCTTGCCAAGTAGACAATGGGCCTAAGTCATCTTCTTATTCTCTGAGACAATATCCCTGGATCCTTCAGCGTATCCACATCTGGCACAGTTTTTATTCTGAAAACAATAAACGTTGTTGACATTTTTATTTTTCCTTCATCTGCATTTCCCAATGCATTTCCCTCTCTCCCTACTCCCAGAGAGGGCATGCCTAATGATGCAAAAATTAAAAAAAGGGGAAATACATTCAGCAAAACAAACTGACATAGTGAAAAATCTGACATTGCATCCAGTGTTTCCATATCATAATCCCTCAGCTCTGCCCAGAAGTTAGAAGGAGACTATGTATTCTCATAACTCTTTTTGGGGAGCAACCTTGGTTATTATCTTTTGCAGCATTTAGTTTTTGATAGGTTGTTGTGGTTCTTTTATTTAAATGGTTTGCATCCATTGTGTACATTGTTTTTCTTGTTCCTCTTCATTTTGTATTAGTTTATGTCAATCTTGCCATGCTTCTCTGTATTCATCACAATCATCATACTTGTAGCATGGTAAAATTACATTATATTAATAGGAGGACTTGGAGTCAGGAGGCAGGCTAGGTAGCACAGTGGATAGAGCACTAGGCCTGAAGTCAGATCTGAGTTCAAATCCCAGTCTCAGATACTGTGTGACACTGGGTAAATCACTTAATGTTGTTTGACTCAGTTTTCCTCATCAGTAAAATGAACTAGAGAAAGAAATGGCAAACCACTTCAGGGTCTTAACAAGAAAACCCCAAATAAGGTCATGATGAGGTTGGAAATGATTGAACAACCTGCAACAACAACTAGAGTAAGGAAGACCTGAGTTCAAATCTGACCCCACACATTTATTAGCTATGTGGACCCCGAGCAACTCACTTAACCTCTGTCTGCCTCAGTTTCCTCACCTGTTAAAAAGGGATCACAATAGCATCTATCTCTCTGTGTTATGAGGATCAAATGTGATAATTGCAAAGAGCTTAGCACAGTGCTTAGCATATAGTAGGTGCTATATAAATCTCAACTCTCATGTCAGTTATCATGCCTCTCTATATTAATCATCATCATACTTTCTCATAGCATGGTAAAATTACCTTATATTGATATGAGAGGTAGCTAGGTAGTGGAATGTGTAGAGTGTTGGGCCTGTAGTTTAGGAAGACTTGAGTGCAAATCCAATCTCAGATGCGTACTAGCTGTCTGTCCCTGGGCAAGTCACTTAACTGCTATTTGCCTCAGTTTTCTATTTTGTAAAATGTGGGGGAAAATGGCATCTACTTCCCAGGGTTCTCATGAGGATTAAATAAGATCATAATCACAAAGCGCTTAGCATAGTACCTGGTACATAGAAAACACTATATAAAATTATTATTATAATCATATTTCCTTATCCATTCCTCAATTGATGGGCAATTGACTTTATTTCTAGCTTTTGTATCTACAAAAAAATGCTGCCATAACTATTTTTGTGCATTGCTTTTTGTCATTGACCTCTTTGGGTATTGCCTAGTAATGGCATCTCTAGGTTCAAAAGGTATGGATGTTTTAGCCACTCTTCATATAATTCTATGTTGCTTCCAGAATGGTTGGATCAATTCATAGCTCCATCAACAATGCATTAGTGTAGTATAATTCTGTTATAAAAAAAAAACAGCTATAGGGGCAGCTAGGTGGCACAGTGGATAAAGCGCCAGCCCTGGATTCAGGAGGACCTGAGTTCAAATCCGGCCTCAGACACTTAACACTCACTAGGTAAGTCACTTAACCCCTCACTGCCCCACAAAACAAAAAAACCAAAAAAACCCAGCTATATTATTTGCTCCCTCAGTAAGTTGACATCAGATAGTTGCAATAACAATCTTTTTAGGGTTGGTAAGTACAAGATAAGGATAAAGTATAATACGTATTTTTCCCATCTAGGCCAAAAATTCTGAACCTTTTTCTTAGTATCTGACCTAAATATGCACTGAGAGTCTGGGTCCACAATGAGATTGTCAAAGACTCAAAAACACAAATTCTTATTATCCATAACTGATCTTTTTGATCAATTTAAAAATGTAGAATTTTTATCACAAGCATCCTGTGAAGTAGGCAATACCTCAAGGATGTTATAGAAAAGATCCTCGCTTCCTGGATGAATATGGGTTGGATTAGATGGACTTTGTGATTCCTTCTAACTCTAAGATTCTTTGAAAGGTTAGTCCCATTTGTCATTGAAGATGCTCAGCCTCTAAGAAGTTGTCCAGGGTTGAACAGCTGAAACCTATCAAAAGTGGCACTTGAACCCAGGTTATTTTTGTTATTATCATTTTATTCTAAATTTACAGCTCATTGCCCCATAATACATTCTGCTATAGATAATAAAATCTATTTTCAGAAATACAATTGACTTCTGGCATAATGTATGAATTCATCCAAATATAATTTAGATAAGATGGTGGTGAAGAGAATTTCTGACCCCTCAAAAAGTGGTGAAATACTGTCAAGAGCTCTAGACTGAGGGTGAGACCTCAGATGTGTTCTTAGTTCTGTCACAAATAGTGTAATATTTTAGATAAGTTGCTTTCTCTCTCCAGAGCTCAGTTTTCTTCTCTGAAATGGAAAGGTAATAAAATAATAATTATTATATTACATAATTATTTTCCTTGTTATTAGCTGAGCATTAATTGGATAGATGTCTTTTGAGCTCTCTTTGAACTCTAAGACTCTATGACATGTTATCCCATTTTAGAGATGAGGAAGCTGAGGTTCTAAGAGATGAAGTGATTTTTCTAAGGTCAAATACCTAGGCAGCCCTTGAATAAAGGTGTAACTTGAATTATAAAATACTTATTATATAGTAATGATTATAAAGTAATAATTTTGTATATAAAGATGCACAATATTATACATAATCACTAATACTTATTTGATAAATAATAGTAGTTAACTTTATAAAGAGCTTTAATATTTACAAAGCACTTTATATATCTTATCTAATTTGATCCTCACCATGACCATGTGAGGTAGGGTGGTGATGATGATGCCCATTTTACAGATGAGGAACTTAGAAAGATGAAATAATTTGCCTTGGATCATTCGACTAGTAAATATCTGAGGCAGTATTTGAAGTCATTGTTCTTTCCCTTTTGTCAAACTGTGGCAGAGCTAGGTGAACTTTAAGGTCCCTTTCCAACATCAACGTTTTATGTTCTGTTTTTTAAAGTCCCATCCAGCTCTAACAGTCTATGTTTTAATGTCTCTTTCTAATTCTAACCTTCCAAATTCTATGCTTCTAGGATCTTCCTAATTAATAGCTAATTCTTGTTTTCCTCTATTTCATCTGGTTGTCTTGTTTTTAAATTTTTAAAAAATTTTTATAAAAGCAATCCAAATACACATTTTCTGCAGTTTTTGGCAGCACAAAATATGTAGAGAGACAGGACAGGTTTATAACAGGCTGAGAAAGGGAGAAAAGAATTCAAAATGTCTCAAAGGGAACCCCAAACAGGGAAGAGTAGAAATCCCCAATTTAAAAAGCTCTGTACATGCTCTCCCCACAAATCCTAGTGATCATTTAAGTGATGCAGTAGATAATTTAATAAGCCTTCTGTTCTGCCTCCCCTCTCTCAGCAGGTGCTCAATGAGAGCTCTTGCATAGTAATTGTAAAAGAATGATCTCTCCCCTTTTCTGGCACCTTGTGTGATAATTTTCATGGCCTGGCTGTCTACCAAGCAATGGAGCAGGGCAGTTGGTGGAGGGGCCAGCTTATGACTGGACTGGGGAGATCCCTGTGACTATCAAGTGTTCTTTTTTGGTAGCACCCCCACCCACTTCCTAGCCCCAAAGGGTCTGATGATAATAGCTTATATATATATATCTATATACATATATATGTATATTTACAAATATACATTTATATATAAAATAACAATTAAGGTTTTAAAGCACTATTCATATGTTACATTGCTTGAGCCTCACCACAATCCTATGTGGTAGGTGCTGTTATTTTCTCATTGCCAGATGAGGAAACTGAGGCTAAGAGAAGTTAAATCTCTTGCCTAGTGTCACACAGCTAGAAAGCACTGAAAGCAGGATTCATGAGGCATTCTTATCTACTCTGACACCATGCCGTCTCAAAAAAGTGGGAGCAAGTACATACTGGAAGAATAGTGGATGTAGAGTCAGAGGACCTGGGTTTGAATCTCCATCTTATTGGAACCTGTGTGACCTTGGACAGGTCATTTCATGCTTGCTGGGTCTCAGTTTCCTCTTCTGCAACATGAGAGAGTTGGATTATGTGACCTCTATGGTCTCTTCAATCCTAAATCTATGTGCCTGTGGTCCTAATAGCTGATTCTTGCATACCAATTTATCATTACAAAGCTCTTTCACATTCATTACTTGCTCCTCACAACACATCAGAGAGGTAAGGGATGTATTATTAGTTCCATTTTACTTGTAAGGAAATAAAATCTCAGAAAATTTAAGTGACTTGATCAAGGTCACATCACACACAGATTCATGACTGAAACTTAGATCATCTAACTTGTAGTTTAGAAGTCTTTTCACTGGATTTTTGTTCAGTTGTGTCCAATTCTTTCTGACACCATTGGGGTTTTCTTGGCAAACATAATGGAGTGGTTTGTCATTTCCTTCCCCACTCATTTTTACAGGAGAGGAAACAGAGGCAAACAGGGTTGAATGACCTTGACCCAGTCAGTAAGTGTCTGAGGCCATATTTGAACTCAGGAAGTCTTTCCATGACTTCATGCATTCTATTCATTGTGCCACCTAGCTGCCCTTCATCAAAATTTAACCCCATTTAAATGCTATTCCTTGTGAGCCTTGGGCAAAGGAACAATGGTTGGTTAAATTAGTTAACCGAATAAACAAATTCCTTCTAGCCACTGTTTCTTGTTCCCAGGGAACATAATAATGGAATAGTAGTTAGAATCTTAGAATACCAGAATTTCAGAATTAGAAGAGACATTGGAGGTCACCTCATTTTAAAGATGGGGGAAGCTAAGACCTTGATCAAGGAAGAGATTGATCGAACAAAACACACAAAGTGGTAGCAGAGACGGAATTCAAGCTTAGGTCCTCTGACTCCAGAGCTTGGATTCTTTTCACTGAATTAAATGATTTGCATCTCTCCTTTTCTTCCTGCAGATCTAGAGTAGTTGCTTCATTCTTGTTTCAAATAATAAAATGCAGTGTTGGGGTCCTGTGAGGTAAGTTGGACCAGACAATTGCTCTCCAAGGTCCTTCTCCATCTCTAACCTTCTATGTCTCTTCCAGCTCCTAGGTTTTAATATCCTTCTAGTTCTAACCTTCCTTTCTATGTTCTAAAGTACCATTAGTATTCTACATCCTAAGGTCCCTTCCAGTTCATCATCTATGTTCTATATTGAAGATGGAGGGGATAGTGGTGGGAGTGGGGAGGAGAAGGGAAGGTGCACATCGATTCCTCATTTCCTCAGAGAAGAGGTCTGAAACCTTGGTTTCCTATCCCTGATACCCATGCCAGATGGCTTACCCTGGGAATAATGCAGTAGTTGTTTCTAAAGAGCCTGCACGCTGCTCTAGGAAAAGAGCCTTATTCTTCATCTCTTCCCCGCCTCCTTCTCTCTTGACTGTGCTCAGTAACACTGTTTCCATGGTGCTTGGGAGTTTCAGAACTGGGGCAGGGGCTGGCTTCCTTCAGGGGGCCTCCTCCCTGCAGTCAGAGATATTGCTATGGATAATGACAGGGAGCCAAGAAAAACCAAAAAGGGGTTGGGGGGAACCAGTGTGCATGTGGAGGGTAGGATGGGGAGGCAGGAAGGAGATGGAGAAAGAGTAACGGGGGTGGTCTTTCCTGCTGTCACTTCTTGCTGGAACCAAGCTCTGTAGAAAACTTGCTTGAAAGAATGCCACCATCCTGGGAAAGAACAGTCCCTTTCCCCCATTTCTCCTCCATTCTGCCCTATATCACATTCCTACAGCTCCAAAGCCCTTTTCCCTACTGTGCAACTTATTATTAATAGGAATAGCTCATATTTATGCGGGTGTCGTGATTACAGTATATTGATTTCTATTGTCTCTTCTGATCCTCACAACAACCCTACAACGCAGGTAGTAAAAGTATTATGATTGCTATAGCTATTATATTATGGTTATTATTTTCCATTCTTCTTTCTTTCCTTTTAACCTATGAGGACATCATGGCTCCCCAGAGTCACAAAATGAGTAAGTGGTGAGAGCCAGCCAAATTTGTATGAGAAAGACCTGAGGATTCTAGTGGGTTCTAAGATCAATGCGAATTAACTCTGTGACTTGGCAGTGAGAGAGCTCATGCAATCTTGGACCTACATTGCATTGGGAGTGGGACATCTGAAGTTGTAGTTCCATCATTCTGGCCAACTCCCATCTGGAGTATCATCTTTAGTTTGGGCTACCACCTTTTAAGGAGTCCGTTCATTGACACAATCTGGAGTCATCTAGAACATGACCAGGATGGTGGGGTGACTCCAAGCCATGCCATGATCCAAGGAAGGAACTGGAGTCATAGATTCAGAAGGTCCTAGATTTACAGCTGTAGGGACTTCAGAGGCATCTGGTTCAATCCCCTTCATTTCACAGATGAAGAAACTGAGGTATAGAGAGGTTTAAAGGACTTCTCTAACTTCACAGCAACAGTATGCGTCAGAGAGATGTTTGAAATGAAGTCTTCTGACTCCAGGGCCAGGGCTATTCCCATTGTAGATGTTGCTTTCCAACTAGAGAGGACAAAACTTGGGGGGCTTCCTGGCAGACAAGCATGATCACTGTATTCAGATATCTGAAGGGCTGCCTCAGAGAAGAAGAACTAGACCTGATCTCTTTGGTCCCAAAGGGCAAAACAAGTAATAATGACTACAAGTTGCCAAGAGGCAGATTTTACCTAAATAAAAAGGAAAACTTGTTAACAATTAAAGCTGCTTCAAAATGGAAAGGACTACTCCTTGAAGTAATGAGTTACCTGTTACTGGGAAGTAGTCAGCTGGAGGCCCGGATGACAAAAATGTTATTGAAGTAATTGTGCTCAAGTATGGGTGAGACTATATGACCTCTGAGGCCCCTTCCAACTTGGATATTGTCTGCAATTCCAAGTCTGGTGCCCTTTCCATTGCAGTCACACTGGGAAGGCCTATAGAGCCTTGTAGAGCTGATGAGGGGCTGGACTTGCAGGGACTCATCCTGAGGGTCCTATTTTCCAGTCTTGGGGCCAGCTCTTCCACAGCTGTGTTTTCTCCCAGAGGCCAACCTTTCTCCTCCTGGCCTGGCTGGAAACCAGCCCGGTGCCCTGGGGCCAATCCTATTTATTTGCACTGAACAAAAGAAAACTCCAGGAAGCAATGGATCTGATTTGGGACTTGCGCTCATCCAGGGCAGAGGAAAAGGAAAAGATTATTTTTCAGGCTGAGCTCCCTCCTGCTGCTTGATTGCAGTGATAGGGTTGTTAACAAGAGAATGAGAACCCTCCTGGCTGGTGCTCCCTCTTAATTTGCCCTTTCATCCTTTCTCATTACTTTTCCCCATCCCCCCACCTTCACCTCTGATGCTTATCTTCTTCTGTAGCTTTGAGAACCTTATCTTGAAAAAGAACCCCTGAACTAGGAACCAGAAATCTGGGTTCTATTCTCCACTCTGATATTGTATAACTGTTGAGCAAGTCACTTCTCCCTTTCTGGGGCCTCAGTTTCTCTCTGTAAAATGGGGTGATTGGACGAGATCAGGAGATTCTTACCCTTGGGGTCCATGAACTTATGTTTTAAAGTATATTTTAATTGTATTTCAATGTAATTGCTTTCCTTTGTAAACCTTTGTGTTTTGTGCATTAAAAAAAACCCATTATTCTGAAAAGGGATCCATAAGAGGGGAAAGGAAAATGTATGTATGTATTATGTCACCTACTATGTGCCAGGAACTATGCTAAGCAATATACATATATTTTAGACATATGTATTAAACTTCCCATAGATTATCTTTTTGTTTTTTGGTGAGGCCAATTGGAGTTAAGTGACTTGCCAGGGTCACACAGCTAGTAAGTGTTAAGTGTCTGAGGCCAGATTTGAACTCAGGTCCTCCTGAATCCAGGCCAGAGCTTTTATCCACTGTGCCACCTAGCTGCGCCCCCCCCCCATAGACTATCAAAGGGTCCCATGCTGTAGAAAAGGTTAAAAATTCATAGACCAGATGAGTCCTCTCTATATTTCAGCTCTAAGATCCTGGCCTATGAGACATTATCAAATCTCTTCCCCATATAAGAAGAAAGATGGACTACCCTTGGGCCATCCAAAGCAATGTCAAATCTTGGTTTCAACAAGGCAACTTAACCAAACATTTAATAAGCAGCAGCTTATACTTAAGAATTTTGTACAAGGTACTGGGGAAGGTGTAGTGATGAATAAGCCAGGCATTGACCTCCAGGTGCTTATATTCTAGTAGGGGGAAATAATACATATATGACATGTAAGACATTAACACCAACCTAACACATATATATGAGTACAAAGGGGAAAATAGATCCATTAGCTTACATTCTACTGGAGTGAAACAAAACAAACACAGATACATATAATTTCCAGAAGGAGGGCACTAAAACCAAGAAAGAGATTATAGAGACAGATCAAGAAAAGGCCCAGAGCAGATCTCTGGGGGACATCAGACACACCAAGGGGCAGCAGATGGATGCTGAGCCAGCAAAAATAGCCTTAAAAGGCATGATCTGGTAGGTAAGAGAACCAGGAACAAAGAGAATAGTGCTATGGAAATGTCAGTTTCCTTAACCATAAAATGGGGATAATAATAACACCTACCTCCCATGGTGGTTGTGAAGATAAAATGAGATAATATTTTCATATCAGCACAGTGCCTGGCATATAGGGGTGCTATACACAATGTTGTTCCCTTCTCATTATTCCCTTCCCAGATATCCAAAGGTATGTGTCAGGACCTTAGTTTGAGTCTCTGGATTTTCAAGTTAGAAATACAGAAAACCAGGATGGGCACTTCCCTCTAGCATAGAATCCTATCTACTGTGTTATGGTACACATATGATTAGAATATCCAACTGATTACAAACTCCTCCAGGACAAGGACCATATCTTGACATCTGTAGTGTTTCTCATGGAAGTGTACCCAAGCCACTGATCCATAATATTTATTTTAATCACTTTTCCCACCTATACTGTCTGGCCTCTGACCCCACTTTTTGAATGAAATTATTCTTTTAGGGGTAGCCAATTGTTTTTTTTTTTTTTTGTAACTCATGAGTCCAAAGGGCCTTTTTTCATTAATTCTTAGCCTCCTGAACATTTCTGTAGCTTTTGACATTGTTGGTTACTCGTCTTTTTCCTATCTTTGGCTCCCATGGTATTGCTCTCTCTTGTTCCTAGTTCTCTTACATGTCTGATCATTTCTTCTCAGGCTCTTTGCTGGATCAGCAACTGGGGCCTTTCATTATCCTGTTTTACATTCTCATTCTTGTTTTAGTGCCCTCCTTTCTGGAAATAATATTTATTTATCTGTGTTTGTTTTGTTTCACTTGAATAGCATACAACCTCATTGAGGTCAGGGACATTTTGTCTTTGTATTCTCATCATCTAATATAGTGCCTGGCACATGGTAAGAGCTTAATAAATTTTTGATGAACGAATGAATTGGTGATCTCATTAGCTCCTATGGGGTTCAAGTATCATATTTATGCAGATGACTGCTGAATTTATATAGCAAGCTCTCTTCTCTCTCTTGAACTCCAGTATCACATCATCAAAACGCCTTCCAGACATCTCCTCTTGAGATGTCCTACAAGCACCTCAAATTTGGCATGTTTCAAACAGAACTCATTACCTTTCACTCCAAATCCACTTCTTATTCAGTCTTCCCTTTTCTTGTTGAAAGCACCACAATCCCTATAGTCCCTTAGCTTCATAACATTGGAGTCATCCTTGATGATTTATTCTTCCCATCCCCTACTCTTGTTCCATCCAATCAATTGCCAAGTCTCATTGAGTTTACCTGCAGAACATTTCTATATTGACATACTATTAATATAACATAGTTACTGCTATATCTCAGGTCTTTATTACCACTTATTTGGGCTATCAAACTAGCCTCCTTGTTGTTTTTCCTGTTTCTATTCTTTCCCCTTTCTCATTCATCTTCTATAAAGTTGTTAAGATAATTTTCCTAAGGTACTACTCTTATCATGTCATTTCTTTGTTCAAAAACCATCAATGATTCCCCATTGTCTATATGATAATAATACAATAAACATTTATTAAGTGCCTACTATGTACCAGGCACTGTATTAAATACTGGATAAAAGAGGAACTTTTAAGTCTGATATTTAAGCCCATTGCAATATTATGTCCACGTCCGTTTCTAACCTTATTTCATATTATTCCCATTCACAGATTCCACATTCTAATTCAACTGTGCTACTAGCTATTCCCCAAACTCAACTCTCAACTCTTGAATTCATGCATTCTCAAAAATCAGTCATCATACCTGGATGGCCATTTTTTCTTCAACTCCCCCTTGCAGAGTCCTGGTCTTTTAACATTCAACTAAGGTCAAACCTTCTTTGAGACATTCCCCCTAATTCCATAGTTATTGGTGATTCCGCCCTCCTCCATTTATCTTAAACCCTAATTATATGTGCATATGGTGATTTCCTTCAGAAGAATGTAACCTCCTTAATGTTAGGAACTATATATTTTTTTGTCTTTGTATATCTAGTGTCTGGATAATGGTAGCCTGGTTAAAATGCATCAGATTGAATTGAATTCGCTCAAACTTACATGTAAAATTATTATTGTTCCCTTCCATCTTCTTCCCATTGGAAAAAAAGAAGAAAACCCTTATAACAAATAATCATATTCCAGCAAAAGAAATTCCCCTTTTGGGCATATCCAGAAATACACGGAGTCCCCGAAGTTATAGGGAAATGTTAAGGTATTAAAGCTTATGTGCATCTTATTTTGGACCTTGAATTCATCACATTTCTAGCAGGAAGTGAGGAGTATGTCTTACCATCAGTTTTCTGGAATTGTGGTTGGTCATTGCATTGTTTTTAAGTCTTTCAAAGTTATTTGTCTTTGCGATGTTGTTGTTTCTGTATAAATTGTTCTTCTGGTTCTGCTCATTTCACTGTTATCAGTTTAAACTAGTCTTCTTTCACAGGTGTCTCTGAAACCATGCCTCCTGTAACTTCTTATGGCACCATACTATTTCATTACATTGAGCATTAGCTGTGGAGCAAATGCCTTTGACATCCCTGGGTATCTTGTTGAGTCACTGCCCAACCAACTAGAGTCCCCCAAAGTGGAACCATAGAATCAGAGAATAATTTAGTTAAAAGGGACCTCAAATAGCATCCAGTCTAACCTCCCCCACAAATAGTCATCAAACTTTTGCTTAAAGACCTTCCTTCAGTCATGGGAGTTTCAGTACTTCCTGTGGCTATTTCTTTCATTGTGGAGAATAGCTTTGATTATTAGGAATTTATTCCTTATTGAAATTGAATTCAGACTCCTTCTAACTTCTCATCAGTCCTAGATCTGTCCCTTGGACCCAAGATCAACAACTCTAATTTCTCTTACACATGACAGCTCTCAGTTATTTGAAAGAAGGATTATTTTCCTTTCTTCTTCCTCTCCCTCTCCCTTCCCAACTGGCCACAAATCTTTTTTTTTTTTTTCCTCCAGGATAAATCTTTTCAGTTCCTTCAATTTCTCCTTGATAAGACATGGTTACAACTCTTCCCAACTTGTCCTTTAGGGTTCAGGCAGAGTCAGGGTTACCTTCTTCCTGTAACCAAGCCAAAGTAAAGGGAATGGTGGTGGGGTGTGGGTGGGGTTGTGGTTAAGAAACATTTCTTAATACCCAAGCATCAAAGTGATAACTTAGGAGAGATGTTGCCCTCCTGCCCCTAATTAAACTCAGCATTATGATAGATTAGACAGACCCAGAAGCTTATCAGCATGCCACTGGCAGAATTCTCCATTACCTAGGCTGCTGAAGACCTTGTTTTGGGATAAAGATGATTGTTATTACTATTAATAACAGTAATGCATTGGGATGGCAGTTGGCTAAGAACAATGTAAATCTATCTGTGAGTCAGTGTTATGAACCCTGGCTCTCCTTGACTGGCAGGGCTTTCTTTCTGTTTCTCCTATTACCCTCCTTATTAAGCCTTCTTTAAGTCACATGCTTAGTGTTTGGTAGAAGGGATGAAAGGTGGAGGAACTTGCTGAGCTTCCTGTCCTCTGAAAAAAGTTTCAATACCTCCTCCCTTCCCCCAGACCCTCCCACCCCTTACTCTGCACTGATGACAGGAGCTTATTAAGACAGAGGGGGATTTTCCATATGGTGCTTTCAAAGGGCTGGGCCAGGAGTTTTAATTGCAGATTTCGTACTGAGAGTGTTAACATTATTAAAGTCAGCTCCTCTGATTGCCTTTTAACAAGGCAGTGACTGTGCACAGGAGATAACATTAGGTTTGGCCAGTGGGGCTTCCTAGGCGGCTTAAAATAATCAGGCCAGGGAAAAATAGAAACAGCTTAAGGAATGACACTGTTAGTCCCACTGTAGCTGCCAGCCAGATCATTCCCACGTGATATGGTGGACCTGGGGGGGTATGGGGGGGGCGGTGGCCAGGCAGGGGGTCTTGAGATATGGAACAATTTCAGAGGAACATAGATTTAGAACTGGGGAGGGATCTCAGAGAGCATTTAGTACAACCCCTCCATTTTACAGAGGAAGAAACTGAGGCTCAGGAAAGAAAGTGACCTGTCCAGAAAAGCAGTAAAAAAGAGAATTCAAATCCAAGTCACCTGATTCCAGATCCAATCTATTTTCCACTGGCCTATCTATGGGGAGAAAGCAAAAGCCACCATTTCTGCTATACAAACAGATAACCTTAGCACCCTGTACCTATAAAGTATCCTAGGAAGTATTTTCCCTGGAGTCAGGAGGTTCGAATCCTGATATTGTTATAAGCTCACTGTGCAAGTTTGTGAAAGACCCACTACCTCTAAATCTCAGTTTCCCTCATCCGTAAAATGGGAATCATAATGCTTCTGAGACCCTGCTTCCCAGGGCTTCCTTGAGGAAAGCACTTTTAGAACCATGAAGTGCTATATCAGCGTGAACTTTTATTATTATCAAGAGTGCACATCAGTAATATTTATAGAGAAGCTAAAGTGTGTTGGCGAGAACAACATCTGCTCAGCCTTTGGCAAAGTGAGGCATTGTGATATGTGGGTGTTGTGCAGGGTGTTAGGGTGTGTGTGAGTGTGGTGTGTGTGTGTGTGTGTGTGTGTGTGTGTGCAAAAGGGACTTGAAAAGATCAAAGACAGTTTTACTAACCTATTAGCTTAGTGCAGGCTGCCTGGAGTCATACAGCCACAGAATTACAAACATCAGTGTTGAAAAGGAGCTTAGAGTTTATTTAGTTGATTTCTGCCGTTTTACTGTTTTGGCCAGAAACCCTGAAGGATTTCCCCTACTAGATCTATCTATCTATCCATCTATCCATCTATCTATCCATCTATCCATTTATTTATTGGATAGGTAAAAGAGACCATCTTTGCATCATTTATTACCTAGCCTTAATCACTGAATGGGCATTGCTTCAGCAAAACCAAGAACTAGGAAAGACCTTACCTTAAAAAGGCTAAAGTCTCCCACTAGATCCAGGGCCATCTCCAGTTGTGCTGATCTATATCTTGCCCTTGGACCCACGTGGCTCTGGAGGACAGGAGTAAGGCTGGTGCTTTTGGACAGCCCTCCCTTACTTAAATCCAGTTCACTGCAAGTCATGACATCACCTCCTGATGTCATGGTCTTCTTCGAGAATAAAGGATAAACAACAGTCATTTTACAGAAGGGAAAACTGACTCTTAGAGAAAGGTAGTGACTTTCTCATGGTGACACAGATAGTGGGTAACATATTTGAGACTGGGACCTTGGTCTCCTGCTTCCCAGATCATTAGCTTGTTGGAATAGAACACCTTACTCCCTCACTCTGTGAAAGAAGAGTTCTTTGAAAGCTCCTGAAGGGTAGCTGCTGCTCCCAGCCTCCCAGGAGCCATCCAAAAGTTCTTCCTTTCTCCCTCTAATTGATTCTCTCCCCAGTTTCTCCAGATACAGGCATGGTGGGCTCAGAGGTCTCTCAGTTTAAAGAGAAATAAAATATCCCTCCTAGCACACACAGCACACCCTGTCATAGAGCTGTCCTTTGAGAAACTTCCTCACCTACCTGGGGAGGGAGTGGGATACTATATGATTGTGGATTGGGGGCTGAAAGAGACCACAGAGTTCATCCAATTTAACCCTATTATAGATGGAGAGAGTGGGGCCTAAGGAGGTGAAACACCCCATTAATGTCATACAGGTAATACCAGAGGTAGGATTTGAACCTATGTATTCCCATAGACAGCATTCTTGGCCCTATACCACACACACTCATTGCTTTTCCTTCTAAACCATGCTGTTATAAGTATGTGGAATAACTACACAGTTTTGGTCTTAATCTTTTAAAAAGTGTTTTTTTTTTTTACTTTTAAAACTTAAAAAAATCACCCAAGGCAGGAGATGCCTTCATTTAATATTCAAATTGACATGTATAATTTGGAAGACTGGAAGCCTTGTTAAGATCTGTTGAAGGAGTTGGTGATGTTTCATATACAGAAGACTTAGAGATGACCTATGTGCCTGGGGGTTGCACAGAGTTTCCTTGCTTACTGCCAGTGAACCACATGTACTAGATTGTTACCTGAGCCATTTGGAGATGATGAAGCAGCTCCCTTATTGGTTCCAAAGCAGGAAGAGCTGATGACTCAGTAGACCTTTAAATAAAGGAGTGACTGACCTTGGTCCTCTCTTCCATTGGCTTTCTTATGTAGCAAGTTTCTTTCTTTTATTATGCTTCCCAGACAGAGATGATGGACTGATTTCCCCTTCTCCCTCACTTCTACAGCAGGGCAATTGCTCTTAGCTAGAGCAGGAGGTCTTAACTAGGTGAACTTAAGACTGGGCCTCTAGCTACCAATTTATAGTTCCCATTTCCAGAGTAGGTGCCCAAACATTGATCTCAAGATAGATATGTCTAGGCCTGGAGGTGACTTTGTGGGTATAAGAGGTACTGAGGTCCCGGGTCTATCAGGTAGAACTGAATGGTAACAGAGGGGAGTTTCTTTGTCGAAGGAGGTGACTACCATGAAGAGTACCACAAGCCTTGGTTTGGCTGCCAAAAGACGTGGACTTTGAAGAGACAGTGTAGAGCTGAGGTGATATGTAATGTTGTCTGTTCAGTAGCCATGAAAGCTGCTTTATATTCTTTTTTTTAAAATTTTTTTTTTTATTTTTGTGGGGCAATGGGGGTTAAGTGACTTGCCCAGGGTCACACAGCTAGTAAGTGTCAAGTGTCTGCGGCCAGATTTGAACTCAGGAACTCCTGAATCCAGGGCCGGTGCTTTATCCACTGTGCCACCAGCTGCCCCAGCTGCTTTATATTCTGATGAGCTTTAGGTCTCAAACTGTCAGATTCTAAGTCATTATAAGCTAAGTTATTGAATCTTGTTTATAAAGTCTTTCTGTCAATGCATTCTCCCAAGGAGATATTTCATATTGCCCTCTATTTTTTTATTCATTTGGATTCCCTTTACTGTGTCTTGGGTTCTCATAAAGTCACTAGCTTCCATTTGTTCAATCCTAGTTCTTAGGCAATAATTTTAATCAGACAGTTTTTGTATCTCCTTTTCCATTTGGCTTTTCAAACTGTTGACTTTTTTTTCTCACGACTTTCCTGCATTGCTCTCATTTCTCTTTCCATTCTTTCCTCTACCTCTCTAAATCTTCATTCTATCTCTCCTACTTTCTCTTCAAAGTCCCTTTTGAGCACTTCCATGGCCTGAGACCAATTCAGATTTTTCTTGGAAGCTTTGGATGTAGGGGCCCTGAGGTTGTTATCCTCTTCTGAGGGTGCACCTTGACCTTCCTTGTTGCTAAAGAAACTTTCTATTGTTCTCAACTTTCTTTGCTTCCTCATCTTGCTGTTTTTAACTTGACTTTTAACTCCCTCTTACAGTGGGGCCCTACTTCCTAGCTACACTATCCCAAGGTTTAGAGGGTCCCAGGTGTTTTGATTTGAGGGAAGGCAGGTTATTCTCTTGCTTGGCCTGTTCTCTGGTCTGAAGGTAACCTCAAGCCAAATTGCTAGTTAACCAGCCAGCAGAGTACTGAGGTGGTTCTTAGCTTCGACAAACCTGTGCCCTTCCCCCCACCTGGGCTTCCCGCTACTCAAGATTTCTTCCTGGTTCCCTGCTGGGGTGGGATAGCCAAATTCCTCCTCAGGTCCCACAGACACCCCTGTATTTTCCACCCCCTGGGTCAGCCATTCAGCCCTCTCACCCGATGGTAGGCTTAGTTCCAGAAGATGCTGGTATTGCAGCTGATTCGGAGGCTGGGGGTAAGTTTTTTTGGTGCAGCATGTTTGGGGTATGTCATGTGATCATGGGGTTGGACTCTGTTTGCAGCCCAGTATGGCCCCCTTTAATCTGGAAAATAATCTCAGCCTTCTTTTTGTGGGTTTTGTCACTCCAGGGCTTGTTTTATTGCTGTTTTGGGGGACTCTGTCAATGCATTTTTGTGATTATTTCACTTTTTTTTTTCTAGTTTGCAGAAAATAAGTACCTGTCCTATACCTGATTCATCTTGTACATTGAATACCCTTCTACTGCTAATTTTTGGGACATGAACCAAACTTTAAGTAATTTTTGATTCACACATTGGGGTCAGTGTTTAATGAGACAAAGAGTGTGGGAAGTGAGACCCTTTTTGAAGATGGTCAGGCCCCTCAGACTGATCTTTAGTTTGATCACATAATCTGGGTCCAAACATGGCAGCTTAGTGGAAGGAAGTTAGGTTTAGTGCCCTAGCCCCTTGTGTCCAGCAATAGTTAATATTGCTGATGCATTCAAATACTTAAAAGTTTGTTATGGGGATGTATCCAATCACCTCGATAAATTGCAGAGAGCATCCTGACCTGCATTAGTATGGTTTGGGAGTTCCCTGTGCCAATGAAATCACAGGTCCAATCCTTATCTGGTTCTGAAGAAGAAACACTAGATTTGCTTTATGTAGCCCTATGTGGCAGAATTAGAAAAAAATGGGTTATAGGGAAGCAAATTTTGGCTTGATTTAAAAAAAAAAAAACTTCCTAAAAATTTGGTGGCCTCATAAGGTAGTGAGTTTCTCATCACTAGAGATTTAGGTATCATTTGGACTAGTTGTTCTCTGAGGCCCTTCCAGTTCTGAGTGTCTATGGTTCCCGTTGGAGTGAATTGCAATGAGAATGTTCAGTATCAAAACAAGGAACAGCTTGCATCTTTGTCTCTGGCACTGGGGTTTATGATAGATTGTTACCCTGGAGCTAAGATCAAGTTTCTCTTTGGAGAACTGTAAAAAACATGCTTTATTTGAAACAGTGTCTGATTCAGCATAATGATTTTATTTTAATTATTGGTATGCTCTGATCATGATGTTTTGAACCTGTTTTATTTGTACTCCATCAAAAGCCCTTAGAGAGGCAATATGGTGTGGTCTGCCTCAGAGCCATGAAGATGTGGGTTCAAGTCCTGCCTCTCATAAACAGGCTGTTTATATAAAGTGACTGCGGTCAAGTCACTTAACGAGTCACTGCTACAGGAAGCCCTTTAAGACTATAGGTTGCAAAGAAGTTGCTGAACTGCATTAACAGAGGAGGGTTCCTCATCTTGGATTCATCATCCTGGATCTGTGCCAGTGAAATAAGAGGTTCCATCCTTATCCGTATTCTAAAAAGCCTCTATATTTTATCCTTTAAAGTGAGAGTCTCTGAAGAAGGGACATGAAAAGTTTGTTCCAAGCAGACATTTTGGAACAATGTTGTGATCAGGAAGTGACCTCATGCTTCATTGCCCAACTAAAGAATGACCAGCCTTTGGAGACTATGACACTGAGGAATATGGCACAGGGGAAAGAAATTCTGCTCTAGAGAACCTCCCTGCTTTTGCTTACAGACACAGTCATCTTCCCCTTATCCTTCAGGCACTTGAAAGTCTGGAATTTAGGAGACTTCTGATGTCAAACACTGCATCCCACTCAAGTTATATTTATGGAAAGTTAGAGCTGAAAACGACCTTAAAATATAGATAGTAGAAAAAAGATAGATCGATGGATAGATAGGTAGGTAGATATAGATGATAGGTAGATAAATGGATGGATTATAGGTAGGCAGGTGGGTAGGTAGATATAGATGATCAATAGGTAGGTAGATGGATGGATAATAGATTGATAAATTGAAAATGTACTAAGTGCTGAGTGTGTCAGGCATGGAACTAAGAACTGGAGACACAAATACAAGTAAAGAAACAGTCTCTCTCTCAAGAGGGAAGACAATAAAGGAGAAATGGAAAGGGGAAAAGGAGGAAGGAACCTAGAGCAGGGGCAAAGAGGATCTAGAGGAGATGAAGTCTGGAGAGTAAGTCAAGCAGGATTTAGAATGTCAAAGCTCAAAGACTGATTCTACATATGAAGAAAATGAAGTTTAGGCATCTTAATTAATGTCCTCTATCCAGTTTCAACTAGAACCTAGGTCTCCTGGCACCAATCCAAAGCTCCTTTTCCTATGCCACTTTAGAGGTGCATCTTCTAGTGAGGATTGAAAGAGATACTATTTGGTTGTTTTGGGGCAGGGCAATGAAGGTTAAGTGACTTGCCCAGGGTCACACAGCTAGTAAGTGTCAAGTATCTGAGGCCAGATTTTAACTCGGGTCCTCCCAAATCCAGGGCTGATGCTTTATCCACTGCACCATCTAGCTGCCCCCTAAAGAGATACTATTTAAAAAAAAAAAAAACAAAAACAAAAAACAGCGCAGTGCCTGACACATATATAAATGCTTATTTCTCTTCCATTCAAGGCCTGAGAAGAGCATTCTGGACTTTGAGTTAATTCTCCTTGAGTTGATTCCTTATATTTTTTGAGGCTATTTGCTTATGCCTGGCTGCCTGGGAGGTTCTCTCTCTCTCTTGTTCAATTAAGCTCATGCCTGCTTTTCAGCCTGCTAAATGAAGCCTTTGATCACAATGGAGAATTCACTGTTTCAGTTGGTATTACAGCTCTGAATCTGCACATTTCCAACAGCCCCTGATTTTAATTGAAGTGGAAGGGCTGTGTTTTTTCGCCTCTTGGGGTTTAATTGTGTTTTCCTGCTTATGAATTGCTGACTGTTGGTATCTTTTATGAAAGAAAGAACCAGGAAGGGAGAGAAGAAACATGTAACCTACCATCTCTGGGTTGAGGTAGGATGGAATAACCTGCATCTTCAGGTGTGGCAGGATCCCAAAGTCATGACTAGATAAATTCTAGTTTTAGTCTTGGTGCTCCTTTGTGGTTCATTATGTGAACGAGTGATCTTGGCCAAATCATTCATCTTCTCAGGGTCTCAGTTTCCCCATTTGGGCAATGAGGGGGTTTGGCTGGATAGTCTCTAAATTCCCTTCTGGCTCTGAGATTCTATATTCTATGCTCTAAGATTCTTATCAACACAATATAGTCTGTGTTTTAGGGCTCCCATGGCTATGAGAAGGAGTCATCTATAATCTTTGTTGGGTTTTGAGGGGATAACAATAATAGCTAACACACACACACACACATACATATATAATACACAGATTCAAGGCTCTAATAATATAGCAGACAAGCTATATCATACCTAAGGGGAAATATCTTATATTTAGCAGAGAGACATAGAGAAGTGGTGAGTTACAACTTTACCACATGCACTTGCTAAGCATTAGCTCCTTTTACTCTATGCTCTGTATGTATTTGAAGGAAAATATTTCATAGATTTGGGGGTGATATTACCTTGGTAAATACCCCTTTCTAAATGCCAATTAAAGATGATTGACTAATTCACTGATTATCATGGCAAGAAGCATACCTTCTCCCCAAATCCTCAGGGCTACTTTTAGGCCCTGAAGAGGGATAGTAGTAGCCATGCTCTGAGGAAATTTTTATGCAAGTGGAATTTGGTATACCCTAGAGCATGTGCTACACTTAAAATGTGGTAATCAGAGCAGGGTACAATCTTTCATAAGGTAGACCAGGAGAACTATCTTGCCTTGAACATTTTACCTCTGTTATTGTAAGGTAAGATTGCATTAGTTAATTTAGTTGCCATGTCATATTTATATTGAGTTTGCAGTATCACAGTCTATTTTTTAAATAAATTTTTATTGACATCTTCTTTTTTACATCAGCATAGTTATCCCTAGTGTTCTTCTCTATCCAGAGAGCCATCCCATATAACAAATAGTATTTTTAAGACAAAAAAAGAAAAAAAAGAGTAAAAATTAATGCACCTAATAAATACTTTGGAAAAGTCTGAAAATACGTGCAGTATGTAATACCTGTGGATCTCCCACTCCAGGACCTACCTGTGCTTTATCCACTGTGCCACCTAGCTG
The DNA here is from genome assembly GCF_019393635.1 of Dromiciops gliroides. Taxonomy (NCBI): domain Eukaryota; kingdom Metazoa; phylum Chordata; class Mammalia; order Microbiotheria; family Microbiotheriidae; genus Dromiciops; species Dromiciops gliroides. Next base: position 323,641,018 of record NC_057862.1, on the reverse strand, counting down.
TTCCCCTATTTTCTTCTTCCTCCTCTTCCTCTTCCTTATTCTTCCTTCTTCCTTCTTTCTTCTTCCTTCTTCAGGTTAAGTGACTCGCCCAGGGTCACACAGCTAGTATGTGTCAAGTGTCTGAGGCTGGATTTGAACTCAGGTCCTCCTGACTCCAGGGCCGGTGCTCTATCCACTGCGCCACCTAGCTGCCCCTATTTTCTTATTTTTAATAGCATGGTTTTTAACACTGAATACACGTACTCATTTAGAATGTATTGAGGAATATGGTGTAAGATATTGGTCTTTTCTGCCAACTGCTTTCTATTCCACAATTAATTTTTACATAAATTATCTAGCAATGTCTCCTTCTGTGTTTTTTTTTAACTCAAATATAAGACTTTACTTTATGTCATCTCATTAGCATTTGAAAACCAATGAACTCGTGGTTTCTTGAAGTATGAAGTAGGATCAGGGTCAGTCCTTTCAAGCAGATAAAGAGAAGTGTTTTCAGTGAGCGAGATTTTATTGTTGGAAATAGTTAGAAACTTCTAACGGAACAATGGAACTTAAAAAAAACAACAGATTACTTATTAGAAGAAGGATCACCATAGTTGTTTCCTTTGGCCAAGGGTAAAACCATACATGAGGTCAGCATCTTAAAAAATACTCCATTCAGGAACATCTTTTATACCGAAGTCCCAATCTAGTGTGTTGGTCTTAGTTTCTCAAGAGTCAATGCTGTAACTTTTGGCATCTGTTTTGAGCAGCCAAAATTTCAGGTAACCTTTAGAACAGTCCAATTTGCATGCAAATTTAATCCAGAATTTTAGAGTTGGAAGGGAACTTGGAGATCATCGAATTGAGCCTTCTCATTTTATAATTTAGTAAATTGGGACCAAGGAAGTAAGATAACTTGTCCAAGGTCACACAATGGGATTTATGGCACCAGAGTAAAGACTCAAATTCGGGTGTACTAAATCCCAGGTCTAGTGATCTTTCTACTGAATCAAAGCTGTTTCCCATGTCAGGTTGTCTGGCCCTCCCCACTACAAGTCTCTGTTTAGAAGTTGGAATGATCTCATCATAGCCTAGGAATTTGGCAATATCCAGGATTCCTAATGTTGTGTTCCTGAATTTTAATTTCATCTGCACCACTGACCACTCAGAATAAAAGGCCTCAGTATCCTCATCCATAAAATGAGGGGTTTGACCTAGAAGATATCTAACCATAAAATTTTAACTTCTATGTTCCAAGTGTGAAAGTGGTGAATACTTTATGTGCACATAGTGGTGCTACAATAGTCATTTCTCCCTCTCTCCTGGAACTATTTATTCTGTATTTACTTATGCATGAGCATATTATAATCTCTCCTAGTAGAATATAAGATCCTTGAGAGAAGGAACTGTCTCATATTTGTAGTTTTTCTTCCAGTGCCTTGCACAATGCTTGGCACATAGTAGGCACTTAATAAGATGGATTGAGTTTAGTTTATAGCCTTTTCCCACTAGGTGTCACTCTACACAAGCCTGCAGGCTATCTACATTAAGTCTCCTTCCACAGGTGCACAAAAGATTCTCTTCATGCGTATGTGTAGGCAGCCCAACCCTGCCAAACTGCCAGCTTCAAAAGGCCCAGAAAGAGAAAAACTCTTGCTGAGGGAGGTTTTGAATGAATCTAGGGAATGATACAAAATTATTGTTCAGAATTATAAAAATGGTACAATGTAGGACTTTAGAAATTTCCAAGCTTAATCTTGACCCTCTACGTTGGTATTACACAGTCAACATATAGGTGTGGTTTATTAAACATAGTAAAATGGCAAAGACACTGTCAAATGATCCCCTAGCATCGAGTGCTTTGCTCTGTCCTCTTCCAGCACTCACAGATCATGGAAGAGAACTAAAGGGATAAGGGGACCAGTGCTCCCAAGTGTTCAGGTATGGGGTTCACTCCTAAGTCCTGAATAGGAGCTGTTTATGAGGTCGGGAGGGGAGAGAGTGTTGGGATGTTCTCACAAGCTGTTGAGGTTTTTGAAAATATTTCTGCCTCTCCACCTGATCTGGACACGATTCTTCTCGTGCTTACCCTACTTTGGATGTTCCGGTTCTCTGCTTGGTCTGGACTTGGCTCACCAAATTCTAGTCATCAATCAGCAGCCTTGATACTCGCTCCAATCCAATTTTTCCACCATGGCTTCCTGCAAATCTAATTTTTCCATTGAGTTTCCCAGGTAAAGTCACAGGTCTCAGCAATCATTCACCTGCCTGAGAGCTCCTGGTCCAGCTGCTGAGATTTTCCCTGTCCCCGTGCCTAATTGGTTATTAGCATCTCTCTTCCATTGCAGCACTCACAGCCTCCAGAATTCAAATGTTATGAATTCACCTGGCCTTGCAGTTGAATGCCTTACCTTTACCTAGCAGTTTTCAAGAGCATCTATTCCCTTGAATGGTGAGGAAGGCAAGACTGAATTCCAAGGGCAATTAATAAGAAGGGGAGAGCATCCTAGTTGTGCTTCTTTACTTCTTTGTCCTTTTGTGCGGCCTTCTGTCCCCTGGGGCCACATGTTCCCCACCTCCAGGGAAAGGGAAGGTGGTAGACTCCTAGTGGTGGCAGTATAGGGAAAATGATTCTCAGCACCTGAGTTATCACTTGCTCATTCAAAATCATCATCATCATTATACCTAGGGCCCAGGAGGAAAATTATAATAATTCAAATAAATAAGAGGGCAATGTGTAGATACTGATTCCATGGTTTTCTTCCAGCTTTGACATTTTGTGTTCTGATTTCTAAAGTCTCTTCCATCTCTGACTAGAAATAAGGATTAATTAATTACCAATAAGGCTAATTAATGAAACAGTAATTTACTTCCTCATTTGACCCTCTGTCGCCCCAGGACTCTCACTGCAGTGTCCAGTTTAGGCCTAGTCTTCACAGTATCTACCTCTGGTTTTTATTTTCCCCTTCCCCCATCACAACCCAACAGTCCTATGTCCTATTCTTTCCAGGTCCTTCCTTTTGTTAATGTGATAAAGGGAAATAATGTGTCACTTCTCTCAAGAATCATGTTTGCCACCAGTCCTTGCTTTTTTTTTTTTTTTTTGGTGAGGCAATTGGGGTTAAATGACTTGCCCAGGGTTATACAGCTAGTAAGTGTCAAGTGTGTGAGGCCAAATTTGAACTCAGGTCCTCCTGACTCTAGGGTCAGTGCTCTATCCACTATTCCACCTAGCTGCCCCCTCTTTGTTTTGAAGTAATAACAATAACAAGTTATCCACATTTATAAAGTACCTTCTTTTTTAAAAACAGTTAACAAAATGAAATGTACTTAGCTATAGAAGACTATTCAATAAAGTTATCCATGGAGGACACTGAGTTGGTTCAGTTGACTGAAGGTCATCTTTGAGTTGCTGGTCATGGGCCAACAGCCAAATTCAAAGTACTTTTCCTCATACTAACTGTGGAGGAAAGGTAATAGAAATTTTATTATCTTCCCAGATGAGAAAATTCTGGCTCAGAGAGGCAGTGACTTGCCTACAGTCATATAGCTGGGATGTGTCAGAGCTGGGACACAAAACCAGTTTTCTGACTCTGAATCTAGCACTCTTTCCATGGTTCCAGGGTAGCTCTTGTACAGAGATAAATAAAGCAAACCGTCTAATCCCTACCTGAAGTATGAATTCATTCTACAACATCACTGACAAATGGTCATCCAGCCTCTATTTCAATATTTCCAGTGAGGGGGAACTCACTAACTTCTTTTTTTTGGTGAGGCAATTGGGGTTAAGTGACTTGCCCAGGGTCACACAGCTAGTAAGTGTTAAGTGTCTGAGGCCGGATTTGAACTCAGGTACTCCTGACTCCAGGGCCAGTGCTCTATCCACTGCGCCACCTAGCTGCCCCGACTCACTACCTTCTGAGGGTTTACATTCCATTGGTAGACAGCTCTAGCTATAAGAAAATTCTTCCTCATACTGAACTGAAATCTGCTTCATTGGAACTTCTGTCCTTTGGTCCTGTTTATATTGAAAACCCAAAGATGTTTCCTAAATTAATGAATAAATATTATGTTTTGTAATAATGTTTAAATTTTTCTATATAGTTTAATCTTAGGCCTTGAACAATGATAAAATCATTAATCCCACTTTCATCTGAGTCTTTCTATAATGCCTCCAGATAGTTGAGTCATTGTTAATATTCTGAATGGTTTGAAGGTTAAAGACTTTATTTCTCCTGGGCCTGGATCTTCTCAAGAACACAGAAATCTTGCCCAACAAAGATTATTATTATTAACATTAGCAATATTAGTAATAATAAAACAATAGCTGACACTTAGCACTTTAAGCTTAGAAAACATTTTACATCCATTATCTCATTTGACCTTCACTACAGTCCGATGAGAGTAATAGTACAATGATTATGATCCCCACTTTATGGGTAAATGAATTAAAGCAATACCTATTCAAGCCTCCTGTAGTGATAAAGTATTACCAACATATTGATTAAACCTGTCCTTTGCTTGGGGTATGGGCAAAGTGATGGGAAGGAATTCCAAAGATTCAGTCTAATTAATTCTGACTGAACATAGACCAAGGTAAGTAAAAAGAATCAAATTATAGGTAGGCAAATTTTATTCAGACTAATGATGAATTTTCTAATAAATAATTCTGACCAACAATAGAATGTGCTACCTCATAAAGTGGTGAGCTTCACACCAATATAAGTAAAAATTTGATGACCACATACTGCATGAGGTGGGAGGCTGGGCTAGATGACCTCTGAGATTCCTTTGAGCTCTAAGATTTTATGGGGTCAGGAATGGATGAGAACAATGAAGGTTATTATAGTCAGGGAAAACCTTATGGAAGAGATAGGGCCTCAGAAGATGGGTAAGATTTGGATTAGGGGAAGGAAGGAGTCAAGGTTGAGATATTAGCTTAGTTGTTGTTGTTGTTTTTAGTGAGGCAATTGGGGTTAAGTGACTTGCCCAGGGTCACACAGCTAGTAAGTGTTAAGGGTCTGAGGCCGGATTTGAACTCAGGTACTCTTGACTCCAGGGCCGGTGCTCTATCCACTGTGCCACCTAGCTGCCCCAGCTTAGTTGGTTTTTACAAGTGTTGAAACAGAAGACTTGTGCTTTTCTTACATCTGGCATTCTCTTGGATACCACTGCTCTGTATATAGTAAGAGCTTAATGTTAATGAATGTTTGTAGAAGAAAGAAAGAAAAAGAAAGGCAGAAAAGTCAGAAGGAAGGAAAGGAAGGAAGGAAGCAAAAAATGAAGAAAAGAAATGAAAGGAAGGGAAGAGAAGGGAAAAATAAAGGGATAGAAGGAAGAAAAAGAAGGGAAGGAAAGGGAAGGAGAAAGAATAGAAGGGAAAGAAAGGAAAGTGTGAGAAAATAATTATTAATAATGGATTTCTTGGGGACCCAGGGATCAGTTTCTTAGTCCTTTTCCCCCCTCTACTGCAGAAAGTCCTGTTCTCCTAGATCTGGGACAAACCCAAGGGAACAAAAGAAATGGAGATTTATTCTTTTGTCTAGTTCTGTGAAGGACTGATGGGATCAAACCACACCTTGCTAATGGACTTTGCCTTTGCCCTTCAGCAAGGCTCTTTTACATTCTTCTCCCTTATGTCATCTGTAGAGTTCATTTTTTTTTTTTAGTTTTTAGTAAGGCAATTGGGGTTAAGTGACTTGCCCAGGGTCACACAGCTAGTAAGTGTTAAGTGTCTGAGGCTGGATTTGAACTCAGGTACTCCTGACTCCAGGGCCGGTTCTCTATCCACTGAGCCACCTAGCTGCCCCTGTAGAGTTCATTTTAATGTAGATCTTCCTCAAGTCATGTCAACCAATGGAATTGAATGATGATAACCAATTAGCTTTGATTAATGTATAATGACCCACCTCTATTGAAAGAGGATAAAAACTCTTGGAAAAAGCCATGTCTCTCTCTTGCTTGCCCTCTTGGCTCTCTGGCTTGCAGGTCTTCTGAACTCTCTTAAGTCCCCTTGAGATCAGGTGCTGGAGACAGCATAGGTCTTTTGGGTCTTTTCTCTTGCTCTTGCCAACTGCCATGCTGAAGCTCTCTCCCTGCTTTCTCTACCACATACATGACCTGAGACCATGAGAAACTAGGGAGACTCATGGTCAATCCTTTACTGATATGTGATATTAATAAATAAGAATATGTTTAACCCAAACTGATATAGAGCAAATAGCAATTAATATAAAAAAACAAAAGGAAAGGGAAGGAAAGGGAAGGAAAGGGAAGGAAAGGGAAGGAAAGGAAAGGAAAGGAAAGGAAAGGAAAGGAAAGGAAAGGAAAGGAAAGGAAAGGAAAGGAAAGGAAAGGAAAGGAAAGGAAAGGGAGAGGGAGAGGGAGAGGGAGAGGGAGAGGGAGAGGGAGAGGGAATGGGAAAGGAAGAATCTTTAGGGAAGATCAGTGCTCAATTCCAGTTCATTTCAATAAATTCTGAAGTTCACAGGCCAATGGATACTTCTCAATGATTAAGCCTGGATGAGTTATTTTTAGCATAATTAATCCATTAGATAACAGAAAAGGAATCCTGAAAGAATTCTAAAGACTGGAATCTAATAACATGAAACTTAATGTCATGGGGAGAATGGGGTCAGGGGTTTGGGGTCCTTAGGAATTCCTCTTTAAAGAATTACACCTTCTTGCACACAAAAGCAGTTAGAATAAGATGGTAGTTTGTTTAGGGCTGAGGAAGGGAAGGGAAGAGAAGGGAAGGGAAGGGAAGGGAAGGGAAGGGAAGGGAAGGGAAGGGAAGGGAAACCAAGAGAAATCCTTGGACTTATCATGGGGAGAGAGGCATGGCACAAGGCAGGTGGCTCTGAGATACCAATCTCCTCAAGCAGGAGACTGGCAGGTACTTTTATAGAGGACTGATGGGAGTGACCATCTGACTGTGGAAAGTTCCTTTAGTGAGGGAGGACCATCCCCCACTGGTGGTGGCTGGAGGAATTGGGTGAGGGGTGGCTGTAGATCTCTCAAGGCTTCTCCTCCGGACAAAAGGAAGCAGCCACACCTAATCTTATCACCCCAGGGTTGAGGGAGACTAGAATGAAGGGTGGGGGTCCTGAAACTAGCTCAGTCTGAACTAGTTCCACTTATCTCTCTAGGCCTATCTGTCTTCTGGTTTAGTTTTTCAAGGAGAAGGTTCTTTGATGTGCCCCAGAGAACTTCTGGGGTTCCCTGGGCCCATAACATTAATAAGGATAAATGTGAAGTTCTATACCTGGATTAAAAAAAAAATAAACTGGGGCAGCTAGGTGGCACAGTGGATAGAGTACTGGCCCTGGAGTCAGGAGGACCTGAGTTCAAATCCGGCCTCAGACACTTAACACTTACTAGGTATGTGACCCTGGGCAAGTCACTTAACCCCAATTGCCTCACTAAAAAAATAAAATAAAATAAACTGCATAAGTTCAGGATGGGGGACACATGGCTAGATAATAATTTGTGTACTTTGGGGTTTTAGGACAGGAGGCTCAGTGAAGAATTGCCAGTGGGGTATGGTAGCAAAAACACCCACAAGATCTTAGTCTGTGTGAATAGAGACATATTGTCTCTAGTTGAAGGAAATGATATCCCACACTTGTTCTGTTCCTTGGTAAAAACATATTCAGAGTATTGTGTCCAGGTTTTGGTGCTATATTTAACAAGGACATTTTTGACTTGGACTTAGTCCAAAGGCAACCAGTTTGGTGAAGGGGCTCAAAAGGTGTCATATGAGGATTTTTTTGGGAAGGAACTGAAAATAGTTAGCCTAGTAAATGTGTATGTGTGTGTGTACATAATAGTTACTCCACATATTTCTTTTTATATTTAGAACTTTATTTTTTCCCTAATCACACATAAAATACAAATTTTGACATCAATTAAAAAAAAAAGTTTGCATTTCAAATTCTCTTCATTCCTACCCCCACCCTCCAACCAAGAACTCAAGCAATTCAATATAAGCTATACATGAGCAATCATGTAAAACATTTCCACATTAGCCAGGTTGTAAAAGACAACAGATAAAAACAAAACGTCACATAAAGGAACTAACAAAAAAATTATGCTTCAATCTGTATTCAGATACCATCAGTTCTCTCTCTGTAGATGGATTGCATTTTTCACAATACCTTCAGAGTTGTCTTGGATCACTGCATTGCTGAAAATTACCAAGTCATTCACAGCAGATCATCTCAAAATATTACTGTAATTTTGTATACAGTACATTTCACTTTGCATCAGCTCATACAGGTCCTTCCAGGTATTTCTGATAGCATCCTGCTCATAAATTTTTTTTTTATAGTAAATTGCATTTATATAGTACTTTAAAGAGAGATTTCCTTACAATAAACCCATGAGGTTGATTATTGCAACAACAATAATAGATAACATTTATATAATACCTTATACCTGACAAATAATTTTCTTCACAATAGCCCAGAAAAGTAAGTACCATATATTTTGTCATTAGCATTAATCAATCCTCATCAAACAATCCTCATCAATCAATCCTCATCTTTCTTCAATCATCTTATATTACTCTTGCCTCTGCTTCAAAATTTTTTTTCAGTTACTGTTGTTAACTGTTTTCCTCTATCATATTCCCTCCTCATGATATTTACTCTATTCCACATATTTCTGAACAAAGATTTACTCAAAAAGGCAGCAGTAGGAACAAATAGATAGAAATGAAAGGAAGGGAGATTGTGGTTCAATAAGGAAGGGATTTCTAACAACTAATATCATCCAACAATGGAAAAGGCTGATTTTTGAGGTAGCCTTCTTTAAGGTCTTTAAGAGAAGGCCAGATAACTACTTTTCATGGATTTTATAAAGGAGATTTATGGAGAGTTTGGACTATATCACCTAGCTGCCCCATTCTATACTGTCAGAGCATAGAATCACTATCAGTGAAGAGAATCCCCTCACTGATGAAATTCTGATTCTTTGAAGTAAAAAAAAAAAAATCAAACATGTCAGGCTCTAGGACTACAATAATGTATATGAAACAGTTAAGTTCCCTGCCCTCAAGAAGATTATAGTCTAATTGGAGGGGTAAAGCAGATTCTTACAATGCAGTGGATATAGCACTGGTCATGGAGTCAGGAAAACCTGAATTCAAATTTGACTTCAGAAATACTAGCTATGTGACCCTGGGCAAGTCACTTACACTCTGTGTGCCTCAGTTTCCCCATCTATAAAATGGGAATAATAATAGCACTTATCTCCCAGCAGTGTTCTGAGGACTAAGTGAAATAGAAATGGTAAAGCACTTAGCACAGTTCTTGGCACATAATAAGTGTTTATCATTATTAGACTAGTACATTGGAGAGGCTCAAGTAAAGTGATGGGAGAAATTTGAGGAGGGGTAGCTCCTTTGCCCTGTCTTTTTTCATGAATCTTTCCCAAACTATTCCTACTGACAGCCTTTAAAAGGCCAACCTTCCTTACTGCAAATTCAGCATCAATGGGGGAAAAGAAAAGAGAAAACCCCAACACAATAGCTCCCACCTCAAACTGTCATAGTAAGAGCACAGGAAGATCTAACTTTTGTTTTCCCGAGTGATACTAATTGCTTAAAAGCCAGCTGGCTGCTAAGGCCTCCACGCTACCATACAAATGAAGTTCATCTCCGCCCAGTTCATTCTTTTCCTGCCTTGGCCAAGAGAAGCCTCTGAAGAGAAGTGGAAGTTTTCCAAGCCAATTACAATGGGGATTGTTCCAAGCACCAAGTTTCCTGAGCCAGAGGACATGGTAATACAGGGTCTCATCTATTGTCTCCAAGCATTCTTGACACAGGAAGCCTGAAACAGGCTTTGAGATAGGATTCCTCCACCCCTCTTCTATTAGGCAAGGAAAGGGTCTGCTCCAAGAAAGAGGCTGACAAATCTCCTTGGTAATGAAGGGCTGGGGGATGGAGCAAAACCAGTACCTTTAGATTGGAGGATGGTCTTGGAAAAAAAAAAAAAAAAGAACATCTCTCCTGAGAACAGGAGCTTCTCAAAGGCAGCAACCATATTTTTGGATTTCTTTGTATCTCCAGCCATTATCTTTATAAATATTTGTTGATTGACAAGTTTTTAATAGAAGGCATTGTGGATTTTGGTTCTCTGGGATCTATTGTGTTTTATAAAACTACTGACTGACTCAGGCATCTGCTCTTCCAAGCTGCAAATTTCATAGGATCATAGACAAAGTACTGGAAGGAACCTCGGAGGCCATATAGTTCAACCTTCTCATTTTACAGCTGGGGAAACTGAAGCCTAAGCAGGCTGTGACTTGATGGGGGGGGGAGGAGAGAGGGGAGGGGGAGGAGAGAGAGGGGGGAGGGGGGAAGAGAGAGGGAGAAGAGAGAGAGAGAGAGGGAGAAGAGAGAGAGAGAGAGAGAGAGAAAGAGAGAGAGAGAGAGAGAGAGAGAGAGGAGAGAGGAGAGAAGGAGAAGAGGAGAGAAGGAGAAGAGGAGAGAAGGAGAAGAGGAGAGAAGGAGAAGAAGAAGAAGAAGAAGAAGAGAGAAGTGGGGAAAAGCATGAAGTCATAGGTCCAAGTCCCAACTCAGCCACTTAAGTGACTTTGGGCAACTCACTTCATGTTTAGTGACTTAGTTTACTCAGTAATATTTACACTGTGTATCTCAGAAAATTACCATTAGAAAATGCTAACTATAAAGAGCTATTTCTGTTAAGGTGGGGATGGTGTCTTACCTAAACACTGTCTCTTTTCTGATGCCTAACATAGTACTTGGTACCCAACAAATGCTTAAGTTGAGTGGAATTCAATTTTACATTCTGTGTCCTTTTGTTCTTTCTGGCTTTGACAGTTCTAACATTCTATCTTCTGTGTTCTTTTTTTTTTTTTTTTTTTGTGAGGCAATTGGGGTTAAGTGACTTGCCCAGGGTCACACAGCTAGTAAGTGTCTGAGGCCGGATTTGAACTCAGGTACTCCTGACTCCAGGGCCAGTGCTCTATCCATTGTGCCACCTAGCTGCCCCTATGTTCTGTGTTCTAAGGTCTACTCCAGCACTAGTATCCTATATTATTTCATTTAAGTTTTTTTTCTAACATGTATGGGCAATGACCTTCATTTCCCTGTCTGCTAAGTATCCCAAACTCAAGATACATAACACAAATCTCATTATCATCCTCCCCAAAGCCACTTCCCTATTTCTGTTTAGAGTACCACCTTCTGAGTCACACAAGTTTACAATACTGGAGTCATTTTCAGTTTTCTCTCTTCCTTCCATATCTAATTATTTGCCAAGTTCTATCAATCTACTTCCACAACACCTCTTGCCTCTATTCCTTTTTTCCCTTCATTCCACAACCACCTTCATTTCAGACCATCCTCATTTTCTGCCTGGATTATTGTAGTATCATCTAGTCTCTTCTCTCTTGAATGCATTCTCTCAACAGCCGTCAAACTGATATTCATAAAATGCAGGTCTCCCTTGCTCAACAAACTTTAGTGGCTCCCAATTGTCCCTATGTTAAAATACCAAATTCTTCTGCCTAGCATTTGAAGCCCTTCATGATGTGAATTTAACCAGTCCTTCCAGATTGATTACATATTACTTTCCATCATTACTATATCATTACTCTATGTTCCATCCAAATTGGGCTATTTGCTGTTCCCCATCCATGATTCCAACTTTGCACAGGTGATGCCTAGGGTGCTTGCTTTCCTCTCCTGCCTTGTAGTGTTCTTGGCTTCCTTCAAAACATAGCTCAGGTAGCACCTCCCATGGGAACCCTTTCCTGATCTTCCCAGTGGTTAGTACTCTTTTCCCCAATCAAAATTGCTTTGCATTTTTATATTATATATAATGTAATATATGTATATGTAATATACAAACTCTGTATTATAGAATACATTTAAAATTTAATGTATATAAAACAATATATATAATATAACAATGCATATAATATAATATGTACTTGCATATGTATGCATGAATATATGTTTATGTATATGTATGTATATATATACTTACTTATGTGCATAGTTTTCTTCCAGGACAACATAAGTTCTTTGAAAGCAAGAACTGTTTTGTTTTTATCTTAGTATTTCTAGTGCCTGGCAATATGTAGCTGCTTATTAAATGCTTATTGGATCGAATTATATGTTTCATGTTATAATGTATCTTCTAGTGATGACATTTGATGTTCTTTCCTTTGCTTTTCCAGGTAGCAATTCCTCCCCCCCCCCATTACTTGGTCTATCTTTCATATATACATACATGTGTATATATTTGCCCCTTTTAGAATATATGATCCTAGGGGGTTTAATGGTTTCATTTTTGCCTTTGTGTTCCCAACACCTGGTGTAGTGGCTGACACATAGTAGGCATTTAATAAATGCTTATCAATTGATTCATAAATCCCTTTTGGCTATAATGGTCTATAATTCTGTGAGTCTTGGCTTTGGTCACCATTGTGCTTTAAATGCAACGTTTTGAAGGATTAAGCTCACTAGAATCACAAACAGAACTGGAACATGTCTTGCTTAGTGAGTCACATTATTTCTGTTCCATGGTTAGCCAGTCCCCCAAGGAAGCTTTTTAGCAATTCATGCTCTGTTTCTCCTTCACTCTTCCATGCACAACTTCAGATGGAAACTTGGTCCTCCCCCTCCCTTATAAGATTTGGGGAGCTCCTCTCAGGATACAAAGTGTACCCAAAGCTGGGATTGGACTCAGTGGGAAATAAAAGGATCTTCCTTGTAGAAACCTGAAAGAGCTCTCTAAAACTGACAAGGGACATTCTGTTTTCAACTGAATGCCTGGGAAGAAGGAAGGAGAGAAACAGAATGTTTCCAGCCCTGTTTGTGATTCCAGAGAGCTCGATCACTAAAAAAAAATGTTTTATCTGAAGTACTGTGTTGACCAAAACATAGAATCAGTGAATTATGAGTGTTATGGCTGGGTGGAACCTTAGAACATGGACCCTAAGCTATTATCCTGGGATAGGAGTTCATAGCATAGAAAACAGTATATCAAAACCAGGATCAATTAATGGAATCTGATGGTCCAGAAGAGGGGAGGAATGTCTCTTGTCTACCCCTTCTGCCTCTGGACCATATGCCCTTCATCCCAGAAAATATGATATTCCCAGTCCCCCATATTTAAGGATCCTAAGGAAAAGATTTCTTTCATCTTCCTTGATAACCCATTCCAGTCTGAAAAACCATTAAAGTGAGAAAGTTGTCAGGACTTCCAATCTAAATCACTCTTGCCCTAATTTAATAGATTTCCTTTTGTTCTTTCCTTAGTGGAGAGCAGCTGGGCATAATCCTTCGCTTGCTGAAAGTCATCATTATTACATTCACCCTTAGCCACCCCATCCCAATTCCTTTCCTTATCAGCTAGATGAGGCTGGTTTTGCTGTAGATCTTGGAAGCAGAAAGTGAGCTCAATGTGTCCTTTGGGACCAGAGGAAGGTAAGAGTGGTTACTCAGAGGGCAAGGACATTATAAGGTAAGTACAGACTTCCTGGGAGTGACTTCTGATCCAGACTTCAGGCTTGTTCTCACAGCCATCATATGAAGAGGCAATTTCTATGGTAAAGGGAACAGCTATCCCCACCAACTGCCAACCAAATACTACCCACAGGGAAGGCAAACTATACTAGTAGAAGCAGCAAGGCACCCTGGGGAGAAGACAGGAGGTAGCATGTGCCACCATCACCACCTTGACCACTATGCCCCATCAGAGCCTGAAGGGCAGCCCAAGATCCCAGACCTAAGAGCCCTGGGAATAGCAATGCTTCCTTTCTGGTACCCCCAGCCATCATCTTGGGAAGCAGTCCTGGTGGAGAGAGAGCTTGGAAACTGCTCCTGCAGGTGCAGTAGCCATATCCAGCTTCCTTTTCTCCTCTCATCTTTAACTCACATTTCCTAGACACCTTCCACCAATATTTTTGCCTTGACCCCTGTCTCAGAAGAGGTAACTCTTGTCATTGCTAAGACAGACCCCTCTTCTTGCACAAGAGATCACATTCCAACCAATCTCCATCATATTGACTCCTGCATTATTATGTATCTTCAATCTCTTTCTGTCAATTGGTTGCTTCCCTACTGCCTACAAACATGTTCATGTCTCTCCCTTCCTCAAAAAATGCTCACCTGATCCATCTATCTCCAATACTTATCACCCCATGTTTCTCCTCATTTTTGTGGCTAAACTACTTGAGAAGGCCACCTACAATAGGTGCCTCTACTTCTTTGCTTTTCACTCTTTCCTTAACTCTTTATAGTATGACTTCTGACTTCATCATTTAACCAAAACAGTTCTCTCCAAAGTTACTAGAGATCTCTTAATCGCCAAATCTTATCTTTTCTCAGTCCTCAGTTTCCTTGACCTCTCTTTAGCTCTTGACACTGTCATCACCCTCTTCTTGATGTTCTCTTCTCTCTAGATTTTCATTACATATTCTGCTCTTGCCTGTTTAACCAATTCTTCTCAGTGTCCTTTTCTGGGTCTTCATCCTGGTCATGTCTAATAACTCTGTGTCTCTCACAGGGCTGGGCTCTGTCCTAGCACTCTTCTCTCTCTATACCATTTTCACTTGGTGATCACATCAGCTCCCATGGATTCAACTGTCATATCTATGCTGATGATTCTCAACCCTGCTTATCCAGCCCTAACTTCTCTGCTGACCCACAGTTTTGTATCTTCAGCTACTTTTTTTTTTTGCAGGGCAATGGGGGTTAAGTGACTTGCCCAGGGTCACACAGCTAGTAAGTGTCAAGTGTCTGAGGCCGGATTTGAACTCAGGTACTCCTGAATCCAGGGCCGGTGCTTTATCTACTGCACCACCTAGCTGCCCCTCCAGCTACTTTAAAAAAAAAAATCTTTACCTGAGTGTAGCATAGACACCTGAAACTCAATATTTAAAAACTGGATACATTATCTTTTGCTGCAAACCCTCTTCTATTCCTAACTTCCCTTTTATTGGGGAAGGTACCACCATGTTTGCAGCCACTCGGGCTTGCAAGCTAGATGTCATCCTCTACTCCTTACTCTCTCCCCTACCCCCATATATAATCTGTTAATAGGATCTATCAATTTTGCCTTCATGACATCTTTCCTATATGTCCTCTCCTTTCCTCTCCTCTGCCACAACCTTAGTGCAAATATTCATAATCTCACACCTGGACCATTGTAATAGCCTTCTAGTTGGTCTACCTGCCACAAGTCTCTCCCTACTCCCATCCACATTCCCCTCAGCTAAGTGATCTTCCTAAAGTAAATCTCTGACCATGTCAAACTCCTACTAAGTAAATTCCAGAGGCTCCTTATCACCTCCAGGATCAAATATAAATTTCTCTGTTTGACATTTAAAACCCTTTGGAATCTGCCCCTACCTTTCCAGTCTTCTTACATCTTCTATCACCTCCCCTCATGCACTCTGGAATCCAGGGACACTGGCCCCTTTAGTGTTTCTCATACAAGATACTCTTTCTCCCTACTTTGGGCATTTTTACTGGTTGTGCCCCAAGCCTGGAATTCTTCCCCTCCTATCTCTGCCTCCTGGATTCCTTCAGGTTTCAGCTAAAATCACACTTTCTGTGGGAAGTCTTTTTCTATCCCCATTATTCTATTGCCTTCCCTCTATTGATTTTCTCCAATTGACCCTGCATATATCCCCACTGCTTATGTGTTTTCTTCCACATTAGACTATGCATTACTTGGCTGTTGGGGTTCTTTTGACTTATAATGCAAACTTTTAGAGACTTATTTTTCTATTTGTATTTTCATTGTTTAGTACTGTTTTGTACATCGTCAGTCTTGATCATCAAGTTGAGTCAGACCATAAAGGTTATAGGATCATAGAATTTACAAGTAAAAGGGGCCTTAGATATCATCCAATTCATCAAATGAGGAAATCGAGATCAACAAAGGTAAAATGACTTTCCTAAGGTCTCACAGTGTGAGAATTGGAATGACACCCCCTACTGGAGAGATACTGTAGGGAAGCTCTGCCATGAGGAGAAGCCATGTGAGGACAAGCCATGTGGCGTTAGCGCTTGGAAGCTGGCTGCCGTCCAGGAACTTGTCTCTGTAGAGTCACCTGTTAGACTTGTCAATCAGAGCTACCAGCCAATTAGCTTACAGCTGTGTGTGTGTGTGTATGGCCCTGTTTCCTGTTGGACAGGAGGCTTCTGGGAGGAGGAAGGAAGCATTGGGTCTTTGGGTTCCTGACCTCAGTTTGGAGAGGTCGGATGATGGGGTCTCTTAGTAATAGTTAGATTATTACCTCTCTCTCTCTCTCTCTCCTCACCTACCTCTGATTGCTCTTTAATAAATCCTTAAAAGTCTAAACTCTTGCTAAAACTTCTAATTGATGGTGACCACTCATTAGATTTTTAGACAGTCTAGCTAGAATTTTAGCCACCTTACAGATGGAAATATTACAACAGGCAGAAAATAGTTTCTGCCTGGGACTGAATCTGTGTCAGCAGGACCTTGGGGTTGGGTTCCCCTCCCACCCTGCCCAGTTGGCCCCCTCTTGCCAACATTCTAAGCCATCTTTGGCTGCAAAATGATCTCAGCCCAGGTTCTTTTGTGGGTTCTACTGCTCCAGGAAATGTTCTATGGCATAATTTGGAAGCTTTTGGGGGGGCAATCATGTCATGAGTTCCAAGAGCTTACTGCCTTTTCTCCACCATCTTGGCTCCACCTTGGAAATCCAACACTTAAGCTCTCTATCTCAGTTTTCTCATCTGTAAAATGGGATAACAATAGCACTTACCTCTTCAGTTTGTTGTGAGGATAGAATGAGATGATACTGTAAACCACTTTCTAAACCTTTCAGGACTAAATAAATGCTAGCTAGTATTGTCATCACCAATAATAATAATAATTCTTGAGCACTTAGTACCATCTGTTTGTAGCATTACTAAATAGAAGACAAAGCCACATGCCCTCCAGAAGTTTAGTCTAGTTGGGGATATGACATCTACAGGAAGAACTAGCTAACAACACCAGGCTAGCCCATGTTATGCACCTCAAAATGTGCAGCAGGGAGTATGGATTAATGCATTTCCCATAGAGATGATCCCCTTCTAGTGAGATGTGTGCTCTGGTTCCCTGCTGAAAGATATGATGGGTCCCTTGGTCCCTGGCATTTTACAGAAGAATCATTTAGATTGGATAACCTGACAATATTTCTCATCATCATCATTTTTTTTTGGACTGGATTGTTCCCTTGAGAAAAATGGACCCTCCAGAAGTCTGTTTATGCCTGTCCTTTCAGCAAAGGACCAGAGCATGTGTCTCACTGGGAGGGGCTGTTCTAGGGTCTGTGTTCTAGTGCAGTCCCTTCTCTCTTTCCCTTTCCCTCTACTATGTAGGATGCTCATAGTAAGTGCTATATAAATTCAGAAGAGGGAGAGATATCTGGGAGCTTGTGGTGGAGTTCATGGTGAAAGCGGGACTTCAGCTGGCTCTTGGACATTGAACAGGCAGGGACAATAATACAAGCAAAAATATAGAACAAGGGTTCTTAATCATTTTCATATTTGTCACAGACCCTTCTGGTAGTCTGGTGAAGCCTAGGGACTGGTCTCAGGATGTTGTTTTTAAATGCATAAAATAAAATGTGTAGGGCCATGCAGGAAATCTAGCATATTGAAATAATTACAAAAAAAGGTTTTTCTTTTGAAAGTTAACAGATCCCAGGTGAAGAAGCCCTGGAATAGAGAACTGAAAGTAAGGGGGATAGGGTAAGGTGGAGCCAAGAAGGCAGAATAAAAGGAAAAAATATAGCTGAGCTTTGCCCCTTTTCTCTACCCTCTCAAAACCCCAAACAACTCCTCCAAACAGATCTAGAAAAGATACCAGACCAAATTCTGATGGGGAAATCTGAGAAAAAAATCACAGTGGACCCTGTGGACACTGGACATAGATTGGATCTGGCCAGGGGTGGACTGAACATTCCAGTTCAAGGGAGAGGCTGTTCACTAGGGCAAGAGGTGGTCACAAACCCATATTGGGGCACCATTATGGGAATAGGTTTTAACAGACGGCACTGTTGTTCACTACAATTATTCCACGTCATAGATCCAGGGTAGATAGGGGGAATAAAGGGAAGAGAATAAGTATTTATATGGGGCCCAATTTGTGCCAGGCACTGTGATAAGTACTTTTCAGAAATATTATCTCTTTTGATCTCAACCCTGGGAGGTAGGTGCTATTAGTCTCCCAGGTTGAGGAAACTGAGACAAACAGAGATTAAATGTCTTGCCCAGGTTCACATAACTAGTAAGTATCTGAGGTTGAATTTGAAAGCATTTTTTCCTAATTCCCAGTCCACTCCATCTACCAGAGAAAGGGATCTGCCCTAAAGGGTGACATTCCAGGGATAGGAGTGTTTTCAGGCCCTAGGTAGTGAACCAAACAAGAAGCATCCTTAAGAACAAGAAGCAGTGGTGTAACTCAACCCAGGAGCAGAGCAGGGTCTCAGTTCTAGCTTCTAGACCAATGTGTGAGGCTTGCAGAGGAATAATTAAGATAGGAATTCTAGACAAAAGGGGAGCCTACACTTCTGTCATTTGGAACCAGCAGAATTTCCCAGATGGCTGACAATAGCTTAGTCCAGCAGCAGTCTACTCTTGCTTAGAGCCAAACCCAGGTCAGAAACTCTAAAGATCAGACCAGGGTACCAGCAAGCCAACTTTGCTCTGGATCATACTTAGTTTGGGAGCATTGAAAGCTTATAGGCCCCCAGCCTGAACTGCCCCTGAGATCATGGAATAACATGAATACCCCCCCCCCCCCAAAGCAGCAGCAAGACAGCCTAGATCTTCCCTTTAGAAGTATGAAGAGGCTGATCTTAACATTAAGCCCTAAGTCAGAAAGCAGGCTGGAAGAATGAGTAAACAAAAAAAGAATCCTATAATAAAAAGTTATTATGGTGATAGGGACACTGAAGGCACAAACTCAGAAGAAGGGCATGACTCTAAAACATCTACAAGCAAAGCCTGAAAGAAAAATAAAGCTTGGGTACAAATTCAACTAGAATATGTATATGTGTGTATGTGTGTGTATATGTATGTATATGTATATATAGTTGTATACATGTTGATACAAATATAATTGTTTGTATATATGTATTGTTTATATGTATATATGGTATATATATGTATGTATAAACACACATAAACAATATATATATACATGCATACATACATGCAGTTGTTGCTTGTCCTTCATTTTCGAAGAGGACCAATGATGTCTTGACTCATGCATGAATTGGATTTAAGTGAGGCGAAGCTGCTCAAGTTGTCAGCCTCATGCTCTCTTCCAGAGTCATCAAAGTCCAGTGGCAAGAGAAAGTCAAGATGACTAGTCATGGCCTGGGATGCCGTGGATGACCTTGGTGTTTTCAACATCTGACCAAGCTCTAAGAACTCTACAGCACCTGCTTCAGCCTTCTTCATGGCCATTGGAACAAATTTTTCTCATCCTCCCAGTCTGTTGGGGAAGTCTTCACATGTTTGGGGTAGATACCCTCCTAACTCACAGACAGGTTTGGGTTCTGTTGGTTACCCTCAACCTGGTTTATATTGTTTGCTGAGGCAGTGTACTGGGGTGTGGCCATTGCACGTGCTACAGCTTTTTAGAGCCACAATTGAGAGTTGAATGACCAGTTGGACACCAAAGATAGATGAGCAACCCTGAAAAGGGCTCAGGAAACCCTTTCACCAGAGGTGCTAGTCTTCCTTAAACACCTCATATGCCTCAGAGAATATATGTGTGTATATACATGTATATGCATATGTATATAGAAACGTATATACACACATGTACATACCTGCATATAGGCATATGTATCACATGCCTATATTTTAATGTATATGTGCATGTGTACATATGTGCCAACATATATCGGCACAGACACATTTACACACGCACATATATATTTTTTTGATATGTCCAACATGGAAACTTGTTTTGCTTGACATGTTACAAAAATGTTTATAACATGCAGTCAGGCATATAGTTTTTTTCATTCTTAGTTGAGGGAGTAGACGAGAAGGCAGATTTTTGTTGATTAAAAAAGGGGACATTTCATTAAAATACATGGTATGTTTGAGGAACAGTGGTGTTTGACTCAATGAGAGGATGCATATTGGTCAGTAGGAGGATGGTTGAAGTGGCAGATTGTGGAGGGCTTAGAGCGACAGGCTGATGTCATCTTTTAACTTTACCCTGTAAAAAGGAGCACTGTATTCAGAATCAAAGGCCTGGATTTGAACCCTGGCTATACCATTTACTAGCTATGTGATCTCTACAAGTTATTTCCTTTCCCTGACCCTCCATTTTCCCATTTATAACCTGAGGGAGATGAAATCCAAGGTCCCTTGAAGCTTTCAATTCTTTGATTTAAACTCCTATAAGGATCACAGATTAGGAGCTAGAAAGGACCTTAGAAAGCTACTTAGTCTAATCTTCTAATTTTATGGATGGGAAAAACTGAGGACTGTAGGTATGAAGTAATTTGCTCAAGGATACCCAAGTAGTAGTAAGTAGAAGATTCTGGATTTGAACCCAGGTCCTCAATGGGAAGACACAGAAAGTATCTGATGGGGGGAGTAATAGAATCAGGATAGGACATCAGGATGACCAGTTAATGAATTAAGCTGCATGTGTGGAGTGGAATTGGAATGGGAAGCCCCAAGGTAAAGAGATCCAGTTAAATAAGAGGTCTAGAATTGGGTAATCACAGTGTATGGAGAGACTAAGGGGTCAGAGCCTGGAAATTATTCTGAGAGGTCTGTTGGCATATTCTCCACCCAGAGGGAAGAGCTTCTTTTATTGACATGGAATTGGTGGGCTAGGAGTATTTCCCATGGTGGCCTGTCTCTTGAGGCATGTGAAAGAAAAAAAACAAATTGGGACAGTCATACACTTTGTGCAGCAGCAAATATTCAGGTTACCCTGGGGAGAGACATGAGAAAAGCTGGTGCTCCAGAGCTTCAAGTCATTTCTGTCTCACTCAGCTGAGCGAAATACCCGTCACTGTGATTTCTTAGCCAATTATGGGAACTTGCACAGTGAATGCAGTGCATTTAATACAGGGCCACAAATCTGGGACAACTGGCTTCTTTGAAGATTTCCTTATTTCATCTGCAATTTTCTTTATATAGTGATGGCTTATGGGAGGAAGTTTAATGGAAGTGCACAGGGAAACCTCAGTGTGGGCTACCTTTTTCTTAGGCAGGCCTCAGCCTGAAATCTTCTCCGTGTCCTGGTGACTCATTCTTGGGTCTGTCAAACCAAACCCTCTGAGGAAGGCAACAATAAAAGCAGCCTCCTTGGGTCATATAACTCAGAGTGCTTGGCCTATCCAAGGTCATGGCAAATTGAGGATATGGGGCAGAGTGGCACATATACAGATTCTTCTAAATGAAAAGGCCCCAGGTTTTCAAAAAGTACCTAGATATTATGGCCACTTTTTAATATGTCCTATATCTTGGCACACTAATCTCGAACAGACTCTCTCAGTTTTGAATTCTGCTGGAGCTTATCCTCCGTCTTGGCTCCCGGGATATTGATCTTCCACACGTAACATAGGCTTTTGAGTTTGTGTTGCAGAGATTACCCTTTCTCTTGCTGATCACTGGAATGCAGCAGGGCGGCCTTAGAGTCACCAGGAACTAGGGACTTCATGCTACCCCTCAGTTGTTCCCAAGGACCAAACCTTACTGATGTAGGCAGTGAGAGGCCTGATGATGGGATTTTAGAGTTGGAAGCATCCTTTGGGATCTTCTAGCTCAAACCCCTCATTTAACAAATGAGGACACAGAGGCCTAAAAGTTGAAATGCTTAGCCTACAGTCATATAGGTGATAAAGGAGCAAGAGTGGGATTTGAACTCGGGTCTCCAGGTTCCAAATTCCAATCTCTATCTACTCTGACACGCTATAGCAGAAGCTTTCTGATACTTGGAGCAATTGCTCATGGAACAGCATATGGTCACGAAAAGAGCACTGGATTTGTAATCAGGATCTGTGGGTTCAAATCCCACTTTTTTATATTCCAAGCAATATGAGATAGTAAAGGAGGGATTAATCAAGCAAAATCAAGAATTGGGGCCTAGTGGATTTGCATGAATATAATGAGGCGGTGGAAGGAGTGCTAGAGCTGAAATGAGAAAACCTGGATTAAAGTTACAGTTCTGAGATTTGCTGGTTATTTGACCCTGGGAATGCTAACTTGCTTCTATAAGCCTGTTTCCTCATCTGCAAAATGGGGTAGAAGGGTAAAAATACTTACACAATCTATTTCACAGAATGGTTGGGGCAGATGGTGGTGGAATTCTTTGGTAAACCAAGAAGCTTGTCTCAGAGGGTCATCGAATCTAACCTTTATTTTACAGATGAGGAAACTGAGGGTCAGGGGCAGGACTCACTCAAGGTCATGCAGAGAGTCAGTGGCAGAGTAGGGGCCTGGAAACCCAAGTCCTGCTGCTGCTAGCGTCCCCTTCTATTCACTGCTCTGGTACTCAAAGTCTTCCTTCCACTGTAATCCAATTTAGTTCTCCCTTGTGGGAGGCTAGAATTCTGCCCCCGAACCACCAGGGCCCAGTGTAATGAAATGAAAGCCACATTTCACATTAGAACAAGCTTTGAAGAGCGGGGGGAGGGCTCCACTTTAGAAGCAAAGGCAATTTCCTCAGCTAGCCATTGTGTCCCTCTCCTTTGTTATCATCCAAGCAGTCTGCGCGGGAAGGTGAGCCAGCATCTTTCTTTGGAGCCGGCCGCTAGGTCATCATCATAATTCAGCATTTGCCACATAGCTGTCTCTTGCTATGGATATGAATGGGGGATGTGCCACAGATGCAGAATTATTTATGATTTTACTTTACTGATGGATCTGGGGGGGAGGGGAGGGGAGAAGGCTTGGGAGAAAGGGAGGGAGACACATTAAGGAAAAGACAAGCAAGAAAATGGCTCAGTGGGGGAAGAAAGGGTTGGATGGAGAGCCAGGTCTGGCTTTGAGGTGGGTTTCTGTCACAAACTGGCTGTGCAACCTTGGGCAAGGCACCTTTCTCTTCCGGGATTCAGTGACCTCTAAGCTTCCTTCTGGCTCTCACAATCTATGCAATTATGATGGGGAAGAGGATGGAAAATAAGAGATACCATATTAGGTTGAATATAGTATTTATTTTCCACTTCTCAAATTTGGCTGCTGTCTACCCTCACCCACTTGTTATATTCTGAATGATAGCAATGCACCAAAAACCCAGAGAACAGTGATTATGAAAAGGAACAAAACATCTTTATTTGAATGGAAAGAAATGGGGAAAGAAATGATGGCAACTTTTTGCTGTTTCACACCAGGAGAATGTAAGCTCCTTGAGGGGAGGGGCTGCTTCATTTTGTGAACACTTTATGTTTCATTTTTGTCTCTATCCCCAAATTCCAACATATAGCAGACACACCATATATGCTTATAAAATTGAATGGAATATTTTACAGTGTACAGCAATTGATATTTTAAAAGAGGTATCGTTTTAGGGGGCAGCTAGGTGGCTAAGTGGATAAAGCACCAGCCCTAGATTAAGGAGGACCTTAGTTCAAATCTGACTTCAGACACTTGACACTTACTATCTGTGTGACCCTGGGCAAGTCACTTAACCCTCATTGCCCTGCCAAAAAAAAGAGGTATCATTTTAGGGGTCTAGTCTTTATTTGAGGGTGGCCTATATTTGCATCAACATGACAATATTGTGTGAACAGGCTGTAACATGTAACCAGTGAGGAGCTCCAAAGAAGACTCTAAGTAAAAGTGATCATCAAGGACTTGTAGAATAAGAGAAAGTGGTCTGGTGGTGAGGACAAGGGATAACAGGTAGATGACTGGAATGTACAATTGGTACCATTATGTCAAGATGAAACAGGGACCATGGGGGACCCTCTGTGGTGTACTTATGGGAATTCATGGATCAGTCACACAGGATGGGCAGGCAGAAGGGGGATTGCAATCTGCATCACTGAAGAGCGCATCCATATTGAGGAGGTCATAGATCCATTGGCATATTTGTGTATGGTCCTACCACTCCTTTGCTCAGGTATTTGGGCTTTTTAAAGTGTTTTCATATTCTTTGGGTCATTTAGTCTTCATAGCAACTCTGAGAGGTGGTGCAGTTATTATAGATATGGAAATGCAAACAGAGGGCTATGGTCAAATAATTTGTAAATGGCATAGCCAGGAAAAAACCCTTAAGTATCTTCCCCGCTATTTGAGGGCTCTTTCCACTGCCCATCAGCAACTGGGCTGATCTCCTTGAGATTTTCTTAACAATTTCAGCTTTGGGGTTAGTTTACACGGAGTAGGAGTTGGGGAGGGATCTCAAAGTTGTAGAATCTTGGGGGTTGGAAGGAATCCAAAGGACATTCAATTCAAATTTAACCTGATTCTTGCATAGCTCTTACTAGCAATTTTTGCATCTGGGTTAAAGATGGGAGAAAATCACCCAAGATAGGAGAAGAAATATGTCCCAGGACATCACCTATGCTACTGAAGAACTAGCCTCTGTTGGGAGAGCCAGGCAGTGGCAGATGGGGATCTAGTTGGTACTAGGGGAGGACAGCGGGGGAAATCACTCATGATAGCAGAGGATAGACTCTGCGGGGGCTACATGGGCCACATGTAACTGTGCTTACATTTCTTTCTTACCATGAGGAAGGATACACCATAAGTAAGAATGACCTATAGTTGAGTTAGTGTGGAATATGAGACAATGGAGTATTATGGAAAAAACACAGGACTTTACGTCAAATGCACTTCTGTATTAAAACCTTGCCTCTTGCCATTTACTAGCTGTGTGATATTTGATACATCCCATAACGCCTATCTGAACCTCAGTTTCCACATCTGCAAAATGGGACTATTCTTTATACTGCCTACTTCACAGGGCTGTTGTAAAGAACAAATGGAATACTATATGTGAACTTCTGTGCAAATGTAGCTTAGTTTTATTCTAAATTTGCTGGTTTGGAGAAAGGAAGGGGAAGAAGACAGTAAGATTTAGGGGAAAAAACAGTTAAAAATTAGGAAGTGTGGCCAAGTAGTTTGGATTCCAACTCAATAAGTTGTTTTTTTTTCTGAACTGCAAAACTATTCCTATGATATTACTTTGGAAGCATGACCAAACCTTACTCCTTCTCCACCCCACCCCCACCCTACCCCACCCCTATTATGCCGCAACTTTGCATAGAATTTTAATTGCCTATTTTTTCTACCACTGTGAACTTGGGTAAGTTACTTAGGCCTGGACCTCAGTTTCCTCATCTGTAAGCTCAGGGAGTTAGACTGGTTGGGCTTTAAGGTCCCTTTCAGCTATAAATATATAATTCTACTATTCTCTGGTACTTTGGAATCCCTGTTGGATAGCAGTTTCTTAGCTTTGGCAGAAACAGATGCATCATTTTGCAAATTCAAGGGGTCATAATTAACTAAAATAGATCAGCAAAGGGCCCCAAATCCAGGGGACAAGATACACATTTCTCCAGGATCCAGAAGATACATGGGTCTAAAAGTAGATCTTTTGGTTGAGTGTGGGGATAGTAAGTAAGACAG
Organism: Dromiciops gliroides; assembly: GCF_019393635.1. NCBI lineage: Eukaryota > Metazoa > Chordata > Mammalia > Microbiotheria > Microbiotheriidae > Dromiciops > Dromiciops gliroides. Next base: position 323,615,430 of record NC_057862.1, on the reverse strand, counting down.
GCAGCGCTAAAGCAGGCATTATAGGACTAAGCAATTAGGGTCCAGAAAACGGGAGGTCAGAGAAGTATCAGTGACAAGACAGCAAGCAAACAACCACAGGTTCACCTCTGCTCCTTTATCCATTCTGTGTCTTGTATTATCTCCATTCATTTCAGGACAAAGGCAGCCCCTGGTTGGACAACAGAGGCTCACTGTAGCTGACAGAGATATAGGGTGTGCTGGCTCATTATTGAGGAGAACAGAGACTGAGATGAACTCATACCAGTTGAATAACTTTCAGAGTTTCATGTCAGGGCTTCAGACATAATGGGCTAAAGACAACAAGCACAACCACCTGGCCAATTTTAGGGTGAAAGACTTCAAAAGTGAAGGGAATGGGCATCTAGGTGGAGCAGTGGATAAAGCATCAGCCCTGGATTCAGGAAGACCTGAGTTCAAATCCAGCCTCAGACACTTGACACTTACTAGCTGTGTGACCCTGGGCAAATCACTTAACCCTCATTGCACAGCACCCCCCCCCAAAAAAAAAGTGAAGGGAAGGTATGCGTGTATGTGGGGAGATAACAAGCATTTATATAGCACCTACTGTGTGCTATACTTTACAAATATTTCATTTTATTTTCACAACAACCCTGTAAGTTAGATGCTGTTATTCCTATTTTACAGTTAGGAAAATGAAACAGAGGCTAAGTCACATGCCCAGGGTAATATAGCTAAGATTCTGAGGCTGGATTTGAACTCAGGTCTTCCTGACCATAGGCTCAGTGTTCTATCCATTGTGCCAGCTAACTGCCACGATAGTGGTACTGGCTGTTGTCCTTTGTTCTTGAAGAGGGCCAAAATGACATCACTATGCTGGAGTCAAGGTACAGTGTGTCGGACTGTAGCTGATCAGACCAATACGAGCTCAGAATGCTCTATCACAGGTCAGGCACAAATAGTCCACATGAACATTTGGTGTGGAGATTTCACTAAAACTTCTCATCTCATGTCTCTGTTGATCTCCTGCTTTGTTCATAGAGCACAGCGCCTTCTTTGATGTGGGCATACCATGCTGGGCAGTCCTGTGCTAGTGTCTCTCATGTCATACCATCAATTCCATTGCCATAATGGGTGGCCACTAGATGAGAATCCACAATCTGGCTCCTTTTCATTTGGAAGGGAATGAGGGCATATGTAAGGGCAGGGATGTTACTGTTGTCATGACAATTATATGGAAATTTGATGAATGATTGAGAAACATCAAGTGGGAGTGAGGAAGAGTAACAGCCAAGCTTTCTCTTTGTCTCCTTATGGCAAACATCCTGTGACACAATAGTCCCTAAGAAATGAAGCGATTGAAAGAGAAGTGTGTATTGGGAAATATTTTGTGGGTCATGAATTCTGTACTAGAACCTTCCATTTGAGTCCATTTAAAAGCTGGAAGAGTTGGTAGGCTGGCAAACCAATTCGGTAGCTGTTTATTAGGGGATGAAATGTACAGAAATAAGTATGTTAGACTATGACAGAAATGGTGAAAGTGAGAGGCCTAAGACTTGGAGGGTGAAGGAATCACTTTCAATTGGAGGAATTCAGGAGGGGTTTCATAGAGGAGGTGGCACCCAAGTTTGCCTTCAAAGGGCAGGGAGTCAAAGGGACAGGCATTTATTAAGGAGAGAGAGGGAGGGAGGGAGGAAGAGAGAGAAGGAGTAGGAGAAAGAGAGAGACAGAAAGGGAGAGAGACAGAGAAATCAGGAAAGATCATTATCATGGAAGCTGAGGGAAGAGAGAGTATGTAAGAATGAGAACCAGCCTGTGCATACTCTCTTACAGGAATTTGGTTATAGACTGTCATAGGCTAAACAGAATTAGACTCCTACAATGTCTGGAAGACAGCTGGAAGAGGAAGAGACCTTAGTCATCATTTAATCAACCCCTTCATTTTACAGGTGGAAACTAATGGGTGGAAGTGACTTGACCCAGGTTACTTTGTTGGGTCGAGTGTTTTGTGACATAGTGGTAAGATCTGTGCCCATAATCAAACTCCTTTGAAAAGGAAACAGTTTAACTCAGCTTAACAAAGAATAAGCAACCAGTTAAAATCAGTTAATAACTTGTTTCTGATAATTTATTCTTTTGTCTGTCATACATTCCGGTTTGTTTGGCTGAATTTGACTTTTTCTTTTTCTTTTCTAAGCCCAGTTGTGAATGTGGGCCTGGCCAGCACACTATCACCTTCGCTGAGCCTCCATTTTCTCCTCTGTTGGTGGAGAAAATTAAGCTTTTTACCTACCTGTGTCCTGAGGGGATTATGAGTGTTAACCTATAAATAATTGAAAACCCTCCTAAAAGACCTGGTGTTGGGGAAACAGTGAATAATACCTCAAAAAGGGGTTTCTTTTGTCCATAAAGTTTTATTTTCTTCATACTCTGAAAGGAAGTATATTAGCAGAACATTTCCCTGTGTGCCCTCCTTGAATCATGCCAGATGATGTTCCACTGTGGGAACAGTAAAGGGGGGCTTTTATGGTCTCTGTTCATGTTTATTCCACTCTAGTGCTAACAATGGACTTTGGCTGCCCTGGGGAATCAATCCAGCCACTTTTTATAGCACCAAATTTGCTTACTTCAATAAGAAGAAAGGCATCAAGAGGACTATTTTGGTGAGGACTTCTAGACAGATTTTGAGGGCAGCCACCTGTATGGCGGGAGGATCACTGCCACCCTGTTCTATGATTAAGGTAGAAACAAACAGTGGACTGGAATGGCCATGTTTTGCCACAGACCAGAAGTCCTCTTCACTGCATGACCACTGCCCCCCTCCCCCACTCCTATAAACTCCCCATTGACTCTCCGAGTCTTGGCAGTAGTCCTTTATAAGGATCATGATAGAGAGGGACCAAAAAGGGAATGGATGAATGGATAAAATGAAAACAACAACAACAACAATCCATGACACACAAAAAAGGGTAAGAACCTTTGCCCTTAAGCCTACTTTTCATCCTCACTTTGACTGAAGAGTATCTCTATCAACTCCCATCTTTTTCTAATCATAAATATTTTATTATTTTCTAGTTCCATGTAGAGAGAGTTTTCAACATTTGTTTTTATAAGATTTCTACATTAAAATTTTTCTCCCTCCCTCCCCTCCCTGCCCCCTCCCCAAGACAGCAAGCAATCTGATATAGGTTATGTATGCACAATCACATTAAACATATTTCTGCATTAGTCATGCTGTGAAAAAAGAATCAGAACAAAAGGGAAAAACCTCAAAAAAGAAAAACAAAAAAATAGAAATAGTATGGTTCAATCTGTATTTAGATGCCACAGTTCTTTTTTCTAGATTTGGAGAGCATTGTCCATCATGAGTCCTTTGGAACTATCTTGGACCACTGTATTGCTGAGAAGAGTCAAGTCTATCACAGTTGATCAACACACAATGTTATTGATACTGTGTACAATGTTCTCCTGGTTCTGCTCATTTCACTCAGCATCAGTTCATGTAAATCCTTCCAGGTTTCTCTGAAATCTGCTAGCACAATAGTATTCCATTACATTCATGTACCACAACTTGTTTGGTCATTCCCCATTTGATGGGCATCCCCTCAATTCCCAATTTTTGTCACCACAAAAAGAGCAACTATAAATATTTTTGTATGTGTGGATCTTTTTCCCTCCTCTATGATCTCTTTAGGAAAAAGACCTAATAGTGATATTGCTGGGTCAAAGGGTATACACAGCTTTATAGCCCTTTGGGCATAGTTCCAAACTGCTCTTCAGAATGGTTAGATGAGTTCACAGCTCCACCAACAATGCATTAGTGTTCCAATTTTTCTACAGCTTCTCCAACATTTATTATTTTCCTTTTTTGTCATATTAGCCAATCTGATAGGTGTGAGGTGTTACCTCAGAGTTCTTTTAATTTTCATTTCTCTAATCAATATTGATTTAGAGCACTTTTTCATATGGCTTTAGGTAGCTTTGATATCAGAAAACTGCCTGTTCATATCCTTTGACCATTTCTCAATTGGGGAATGACTTGGATTCTTATAAATTTGATTTAGTCCCTGATATATTTTAGAAATGAGGCCTTTATCAGAAATACTGACTATAAAAATTGTTCCTCAGCTTTCTGCCTTCCTTCCTTCCTTCTAATTTTGGATTCATTGCTTCTGTTTGTATAAAAACTTTTATTTAATGTAATCAAAATCATCCATTTTGCATTTCATAATATTCTCTATCTCTTGTTTGGTCATAAACTGTTCTCCTTTCCAAAGATCTGAGAGGTAAACTATTCCTTCCTCTCCTAATTTACCTATGGTATCACCTTTTATGTCTAAGTCACGCACCCATTTTGACATTATTTTAGTATAAGGTGTATCGTCTCTCATATTCTGCCAGTTTCTCACCTCTGTTCTAGTTTCATTTCTCTCTCATCAGTGTTAACGATTGTCAAATAGTTCAACAGTACACTATCTTCACCCTTAAATGCCTGGTCCTCTTGTCCTAGCATTTGCATCTAGCCACCTGTCAACTCTGGCCCATAGACACCTCCTTCTCTTTCAGTAAATGGCCTCACCTCCTCTTTTACTGAGCTGAGGGGATTTATTTCAAATACCCTCATCTCCACTACTTCATACCTCAAAGGCTGTCTACATCTTCACCTGCATCCTTTTCCTTTGCTCCAGTCTTCAAAGAGACAGGCCTTCTGCCAGCATGAATCTCTCTACTTTTCTTCTCCCTGCCTGTCTATATGTCTCTCTGCCTTGTCTTTCTCCTTGTCTGTTTCTCTTATATTTCTGTCTCTGTCTGTCTCTCTCTATGTCTCTCCTTCACAACCTCTTTTAGAGCCCCATTTTCCTTATTTGCTAATTCCCCCCTGCCTACGAGGATCAGCATTTGATTATCCTTAAGAAAACAAAAAACCAAAACTTTCACTGGACTTTATGATGTCCTCAAGCTAGTATCTTAAAGGTCTCCTCCCTTTCACTGACAAACTCCTAGGTAGAGTCGTGTGTGTGTGTGTGTGTGTGTGTGTGTGTGTGTGTGTGTGTGTTGCCTTAACTTGCTTGACTCATTTATTAGCTCATTGACATCTGACACCTGACCCCATCGATTTACTGAAACAAGTCTCTTAGAAGTTGCCAATGATTTCTTAACTGCTAAATCTGGTGGGTTTTTTTTTTTTTGAGTCCTTAGTACTTTTCTTAGTCTACTTCTGATCTTGCTTTAGCTTTTGACAGTGCTGACCACCCTTTCCTCCTGTGTATCATTGCCTCCCTTGGCTTCCTTCACTCTTATCTCCCTTGATTCTTCTCTTAGATGTCTGACTCTTCATTCTTATTTTTCTCTGCTGGATTGTCATCCCTCTCCCCCTCCTTTAGGCACCCATGTCTCCTTTTCTGTGCTCTTTTCTCTAGTAACCTCATCTATTACCATGGCTTCAATTATCCTTTCTGCAAAGATGAGTAGCAAATCAGCATATACTTTTTTTTTTTTTTCGGGGTAATGAGGGTTAAGTGACTTGCCCAGGGTCACACAGCTAGTAAGTATCAAGTGTCTGAGGCCAGATTTGAACTTAGGTCCTCCTAAGTCCAGGGCCGGTGCTTTATCCACTGCGCCACCTAGCTGCCCCCCAGTATATACTTTTGTCAAGGGTACCACTATCCCCCTGGCTTCTAAGGTTTGTAACCTCTGAGTCGTCACTAGCTCTTCCTTATTCTTCATGCTCTAAATCTAACCAGTTGTCCAGTCTTGATGAATCTACTTCCACACCAGTTTCCCCTTCTACTCTCTTCTTTCCATGTACCATGACCACAACACTAGGGCCTTATCACTTTTTGCCCATGCTATTGGTCTGCTCCTAACTGGTCTACTCACCTCTATTTTCTTCCCTCATGAATCTGTCCTTCACATACCTACCAACAGTCTTTGTGTCAACCAGGTCACTAATCAGCTCAAAAATCTTCAGCACCTCCATTTAATTTCTAAGGTTAAACATGACTTCATCATCCAGCATTTAAATCCTATCTCCATGTATTCACACAAACCATGCCCTGTGTCTGGAATGACTGCCTTCCTCATCTCTGTCTTTCAGATTCCTTATTTTTCTCAAAGCTTAGATGCCACCTTCTCTATGAAGCTATTTCCAATCCATTTGCTTGTGGCTATTAATGTTCCCTCCATCCTCAAGGTTTCTTAGAACACTATGACTGATTCCTCACTTGTCCTATTCACTTTCTTCCTTGTATGATACTTATCTGTGCTCCTATTGAATCTATCCAGTAGCATATAAGCTACTAGAGGTTGGAGATGGTTTTGTTTTGTTTTTGTCTTTCTGATGAATTGTAGACACTAGGTACTTAAAAAACTGTTTGTGGAAATGACTGGAATACACAAATGGGCATAATTCCAGAGGCTAAGGTCACAGACAACTGATAGACGGAGAAGCAGAATTACAGAAGCAGCATATCAGAAAGAATTGCCACTTACTGGCTGTGAGACTTTAGCCAACCCACTTCACTTTAGTTAGCCTCAGTTTTTTTTTTTTATCTGTACAGTGGAGATAACACCTTTGCTGCCTACTTCACTGAGGCTGTTGTGAGGAAAGTGCTTTGTAAGTTGTGAAATTACTTAGAAAGGTAAGCTGTTATTATTACCATTCCTCAAAAAACAAACCCCCAAAACAAACCAAAACCCAAACCCATCCAGTCCTGCTCATAAACCACTTGAACACTCCCTGTCAGCTACCCATGATCCCCAGACCACAACCAAAAGCTATTTTTCTGTTGAATCTAATATAACATGAAGGAAAAATACCCAGTTCTCTCTTCACCAATCAATCAGCAAACATTATTTAACACCTCCTATGTTCCAGGAGCTATGTTAGGCACTGGGGATGCAAGGACAAAACCCAAAATATTTTCTGTTCTCAAGAAGCATAAATTTGACCGAGGAATTCACATACAAGTAGATAGAAGATAAGGGGAAGCTGGATGGCTCAGAGGATAGAGCCCTGGGCCTGGAGTTGGGAAGACCTGAGTTCAGATTTGGCCTCAGATTTGGCAAGCCACTTAACCATGTTTGCTTCAGTTCCTTATCTGTAAAGTGAGTTGGAGAAGGAAATGGCAAGTCGCTTCAGTATCTTTGCCAAGAAAACCCCATGGACAGTATGGTCCATGGGGTCATGAAGAATCAGTCATGACTGGATGGCTGAATAACAATGACAACAATATAGAAGATGAAGAAAAGGTAGGGTTTTTTTTTTTTTTTTTTTTTTTTTTTTTTTTTTTTTTTTTTAGAGAAGGCACTAGCAGCTGGGGCTGGGGAGGAGGGATGCTGGAGATTAGGAAATCCCTGGAGAAAGCCAAGATTCACTGAAGCAGCCGGAACTGCTTCCTCCTCCTCACCTAGAGGCAGGTGTTAGCAGCATCTCTCCCAACCAACAACTTGGAGTCCTATGACCCTGAGAATCGAGATCAGCCCACACTGAAATGCCCACAATTGGCTGAGCTCTTGCTGCGAATCCTTTCATCCCATTCTCACCTGTCTCCTGTTTGCTTGCGCCTTTTCGGTTTGCTGGCAGCCTGCCAACACCAGCATGGCCTGGGTGTCCCCTGCCTCCAACTTAATGAGTCAGCTCACTCCATCACTCCCTTGGCCAGCTCGGCCCCACAGGCCTTGTGGTGGCAGGAAGCGTATGTGGGCCTTGAGTCAGGAGAGTGCAGGCAGTGCCAGACACAAAGCTTTAGCTCCATGGAAACCAGCATTTGTGTTGTTCTAATCTTATTATGAAGACGCGCTCCCTTCTGGCCTCCCTCTTTTAGAGAAGGAAAGAGAGGAAGCGGGACTGTGATGGTCACTGATGGCTAGGATTTCCAGCTCATTCAGCAAGAACATGTTTTGATCCAGAGATTTGGTTCTAGCCTCCTGGATCAAAGCCAGCTTCTCAGACTGGCATCCCAAGCCACCTTTTCCTGCCTTATTTCCCCTGACTTCAGTCTTTCAGGGACTCTTACACAGGAGATTAGACATGTTCTGCTTGGCTCCAAATGGCAGAACCAAAACCAGGAGGGGGTCAAGGAGGACCTATAAAGAGGCAGATTTAGGCTTGATGGGATTAAAAATGGATAATTAGATTGTTTCAAAAGTGGAAAGGGCATCATTGGAGATAATTAAGTAATTGAGCAAATGTTGAGGGGCTGTACCGTCAGGTATCTCTAAGAGTTTATCATTCTGTGATGCGTCAAAGAATCCTTGCATTCTGGCCATTTGGATATCAATCTGATGTTTTCCAGTCATTGGACACTAGTTCACAACTCTCTTCATGTCCTTTCTTCTACCTTTCTATAAGCTATTAGTCCTTCAGTTCCAGCCCCACTTCCTTCAGGAAGCCTTCCCTGACTATTCTGGACCTGAGTGACTTTGCTGTCTCATATGTTTTACTTGTTTGAGACAGTTAAAAAATATTCTGTGGATAGGGCTCTGGACATGGAGTCAGGAAGACCTGGGTTCAAATTCTGTTCAAATTCTAACTGATACACAAGCTGTATGACCCTGGGTCAATCATTTAACCTCTCTGTCCCTCATTTTCCTCATCTGTAAGATGAGGGGGTTGAATTTGAAAGCCTCTAAGGTCCCTTCCCCCTCCATGATTCTTTGATATCTTTTTGTTTGTTTGCTTTTATATCCTGGTTATTCCCCAATATAAACTGGTTCTTATGGGTCCTTCCCTTATAACAAAGAATTACAGGTAAGTTACTCACCATGTTTGACAGCATGTGTATCAGTTGTTTCAATAGTGTCTGACTCTTCATGACCCCATTTGGGGTTTTCCTGGCAGAGACATGGGAGTGATTTGCCATTTTTTTCTCCAGCTCATTTTACAGATGAGGAAACTGAGGCAAACAGGGTTAAGTGATTTGCCCAGGGTCACACAGCTAGTAAATGTCTGAGATCACATTTGAACTCAGGAAGATGCGTTTTCCTGACTCCAGGTCTGGCACTCAATTCACTGTGCCACCTAACTGCCCACATCATTTTTTTTTGAGGCAATTGGGGTTAAAATGGACTTTTCCAACTAGTAAGTGCTAGTAAGTTTGAATTCAGGTCCTCTTGACTCCAGGGCCAGTGCTCTACCCACTATACTACCTAGCTGCTCTTGCCCACATCATTCTTTTTTAAAAAAAATTATTTATTTATTTTTTGGCTGGGCAATGGGGGTTAAGTGACTTGCCCAGGGTCACACAGCTAGTAAGTCTCAAGTGTCTGAAGTCATATTTGAACTCAGGTCCTCCTGAATCCAGGGTTGGTGCTTTATCCACTGTGCCTCCCAGCTGCCCCTGCCCACATCATTCTTAACTCATACTGTTCCTCCCCACCCCTACCCTGAGGAGGGAAGCATGTTTTTATTCCAGAAAACCAAGATCAGTCATTTCAATTCATCTGCCTTTTTATGTATTTCATGATCATGAGGTCTCCTGCTTCTACTTTTTTTTTGCTCCACATCAGTTCATACAAATATTTACATGTTTTCATGAATTCCTCATATTTATCATTCCTCATAATGCAATTATTTATTTTTTTGGTTCAGCCCTTTGATTACATTGAGGTCAGTAACCCTCAGTGAGGAAATGCTCTATCAATGCAGATGGGTAACAGTTCTGCAACCTAGAGAATCAGAGAGTTATCTGAGAAACAAGGAAGCCAAGTGATTTGGTGAGGGTCGTGTAGTCATTATATGTCAGAGATGGGTCCTGACAATTCTTCCTGATTTCCTGAATGACAGAGACAGTTCTCTGCACCAGGCTGCTTCTCATGGAACAATAATACACATATCACTGTTTTTTAAAAAATCATGCCCCAATTGAAGGACCACCATTTTATTTCCCATCCAATGATATCACAAAATATTAATTCAGCAAAATACATTTATTAAAGACCTACTATAAGATGCTACAAATATTTTAGTATCTCCTTGACCTCTCTATCTATCTTGACTTCCTTGGGGACATAATATCTAATAGTTGAATTGCTGATTCAAAGGCTATGAACAGATCAGTGACTTTTCTTCCATAATTTCTCATGTTTGGAATGTGCATCATTCTAGAGTAGTGTGATGGAAAAGACACTAGAAAAGGGTTTAGGAAAAGCATATTAGGAATCAGAAAAGCTGAGTTTTAATAGCAGCTCTGCCATTTACTAACAGTGTGACTTCAGGCAAATTACTTCATCTTTCTGCTTTTTTCCAATCCGTAAAACAAGAATGATAATTCTTGCCACGTTTACCTTAAAAGATTGTTGTGAAGAAAGCAGTTTTTAAATGAAAGAGCAATCCCAATGAGTTTTTATTATGATTTAACTGCCCCTATAAGCCTGGAAGCTCTTGGAGGGCAGGAATTTTGTCTCATTTATCTTTGTACCACCTTTTGTGCCTCTAAGTGGCCTTGTCCACAATAAGTGTTCAAGAAATGTATCATTCCTGACAGGTGATCATTCAGTTCCCAGTGACATGGCACAAATAACTTCTTGATGCAGTCCATTCTGCTGTATGACAGCTTTAATTATTTGGAAATTCTTCCTTATATTGAGGATAAATCTGCCTCCAAGGAATCCCACTGCTTCCTCTGGAGCCATGCTGAGCATATACACAAAGAACCCCTGAAGAACAATAGAAGGTGAAAAGTATATAACCCTATGGAAGGGTGGAAAGGATGCTGGATTTGGAGGCTCTCGATTTGAATACTGACCCTTTGGCTATGTGACTTTGGACAAGTTGTTTTTTCTCATTTTCTCATTTGTAAAATAAAAGGGCTGGTTGTCTAGATGACAAGATCATTGTGAGCTTGAAATCCAGTGATACTCTACGTACTGAATTCTATGATGTCGATAATGAATTCAGCTTTCTATGGTTATAGTGGGAAGATTTAGAACTGTTTGGGACCTTGCTTCATGTTATCTAGTCCCAGTTCTTTTCTTTTGCAAATGAGGGAGCTGTGGGCCACACAGCTAGTAAATAGTAGAGCTAGGATTTGAACTCAGATCTCCTGTTTCCAAGTCCAGCACTCTTTTCACTACACTGTACTACTGCAGTCAGAAAAGGGCCTGTATTATAGCCTGATGAAATTTGGGAAGGAAAAACCACATTTTTTTGCAAAGAGATATTGGTTAATCTATAAGAATAATTTCTATATTTATATGAACACTTTCAGGTTTGCAAAGCACTTTACAAATATCTCATTTGATTCTCACAAAAACCCTGGGAAGTAGGTCCTATTATTATGCTCATTTTGCTGATGGGGGAACTGAGGCAGGCAGAGGTTAAATGATTTGCTCAGGGTCACACACCTAGCGAATGCCTGAGGCTGGATTTGACCTCAGGTCTTCTTGGTTCCAGGTTCAGTTTTCTATTCACTCTACCTTTTAGCTGCCCACAATCTGCACCGAGAAGACCCAGAAATGGCCCCTTAAAGGAGAGAGAGAGAGAGAGAGGGAGGGAGAGGGAGAGGGAGAGGGAGAGGGAGAGGGAGGAAGGGAGAGGGAGGAAGGGAGAGGAGAGGGAGGAAGGGAGAGGAGAGGGAGGAAGGGAGAGGGAGAGGGAGGAAGGGAAAGGGAGAGGGAGAGGGAGGAGCAGGTGGCACTGGTGTATAACTTGGTCATAGGTGTCATTAGCTTTCAGAACTCCAGCTAGGAAAGCAGCTGGCGAACAAAACTCCCAGGTGGCTGCATTGCTTTCTCTCCCTTTCCCCTGTGCTGTCTTCTCTCTCTCTCTCTCTCTCTCTCTCTCTCTCTCTCTCTCTCTCTCTCTCTCTCTCTCTCTCTCTCTCTCTCTCTCTCCCTCTCTCTCTCTCCCTCACTCTCTCCCTCTCCCTCCCTCTCTCCCTCTCCCTCCCTCCCTCCTTCCCTCCCTCCCTCTTTATTTCTGTCTCTTCTACTTTTCCCCTCTATCTCCCTCTCCCTGTCCCTTGCCTCTCTCTCTCTTCCTACCCTACCCCCATATCTCCCTCTTCCTCCATTCTTATAAAAGCTGGCAAGAGAGAGGAACACTAGTTTCAGCCCACATTCTATTTCCAACTCCCTTGGAAGGCAGTAGGACCTTTGGGGAAGACAAATGAGGGAGACCCAAGGGTCATTAAGAAGCCCTGTTGGGACATTGATTTGAAAAGCCTGGTTTTATTTAGGGAAAGGAGAAGGAGGGAGAAATGGAAGGAAGGAGAGAAACCTGTCATTGTGTGATAATAGAGCCAATTTATGATGATTACAGACACAGTAATAGGCAGGTTCCTCATATAGAAGGCCTCCCCCTGCTGAGGGAGTTATTTCTTTAAGACTCAGAGGGGGTCAGGGGTATTGAAATCTTTCCCTCTGGTGTCTGTGCCTCCCCATGAGATCAGGAGAAGTCGATGTCATGGAAGGGAATGGTATTAATTACCCCAACTTGAACCTCCAAGATCATTGGCTAATTTGCTTAAGACCAGCAGGGGTCAAGTGGGAGCATGAATGTGACAGACCAAGTTTGGAGAAACCCTTCATTCTCTCTCTCCTTTCCTGCCCCTGCCTTCTCTGACAGTATCCATGGATTCTTTTTAATCAGCTTTTGCTACCTGTCAGAAAGGGGACCCTGGCTTGGAACACATCTCTTAGTCTCATATAAGGTTTAACCCTTCAGGAAAGGGGAAGACTAAATAGCAAGACCTCACACAGATATGATGGCTCTGCAAGGTCTGAGGGAGGTTGTGACACTTGAGGGGTGTCCTAGTAGCAGTGAGGACAGAAAGAGAAAAGAAAAACATGCTAAAAATTAAGAAAAATATTACAGAAAGCCTCACAATAACAATCCCAAGATAGAATTCATGTGCAAATAAACGAACTGATAATGTTAATCAATTAATTCAGTGAACATGCATTTATTAAAGTACCTAATATATGCAGGCCCTTTGCTATACACTGGGGGAGACATGAAAAAGTATTAGCTGAGATCCTTGCCCTCAGGAAAATTATTGTCTAGCAAGTGCAGATGAAGTATATGCCCAGTTATCTATGGTACAAATTAGAATATAAGTACATAAGAGAGGAAAAAATTCTGTTTCAAGTTCAGAGGGGAGAAATCACTGCCATCTCCATCAGCTATTGTTAGAGCTGGGAACACAGGCAATGGTGGTGGTGGTGGTGGTGGTGGTGGTGATGATGGCGACGATGATAACTAATATTTACATAGTGCTTACTATGTGCCAGGCACTGTACTAGGCACTTTAGAATGTCATAGTTGGAAAGAGGTGTAGAGACATGGTTACTGGGGAGAACAATGGATGGAGGGGCAGGAAAATCTTGTGTTCAAGTCCCACTTATGACATTTGCTAGTGGTATGATCATGAGCATGACAAAATCTGTCTGAACCTCAGTTTTCCCTCTTGGGAAGTGGGGATGATCACATCTTTGATATTTTTTCATGTTCTATGTATATATGGGACAAATGTATATATCGTAAGGGCTAAAATCCTAGCTAGTCTGTCTAAAATATCTAATGAGTGGTCGCCAATAAATTATAAGCTTTAGCAAGAGTATTTAAGTATTTATTAAAGAGCATTAGGATCTAATGATCAGAGAGAAAGGTAAAAATGTAACTATTTCTAAGAGACCCAAGCATCTGATCTGCCATGGTGAGGTCAGGAACCAAAAAAGGACCCAGTGCTTCCTGTGAAGCTGGGAACCCCCCCCCCCCACGCACACACAGCTCCAAGCTAATTGGCTGGCAGCTTTGATAGACAGCACCCACGAGCAAACATCATGTCACTTCCTGACACCAAGGACCTGCCCTCATGGCTTGTCCTCAGATGTCTTCTCCTCATCTACAGTAATTCTCCAGCAGGTGGCATCACTCTAATCGTTACTATATATTTATATGAAATTTATTTATTTTGTTTTGTTTTTGCAGGGTAATGGGGGTTAAGTGACTTGCCCAGGGTCACACAGGTAGTAAGTGTCAAGTGTCTGAAGGCAAATTTGAACTCAGGTCCTCCTGAATCCAGGGCCAGTTTATCCACTGCGCCACCTAGCTGCCCCTAGGACAAATGTATATTAAAAAAAAAAAACACCTTGCAAAACTTAAAAGAACTATATGAATATCAGTTATTTTTTCATCTAGCCCCTTTATTTTATCAAAGGGGAAACTGAGACCTAAAGTACTTAAGTGATTTTCCTAAGGTCATGAGTAGTAGTCTAGATAGAAGAACGGGGACTAGAACCCAGGCCTTCTGTCTCTAAGCCTAGTTAGCTCTTTTTAGCCTTGTTGGGAAGGCCACCCAAGGTCCCTAACCAAAGGAATGGCATATTATATTCTGTACATTCAAACTTCCAAGATGAAAGGGGAATGGTGGTGTCTGCCTGATGAATTATGGCATAAGCAAATCAATACTTGTCTCCCAGTAGGGTCTGGCAATTGACCCAGCGTCAAGCCTGTTTTTCTGCCTGGTGATGAGCAGATTGAGAAATGAAATCTTGGTTCATGACATGCTGACTCTGACACTAGTTTAACAACCACCAGAGTGAGGGAGCCAGCCTAGCTCTATGCTGGCTTTCCTTACTTCAGCTGGGCAGGTACAAGAAAAGGGCTTGGCTACTTGGCTAAGTAGGGATGGAACTTCACAAGTCTTGTCACTGCCATTTCAAAATGTGCGATTTGAAAAAAATGCCCATACTTGTGGAAAAACCACTTCATGATTTTTTTTAAAGAGCATCTTGGTATTTAGACTCAGTGTGTTTCAAATGGGAAAAGTGATGTGGTCCCTTAAAAAGAGGGCACATTGGGTCAGAGGCCACTGCTATAAAAAGGCAAATGCGGAAAGATCATTGGTTTCAAGCTGGAAGAGAATGTAGAGGCCTTGTGGTCCTACCCTCTTATTTTATTGATGAAGAAAGTCAGAGAGAGAGAGGTTAAGAGATTTGTCCAGGATCATACAGCTAGTAAGTATTTGAGATAGGATATGAACACAGGTCTTCCTGACTCCCAGTACAGAATCTTATCTTCTACACCATACTGCCTCTTGACAAAGTGCCAACGTTTATGTTAAATGAATAAAACAGCATGTATTTCTGAGCTCAGCTATTCTAAGCAGGGCTGGGCTGGGCTGATATTTGGGTGGGAGACTAATATAGCATGGTTTAGTTGGAAGGGGGATTCACAAAGAGTCAGTGGATATGGATTCTAATATCTGTGCACCTCTGGCAAGTCATTCAACCCAGCTGGGCTTTAGTTATGCCACCTGTAAATTACCAATAATAACTATTTATAGTAGAGCAAAATCCCCCACTAGATTTTCATTAAAGAGATATGAGTTAGAATTCTGGCTTTGCTACTTAGCACCTTGAATATAGCAGATATTTATTAAGTGGCTACCATGAGCAGAATTTGAGGCAGTGTGTGGTGAAAAGATGGGACGGAACTTTGGAGTCAAGCAACCTGATTTCAACACTTACCAGCTATGTAATCCTGGATATGTCACATGGCCTAACTGTGCCTCAGTTTCTCAAACTGTAAAGTAGAGATAATAACAGCTGCATGACTGACTCCACAGCACTTTGGTAAAGGAAGAATACCACATATCTTGAATATACATTTTATGTAAAAATGTGAGTAATTAGAGTGGTATGTATTCAGGGTTAGTTAGGTCGCAAAATGGATAGAGTATTAGACTTGGAGTCAGGAAGACCTGAATTAAAATCTGTCTGCAGACACATACTAGCTATGTGACCTTGGGAAAGTCACTTAACCTCTGTTTTTGCTTCAGTATCCTTAACTGTAAAATAACAGCACCTACCTACCAATGTGATTGTGAGGATTAAATGAATAAGATTTGTAAAGCAGTTAGCACAGCATCTAGCACATAGTGGGTGACTGATAAATGCTTGTTCCCCCTCCCCTCCTCTGGTGGCTAGGAGCTAGGGAAATATAAAGTTGAGATCAGACAGGATCCTTATCTGCAAGAGACTTCACCACACAGACCTCACTTTCCTCATTAGTAGAATGATGATCAAAATAATTGTGCTACTGGTCTCCCAGCATTTTGTGAGTGCTAAAATGAGCACTCTTAGAAACTAAAAAAAAAAAAAAAGGCATGGGTGGCAAAAGAATACCAATTCTATACTGCACTCAGGGTTTATAGCTGCTTGGTTTGGGAAAAAGTTGTGGCCTATTTTTAACCAATAAGACACTTTCAGGTAAAAACTCTAAATTCATATGACACAACTATTGGAGAAACAATAAGCAAATGGAACCTATGGGGCAGAGGCTGTGCTTTATATCACCTGTGGCCCAGGAGATATTCTTGTACATAATAGATATTTAATAAATATTTCTTGGTAATGGTGCAGATAAAAAACTTCTTCAGGTAACCTATATCACTTTTAGTTGTGCTGTCTGTCTCTCTCTCCTATCTAGTTCACCCTGCTCACATTTGCCAGAGTAATTTTTAAAAATGCACAGTTATGAATACATCATTCCTTTACTCAGAAACCTTCAATGGCTTTCCACATTGTATACAGAATAGAATCCTGGCATCTGAGGCATCCCCCACCCCAATTTAGGCTCCAACCTACTCTAACAGATTCATTTCACTACTACCCTTTGTGTATATCATACACTATATAGATGGGACTATGTACCAAAACTTTGATTTGTTCCAATGTGGTATAGTAGAAGAAGCATGGGACTTGTAGATAGAAGATGCAGGTTTGAATCCTGTCTCTGTTACTGTGTGACCTTGTCTAAATCATTTGCCCCTTCTGGACCTCAGTGTCTTCATTTGTATAATGAAGATGTTTGATTAGATGATCTCTAAAGTCCTTTCCCACTTTAATTATATGATATATTGTCTAGAATGCTATTCCTCCTTCATCTTCATCTCTGAATATTCTACTTCATCCTTTAAGACTACTTAAATACCCTTTCCTTCTGGAAGTTCTTCTGTCCTGTCCTCTCTTCTCGTCTCTTTTTTTCTTTTTTTTTCCCAGGCCAATGAGGGTTAAGTGACTTGCCCAGGGTCACACAGCTAGTAACTGTCAAGTGTCTGAGGCTGTATTTGAACTCAGGTTCTCCTAAATCCAGGGCTGGCGCTTTATCCATTGTGCCCCCTAGCTGCCCCCTCTCCTCTGTTTATTAGCTATGTGACCCTGGGCAATCAGATTCACCTGTTTGCCTCAACTTCCTCATCTGTAAAATGGAGATACTAATAGCACTTACCCCATAGGGTTATTGTGAAGATCAATCGAGATGTTTGCAAAACATTTAACACAGTGTCTGGGACATTGTAGGCACTATATAAACACTTATTTCCTTTCTTCCCTCTCTTCCCCTCTCCATCTCCAAAATCATTAGAAAGAGAGCTAGTTATGGAATTGGAAGATTTGAGTTTGAATCCGAGCTCTGCCACCATTTACCCGTTAGTTCATCATTAATTAGGTGCCCACTATGTGCCCGGGACTATGTCAGATGTTAGGGTTACAAAGAAAAAAAAGTGACATGGTACTGCCCTTAAGGACCTTCTATTCTAATGAGGGAGACAACTTATCCACTCATTGTGTGACCCTGGACAAAGCCTTGAACCTTCCTCGGCTCCAGTTTCCTTCTCTATATGAAGGGCTGGGCTAGCTCATCTCTAAGGTCTCTTCCAGCTCTTTCAGCCTTTATTCTATCTTGGGAGATAGCCTTTGGATAGTAAAAAGCTTGCTAGATTTGAAATCAGGAGACCTGCCTGTGAATCTTACTCCAAGCACACATTTGTGTAAGAAAAGTAACTACAGAGCTTTAGTTTCCTAATTTGGAAACTGAGGATCATAATGGAGGGTAAAGTGCTTTGCAAATCTTAAAGCCTTGTGTAAATAAACATCATCATCTTCAGAGGTCCCTTTCAGATCTGACAGTATATATTCTAAGGTCTCTTCCATATCTAAAATGTTATGATTCCATAAATAATTATAGAGTTCCCAGTCCAATGGGGGTACGTGACAAATGCATAGAAAGTTATATTGGGGGCGGGGGAGCAGCCAGGTGGTGTAGTAGATAAATCACCAGCCCTGGAGTCAGGAGTACCTGAGTTCAAATCCGGCCTCAGACACTTAACACTTACTAGCTGTGTGACCCTGGGCAAGTCATTTAACCCTCATTGCCCCACAAAACAAAACAAAACAAAACAAACAAAAAGAAATTTATATTGGACTGAGTATATGGAGCCCTCAAATACCACCTAGACCCCTCAAATAAGATACTTTTAAAGGTTAAAAGGTATAATTCATATATCCTGAAAAATAACACCAATCTGAGGTTTCACACAGGTTTTATATAAGTAGCCTGCATTTGGACCAATATAAAATAGAACATGGTAGAAACCCAAAATACTAGACTATGTGTGGCCCTCTGAAGGAAGAGACCCCTTTCAGATGACAATGGTGGGTACCTGGAGATGAAGAAGTCTTCCTGGAGGCAGAAATGTTGGAGTTGAGCCTTGGGCAGCATATGATCCTTATAACTGGCCAATGCAGACCCTGCTCCATGCCCTGATTGCCAATGCCCCATTCTCTCTCAGTGAGGGCAGGCAGGAGGGACACCCTGGGCCATGAAATGACCACTGTTTTAGTGACTCAGCTTGACAGATGTGACAAGCATCCTTTGCCTGCAAGTCCCATTTATCAACCTTGAAATCCAAACTGATTCATATTTTACAGGCGCCTCATCCGGAAGGAGGCCAGAACTGGTCTGATGGGGGCCAGCTTGCACTTGATTCTAATCGCATTTGAATGCACGAGTTAAGAAGACATCATTAAAAGTACATTAAGTTTAATTATGCCGGCAGCGACAGACAGTGGGCTTAATGTAGAATTCATAATTAGATAAGACCTAAATCATTAGGTTCTTACTTGTAAAGAAAATGTATCTCATATACAAGCAGCAGCACAAGGTGTTGGGTGACAAGTGGAAGGAAGTGGCCAGTCTATGAATTTCTTGGTTCTTCTTTGCTTGAGAGAAAGCTGTTATTAACTCTTGCTATGGGACCTTTGGCCAGTCAATTGATGTCTCTGGGCCTTGGTTTCAGCAAGGATAAAATTAAAGATTTGATCTAGATCATGAGTTCTTAACCATGAACATCTTAAAAAATATTTTGATAAATGTATTTCGAATATAATTGGTTTCCTTTGTAATCCTGTGTATTTTATTTCATGTATTTAAAAGCGTGACTCTGAGAAGGGGCCTATAGGCTTCATTAGCCTGTCATAAGGGTCCAAGACCCACAGAAAAGTTAAGAACTCCTAGACTAGATGATCTTTGAGTTGCATTGCAATTCGAAAGTACTACGATCCTACATATTTTGGAGAAAGGAATAGAGATCTGGGCTGATGTCTTTGCTCTGGCCTTAATTTGTTTTGTGACCTTTAGTAATTTTTCTCCCATGCCCGAGTTCCTGGGTTTTTCTCTGCTGGCCATGAGGAAAGCATTAGCTTCTCTGAAGTTAACCACCTCCAGGGAAGAGGGGATAGCTTCTAGGGCATTGTCAGAGGTAGAGCTTTTCCTGACCTAGTGATTATTATGGTCCCCTGGTCTTTGCTGTAGGCATACTAAGAAAGTCTCAGGTGTTGTCAAGGATGAAGTTGTCACCTTCCTTGTAACATCATCACCCACATCCTTCTACGTGGGGCTGCCCCCCCAAGACTTTGGGGAAGTGAATAAGCATTTATAGATCACCTGTTATGTTCCAAAAACTGTGTTAAGCATTTTAACAAAAATATTATCTCATACGATCCAATCCTCACAACAGCCCTTCAAGGTAGGTGCTGTTATCCCCATTTTATAGTTGAGAAAACTGGGGCAAACAGAGGTTAAGTGATCAGCCCAGGGTCACACAACTAGTAAATGTCTGAGGTCATATTTGAATTTGGGTCTTCCTGCACAGGCTCTATCCACTGTGCCACTTAGCTGCCTTGGCATAACAAGACATACCCTGGAGCACAGGACTTCCTCAGGGACATGCAGAGTGCAGGGAAACAAAAAGACAGACACAAAAGGAGAACAACCCAGTGCATCAGATAGTCCTGGAATCATATGATTCTAACTCCCTTGATCACCATCTTTTCAATCAATCAATCAATCAATAGATGATAATCAATCAGCAATCATTCATTAAGTGCCTGCTATGTGTCAGACTACAGCATAAGGTAGGGTTGAACAAAACTGGTCTAGAAGTCATCTGTCTTTCTCTTGTTGTTTGCTGCCTTTCTGCCCCAATAGCTCGCTGTGTCTATCTCATTGTAGTAACAGTAATGTAGACTCTTTTTGATGTTCTCTGTACCTCAGACCTCAGGCAATTTTAAGCTTCAACACCCTGGCCTGTCACACAAGATCCTATAAAGGGAGCAAATGCATAGAACTCAGGAAACACATCCATAGTGACACAGAGAGAGATACCCAGGCACACCTGGAATCTTGCAACTGCATGCTGGTTCCTCCTTTATCTACTCTCTCCTTACTCTGGAAGACAATGGACCTTGGAACAGATTTACTCCTTACTACCTGTGGTGCCATGGGCAAATTACTTAATTACTTAATTTCTCTGGGCCTCAGTTTGTTTATCTGTGAAATGAGGGATTTGATAGAAGTATCCCTGAGACTCCTTCTAGCTCTGGATCCCATAAGGCACTACACAAATAAGATGGGAAAGGTGACTCTTAGACACTGATTGGGAAAGGCCTGTGTCTTCCTGTACTTATGTGCTTCTTGCACCCATCCATAGCACAGGGGGAAGGGTCTGTTGTTATCCCTGGGGCTGCTAACTGAAGGTTACTGCTTTCTTGCTCCCATGGCCCCAGCTGCCCTGGTATCCTTACTGTGATAATGAAAGGCACCTTTTGGAATGGTATAAGAACAGAGCTTGACAGGGAGAGAAACAGCCTGGAGTAGGGACTACAAAAAATCAGAGCTTGGTGAAAATAGACTGTACTACTTGCCAATGCAAGTCACATTTCACAGAGACCATAAAGGAGGCAGTCACTAAAAAGACATAGTCTGGGAGCACTGAGAATCCCAGCAGTGCAGAGCTTGGCAGGGCTGATGCAGGCAAAGGGGCTGGCTGCTTGAGCTTGATCACCGCCATGTCTTTGGGTCTCATCCCAGCCCTCCACAGATGCTGGCCCAGATCCCAGAGGCTCAGGGGCCCTCCTCCTGTTTGCCAAACAGACCTCCTCTTGGAAGGTATCTGAATAGCCCTAAGGTAATCCCAACTAAGACCACAAAGCATTTCAGAAATGTCAGAAATGAGTGGGAATTGTAAATCCCTTTCTTGTACAGAAATTTTCTTAAAGGTCTTTCTTGTAATGGGAATCAGAGGATGCTGAAGCTGGAAGTAACTTCAGAAGTCATTCAGTTCAATACTCTCATTTTTTTTTTTTTTTGCAGGGCAATGGGGGTTAAGTGACTTGCCCAGGGTCACACAGCTAGTACGTGTCAAATGTCCAATGCTGAATTTGAACTCAGGTACTCCTGAATCCAGGACTGGTGCTTTATCTACTGCGCCACCTAGCTGCCCCCTCAATACTCCCATTTTACAGATGAGAAAACTGAGATGCAGAGAAATTAAGTGACTTATCTAAAGTTGGACAGTGAGTTAATTGTGGGTGTACAACAAGAATTCAGGTCTTCTAATTCAAGTGTTCTTTCTACTATGCTGAATTCAATCTCTATTGAATTAGACCACAAATTTCCAATAAATTTCCAATACCTTTCCATCATCTTGTTCATTAATTCTTATGGATGTCTCAATGAACTGGGGAAAATGTAGGTATTATTAAACTTAACAAGGCTAGTCTAATAAACAGAGAGGAAGCAGGGTGAAGTATAAATTCATCAGGTGAGAAACCGAAATCCTAGTTTTGAGTTCATTCCTATTACTTATTAGTTGAGTGTGACTTCCCTTTTCTAGGCCTCTATTTTCTTATCTATAAATCAAAAGGTTTGGAGGATGATCTCTAAGGTCCATTCCAGCTCTCAAGTTTATTCCATGTTTTTTGACACAGTTGAGTAAAATATGTGGGGGCATTCTCTACCTCACAAGAATAAATATATAAAGCAACATACTGGGAGGCAGCCATGTGTTATGGTTAAATATCAGTTAATACAGGGACAGCTAGGTGGCACAGTGGATAAAGCACTGGCCCTGGATTCAGGAGGACCTGAATTCAAATCCGGCCTCAGACTTGACACTTAGTAGCTGTGTGACCCTGGGCAAGTCACTTAACCCTCTCCCCCCACCAAAAAAATATCAGTTAATATAATGTTCAAGGACTGGGGGAATTGGGACTATTTTGGTTAACTGGAAATTAGCCAGAAATCTCTTTTTGTATTAGTTCTTATGACTGAACTTATTTCTAAAATGTCAGTAAGGAGAGGAGATAGAATACGGATCAGTCTTTCTCGCATGAATATATAGGTTCTCAGGTTGATCATTCTCAATATCAGTGGTTCAGGGATAGAGATGAAAATGGAGATGGTACAGGAGATTGTGCTGAGTGTGGACTGGTTCTTGTGCCATGCTCTGAGGTAGTGTTTAGAGGAAGAAGAGCTGGAAATGAGGAGACCTGGGTTCTGCTCTTGGTTTGGTCATTAACTTGCTGTGTGAGCTTAGGTAAGTCTCTTCCCCTTTGGGGAACTCATTCTTCTCTGTAAAATAAGGTAATTGATTAAAACCCATTTTTGCTCTAATTGTCTGGATTCTCTGTTTTCAGGCCTCTTCCTTTTCTCACATTCTGTGTTCTAAGATCCCTTATGTTTCTAAAGCTCTATTCTTTAGAAGTTGATTTTTGGACTGTCATTGACATCAACTTGATTTCTTACCATTTGTCTCCTTTTCTTCAAAGTGAAGTGTAAAAAAACCCTCTTACTTAAGACACAATTGGAATTTTACTGAACATAGATCAATTAATTCATTCATTGTCATCAATTATTAAGCAATTATTATGTCCCAGGAACTAAATGCTGGGGAATTAAATATAAACGAGGAAAAAGACAGTCTCTGCTCTCAAGGAACATATAGTCTATTGGGGGAAGACAAAGTATAAAAGGCAGCTTGGGAAGGGAGAAGAGGACATAGTGGCCAAGTTGGGGAAATGAGAGATGGGCCTTTTCCTAAAATGAAGGTTCTGGAAGGAACTGTCCAATGGGGAAAAGGGACCCACAGGGACAGAAGGATGAGGTAGTTGAGTCATGGTGATGAAGTCCAGAGAATGAGGGATGGCTGGTGTAGGCTCTTCCTCCAAATATAGTCTCTGTATTCTATACTATATACTCTTAAGCCAAGCTAGGCTGCTTTGTCCCAGGGCTTTCCTGTCTCCATGCCTTTGCTCACAGTTGACTTGGAGGGCTTATAGAAAAACCAAATAAGAGTAATAAAAGTAAATAAGATAACAACAATGAAATGACAGTGATAATCTCCCAGTTTTCAGTTTCAAGACCCAGGTGGTCCAGAATAGTATTGGCTTTATAGAGTGTTGTATGGTGCCAGGGAGCATCAGAAGACCTGGCTTCTCATCCCGGTGCTCTTATTTATGAGTTTTATGGTCTTTTTGCCTTCACTGAGCTTCAGTTTTCTTCTTTGTAAAATGAAATGATTGGATTAGATGACCTCACTCCTAAATCCTTTGAAGTGTGACAACCTACGAGGTTTATTATACTTGGCTAGGAACACATTAGAAGAAAGGTCATTTATTTATTTACCTATTCATTCATTTATTCATTCATTCATTTATTTACTCATTCATTCATCCATCCATCCTCTATCTGTTCATTTATCTATCCTTCCATCTATCCATCCATCCATTTGTCTATTTGTCTATTTATCTGGTACTGATTGTGGAGGAAGTCTGAAACTGTGTTTTCACTGCAACTTTGGTGTGTGGATATTGACTCACCTACATTTTATAATCTTAAAGAGTTTTAGGAGACACTGGGAAGTTAAAGGACTTGTCCAGGGCCACATAATCAATATGTATCTGGCTTTGGACTCAGATCTTCCTGAATTCAAGGCAAGACATTCTCAAAGTTTTTGATCTTAGGACCTCTTTATACTCTTAAAAATTATTGAGGATCCCCTGTCCCTGAAAATTTTTGTTTATGTAGGTTATATTTATCGATATCTAGGATATTTAGTATAATAGAAATTAAAACAATATTATTACAAAAATAGTTTTGAATTCATAGACCCCTCTGTAAGACTATAGGTGACCCTCAATAGTATCTGGACCACACTTGGAGAACTTGCTTCTCAAAAGAGCACATGTTAAAAGTCCTGAGTCTATGCTTTTTTTAAAGTGTAAATTAAATGGAAAGAACATTTTAAATGGCAAAGCTTTGGACAGAATTCTGGGTTATTGTCTGAAGATTTTTATTTTGTATTGAAAACACATTCTTAGGCACACACTGGCTCTGTGACCCTGAGGAGATCACTTAATCTTTCATGGTCCCAGGCAACTCTGTGAGATGATAGATTGCAGGGAAAGTACCCATCTGTAAAGGCAGAGGAAGTTCCTCACCAGGTGTTCCCTCCATTGGTGAAATCACAGCAGCAGGTTTCTTCCCTTTTTCTTTCCCCTCTTCAAAAACAATCACTTAGGGTTCTTTAAGCACAGGGGGCTCTTTCCAGTGGGGAGGGTTTTCCTATGCGACCTTTTACACTACTAAATATCAAATGAATGGCAGTGATAGTAAAAGAATTGTAGGGCCATTAACTCTGAGCTGCAAGGGTCTCTGTTGGTCAATGGAATGTTTCAGTCATCTTGAAAGAACCTTAGAGATCATTTAGTCCCACCAACTCATCTCAAAATGGGGAAACTGAGGTCCAGAGAACTTATATGACTTGTCAGAAGATAGGGAAGTCATCATGGGCTAGGTTGGTCAGGAAATGTGGCAGGGCCATTAAGAGTGGGAAGGATTTGGTCAGGAGAGGTGAGGGCATTCCACTTGGCACCCGTAGAAAGAGTGTTGGTGGCATGAGCACTCATATCTCTATATCAAATTCATATAATGCCTCATGGTTTTTAAAGTTCATTATCCTTTGGTTTTCAATAACAGGCATTTTGAAGGGTTTATTACCCTCACTTTATAGACAGGCTTGATGAAACAGAGGCTCAGAGAGGGGGTGGATGGGTCCCACAGTCTCCAGGAGATAAAGAGGTAGGGTCAGGTCTTCCTTCCTCCTTCCAAGACTCTGCATTGCTTCTGTCTTGAGAATCTGCATCTTCTTGAAGGAATCATCCTTCCAACCCCATAAATCAATGTCCTTTATCTCCCATCCTGAGGCACTTTGCTCTGTGTCAAAAGTGGGGTAACACAAGAGTGTGTCCGGATGGTGACAATTGTCAGAAGTCTCTGGAAATTGACCCAGAGTATGTCAGGAACTTAAAAAGACAAAACTCAGAGGCATCATCATCCACCCACCCACAGAGAGAACAAACCATTTGCTTGGCACAGCCCTTTCAAAATATCAGTCTCTTGACTTCCTGCCATTTTTTCTTCCAGTGTTCTCAGCAGGGCAATCTAAATCTGAGTGTTAGATTGTTGACAGTGGAAAGGCCAACAGTGGGAAGCACGGGTGCGAACTGCAATGAAAGGCAGGGGCATTCTTAGCCCAGAACCTTGCCACTACTGATCCTGAGAGCTGCCTTTTGGGGGCAGTGGAGTGATAGAAAGAATGCTGGGCCCAGCATCCTAAGACCTAGATTCCAATATTTTCTTGGCCACTTACTGTCTGCCTTCCCTCCTTGGGTGACTGAGGTTAAAGGTAGAAGAGATAGTTGTTTGTCACTAATTCCTACTCTCCTCCTTAACCCTCTTCCATGCAAAGCCAAGTCTGTGAATTTGTCAAAAGTTTTTGCTCACTACTGCTGCAGCCACTACCAGATTTGGGGATTTTCTCCTTGGTCTCAGTAAGGACAGCTCCAAACTTCTAGGAATATAGTCTCTCTGTTTTAGTTTATTTATCTTTAGAAGAGTTGTAATAGTGTTTGTCTTATCTCCCTTGAAAGGGTACTAAAAGTATTTTATAAATTGTAAAGCCTGGGAAAATGTTAGTTATTGTTATTATAGGCATATATTGATATGAAGTTAAGTTAAAATGAACATTGAACCCTAGATTCAGAGTTGGGTGAAAAAAACCCTTAGAGATAATCTGGAGTCATACATGAGGCTCAGGGAGGTGACTTGTCCAAATTTATACTATGGGAGAGCTGGGATTCAGACCCAAAGCTTTCTACTCCCCCATATCAGCTTCCACTTGTTGAAATGAATTTAATTGAGGAGGGAAAAGAAGATGCGAAAGGCAATGCATAGAATCAGAAAGAAAGAGGACGATGGTGCTCTGATCTTGATTTAGTGACACTAAGGGATGGCTAAAGGCTTATTGCACATATATGAACCTAAGGTCTCTTTAAACATCGGTTCTAATAGTTAGCTTCTTTTTAATTACCAGACACAGGGGTGATAACAACTTTTCAGTTCAGAACTGTAGAATGAGAGGGTTAAATGAGTTGGGCTCTAGATCTGGGACATAGCAATTACTTGGGTTATGAACTTGGGAAAATGACTTCCCCTCTCTGGGCCTTGGTTTCTGATTTAGGAAAATAATGGGAAGTGAAAAGGAAAGATCTTTGAAAGCCTACAGAATTCTGATAGAGGTGGTGATGACTTCAGGAGACTACTGATGAATTATGCTGCCTATCTCTTGGCAGAAAGGTGATGGATTAGAGTGCTGAATGGGGATACACATTTTCAGACGCAGCCAATATATGGAATTGTTTTGCTTATTATACTTATTTGTTACAATGGAGGGCTTCTGCTTGGGTGTGGGTAAGTCAGTGGTAGTGGGAGTGTAAAAAGAAAGAAAGGAGAATCAATATAATGCAAAAAGTACACAAGAAAAAACAAAAATTCAGAAGGGAACACAAGCAGCAATGTTGTCATTACCATGTTAAATTTAATATACATTTAAAAAACAAGCTGCATGTAACAGAGGTTCATGGTTTTGCATACAATCCTCTTTTTATTCTTTGTATATTGAAATGTTCATATTTGCAGATGAATGTTAAATTCATAATAAAAAGAAAGATTAAATTAAAGAAAGAGATGATGGGATTGGACTAAATGATCCATAGTGTCCATTCTGGCTCTAAAATTTTGTGATTCTACTTCACACTAAAATGTTATGAATCTGTAACTAGTCTTTCTTTGGAACTCACCTGGTATCATGTCTAGGTATTCAAGAGACATGTCAAGAGAGGCCAAGGGCCATCGCAGAGAAGAATGTCTGATAACATCATTCTCTCACTCAGTATGGTTGTCTTATTTTTTCCCATCATCCTCTGCCAATGGAAAGCTAACAGCTCTTGTGAGATTTATAGTTCCTAAAGTAACTAGTTTAGGACAAGATAGGAAGCTGAAGGTGTAAGAGAGAAAACTCAATGGGGGTTGACTCTAGAGCCATCCTTGAGGCAGTATGGGAGAGTAAAAAGAAGCTAAGATTGGCAAGGAGGAGACCTGTGTTCTTGGTCCAGCCTGGCCACTAACTTGCCACCACCTCCATTTGGGGCATCTCTTCTAGATTATTGAAATAATCTCCTAATTAGTTTCCCTGATTCAAGTCTCATCGCACTCCAGTCTACCCTCCACACTCCTACTAAAATTCAGATCTGACCATTTCACTCATCCAACCCTACTCAATAAACTCAAGTGGTTTTCTGTTGCTTCTAGGATAAAATAGAAGCTCTTCTATTTGTCTTTTAAAGTCTCTCACAACATGTTCCAATCAATTTTTTCCAGCCTAATCATATATTGTTTTTCCATCCTTGACTCTTCGGTCCTTCTAAAATGACTCACAATATTCTATCTCTTATCTCTGTAGCTAGGTATAAGCTATCTCTATGCCTACAATGCATCCCCTCCTCACCTCTGCCTTCTACATTAAGCCTTTACTGATGCCAACTGCTAGTGCTCTTTCTCCCAAATGACTTTGTATTGAATTGTTTTGTATTTACTTATATTTATTCTCTTTGTATTTATTGTGTATCTATCTATCTACATACACACACGTGCATACCTGTTATCTCCCCACTGGAATGCAAGCTCTTTGAGAGTAGAAATTGTTTCATTTTTTGCATTTGTATACCTATAACCTAGCACAGTACCTGGAACACTGAGTAGGTGCTTTAAAAGCCTGTTGATTGACTAGACTTGGGTTGGGCTGAGTGATCTTAAGTTATAACTAAAGATATATACATATACATATTACATATTATTTTCATTCATTTATTTATATGTGTTCTCTCCTATCTTATCTATCTCCAGAGCAGGGTGGAGTGGCCAGGATATGACAGGTATTTGAAGACATACCATAAAAGAATCAATTGAAAGAACTGGGAATATTTAGGTTGGAGGAATGAAGGAGAAATGAAAATGTGTATGTTTGGGTAGAGATGCCTTGGGATGGGGATGGTGATGTGAAAGGGGGGCGGGGTAGGGGCAGGGCAGAATCAGTGTCTTCACAATAAGAGGGTTAGACTAGCTAATCTCCAAGGTCCCTTTTAATTCCACAATTCCATCCAATATACATTTTTACAATATGATGGAGTATGTGGAATAACCAGGACCAAGCAAACAATATTTCATTGAAATGGTTTCATCTTAAAAAAATAAAACACCAAACCATACAAACAAAAACATTGTCAAGACATTTGCTAAGAGGCAGAATGTTGCGGTGAAAAGAGAGAGGGATTTGGAATCAGAGAATCTGATTTTTAAGTCCAGCTCTGGCACCCTACTTCCTGTGTGGTTCTGGGGAAATTACTTAGCTCTAATGGAAATCCCATTCCTCATACGCTAAAAAAGAGGGGGTTTGACTGGATAACCTCTAAGGTCCCCTCCAACTCTAAATCTATTATCCAGGAATGTGGTAAAAGCCTCATCTTTTACTTGACTGTCTGAAGGACTCCAAGTCATCTGAGCAGGAATGAGATTTATTTGTGAGTGAGAAGCTCCTAGCTGACTACCATTTATCGTATTGGAATAACAATGGCCTGAAGTGGGCAGGATCAATGGGCTTAGCTCTGCAAGTTCCCCTTCTCCTGTTTGTCTGAAATGGCTAAGATGGAAAATCCAGGAGGTGTGGGAGAGGACAGGTGGCACCATGGGCTCCCTGGTGCCATCTGGGTACTGTAGGGATTAAACAGAACTGTCAGTGCCCAGGTCTGCCCACACTCGGCTGCTACCATGTGTCCCTCACCTCCCACTCCCCGTCTACCCTCAACTGATCATGGGTTTGGGGTGTTTTTTTCTTTAGTCAATTTTCAATTTGTCCTGATTCTCCACACCCTTTCTGATCTCCCTCCCAACATCAAGGCTCACATTTCTAACTGGGTGCTGGACATGTCCACCCGTATATTCTTCTGGAACTTTAAGTACAATATGTCCCAAATGGAACTCATCACAACCCCCCCCCACCCCCACAGCCATCCCTCATTCTGTTAACATCAGCATCATCCTTTCAAGATCATACGATACTCCTTCCTCTCTGCCTCCCTTTCCCCATCTGATTAGTTGTTGAATTCCCATTGGTTGTTTCTTTAGGATATCTATTCCCTCCCATTCCAATGGCTACTTTCCAAGTTTAGGCCTTTAGCCACAATTTCAGTGGCTTCCTAACGGTCTCCTTCCTTCCTGCCTCTGGTATTTCCCATTCTACCCTGCATACCACTAAAAACTGATCACTTTATAATATCACTTTGATTTTATCACTCACCTATTTTAAAACTTTTACTCAGTCCCCATCATTAATGAAATAGAATACAGATTCCATATTGTACCACTTGATAGCAACTCACCTTTCTATAGCACTTTTAGGTTGACCACATACTTCCCTCACAACCTCCTGAGGCAGGGAGTGAAAAACCTTATCATTCTTACTTTATACATGTGGGAACTGAGGCTCACAGGTGAAGTGACCAGCCCTGGGTCACATACAGGTAGTTCCTCCCTAATGCCATCCCTGACTATCCCAGCCCACAGTGATTCATCACCTCCTCCTCTGAACTCTTTTAACACCTACTGTGTGAACAATTTCCTGGCTGCCCCTCTGAGTCCCTATATCCTACCAATGGTTCTATCTCCCTGTAAGGAAGAATTGATGGCAAATATCAAAACTGTTAACTTCACTGTCTAGGAAAAAAATGACTTGACTAGAGGGAATGAAGATTCAAGCTGGGAAGCTTTACAACCAAGATTGGGAAATTGAAATAGGCCACATATACAATAATGAGGAAATATAATTAATGCTAGACTGTGTCCCTTGGGGATCAAGTGGCATATGCTTCTTGTATCCTGCATAGTACCTCAAAGGAAGCCTAAGCACATAGTAGGTACTTAATGAATAGTTATTAAATGGACAATGAAATAACTCAAACCACTGTTTCACTTAAGGGAAGAAAGAGGGGAATGAGTAGGTCAATCAACAAACATTTATTGAGTATTCATTTTTTTTGTCTTTGTATCCCCAGCACTTAGCATGGTGCCATAGTATGGTAGGGGCTTAATCACAGATTTTACACCTGGAAGGGGACTTACAGGTCATTGAGTCCAATCCCTTCATTTTAGAAAGAAGGAAACTGCAGCCCAGGCAGGTGCTCAAGGTCACACAGGTGGCACGTGTTTGAAGTAGGATTTATACCTAGGTGATCTTGACTACAAGTCAAATGCTCTATCCACTACACCATGCTGCCTCTTCAAATGTAAATTGATTGAGTAGGAGCTAAGAGATCTCAGTTTGAGCTCCTGCTTTGTCCCTATCTTGCCATAGAGCTCTGGGCAAACTACTTCCCTTCCATGGGCCTCAGTGTCCTCATCTTTCACATGGTGGGTCTGGAGCAGATGTTCTCATAGGTTTCTTCCAGTTCTAATAGTCTATGATTTCCAAATTAAAACAAAACCAGAAACATCTAGTGCCTTTTTCATGGTATGGAACACAGGGTCCAAGACTGGGGTCCAGGAGACATGGGGCCTTCATCCCACTTCTGCCAATTTGTACTTTCTGTGAAAGTTTCTCGTTCTCAGTTTCCTCTTTTGGAAAGTCAGAAGGTTGGATTAGATGTCTAAACCCAATCCTGAGGTGGTCCCTAAGATTCTTTCAGACTCTACCCTTCCAGCCCTGATAGTCAATGTTCTTTGATATCAGTGTTTTAGATAGACCATTCTCCTCAAAGGAAGTACTTTCATGGGTTCCCCCAATCCCCAACCCCCCATTTCCCTCGGTAAATACTGGACGGAGCTGAAATTCAACCTGAAACCGTTTATTTGACTGCTAATTGTAAGGCAGGAGTGGCAGTCATCAAGGGAGATACCATTCAGCTTCAACCAAGTCATACTGCCTTAGGGGTAACATTGTCTCCATTTGCAACGATTTTGGCACTGAATGGACAAAACTGAATAGACAAGTGTGAAAAATAGATCATGGATCCACAGTGATTTAATTCTCGGTGATATTTCCATTTTATGCAAATGATGGAAAGGAAAAGAAAAGTGATCTAAAAAGTTGACCATTTAAAAGAAAAACAAGAAAAGAGAAGGTATGTCAGTGTTTGATCACACAAAAATCCTTTTGCACATCTGCCAAGAGAGTTAAAACAAATAGAGATGTTAAATAAAAGCTCCAGGTACCAAAGAGCAAAATTTAATGAGAGTCACAACTGTTAAATAGAGATTCCTGCTGAGAAAAATGTCAATGCCTTTAAGAGTTTTCCCATTTCTCTATTTTTAAGAAAAGTGTAATAAAAATACATATTACAAGTTAACATTTTTCTTGCTTTTTTGTCCCATCCTTTTTTTTTTTTTGATTGAGTCACAAGATCCTGTTATCCCAGGCCTTCGGTCCTAGCCCAGGAGGTCTCTCCCTGTCTGACCATCTCACTGGCTGGTTCAGTGGGTGGAGAGAGGGTGGTTGGATGCTCTGGCCAAAGGCAAAATGTCTTTGAAGAGCAGTGATAGGGAGGTGGGGAAAGGGGGTGGTTATTTCCAACTCCACAGAAATGGCATATCCCCATTTCCTGTCTTGATTGGTCCCTGTGGTGTTGGTGGGGGCAGTGCGCTGGGAAAAATCTGGAGGGAAAGTTTCCCGGCAGTGAATATTGGAAGTCCATCTTGGGTCCTTGTATGTGCCATGCCCACACCAGACACACTGTACAGAAAAACACTGCTTGGATTTGACCTTAAGAGGACACTCTTCACAGCTGACAATGGTCCCTTGAGGGGATATGGAAGAAACCTGGAAATGTAGGGGACATCCACTGAGAGACTCCAAAGACAAGAGGACATGCATGCTGTGCCATCAGGTAGGCACCAGGTGTCCTTTAGCTTGCCAACTGCCAATGATAACTCTCAGTGGAGAAGACATCATATGTAGATACCAGGTCAGCAGATGATACAGAACAGGACAGAGCAGGGTTGTCATTAAAAGTTATGACACATTACGGCACCGAATCATGCATTAACAAGAACAGCTGTAGGGTTGCTGGAAGCCAGTTACACCAATACAATGGTTGGGTGGCCCTAGGAGAAGCTTCATGTAAGAGACCCTCCGCCTTCCATCCCACTGAAATCATATGTCTGCCTGGGACTCTCTTCTCACACACTAGACCTTCTCTCTAACCCACTCATGGTCTCAAAGGCTCAATTATTTCCTTAAGAAAACGAAACTGGGCCTTGCACACCTGTTTAGACCACAGGGGTAGGGTTTGCTCACTTAACCCAGACACAAAATTCCCCTCTGGCTAGCAAGCCCAGGATGTTGGGGGCTTGGGGTTTTAAAATCCCCAAATTGAATCAGCTTTTTAATCCCTCTCCCCCCAACTTCCTTAAAAATGATTCAGTCTCAGGCATCACACCTTCTAAAATTGAAAAAATAAAAAAGACAGACTTAGCTTGCTAGGCCAACTACTTGTTCAAACAATTTTTTTGTTTTGTTTTTAGATCTAAGTAAAAATAAGTTAACTGGGTTCTAAAACCCAAAGTTCACACGTAGTCCCTTGTGCTAGGCTTGAGACACTTGGATGGGATGCCCCCTCTGTGCCTTGTTCTAGAACAGTAAGGATTCACAGTCTCCAGTGCTTCAGGCTCCCTTAGCCACAACCCTCCTCTGATTTTCTTTTGCTTATGAGCTTCTGCAATCCCCTGCCCATCACTTCCCTGTCCTATTAAAGGCAAAGGGCAGGAGAAACTGCTCTCCCAATTTTGGAGACCCCAGCAATTGTCAGGTAAGGTAGAGAAGACTTTTTGCTAAACTCCCTACCTGGTTCATTCACTACTCTCAAGTCTCAGCTTCTCCGGGCACTCATCTCCCTTCAATGGCTAGAAGTTCTTTGAACTCAGACATGCACAGTTTTTAGGGCTGAGCCAGGCCCTATACAGAACCTAACTTCCCACTTAAATCTGACTGACTGGCTCTTAAAAATTCAAAGTCATTGTTCCCTGTGCTCCCCAAAGTGGGGGAGGTGGGGCTTCTGGAATAATCCCTCATCTCACAGTGCTACTTGCCCAACTTTTTTTTTCCCTTCTCTTTTCCTTCTATCATTTCCAGACTAAGTCAGTGCCTTAGTGACCTTTGCCCTTCTTCTTGGGGAGAATGCTGACCACTCTTCCCCAACTACTAACCGTTCTATACCCAGCCCTGGGCCACAGCTAAAGCAACGGATGGCCTAGGGGCCATGGAATGAATAAAGGGCAACTCTGAATCCTCCCCCACAGTGTTAGCTTAGACGTTTCCTTTGACTTGTTGGAAACTCTGGCTTGGTCTTGTGGACTCCAAATCAAGCATGAAACAAGGAGGGTGGGGAGGGAGGAGTAGGGCAAA
The DNA here is from genome assembly GCF_019393635.1 of Dromiciops gliroides. Taxonomy (NCBI): domain Eukaryota; kingdom Metazoa; phylum Chordata; class Mammalia; order Microbiotheria; family Microbiotheriidae; genus Dromiciops; species Dromiciops gliroides. The sequence continues at coordinate 323,581,531 of NC_057862.1, read as the reverse complement.
CTGAACCTGCAAACCATGGAAATTAGTAAGGAAAAAAATAGTATCTCACGCACTCAGACATATTAATGACCAAGTTAAAACAAAGTGGTGCAATCTCCTCATGAGTGATTCCATTTTCAGAGTTTGTGAGTCTGTTAAATCCAGTTACTTTTTTGCTTATTGCAATACAATGCAGTTATTCATCTCCTATCCTGGGCTCCTTCAGAGAACAATGATAACAGAAGCAAAAAAGGAAGGGGAAAAAGAAAGGAAACTGGATTCTTAGTTCCTCAGGAAAGACCGTCCAATTGTCCTGCTATGGTCATGGTGACTGGTGATGGTTGCTTTTCAATATTTTTTGGCACTGAAGGGTTTGGGATGGGGCTTAGGGAGACCAGCCCTGCTCCCCTGGGGACTCGATCATCTCCTGTTACAATCCCGTGGCTCCCAAGGGCATCCCCGAGCTGTGGCTCATGCAGGGAATTGCTTGCATGGATTTGGGGAAGTCGTGGCTGACAACGCGGCCGTTCTCTCCACTGCCTCCTGCCCCACTGTTCCGAGGCAGGGTCGCTGTCCGTATGGCTTCATTGATGGATTGCTGTGGGATCAAACAGAAACCCTTTTCAGGAGGACCGGGGGTTCTTCCCCATGTCCTTGGCAATGACCAACATGTTTCAATAGTCAACAGTAGGTTTCCAAAGGCCCCACCTGGCTTCCCTGTTTCCATCGTTTTCCCCTTCTACCTCATTTCCCCTAATCCAGGGACTGGGCCTGTGATTCCATTAGTATAGAGAATTTCCAGGTGGAGAAACTCCCTCTACCATATAGGTCAGACCTTCCTGTAGACCTCATCACTTTGGAGAGCAGCCTGGGACCCTGAGGGTTTAAGTGACTTGCACAATCACACACACATTAGTTATCAGGTCTTCCTGGCTTTGTGGTCAGCTCTCTATCCACTCTGCCATACTACCTTTCTATTAGGCAAGTCTTTATTTCTACTAGCTAGTTCTGTAAACTTGGGCGAGCCATTCTCTATCGTCCCTCGGCTTCTTCACCTATAAAATGGGTAGGCTGACCCTTCCCCTACTTGCCATATGGAGTCACTAGGAGGATCAAATAATGTGACATGTGAGGGGTCCTCTGTAAGTGTGGGCTACTCTTTCAAGTGCTTAAAAAGCATTAAGTGATTTGAGGACAGTCGTATTCTCTAGGATCCCTTGTAAAACAAAGGCCATGCTTCTGCCAGGATGCCTATTTTTATTCTCTTGGGTCCCACCCCAGTTATGGTGCTATGGATTCTAAGAAGTATCTGTAGGCTGGGGGCATCCTCGTAATACCCATCATGCTGACAAGGAGGTTTTTTTTTTTGGCACACCCATGATTCAGCCATACTTGTCCCATATAACGCCACGCCCACATGAGTAAGCTATGCCTCCCCCCACAAACTCTCTCTGGCCTGGTTTATTTAAATCCCACCCTCTGTTGGGAGGGAATGTGAGAAGTTAAATCAAAGGCTTTATAAATATAACTGAGATGTTACAACCCTCGAAATATGAAAATGGAAACTCAAGGAATTAGCAGCTACTGAAAAAAGATTTTGAAAAACAAATAGGAACTTTTTTTGAGGGCAGGGAACACCCCACAGCTCCAGATGGGTTTTGCTTCGACGTGCTATTCTCTGAGTTTTATTTCAGCCAAATCCCTTCTCTAATGAAAAATGATCTACCAGACCCACACTAATGATGCTGTCCTTCTCTTCTCAAAGTTGTATTCCCATGCACATTAGCAGCACCTGATCTCTATGTATGAAGGCTAAGGGCACAACTGCATTGGGTGTTAGTAGAAGAGTCAGCAAAATTTAGCAGAACACAGCTATCGAGGGTCAATTCAGTCACACTGGTCTTTATCCCTATTATGGGTTTTCCTAGTGGTTAATCCATCTCTCTTCTTTCCCTCAGGCTGTGCTTTATTTAAACTACTGCTGAAAGAGGATCTCCAGAGAAGAAAAATCTATAACCTCCTACTCCCCAACTGCACATTGGATATCCCCAACTGGAAGTCTCATGGGCACTTCAAGCTCGGCATTAGAGAGGCATTCTGATAGAGAGAAAAGTAATCTGGGATTTGAAGTCAGAGGACCTGGGTTCAAATCCCACTTTTCCCATTTACTACCTGTGTGCCTTTGAACCAATCATTTAAACTTGCTTGGCCTCAGTTTCTTCACCTGTCAACTGAGGGGGTTGGACTAGATGTCTTATAAGGTTCTTTCTGGTACTAAATCTATGATCCTGTGTTCAGCTAGTTATTTTCCTTCATAAATCCACCCTGCCCTCTTTGCTTCTGCCATTTTCATGATCACTGCCCCAACTATAGCTTTGGCTCTCATCTCTTCTTGTGTAGCCTGCTATAATAGTGCCTGATACTTGTTTCTTTTGTCTTCTATTGTCCTAGCCTTTTCACGCTGTCTAAAACTACTTTGCCTGAACATACTGTTCTGATCATGTCATCCTTCTAAAAAAAAAACCCTTCAATGATTCTGTTTAAAGCATAAAGTTTTGAGCCAGGCATACAAGGCTCTCCAGCATCTGGCTCTGACTTATATTTTCAGGTTTATTTCGTACTACTCCATGTTGTAGGTGAAATGAATGGCCCATTCTCTATTTTTGTTTTCATCCTACCCTCTCCCATCTCTATACCTTTACTTATGCTACACTTCATGCCTTCATCTTCACTTCAAATGTTCATATGGACTATTTGTGCCCGATCTGTGGTAGAGACTTCCAAGCTCATATTGGAAGCCACATTTGGACATACTGTATCTTGAGTCTAACATAGCAATGGCATTTTGGTCCTCTTCAAAATGAAGACCAACCAACCAACCAACCAACCAATCAACCAACCAACCAACCAACCAACCAACCAACCAACCTCATTCCTGGAAGAGCTTCCTTTCTCTTCCCTTCCTAAGTGTCTACTTCCTTTCAAGGTTCAATTCCAATATCACCACCTCCTTCATAAAAGTAACAACTCCTACATCTGAAGTGCTCTAAGGTTTACCAAGTGATTTCTTCTGAACAATCCTGGTGAAGCAAGGCACCATCATGCCTATTCTACAGATGAAGAAGCTGGAGTTTAGAGAAGTTAAACGATACAGTGATAAAATGGCAGCTCGGATTTGAACCTAAGTTCTCCTTAACTCCAGGTCATTTTACTATACCTCATTAACTCCACAAAGTATTCCCTGACTGTTCTGGGTGGAAATGTTCCCATCTTCCTTAGATTTCTGAAGACACTTTCCTTGGACCTCTGCACTTAACCCATTCTCTCTTATTCTCCAACTCTTTGTATATCTCTCCCTTCCCTATCTTGGTTAGATGATAAGCTTCTTTTAAAAAGCAGGAATTGTCTCCTAGCTCTTTTTGTATCACCAGTGCATCATACAAAGCCTTGTCTATTGTTGGCATTTAAGAAATGCTTGTTGAATTGAATTCCAGTGATTAGCAGCAATTTCTATTCTTGTTTGATGCTAACCCAAATTCTTCATAGTGTAACAAACATACTCTTATTTCCCTACAGATAAAGAAAAAAATGGTTGATATTTTTCTAGAACTTTAAGGTTAACTCAATGTTTTTCTCATAAAAATCTCTATGTTCCTTTTGCTATTCTTTCCCGTGTGCAGATTCATTGACCAACTCTGAGATTAGTTAAATGGTTTACCTAAGGTTATTCAACCATAAAGTGGGAGAGCTGGGACTAGAACTGGGATCCTTTTACTCCAAATCTAATCTCCTTCAGTTACAACAGATCATCTCCATCTGCTATGGGATAAGTTTTTCTTATACCTCATACTGAGAGATAGTTTTAACACAGTATATAGATGGCTTTGGACAGGTCCAAAATCTTTCTCTGATATATATTAAATGTGAGACCATAGATAAGTCACATCAATTCTCACTATTCCAGGCAGCTCATTAAGATTATAAGATGGAGATGAGCTGGTGAGCTGAGTCATTGAAGGGAGTTCCCACACCAGGAATCTCTTACTCTGATTAAATCACATATTTGGACCAAAAAACTCAAACAAATCCCCAAACTTATACTGAAGTCAATTTCAATAGCACTTTCTAGATATAGAACACTTTCAGTCTTGTTATCTCTGTGAGCAGGGCAGTGATTACCATATTGGTTTTGACAGATGGGGAAACTGAGGCTCAGAGAGGTTAAATGATTTGCCTCGTTTGTTAAGCACTTGTGAGAATACTTGTTTATGGAGAACCTATTATGTGTAGGTCACATCATTTGGTCCTCCCAGTGACTTTATAAGGAAAGTAACACACAGAGTGGCACAGGCTGGCCTTGAATCTAATTCCCTTGAATTTCAGTTCAGTGTCTTTTCTATTATATCCTTTTATGCTATGAGTGGACCTATTTGCAGGAGATAAAGGGGTTTGAAGATATGAAAGGGAAGGAGGGTACTTAAGAGCATAATTTTAGGGCTGGAAGGGCTCTCTGGTTTATATAGTCTAACTGCATCATTTTACAGAATGGAAAACTGAGGCTCAGAGATGTGATTTCTCTAAGGTTACACAGATGGTAAATAAGAAGCAGGATTTAAACCCAGGTCCTCTGCCAGCAGAGTGTGGGGAAGGCCTATGATAAATGACAGTCTGGTGGTATGCTCTGTAGTCTTGGGGAACTGATACGTATAAACAACACATGGTGGTTTAGAATTCCACCCACTGACAAGTTACTATTCATAACTCATATTCATGTTACAGATGTAAAGTATTTTACAAATGAGGAAAACTAAATGACTTGCCCAAGGTGTCACAGTTCATAAGTGGTAGCATCCCGTCTGGAATTCACACCATCTGACTATAGGTCGGCTGCTTTTGGCCTCTACTCCAACCCCAAGCCCTCTCTCCCCTTATGTCTGATGCTAGTGTGACTACTGGACTTCATTCCAACCCCCCGCCTGCTCTTCTTTTAGAAAAAGGTCAGCAGAGGTTGAATGCAGCTTGGAAGCCTTTCGACAAGAGAGGGGGGATGGGTGGCCCAATGGTAGGGTACAACCTCATTAATGACCTCATCAGGGAGCCTTGTCAAAGGAACTTCGTGACTACCTGCGGCTAATGTTCTTCCTCAGGGGCTACCACCTCTCCCAGTTGCTCATTAACTTCCAGGGAGCAAGTGTGCCAGATTGCAACTGCTTTGGCTTAAATACATAGCCCATTAACACTGCTGTGCTTAATTATGAAAGGGCAGCAGCTCTCCTGGGTAGGCATGGTGGTTTGGGGGAGGCTAGGGGTTCATTGCTTTTGGGAGCTGAGTGGCAAACGACAAAGATGCTGGATGTCTTTCCAATCTAATGACAACCCTGCATTCCCTTCTGGTCACTCCTTCTCCAATTGGGGGGTGGGGGGTCCCAAAGACTGGGGAATCTAAAATCTTTAAAAATAATCTCATCCCCAAGGCCAGTGATTTCTAGGCTAGGAGGGAACTTCGAGGCTGTTTAGTCCAACCCCCTCAGTTTCTAGGGGAGTACTCTGAGGCTAGTGATAATTAAAGTTATTTTCCTAAAAAAAGCAGGTCTGATCATGTTACCCCTCCCCTGCCCTGCCCCCACTCAATAAACTCCAGTGGCTTCCTATTGCCTCTAGGAGAAAGTGAAAATGCTCTGTCTGGCATTCCAAGCACTTCATAACCTAGCCCTCTCCTGCCTTTCCAGTCTTCTTATTCCCTCAGATGAAGTCTTCTATCCAGTGACACTGACCTTGTGGCTCTTCCACAGAAAAAGACTCTATCTCTCAGCTCCCAGCATTTTCTTTGGCTGTCCCCCACACTTGGAATGCTCTCCCTCTTCCACTCTCACTACTGACCTCCCTGGCTTCCTTTCAATCCCAATTAAAAGCCTACCTTCTACAGGAAGCCTTTCTAAACCCCTCTTAATTCCAGTGCTTTCCCTTTTTAAGATATTTCCTAAATATCCTGTATATACCTTGCTTTGTATATATCTCTTTGCATGTTGTCTCTCCAATTAGATTGTAAGTTCCTTGAAGGGAGGAACTATCTTTTGCCTCTTTTTGTATCTTCTGCTTTGCACAGAGCCTGGCACATAGTAGACATTTAATAAACATTTGATTGACTGAAGTTGTCCCAACTCCAAGTCATATCTCTTCTTGTTATATCCCACTTCCTTAAACATGGTAAGTGCTCATTAAATATTTGTTGAATTTTAGTGTGTAGTGAATAGTTTTAGATTTGGAGTCTGAGACCGGAATTTTAATGCTGCTTCAGACTTAATCTGTGATCCTGTGATCACTTAACCTTATGGACATTCAGTTTCCTCATCTGTAAAATGGAGGTGAATAGCAGCACCTAGCTCATAGGGTTGTTAGGAAGCTCAAATGAGATAATGTATGTATAGTGTTGGGTTGTTTTTTGTTTTTGTTCTTGTTTTTTTTTTTTGGCAGGGCAATGGGGGTTAAGTGACTTGCCCAGGGTCACACAGCTAGTGTTCAAGTGTCTGAGGCCAGATTTGAACTCAGGTCCTCCTGAATCCAGAGCTGGTGCTTTATCCACTACACCACCTAGCTGTCCTCATATGTATAGTGTTTTGCAAATCTTACAGCACTTCATGAATATTAACTATTTTAGTATTATAATAGTATTATCATTTCATCCATAGAAACACAGACTTAGAGTTGGAAGAGACCTTATGGTCATGTAGTCCAACCCTCTCACTTTACAAATGAGGAAACTGAGGGATCCTAGAGGGATCTTGTGTAACGTTACACAGGTTCTAAGTGCTATAGGTAGGATTTAATCAGAACTCCTGAGTCCCTATGTATTCTTTTCACTGTCCCATGCTGCCTCCCAGACTAGGAGGGAAGGAGACATTTGGTATCTTTATGAGGCAGCTGTGGGACCCATGCTATTAAAGCTAGTAAGTGGTAGAGCCCAGGCTTGAACCCAGGTCCTTTGACATCACATAGGATGGATCTGCTACTACACCATCCAAAGTCTCCCTCAAATCTGATTGTTATATGACTTTAATGGAGATTCTGTTTTATCCCCCTGCTGTTCTGAGAAGAGGAAGTTGCAGCTGAAACTGGACTGAGAGCCTTGTGACATGACAGAAGGGTAGGAAAAAAGGGGCTGGCATTGATTACATAGAGGGACTCTTTCTGAACCGAGGGGAGGGTCTGGTCCTGAGCACAGGGATTTGAGGCAAAATGCCTCACCAGCAGTCCTTAAGAATGACTTGGAGATAAGAAGGTAAAGAAAGAATCAGGTATCAAAGTTATCTGTACAAATCCCTGTCATGATCTCTTTGGACTATCACGTGAGGCAAGCCCTCCTGCTTCTGAAAGCAGATAATTGCCTTTAGAGATGGTGAGATGCAGAATAATAAGGGGAATGACCAACTTCAAAACTCTAAAGCCTGGCTGGGGTTGGGGGTGCAGTTTATCATCTCTGAATAAGAGAAAATCAAGGGCCATATTGATAAAGACAGTAGAAGTGCCTTCTTTTAGGTAATTGTCTGACTTTTCATGACCCCATTTGAGATTTTATTGGGAAAGATACTGGCATGGTTTGCCATTTCCTTCTCCAGCTCATTTTACAGATAAGGAAACTGAGGCAAACAGAGTTAAGTGACTTGCCCAGGGTTACCCAGCTAGTGTCTGAGGCTGGATTTGAACTCAGAACGAGGAGTCTTCCTGACTCTAGGCCCAGCACTCTCTCCACTGTGCCACCTAGCTGCCCTTTCTTTTAGGTAGGCTCAGCTATTAAAAACTATATTAAGAGCTTAGGCATGTGGAGAAGCAATGTTGAAGAGTGAGAGGTTGTGTTTAGAATCAGAGGACCCAGAGTCTAGTTTTCTCTATTACCTCTTATATGTGACCCTAGGCAAGTCACTTAACCTCTATGATTTTAGTTTCTTTTCTAAAGTGAGAGAGGTTCGACTAGATGACTTCTGAGGTCACTGCTAGCTCTAAATCTATGAAATTATATATTAGATAGAAATCATGGTTGACCAATGGAATGAAAGAGACTGAAGGCATCAAGTTACTGGGTCCAAAAGGAGGGGCTATGTTGAATAATGGAAAAAGCATAAACTTTGTCATCAGAGAACATGGATTTAAAGCCTGACTGTCCCTCATTAGCTGTATGACCTTGGACAATCATTTAATCTCTTTAAACTTTAGTTTCCTCATCTGTAAAATGAGGGGGATGGCCTAATTGACCTCTAAAGTTTTTCTGGATAGAAATCTTACTGTAAGAGAAGTATTACAATTACTTCAAATAGAAACCTTTTAAGCCTTTACTTACAATTTTTGGAAGAGGAAGGCTTGAAAAAAATACAGGACTTTGGGAGTCATGAGATCTAGATTTGAGTCCCAGTTCTGCTATTAATTTATTGTTGACTTCAGGCAAATCTGAATTGTGGGTTTCACTTTTCTCATCTCTAAAATAAGGAGGTTGAAAAAGAAGACCTCTAAGATTCTTTCCAACTTTTACATTCCAAGTCTTGAACTGTGCAAAAGGGCTATGTTTTAACCTGGGGGAAACACTCTTATGGAAAGACCTTGGGTCTAACTCCAGCTCCACCATTTAACAAGATGTGTGTGACCTTAGGCAAGTCACTTCCTCTCTACTACCTTCCGTTTCCTCACCTGTCAAATGGGAGTGAATAATAATAACTTGCCCTGAAAACTTCATATCATTATTATGCGACCCAAATGAGACTTCTTTCTAGAATAAAATCTAAAAAACTTCTCACCCTGGCATTTAAAACCCTCTACAATCTGGTTCTCACCTTTCTTTCCAGATTTATTCCATATAACTCCACTCTACTTTATTTGCTAGCCAAACTAACCTACCCAAACTCAGCATTCCAGTTACTATCTCCATGTCTCATATCTAGAATGGGCTCCCTCCATATCCTCTGCCTCTTAAAATCCAGAACTTTCTTAAAGGTGCAGCTCACCCACCCCCCTATTAGAAGCCTCTTCATACCCCCCCCCTCCCACTCTCACCTTGCATGCACTTTTTAGTTGACTCCCTTCTCAGATTACTTTATATTTACCTGTATTACATGATCTTTGAGAAACAATGAGGGGTAGTGGATCGAGAGCTGGCTTTAGAGCCAGGAATCCTGGGTTCAAGTCCCAGGCCTGACACACATTGGTGTTCTAGGCTTCTAAGCAATGTTCTTAGACTGTAAGTTGTAGAGAAGATGCCTACCTGGATTGACAGAGGATTTCCCCTATAGTGATGAAATTAAAGGTCCAGTCCTTTTTAATTGCTTCCCTCCAAAAGGCACAGGCCTTGAAGGCCGTGACTATTTCATATGCATCTTTGTATCTCCAGTGCCTTGAATATAGTGCCCCTTAACAAATATTTGCTGAACTGAATAAGATCTAGAATTTCTATAGCACTTTACAAATATAATCTCATTAGATCTTTACAACCTTGGGGCTATCGTTATCTCCATTTTACAGATGAAGAAACTGAGGCACACAGAGGTTAAGTGCACCTGTTCAGAGTCACACAACTAGTAAGTGTCTGAGACCAGATTTGAACCCAGGTCTTCCTTAACTCTGGGGTCAGTGGTCTATCCACTGTACCACCTAGCTGCCTTCAAGGCTTTGCTTTTCCTAAAGTTCTATACAAATGGAAGGTTCTATTCTAGTCTGAGCTTTACTACTCATTTACTGGCTATGTAGTAATGGGTAAATGCCTTGGTGGCTTTCAGCAAGTTTCTACATCTGTATTATGGAGATAATAATATCTGCCACTGTTGTTCTTAGGAAGATTGAGTGAGGTAACACAGGAAAAAGGGCTTTGTGACCCAAATGGCATAAATAGGATTTCAGTAGGCAGAGCTGAGGAGGACAATCAGCCTAGGGAACAACCGGAGCAAGAGAAGAGGGATGGGAGAGCTTAACTCTAGTGAGGGGTGTGGTAAATAGTTGGGCTGGCTGATATGGGGAATAGAAACAGATAAGACTGGAAAGGTAGGGTGGTGCTGGATCCTGGAGGATCTTCCTTGCTAGACTTTTTTGTTGCTGTTCAGTCCTGTCTGACTTCATGACCCCATTAGGGGTTTTCTTGGTAAAGATACTGGAGTGGTTTCCATTCCCTTCTCCAACTCATTTTTTAGATGAGGAATCTGAGGCCAGCAGGTATAAGTGACTTGCCCAGGGTCACACAGCTGGTAAGTGTCTGAGGCCAGATTTGAACTCATGACGATGAGTCTTCCTGACTCCAGGCCCAACACTGTATGCATTGGGCCACCCAGTTGCCCATGCCAGAATTAAAGGGTCTAACCTTATTGGGTAGACAGTGGGTGGTGGTGGTAGCAGAGGGATGATTGAAGCAGTGGTTTTCTTTGAGCAGAAGGGGGATATGACTTGAACTTGCAAGGGAGTGGAGATTTAGAGTTTAGAAGGCAGGGGGTCAGATCTTTATTCTCCTACTTACTACCTCTGGAACAAAGCATTTTGCAAGTCCCAGATCTCTCTATGGATGTTAGCTGTTATTTTGTTGTGGTGGTGATTATTTAACCATCTGAGCATCAGTGTGTTCATCTGTACAAGGAGGAGATTGAACTAGAGGATTTCCAATTTACCTTCCAGCTCTAAACCCTATGATAGGAATGGGTATGATGATGGTGATTAATTGCACAGTTAATTCTCTTCTCCAAATCTTGCTGACTTTGCTAGTGAAAGATTTTCCTTTGGTTTCAGTGAAATTCCCAGAACTCCAGCCTATAATCAGTGTTATTTTTAGTGTATAGTTACCATGATGGTCAGAATAGTCTGCCCTTGAAAAGAGGGTACACCCCTAAAATTTATTTTATGATGAAAAAAAGTCTAGGTATACACTGGAAAAAAACCCCAATTGTGTGCTACATTTGATTTTTGATTGAGATATCTAAACCAATATTATGTATATACACATATGTGTGTATGTATGTATATCTGTATTGGTGCATGTATGTGTGTGTGTGTGTGTGTGTGTGTGTGTGTGTGTGTGTGTGTGTGTGTGTGTGGTGAGTTGACATAGTACCTAGAGTGCTGAATCTGGAATCAGGAAGACCTGAGCTTAAATCTGGCCTCAGGCACTATGTGACCCTGAGCAAGTCATTTAACCCTGTTTGCCTCAGTTTCCTCATCTAGAAAATGAGCTGAAGAAGGAAATGGAAAACCATTCCAATATCTTTGTCAAGAAAATTCCAAATGGGATGATGAAGAATTGGACACAACTGAAAAACAACATATATATATATACATACATACACATACATATATGTATATATGTATGTGTATATATATGTGTGTGTATGTGTACATACATATATAATATATATTTCCTTCTTAAGGAGATATCACTGGACTTTGATTCTCCTAGTGTGGAAAATCCCTTCATCAATGCATATGGACAACTCTTAGGGCCAGAGACTTACTAGAAAGAACCTCTGAGATCATGTAGTCTACTCTCCCCCACCCCTCTTCATTTTACAGATGAGGATACAGTAGAGGTTAAGTGATTTTCCCAAGGTCTATACCTTAGTATTTGTTAAAAGTAAAAGATCTTGGGTTTGAGTCTAAGTCCTCTAGCACCATTTCCATGGGTCTTTCTATGACAGAAGGACTCGATAGTATTCGAGAATTGCAGGAAGCATGAGAAGTTAGATGACCTTTCCAAAGGTCTCACAGAGAAAGGATGTATCTGATCACTCTGCCATGCTCTTTAGATTTGGACCAGTGTGGTACTTGTGGATTGACTAATTGACATCTTCTATCTTTTCCATCAGTGGCTTTCTTTTTCTATCTTTTTTTTTCTTTCTTTCTTTTTTTTTTTTTTTAGTGAGGCAATTGGGGTTAAGTTACTTGCCCAGGGTCACAGGCCAGATTTGAACTCAGGTACTCCTGACTCCAGGGTCGGTGTTCTATCCATTGTACCACCTAGCTTCCCCCCTTCTTTATCTATCTTGATGGATCCAGAAAATCCCCAAACTTGGAATCATTTGACCTGGAGGTTCTGATACAATTTTCCTGAGCTGTAGTTTCCTCATCAGGCAAATGGGTGAGGGGGGGGGGCGGTGAGAATAAGAGTGACTCAAGGCTGTTGTGTGGAAAACACCTTGTCTTTCTAAACCTAATCACCAGGGGTATATTGGAATCAGCTCAAACTGGCTTGTGAGAGCATTTATGCCCTGCAAATTGACAAATAGTGCAAATCAGGGCTTGATTTATGGTTTAGTTGATTGTCTAGACTTAAGAAAGCAATGGAGGAAATGTTAACAGTGCAGATTAAAATTAAAAATGTGTTGGGCCTACAATTCCCCCCACCCAAGCCGGTTGTTGAACCAGCACACCCATGCTTGTAGCAAGCACTATAGAAATGTAAGCTATTACCACCTTCACGGACTATTAATGAAAACAAATGAGATATCATCTGTAAAGTGCTTAGCATAGTGTCTGGCAAATAGTAGGAGATTGATAAATGCTTATTCCCTTCCCCAATTTTCCTTTCTTATTATGTTCCTATCATCTTTCTAATAAAAGCAATTTCCATTCTTGAAGGCTCCCCTGGGAATCTGGGAACTAGAGAAGGGGTAAGACTAGGCTTGCAAAAGGAATGCCACCTTCATCCGCTTGGATTCGCTACGAGACTTGTAGCAAAACTCGATTAAGGCAACCAGCATGGCTAGCCCGAGGCCTCCGATCAGGATGTAGAACACCCCGGCCACATTGCTGAGGCTCAGAGCACTTGTCTTATCCTAAAAGAAGAAAGGAAGAAGGAACCAGGGAGAGAAAGAAAAAAAGTGAACCAAAGGGCTACTGAAAAACCTTGTAATATACACACACATATATATAGATATAAACACACACAGGCACTTTACCCCCACCTCCCTCCTACCCCCACCCTCCTTTAACACACACCATGGTTCTAAAGCATCATGTATGTTGAAACATTAATGACCTCCTGCATATGTACATGAGGGATTCCTGCTTAGATTCAAGGTTTGGATTTGTCCCTAGGCCCCAAATATCTATTCTCAATTATGGATGGAAACGACTTCCCTCATCTCAGTGGCAATGGACTTCAGCCATTGCTGGTCCCTCCCCCCAATTCTTCTTTGGGAATGCTGTTCCCTTTCCTCCCAGATTGGATCCCCCGCACCGTCTGTTGCTCAGCAACACATCGGTCCGGCTCTACGTTTGTTTCTCTCAGTATTAGCCTGAGAACTGGTCCTTGGAATCAACTTTCCCCAGACATTGTTTGATCTCATTTTTTTCTAAGACAGGGATTGTTCATGAAATAGAGACCAATTGATGCATGCATACATTTTAACTTAGCTTTTGGCGGCTCAGTTTTCAAAAAAGGGCTTTAAATAGCAAAATAGCATTGAAATAGAGAAATTGCTCTATTAAATCCTATTAATTAGGTTTAATTGGAGTCATTTTTGTACTTAATATGCTAGCTGAAAAGCTTGAGGGGGGGGCAGACCCAAATGCTGGGCTTTTGAGATCTGTATCGTAAGAGACTAAAGACAGTCTTCAAGAATCAGTCTGCAGGGCAAAAGGGCAAATGTTGCCCAGCTCAACTCTTGCCTTTGGGACACAGCACTGGGTAAAAATTCAGCAGGTATGAGTGGTTGTTCCCATAGGTCATGGATCATTCCTGCACTGTGGTGTTTAAAGGTGTCTTTGCTGAGCCACAGGGAAGGTGCTACAGGGGACTGGCTTGAGAGATACACAGCATAGGGTCAGGCCTCATTGGGAGAAAAGGAAAATACCTCAAAAATAGGAGCCATGATGGGACAGGCCAAATCAACGAAAACAATTCAGGCTATCAGTGACAGATAACTCAAATTTTGACAAAATAAATCTCTCCCTCCCCATGTGAAGATTAACCTATTGTGCTTAGCTTAACAGCAAAAACAATAACAAAATGACCCTAATTATAACATTTCCCCAGGGATCACCTTAGACATAATTTGTCTCAGAGAAGCCAAGCAAAATGCACACATCACTTGCACAAACATATCCCTAGATTTGTTAGCTTGTGGGCATTGAGTTTCTGGGTTGGTTGGGCATTAAGAAACAAAACAAAACAAAGCAAATAAACCCAAACCAAAATACTTCTTGTGTTATTGGATGGGTTGTATTATATACTATGGATTCAGTTATGAAACTTACTTCTCTCTGTTTTCTCCCTGACACCTACAAGTTAGGTCCCCATTATGTAGAAGTGATGAATTTAATCAGCTAGTGACTCCTGCCTTTGTTGGACTGGGTGCATTGTCCAGAGTTCAGCAGGACTCAGTACTATGACTGATAACAGCCAAAAATGGCTCCCCAGAATCTATACTTTTCTAGTCAAGTGGGAAGATTTAGATCCAGAGCCTGCTTTGGTACCAAGTGTATACTCCTGAGTGACTTTCTTATAATTGCTAAATCAGATGGAGCTGAACATGAGCTATGCTTGGCAGGCCAGGGTCTGGCTTTTGAAAAAGACACATTAATGATTAGTCAAAGGACAGTGTTTCTCCCGCTCTAATATAATGGTGCTTCCTTTGCAAAACAAAGAAAGTATGTCAAAATGAATCCTGGGCCAGTCACCTATATCTTATAATTGGAAAGACACAAGTGCATGTGGGATTGGCAATCACATGACCTGGCTTCCAATTGTCTCTGCCACTCTGCCAATGTAACCTCGAGGAAGTCACTTAATCTTTCTAAGACTCAGTTTCCTCATCTGTAAAATGAAAAGGTTGTAATATGTAATCTTTGAGGTTCCTTTTGGTCCTTAATCTACAATCCTAGCAGATATCTACCCCCCATTGTGTATATTTGCGCCTGATACGACATCATTAGAAATTCATTCCTTTAGATCTCAAAGTCTTTTGGCTCTCAGTCTCCTCTGTTAAAATTCTTGTTATTTTGAGTGACCATGGAGGTAGTTGGTTCATGCAGAGGCTGAATAGCCGCATGTTGGGAATATTGTAGAGCAGATTCATGGATCATGCAGGGAACTAGGCAGAATGCTCTTGGTCCTTTCCAATTCTTGGGATCCATTGAATATCTCAAGCCCTTATCAGCTAACACCTTACTGGGGATTAGTTGAAAGCAAACTGCAAATGAACAAGGGCTTGTGGGAGGAGGATACAAAGCAGGCACCAAAGCAGGGAGTAGGTGCCAGGGAGCAGGAGAGGCACCTGGAAAGGCGTGCCAAAGACAAATTTTGCCAACTCCACAATTATGCTGAGTCTGGCTGAGATTAAGACAGTGAGAGCAGAAGTTGGACCATTTCATTTACTTTGTCATTCAAAGTTGTCACGTCTCCATGTGGTCTTTTCCTAGTATTGGAGTAATGTCACTGGGAGTGGGCAGAAGCATTGTGGGAGCAGCTGTTTTTGTAAGTTTTTTAAGGAATGGAGTCCTTGACTTTCGATGCTCACAATTTAGGTTCCGGGATGCCTGGAAGATGGTAGGTAGCAGGTGCGCCAGCTGCATGATATCCAGGGTTACTTTCCTTCATGCTGACAGGCTGTAGTCACATAAGGAAATTTCATCCAAGTTGGTCTTCCCTTTTTGAAGTTGCCCTTTATGGCTCCATCCTTCCCAACTGGGGCAGAGGCGGGGGGGGGGGAGCAATTTTGTCTGTATTCTGGACTGTGGAGGGTCATGCCCGGATAGATTGTTATTTCTTAAAGGTCAGAGACTTGTTCCTTTCAATTTCTTTGTCATCTTCTCTATGGCTTCTGTGGAAGGTTCCTACACAGCTCAATTAATGTCCCTTACTGGCCTACTTGAATGAGACAGGGGCAGTCCCCAGGCCAGATGGAAGTGAGGAGGCCATGTGCCCCATACCCTGGAAGAGTCAGAGCAGCCACTTCCCACATATCTGGAAATGAAAGTATGGTCACCTGCAATCCTGGAGAACATGATGAAGATCATATTTTATACATATCTGGGAAGGCAACAAGATCATCTTCTCCTGCAGTTGGCAGTGAGCGTATATGGGTGTTGTGCCTGGAGGACCACATCCTTCGGAGCTGGATACAGCAGTGCTTGGAGATGATAGTAGGATTGTACCGTTCACAGCTGAAGGCAGGAGGGGCCTCACACTTAGAGGTGGCAGCTATGTTAGCTCCTGCACATAACTTTTCTCAGATAACAATGGGGCTGTTTCCCCCCACTGCTGGAGAAGTCGGTCTGAGTATGGAGGAGAGGGAATCACACATCTGATGAGAGGATCATAGGTACCATAGCTGGAAAGGGAAGTGGGCACCATATAGGTCCAGCCAACAGTGCAATGTATCTTTAGAAGGCATGGTGACACCATTCCCCACTCAGTGCCAGGAATCCCACTCCTAGCCTCCCAGATAGACCTAGGATAATGAAAACCAGAATAAGCTACAGGGCAGGTCAACTGGGATCAAAGGGCACCAGTGTCCTGCTGCCATCTATGCCAGTACAACCAAATAGGCATCATTCTACTCCTACAGGTTGGGTGTACATCTCTTGTAGGAGGATGTTAGGTATGGAAAAAGAGCAGACACACCATCTTCTGGCTGTCAACCTCTAGAAAACATGAGTGCCTGGGGATTAGGCATGCTGGCTTCTGAGGAATTATAATTTACTGTCTTTGGTTATTGATTTTTGTGTGGAAATGAGGTTGTAGACTTATATGGTATGTGTCTTTTTCATCTGTGGACCCATTCCCCTTGCATATTAGGAACGTGGATGTGCCCTCTGCAATTTAACCTCCTTTCAAGAAGTGGTAGGTGTTAGCCACTTTCCTATCTGTCTGGGCTGAATGTGGCTGTCCTCTCCAGTGGGGCTTGATGTGGTCCCTCCTGCTTTCTTCAGCTGTGTGAGATGTGGAAGTCCCCCCCACCCCCTTTCCCTCCTCTAACTGCAACTGCTTTTGTGTATCCTATAAACACTCAGAAGTTACTCTTTTTTTCTAGAGTTGTAGCTTGCGTCTCTCTCTTTTCCTGTTCTATTATACCATGCACATATGCGTGGGGGCATATGCATGTGTTGGGTGTACACATCCCATATAGCTAACTTCCAGCTAAGCTTTGAAACTGCTGTTATGTCTTTTACAAGGCTTTTTGGTTATGCCTTGGAGTAGAGCTGTTGGTGGTGGTTCTTATCTCTTCATTCTGGGACCCCCTTTGTTTAGTCATCCCTAGCTTAGGAGAACTATCTAAGCCTATAGTCCTGTTCCCCCCTCCCCCAAGCCAAGCAGCTTGTTAGTGGGCGTGAAAATGTCACAACTTGTCTCCTACTGGGGGAAGAGAGGTATAGTATGGAGAAGAGTGACAGGTGAAGAGAAACATAAGCCCAATCTTTCAGAACCCTTGGGTTAGTTGCCATAGTGATGAGGCCCCCCTCCGTCTGTTCTTTTTTAACCCCTTGTATGCTATTCTTGTGTCCTCTTGCTGCTTCCTTCATAAGGTCTGGAAGGTTCTAGAAAAGAATCAGCAGGATAATATGGCTGCCAAAAAGCCAATAATGCTCTTAGATTGCACTCACAGAACGGAGTGGTTCAGAATAAGGGAGGGAGAGTCCCAGTGCACTTGGCTCTCATCAGAACCAATCCAAAGTTCTGTCTTGAGGTCTAGAATGGCACATTTTGGGAGGGACATTGACAAGATGTAAGAGGTCCAGAGAAAATCCATGAGGGCAGTGAAGACTTGAAACCATATCACATCAGCAGCTATTGAAAAAAAACTGGAGATGTTAACATCTGGAGAAGAGAAAAGCAGGTGGGTAAAAGGGGACTCAGAGATAGCTCTCTCGAAGTATTTCAAAGGTTGTCACATAAAGGAGGAATTAGATGTATTTTGCTTGGCCCTGGAGGGTAGAACTCAGATCAATGTGGAGATTATTGAGGAGGTAGATTTTAGTTCAACAGAAAGAAAACCTTCCTAACGAGTATAGCTGTTCATAAGTAAAACGTGCTAGCTTGGGAGGTAGTGAGCTCTCCAGCACTGGAGATCTTCAAGCAGAAGCTTGGTATGTTCTTATTGGGAATGTTGTAGAGGTGATTTCTGTTCAGTTAGGGTTCAGCTTCTCTAATATTCCTTCCAAAATGGGGCCACAAACTCCTAAAGGGTAAAGAATGGGTGTCTTTGATAAGTCTTATCGCACTGAGCACAGGCATATTGTCAGTACTCAACAACTACTTCTTCAGCTGAATTGAGATTTGATTCATCTTCTCCCATAACTGTCAACAAAAGTAAGCCCATGGGTTAGATCTGTATAGTCTTCCTTCATCTTGCTTCTTCCTGCTTGTCTTCCGAAGCAAGTGTTATTAGAATTGATGTCAGTAGGAAAAAAGTGTCTGGCTAATTCATACAGTGGACAATCAGGAGCTACATGTAAGTAAGTGGTTCTTCTGGCTGAAAACACAGAAACTGGGTGATAGTCTTAAAAGATGGTAAATGAGTTGCATGTTTGTGACAAATCCAAAAGATAGTCTCTATTTTTTCCCCTGGTGATTGTGAAACAGATATTCAAAGAGGTCCAACCAATCGAAGGTACCCATGATGATGGCCCTGAGCTGCCAATGAAGGTCATGTATTACAGCAATGGAGAGGGCACTGGGTTTGGAGTCAGAGGACATGAATTTGAATCCTGGATTTGTTACTTACTAGTCTCTTCTTCTGTAAATGAGATGGTTGGATTATCTCATTTCTAAAATTCTGTCCAGCTCTAAATCTTATGACCCAATGAATGATTCCTTAAGCACTGGTGGTCCAGATGAGGTAGTGTTCCAAGCCACCACTAGCGGATGGCCCAGATCTGGGGACAGGTGAATGGCCATGAATGAAACAGAAGAATCCATTGTTAGACTAGAGGATGCCAGAACTGGAAAGAAAGTTTAGGTCTAATTCCAGTTCTACTAAGCTAGAAGGCAACCCAGGCATAGGATCCAACAGAAGGCAAGCAACTAGGTAAAAAAAAAATAGTGGAAGAAATGATGATAAGGAAGGAGCCAGGTATATGAGGAGGAAGTAGGTTGGGAACATTCATGAAGACTAGGCAGAGAGGCCAGGATTGGATCAGGAATTTAATTCATTGTTCAGGCTATCAAAGCTAGAATTAGGAAGAATTCGAATCAGGATCAGGCCCAAAGCTGGGGTCTAGGTGCCACTCACTGGGAATCAGATCAGATCAGAATCACTCAAGGACAGAGTGGAACAAAGCAGTCTTCTAATTATTTTGCAAATTTCTTTGAAGTCTAGGGTGGCAGCACCCCACTGGAGTGGGCAGCTAGGATTGAAAGGG
Organism: Dromiciops gliroides; assembly: GCF_019393635.1. Taxonomy (NCBI): domain Eukaryota; kingdom Metazoa; phylum Chordata; class Mammalia; order Microbiotheria; family Microbiotheriidae; genus Dromiciops; species Dromiciops gliroides. Next base: position 323,562,229 of record NC_057862.1, on the reverse strand, counting down.
AGCTGTGTAAGGTACAACATTATTCTTTGTAGTCAGAAGTCACTGGTATCTTTCTGTCTTTCACTGAAGAAGCATACACACACTCAAGTTCTGTGTGAGCTTGGGAAAATCACCAAAACTCCCTGGGCCTCAATTTCCTCATCTGTAGATGGTCCTGATGTGTCTTTTAATTCTAAACCTTAGGAACCTATAAGGGTTCCTTTATGACCTAGTGGCAAAGGTCGCTCAATCTTTGGCAATGTGGTGAGTCCTTATTTTTCTCATTCATTCTGAATAGCTCTCAGCCTCCTTTACATATATCTACAGAAAAGGGGTTCATAACAGTTCATGTCTTTGATATGTTCTTTATAGAATCTACCCCTCCAAGGTCACCCAATAGAAATTAGGCAATGCTAATTGACCACTTAATGCTGTTTCATTTAAAATCTAGGCCAGTTCCCCAGCCTACAGATTTTCCCCAAAGAGCCAGCTCCACAGGATGAGAATTGGCCCATTGTACTAATAATTGGCCCATGTAGCCAATGAGAAGAGAGGATTGTGGGGGCGGCTGTTCTCAGCTGTGTGTACCGAGACCTGCTGCTGTTGTACAAGGCACCTCAGAACATTCTGTCTGAATATAACAGTAGTGGCAGGGAAGCTAAGGATTGACATGTGGGTCAGGGAAGAACATCCAAGGACCAGCAGGAGATGTCAACACACAGTTAGAAAGCAGAGACAGTCTTTTCTGGGATGGGGTAGGGTGTGTGTGTGTGTGTGTGTGTGTGTGTGTGTGTGTGTGTGTGTGTGTGTGTGTGTGTGTGTGGTGTGTGGTGTGTACTTTTCCAGAAACATTAGTGCCTGGTTGGAGGCAAAGATAGTAATCCCAGGGGTGGCTTCTTCTGTGTGAGGAATGTCTGCCCAGAACATGCACTAGGTCAGCTAGGGACTTAGGTTGGTGGAAAGTAGGCTGGACCAGGCCAGGCTGGCAGCCGCAGGGAGCTTCCTTCTGGTTTTGATTGTCTCTTCCTCTCAGCTACCAATATTTTGGATGGGTCCCTGGGAGTTTTAGGAAGGGGATAGAGGATTTGTTTTTCCTCTTGGGAGCTTCAGGATGTACAATAATGGGGTTTAAAATGTGTGTCCATGGGAGCTTCAGAAAATAAACAAACAGCAGGATTTTAAAGAAGATTCTTCTAAAGTTAGTGTTAAGGCCATGTACTCAGGGTTTGATGGGGATGGCTGCATGTATCTTGAATCACATGCCAGTCCCAGGAGATTAACCCTGATATCACTGGTTCCCCATGAGTCCATGCATACCAAATCATAGCCAGTGGCTAATTCTATAAAATTAACTAAGGAACAGTGGGTATAGTATGTATTTGGGGCCTTAAGGTTTGGTCTGCCAACATTTTTATTTCCCCATTTACTTCCCTCTGGGCTAGGTACTTTTCGAAGCATGGGTGCATGCAGGATTTGGTCAACTTTCCCAAGGTAGCTGAGACACTGCTTTAATTTCCAGGTTCAGACCCAAGAGAATTGCTCTTCATTTACAGGGGGACTTGCCT